>NW_028318012.1:3123750-3730625 GCF_062004578.1 Staurois parvus
GCCACTGCACTTTGTACATTGTCCTTTTCGTCACTGAATAAGAACTTCCTTTGCGACTTTCAAATGAAAGTACGCTTTTATTCTTACAGGACTCGCTGTTACGGCTCTTCTTTGTGTGGGTTTCATCTCACGCTGCGAGAAGAGTTTGCAGGAAAGAAAAACACCAGACAGCTTCATTTTCAAAACAATAAAATGGATCCTGTTATCCTTTAATGCTACCCTAATACTTTACTAAAAGTTTACTAACAAGTCCTTAGGGGGCTGTCTGTCAATAACAGGCCGATAAAATCGATACGGACAAAGAAGGGTCTGTGTTCTCATAAAGAAACTTCCTTTTTATCTAAAGCAGCTGTTTTCTGTGTCATGTCCAAGCGTGGACAGATCCTAAGACATGCCTGAGCCTTTACAGCAATCTTACGACCCAAGTGCTATGCTGGGGGGAGAGCGGTCAATACTGATTGATCAATACACAGCTATTTATTGCAGCAGCCATCTAGAACTATTGTTTCTGGTCTTTTCCTGAGGGCCTGGGAGCTGGATCAGTCATCTCTTTACTGAATAAATTAAAAGATTTCTTCATATATCAGCCAAGTGAATGCTAACAAATGACAGCAACTGATAGTTAAACTGAACCTGCCACTTGTTCTTTATTTCTTCTGCTACCATCTCTCACTTCTTTTGCTACTTAAATTTAGCTTCCCCCACCACCCTGTTCCCTTACTATATCCCTATGTAGGTAAGCTCAATGCCACAGGGCTATGGACAGTTGTAGGACCCGGCCATTGTCTACTCAGGCACTGTGCATTGCATCATGGGAAGAAAGGGAAAAGACTTGTAATGGTCACCAGGTTTTCCAGGGTTCTGGATAGTGAAGGCAAGGAGCAGAACAAGTGGGTTATAACGAGTAAGGCTGGCCATACATTATACAATTTTTGCTGATTACAGTCTATGTGTGCATGGACACATAGGATAACATGGTGGGGAGTTTACTGGCTGTAGGAAAAAATGCTAAAAGCCAAAAACAGCCACTGTAAAAACATCCAGTGTGCATGAGGACTAAGGCTGGCCATACATTATACAATTTTCTTGAGATTTTTGCTATAGATTTACCAAAAACCATATAATAAGAGATCAAACCTAAACAGCACTTTTAATTGGCTTAGGCTGGCCATACAGTATACATTTTTCTGACAATTTTCTGTCCAATTTTTGTCCAATTTCCTTTAGCTTTACCTTCTATATAGTGCAAGGGCTTGCCTAATTGGATGCAATTGAAAGTGTTGTTTAGGTTTGAACTCGTATTATATGGTTTTTAGTAAATCTAAAGTAAAATTCTCAAGAAAATTGTATAATGTATGGCCAGCCTAAGTTCAGTGCCATGGGCAGCTTACATAGGGCTAACAACCTTCCTTCTAAACCTTTGGGCATTAGTAAGACTTGGCAATTGGTTGCTCAGGCGCTTTGCACTGCATCATTAGAGGAAAGGGAGAAGATAACATGTACTGGGCACTGGGTATTTTAAAGTTTTGGCTGGTAAAGGTAAGTAACAAAGCAGATGGGTTATAAAGAGTAATGCAGGCCATAAATGGGTCGAATTCCAAACAAATTTTCTTTAGAAAATCAGACATTTTGTGCATTTTGAAATCTGATGGTTCCACCATTGATTTCGAAATTCAACCAACCAAGTCTTCAACTTCATCTCATGTTGCTACAGAAAAGAATTTTTGTGGCCAAGAATTTTCTTTTCTTTCCAGGTCACAGCTCATGCTCATTTCTTTTTCGTTTATATTTCCAGCATGATTCTCCCATCATTGATTCGAAATTTGTTCATTTTATAAAAAATTTCCAACATGCCCGATCACTCAAATTTGATGGTCACACGAAAATTGGCAGTTTTTGTGACCCACTAATGGTGCGAAATTCGAACAAAACGTTTTAGAAAAGATTTTCGAAAGAAAATTCTTTCGGAATTCAACCCATGTATGGCCGGCTTTAGTTCAGAATCAGAGGGAGTTTACATAGAGTTCCTGGCTAGAATTCAACCTGAGGACCCCACTGCTGCAATGCAGAAGTTCTAACCACTTAGCCACAGCGCTGCCTTAAGCGTTCAGATGTAAGCGTATTTCCTAAATTCAGTAACCGAGGGAACCCAATCAGGGAATTGAAGGCAAGAGAGTACAAAATGGCTTCTGACTGTTTGCTGTGTGTTATTAAAATAGAATTTAGGAATCAGGACCCTTCTTTGAATAAGGTTGATTGTGACAGGTGTCGTCCTGAGTATTCTGACATGATGTGCTGTGACAGTGTGTTGTCCTAACATAATGATGTGGTGTGACAGTGAAGTCCCCAGATGTACCGCCATGTTGTGACTCCATTGGGTTGATGCAGAGTTAAAGCGGTAGTAAACTCAGATAAAAAAAAAATAATAATAAAAAAAATTCCCTGAAAGGCAATGTTATAATGTGCTAGTATGCATCACATACTAGCACATTATGAAATACTTACCTTAGAATGAAGCCCTCCAGCAGTGGTGATGAGGCTTTTTTATACGAGGTCAACAGTGGCTGTATTTCTCATGGGTAGATATAGAGCCATTGTTAACTTTTTTTCTGTATCTACTGGTTTTCTGACTGTTATACAAATCCTCTGGCTTCAGTAATCTTCTGACTTCTGACCATGGGTGTTGACTGTGCTGACAGGGGAATCCCTCCTGCCGAGCCATTGTGTTCTCCATGTGGTTAGGCAAGGGGGGTGAAGGAAGCCATCCCCACTGGGAGAAAACAGTAATTATTGCTAGTGGCATTAACATCTGCCTACGATAATCGCATGTAAAATCTAGCAGGCTGGTTGTACCCAAGTTCATTGATCGATCAACTTGGGTACATTCAGCCTGCCCATACATGGTTCGAATCTCGCCTGGTTCCTGCTGAATTGGCTGAGATTCGAACCGTCTATGGCTGGCTTAACTTGCAACTGGTATGCAGATCCAGAGCATTGGACAGGTGTCAGAAGTCCTTATCTGCATTCTCGTTCTAGGTCAGAGATTCTGAAGCAAACAGATCAGCATGACAGCCAAGCAGTTATCATTTTCAGAAGCAGAAATCAGCAAAGGCAGCCTTCATGTTTCTACTACTTTTCTACAAGCCTACTTCAAGTCCAAATTCATACCTTTGTAGTGGATTACTGGAACCATTGTAACTTGTGAATACATCTTTTTAGCACGCCATGGCACATGAATTGTTCCATTCGAAATGATCACACATGACAATGCATAGCAGTATCGCATGGGAAAATGTATGTGGCACTGCATGTTACCAGAATGCATATGTGTGAAACCAGCATTTGGATGTACTGGTCTTTTAGAGAGGAACTCTGGGCAGGCCCAATAATATGAATGAAAAAAATGTAATGCTCAAATTCTCTAGGTTCCAATAGTGATGTCCAGTCCCCTGAAGCCACTCTTGTGTTTCAATCCCTCTTGCTGATGCCATCATGTACAACTCAGGACCCTTGCCTACCATTGGTCCTGCATTGTATTTGATGATAATTAATGCCCAACAACATATCAGTGCAGGAAAGAAGAATACTGTTGTTAAGGGACCAACATTAACTATTTTTAATCCTTTTCCTGCTAGCATTAGTAAATAGGTAGGAAGGTATGTTATATTTACTTGCTTTAAACATTTTTTTTACATTTCTTCAGTTGCTTCCTGGTTTCTGGCATAGGCCAAAATGATGTCATACATTCAGAGGCGTATTTACCTCAAGGCAAACAAGGCACTTGCCTAGGGCGGCAGTTTTCAGGGGGAAAGCACCTCCCCCCCGAAGAAGGGATGAAAGAAGGGACCAGATGGGAACCAGATGGGATCCGAGAGAGGCTGCGAGCTGCTTGATGGTGTATGTAGAGCCTGACTCTCATTCCTGGGGATGTCCAGAGCTGTGATGATGAGTGTCTTTTTCTCTATCGCTGGGGGGTTTAGTGGAAGGCTCTCCCGAGTAGGGGGCAGGGGTGTTGTGGGTCAATGTCAGCAAGGGCAGGCTCTCTCCGCGGGAGAGGGAAGGGAGGTGGCATTGGTCGGTGTCCGTGGGGGCAGACGATTTTTGTGTTGCCTAGGGCAGCTCAAAACCTAAATACACTACTGCATACATTCCAGGAGTCTTCTTGCCTTTTTTTTCTTTCATCTGCAAGAAGGGCTTTCTCACCTAAGCACACCCCCTGCCTGCATGCCTGATCTAAGGGCAGATGGACTTCAGGAAGTAAATGCTGCACCAATCATCTGCCCTTACTCAAGATGGTCACAGCTAAAATTGCTAGGGGGGTGCTTTTAAAAGTGATTTCTAAAGAAAATAAAGCATGGAGACATGGATGGATGGGTGAGTTTTTTCTTTGAACAATACAAAAGAATTAAATAGCGTTTTCAGTTTGTTGTGCTCAGATACAGTTTAGTTCCACTTTAAGGTAAGTATTCCACTGTATTAGATGCCCCCTAGACAAAATGAAAATTATATCCTGCATTTGCTGAGAAGAAGGTGGGGGGTGTTATGACTCATTCAAACCATGTCTGTTGAGCTGTGTTGATCTGCACACTTGTTTTCTATGTGTCCTGTTCACACCATACATGTGCAGTGGTGAGCGTTGAATAAAAATGCTGCAATTCAATGCACCAAATATCACCATAATGTGCTGCACTGCACAGAATTGAATGAAGTGCCATTGGGTGGGTCTTCAATAAGGAAAATAAAAAAAGAAAGAAAAGGGAAACAGTGTGCACTTCTGTTAGCTATTGGACTGAAGTGAACAAGCCCTTACTTTGTGTTTTTTATGCCAGCCTAGAATTGGATTTGAAGATGCTCTTGTTACCTGCATTGGTTCTGTAATGCTGTAACATTCAACATTGAGAAAAAAGACTTAATTGCCGTTAAACAATATAAATATTCTCCCTAAACACAAAGCAAGGAAAACGGTCATAAAGGAAAGTTCTGAAATGCACCATCAGGCGAGCTTATTACGGGCTAGCGATGCTATTTTTGCAGTTATGTGCCTTGGGTCTCGTCAGTCCATGTAAACTGGGTTTGTGATACATTTATCAAAGCTGTGCATGACTTATCAAGCATGCAATCATTTCATTAAGTAATGCCACTGGGTAGCTGGCAGTGATACTGCGTATCCAAAAGGTTCAACCAGGCCTCTCAGTTGTAGCAAATAATGTCATCCTGTGCACGATTGCTTTGTGATGACTGCAGACAGCATCTCTTGTCTACAGAATTTTTAGCTGGGTAATTAAAAGACAGCCCAGACGTAAAATGAACCATATGGTATATAATATCGGGCCACACGTGTGATAAAGAAATGATAACGTATTATAGATATACATGTAATAGGTTATCACGAGCTATGGCTGTGGTATAATTCTGAGTTTCTCAGTTTCCAATTATGTTTTTAAGAGATCAGTCCACTTGAATTGATATTTCAGTTTTTAGTGGTTGATGGAGGATCAAACCACCCGACATGTTCCTATATTTCATGAGGATATTATTGGTGAGATCTCTGCACTGAGTTTCTTGCTCTGCATAGCTGCTGCAGGTGTAATGAAAGGCTTCCACTCTCCCTAATGGATTTTTCATTTGTTTTATATTATGGAGGATGCAACAGGAGGAGCTGGACCATGCAAAGGTGGACAGTCAACAATTATGGCTGGGAGATCTCAACGTTGGAGTATCTAAGACAACTAGTGTAGCCCCAGACCGCAGCACCAACATGACTGCAACCATTCAAACTGGGCTGTCAAAGTTGATGCCAAAGCTGCTTCTTTCCCTCTTCTGACTGCCAGCAAACAGAGCAACGAGCATATGGAGAGCATTTGCAGCCACAGTTGTCAAAGGAGAGCTCTGCCCACCACCCAGGATTAAGAGGACATTGTGCTTGGCTGCAGTGCAGCCTGGGAAAGGAAGACCCAACCAGGAAAATGTAAAAGAGTACTGGGAGCCACTTGGAACTTTGGGGGGGTGTAGTGCCCAGGAGAACTGTTTGGGACTACAAGTCCCAAGAGGACGGTTTTCTGCAGAGAGAAGGAAACCGAAGCAGTAGCCAGTGCTTGATGTGGTCTCACGTAGGGAGTGAGAGGTGCCACTGAGTCAGAGATGTTGCTGTTGCCAGAGCTTGCCATGGGGTTGTGTGGGGCTGTGCTGCCAATTGATCCAGTCAGCTGGAGGAAAGGGATGTCACTGGCTTCGTGAGAGATTGCTGCTACACACTCCAATATCACAAGCTCCAGACACCAGAGAGCGGGAGGAGGCTTCACAACAGACTGCATAGTACTGAGGCTGCTGGCCACAACCTCCCTTTCACCATAACCAATTAGTTTGGGGACTTGCACCCTTTACCATGGCAGCACTATGAGCCCCAATGTTTAGAACCACACTGGTCAATGGAAGAGGTTTTGGAGAGACTCTAGGATCTTTAGTGAGGACTGCCCTAGATTTAGGATTTGGTATCCGGAGTGCATTGGGTCTAGAAATACTTGGTCCTCATATTGTCTTTGTCATATTGTACAAGTTGGTTTTAGTTTGTAACTGTTTATTGCTGTTGCCATTTTTTGGTGCTGTTGCTTGATTGGGTGAGTAGCCCGAATAAATCCACCTTCTTCATCCTTGGTTTGTCAGAGGGTGTGGCATTGCAGGAAGGGTAGTTGTCGTCTGGAAAAAGGGAACCCAAACATCAGTGGCTCTTTTGGGGGTAAGTGCTACACTAGGGCTTCTGGAGACTCGTCCAGCCAACCAGGCTGCACTTGAAACTATAGGTACTATCATTTTATGATGGACTGACCTCCTTATATCAATTTTAGAATACTTGTCTATCTGAATATTTACCACATTATCCATTTCTCAGAAGTGTGACTTGAAGTTAAAATAGTATTAAACTCTCAGCTTTTTCTAGGTTAACATGATGAAGCCCAACTCCAGTGTACTGTATTAAATGCTGGCTTAGGTCTAGGGGACAAAAAAGCTGTTTTGCTTATCTGGTTGCCGCTCCCCATGGCAGATGGTGCTCCCCTATGCTCCAGCGCCTGGACTGTTCCTCACGTCCAGTGCAGGTCTATGGTCTGTGCATTAGTCTTGATGATGTCAGAGTACCTTAGACTGCCGGAGTATGGGGTAGAAAAGACTGTGGGGACCGGTCTAGCAATGCAGAGGAGCTTACAGGAGCAGAGGACTGAATAAGATCGAGTTTATGGGAGTTCAAATTTAAGCTTGCACAAAATAAATAAAATGTTTCATTTTTTCTTCATTAACATTATAAAGCTAACGTTACACCTGTAAAGTGAACCTGTCAGTCTTTTTTAGATCTTAAAATGAAGACTACATTCACATCTAAGTGGTTCCCAGCAGAAAAACACAGGCATCTATATAAATTATGTCATCTTATATACTGTAATCTCAGAGGCGTAGCTGGGGGGGGCAGGGGGGTACATATGTACCCGGGTGCCAAGGTACAGGGACGCCAAAATGAGGCTTACAACCAGGGGCGTATTTGCCACGAGGCAAACAAGGCGTTTGCCTAGGGCGGCACTTTTTTAGGGGGTCGGCGCGGTGCCGCCGCCGCCGCCACCCCTTCCAGTGGAAGGGACAATTAGTACAGGGGCGGGCAGTGGACTGCTGTGTCTTACCTGGCTCCGTGACCCAGTCCCACGATGATCCAGTCCAGGAGGCGCTGCTGGAGGAGGGGTAGAGAGGTCAGCAGGTCCGATGTCTTCTTTTCCCTGGACGTGATGTGTGGGCGGGATGACATGACGCCCCTGTCATCTGGCCACACCCTCGGGATCACTGGACAGCCTATGGCAGCTTGTACCTCCCTCTGTAAGCTCCTCCTCCTCACCGTTGATTGGGCGCCAGAACTGTAGCTCAGGACAGGCACACAGGCGGCCAATCACCTGCGAGGAGGCGGAGCTTGAAGAGGAGGAGCCGAGTGGCAGCACGAAGATCGAGTGAGGGAGCATCCGGAGCAAGTGAAGAAGACAGCTGACCGGTAAGTGTGCTGTGCAGATGGTGCTGCTGCAACCAGGTATGCTGGCTATGGATGGGAGAGGGAAAGAGCCTAGGCTGGAGCAGGGGTCAGCAAGGTAAGTGTCATTGGTGTCAGTGGGAGGAATAGTGCCCCATCACTGATGTGATTAAACGGGGAGGGGGGCTGGGGTGCCAATTATATAGTTTGTCCCCAGGCGCAAAATATCTTAGCTACAGTGGGGATCGAAAGTTTGGGCACCCCAGCTAAAAATTTGTATTAATGTGCATAAAGAAGCCAAGGAAAGATGGAAAAATCTCCAAAAGGCATCAAATTACAGATTAGACATTCTTATAATATGTCAACAAAAGTTAGATTTTATTTCCATCATTTACACTTTCAAAATAACAGAAAACAAAAAAATTGGCGTCTGCAAAAGTTTGGGCACCCTGCAGAATTTATAGCATGCACTGCCCCCTTTGCAAAGCTGAAACCTGCCAGTGTCATAGATTGTTCTCAATCATCGTCTGGGAAGACCAGGTGATGTCAAGCTCAAAGGTTTTAAATGCCCAGACTCATCTGACCTTGCCCCAACAATCAGCACCATGGGTTCTTCTAAGCAGTTGTCTAGAAAACTGAAACTGAAAATAGTTGACGCTCACAAAGCTGGAGAAGGCTATAAGAAGATAGCAAAGCGTTTTCAGATGTCAATATCCTCTGTTCAGAATGTAATTAAGAAATGGCAGTCATCAGGAACAGTGGAAGTTAAAGCAACATCTGGAAGACCAAGAAAAATATCAGACAGAACAGCTCGCAGGATTGTGAGAAAAACAATTCAAAACCCACGTTTGACTGCACGATCCCTCCAGAAAGATCTGGCAGACATTGGAGTTGTGGTACACTATTCCACTATAAAGAGATACTTGTACAAATATGGTCTTCATGGAAGAGTCATCAGAAGAAAACCTCTTCTACGTCCTCACCACAAAAATCATCGTTTGAACTTTGCAAATGAACATATAGACAAGCCTGATGCATTTTGGAAACAAGTTCTGTGGACCAATGAGGTTAAAATTGAACTTTTTGGCCAGAATGAGCAAAGGTACGTTTGGAGAAGAAGGGGCACAGAATTTAATGAAAAGAACCTCTGTCCAACTGTTAAGCATGGGGTTGGATCAATCATGCTTTGGGGTTGTGTTGCAGCCAGTGGCACAGGGAACATCTCACGAGTAGAAGGAAAAATGGATTCAATAAAATTTCAGCAAATTTTGGATGGTAACTTGATGCCATCTGTGAAAAAGCTGAAGTTAAAGAGAGGATGGCTTCTACAAATGGATAATGATCCTAAACACACCTCGAAATCCACGGGGATTACATCAAGAGGCGTAAACTGAAGGTTTTGCCATGGCCTTCACAATCTCCTAAACTCAACATAATTGAAAATCTATGGATAGACCTTAAAAGAGCAGTGCATGACAGACAGCCCAGAAATCTCAAAGAACTGGAAGACTTTTGTAAGGAAGATTGGGCAAAGATACCTCAAACAAGAATTGAAAGACTCTTGGCTGGCTACAAAAAGCGTTTACAAGCTGTGATACTTGCCAAAGGGGGCAGTACAAGATATTAACTCTGCAGGGTGCCCAAACTTTTGCAGACGCCATTTTTTTGTTTTCTGTTATTTTGAAAGTGTAAATAATGGAAATAAAATTATAACTTTTGTTGACATATTATAAGAACGTCTAATCTGTAATTTAATGCCTTTTGGAGATTTTTCCATCTTTCCTTGGCTTCTTTATGCACATTAATACAAATTTTTAGCTGGGGAGCCCAAACTTTCGATCCCCACTGCTATGTCTCTGTGTAATCCTATTTATACAATTACAATGTTCTAAGATGTGTAACAACCAATAAAACACAAACATTTTCTGTATAAAGCAGGAGATCATAGTAGAGGTTGTTAGGGGTTCCTTTGAGCACCAAGGTCCTGTGCCTACAAGCTACAGTGATGAAAATCCCTGCTCATGTTCAGTTTAACATTTCAATTAGACAAAGTATGCCTAAAAGCAGGTAGCATTGACTGTACTGTTTATTTGGATAACCTAAGCATGGTTTGTCTAGTCTTAGATTAAACAAAGCTCAAAAACTCAATGACATTAAAAAAAAATATGGACCCCAAACCATAGCATACCTTTAACCCCTTCAATACCGGGCACTTTCACCCACTTTCTGCCCAAGCCAATTTTCAGCTTTCGGTGCTGTCGCACTTTGAATGGCAGTCATGCAACACTGTACTCAAAATACATTTTTATAATTTTTTTCAGACAAATAGAGCCATCTTTTGGTGGTATTTATTCACCACTGGGTTTTATATTTTAGCAAAATAAACAAAAAAAATCCAACATTTGAAAAAAAAAGTTTCTTCGTTTCTGTCATAAAATTTTGCAAATAAATAGATGTTCTTTATAATAATATTTCTTTTGTGAAAATAACCCAAATTGGTGTTTATTATTTAGTCTGTAGGAAAGGTTTAGAGTCCACAAACTATGGTACATATCTGAAAATTGATCAATCCTGATGCACTGACGGCCTGTCTCATTTCTTGAGGCCTGAAAATGCCAGGACAGTACAAATATCCCCCAAATTACCCTTTTTTTTAAGTTGTAATTTTTTGTCACAATTTTCTGGAAAATGAAGACATTTTCAAAAACAGTTTTTTTTTTCACCAGTGCAGTACAGCATTATCATATAACTGGTGCGGTTTTGAACAGGAACACTGACTGGTGACGGTATTATATATTTTTTTTACATTTTTTAAATAGATTTTTTCTTTTTTATTATTTTTTTTTCTTTTTTTTTAAGATCACATGAATGAATGCCGTCCACGGTGTACAATTGTCTTGTGATCTGCTGTGATTGGTCACAGTAATCACATGGTACTGGCAGCGACCGGTACACTGATCGGTCATCCACTGTGTCTGGTGGACACAGCAAGTGACAGATCATGCTCCAGTGCGGCTGTGGAGCAGGCACAAGATGCGTTCCGGAGACGACACCATATGATGTCAAATGAGGACCTATTGTCAAATGATGTCCTGGCAGGAACTGCTTAATTTTTGAAACTCTTCCTTTTAGCACCCATTTATTTATTACATTTATTTTTATAGAACTGGAAATTTACATTATATTCATTAACATCAGTTTCTGTCCTCAAGAAGCTTACTATTGAAAGCCCCAATTTCATGTTCATACACATACTAGAGTCAATTTACCTACCAGCATGTCTTTGGAGTGTGGGGAGAAACCACGGCGTTCAGAGGAAATACACACAAGGAAAGAACATGCAAACTCCATGCAGACAGTGTCCTGTGTGTGATGCAAACCAAGGACCTCAGTGCTGTAAAGTGGATGTAAATCCACTTTTGTATCTTTTATCTACAGGTAATAGGCTCCATCCACACTGGCCGTTTTAATAACGCTGGTAACATTAACTGTGTAAAGTAACATTATAAATGTGAGTTTTTCAATGTTTTTTAGAGTTTTTGCATTAGCGTTTAGTGGTGTCTTTCTGCGTTTGCGGATTTTAGCTGTTTTTTTTTACCAAAAATAGTCCAAAAACACAGATTTGCCGTGATTTACCATGTTTTAACCGCATTTTGCTGTGTTTTTCAGCATTAGAGAATTTTTACAGCTAAGTCCTCATGCACACTGGGCGTTTTTACAGCAGCCGTTTTTGGCTTTTAACGTTTTTTTCTGCAGCCAGTAAACCCCCCAGCATGTTATCCTATGTGTCCATGCACACATAGACTTTAATCAACGTTTTTTGGCTAGGATGTTTTTTGGCTGGAAAAAAAACCCAGGACTAGTGAGTTTCTAGAGGAGTTATTTAGCTGTAAAAACTCTCTAATGCTCAAAAACACAGCAAAACATGGTAAAACGTGGAAAAACGCAGCAAACCAGAGTTTTTGGATGTTTTTTGACCAAAAAAAGCTAAAAACCGCAAATAAGGAAAACTGTGGGGAAACGCCGCTAATTGCGCAAAACACAAAAAAAAAGCTGAAAAACGCACGTTTTTACCGTGACTTTACACAGCTAACGTTACCAGCATTATAAAAACGTCCTGTGTGCATGAGGGCTAAAAAAACTCCTCTGGAAACCCACTAGTTCTGGGTTTTTTTGCAGCCAAAAAACATCCCTGCCAAAAAAACGCTGATTACAGTCTATGTGTGCATGGACACATAGGATAACATGGTGGGGAGTTTACTGCCTGTAAAAAAAATGCTAAAAGCCAAAAACAGCCGCTGTAAAAACATCCAGTGTGCATGAGGACTAAGGCTGGTCATACATTATACAATTTTCTTGAGATTTTTGGTTTAGATTTACCAAAAACCATATAATAGGAGGTCAAACCTAACAACACTTTCAATTGTATCCAATTAGGCAGGCTCTTGTACTACATAGTTGAAGGTAATTATAAAGGAAATTGGGTAGAAATTGGACAGAAAATTGTATAGTGTATGACCAGCCTTAAGTTTACCTGTAGGTAAAATGATTATCTCCTAAATGTGCACCATTTAGGAGATATTCACTGTTTTTGACAGCCGCCGGTGCATGCATTCCGAAGGAATGGCATACCCATGCTGATCCTTCAGAGCACTGTGACGTGTCTCAAGACTCTCGCGCGGGAGTGATGTCCTTGCGGCTCGGCCAGTCAGACGGCCGGAGCTCACGAACCTGGAAAGGAAGACTGGGTGAAGATGGAAGCCTCTACATTGGGGACAGCATGCCGCTAGAGGGCTTCGTTTTAAGGTAAGTTCTGCATAATGTGCTAATATGCGATGTATACTACTAGCACATTATGATTTTACCTTCCAGGGGATTTTTTTTTTTTCAAGCTGCGATTTACTACCACTTTAAGGCAGTAGCGCTAACCACTAAGACATCTGATGATTTTTACATCCAAAAGCATTTGAAAAAATCATATATGTGTGGCCAACACAAAGCCAAAGGATCCAATCAGATTTCAAATTCATTATTTCAATAACTTGTTAGTAAATAAAAGGACATTTCTACCTGTTGTGAACAGACCGACAGGCACTTCACTGTCTTTTAGCACGCTGAGACCCCTAACAAATTGTTTTGTACAGTGCTACAGAATATGGTGGTGCTATAAATACATGTAACAATGACAGTATGCGCATTCATTACTCAATGGCAGGATACAAGCTGTTTCCATGCAAACCGTTTAAATGAAGTGCTCTCATTATTATCATATTCTTAACGTTGTCCTTAACAAACGTGTGAGGAACAATCTTCTAAAACCCGTAACAAGGTCACAGCACAACGGTGCACCTCACCCTGCGACGGAAATACTCCACTCTATTAGAGCATCTTTCGCTCCATAAAACCGGCACATAAACCCGTAAACAAGTCTGCAACTGATGATTGAAGAAAGGAGGAAAGTGTTTTGTTCATGCCGTTCACTATAAATTATTTTACTGACATCTATGGCGAAGAGATACAACCAGTCAGGATATGGTGAGATGGGCCTAAAGAGCCAAAAAAACCCCTCTTTTACAGTACATGTAAACCTAATCACTAAAATCGAATAAAATCTTTAAAATGGTACAGTAATGTAAAAAATCATTTCTATATTTCTAAAGTTGAACTCCAGGTATTGCGCACTTACTTTGGTCCAGCTTGGCATGACGTCAGTGCTACTACAGTGATAGCTTCCATTTTCCCAGTCCTGTTCCAAGCAGCTGCCCCACTGCACACTGATCACAGTTACAGGGGTTGCTGTTTCTGAACTGCCCCCATTCAGAGAACACCATATTTTTTCAGTACAAGGCATTCCCTGATCAGATGAAGTGCAGAGGATGAGAGAAAATGTTCCATATTCAATTAAAAAAATACAAGGTGTTCCATAAATGGTGGCAGTGCCAAGAGAGTGACCCCTGTGGTCAGTATGTAGAGGGGAAGCCACCCAGTACTGGACCCGGAAGATTGCAGCTATCACTCTATTAGCACCAACTACTGTAGTGATTGTCTGCTTCCTCAGTGGTCCCTCAGGTATGAGATATGCATACATACATTGTTCAATTGCAAAAAAGGTCATTCTAGGAGATCAGCTTTAAATCTAGAATTGTCATTAAAGTAATACCTGGTGATCCTGCCATAGAAGCTCTTCTTCAGGCATTTTCCATTACAGGGTGACAATGCTCTCATGGGCTCCCAATTGTGCACTTGTGTTGTCACCCTGTCACATGCTACAAGTGGCCCACATTACACAAGTATGGGCCACTGTTGTCACCATCAGTTAACATGCCCTGAGAAATTATAGGCAGCCATCGGTTGAGTGCATGCATATAGACAAGAAGTGGATGCAGACCCAAAGGGTCTGGTATGAATTATGGGGGAACCCCCATGCCTTTTTTTTAATCCTGGCTCAATTGCTTACATTGTGTAATTGGTTACATGGCCTGCACCCACAAGCATCCTTAACAACCAGTGGGTAAGACTTACTAAAACTGGACCACTCAGAATCTAGTGCAGCTGTTCATGATAGCCAATCAGCTTCTACCTTCAGCTTGTCCAATTCATCTTTGATAATAAAACCTGGAATGTGATTGGTTTGCACAACTGCACCAGATTTTGCACTCTCCAGTTTTAGTAAATACCCCCTATTGACAACAAGAAGCTGCCATGTATAATAGCGGTAGTAATACTTCTACTATACAGGACACTCAGCTCCCGCTAGATGTTCAGGTATTCGTCCAGAGGCCTGAACAGCCAAGGTTCAGTATGAACTTGTGTTTGGACTGAACCTTAAGCTCATTCCTAATGCACAATCTAAAAAATGAAATGTTTCACTGTTTCGGGTTTGTTAACACTCATCAGTGTAAAATATGGAAATGGTAGCTTTTTATGGAGTATGGTAAAGGGAGTAGTGTATAAAACATGTATAAAAAGCAATATTATTTCACTGGCATCTATAGTGAAGAATGGACACAAGTTTTCAGAATATGGTGAGGAGTCTAAAAAAGCCAAAAAGCCCTCTTTCTAAAGTACAGGGGTTGGACAAAAAATGGAAACACTACATGATTTGCTGGTGTGAAAGTGACTGCATGTTTCGCATAGAAAGCGGAAGTGATGTAACATTCTTTTGCTTCTGCTGTGTGATGAGACACCTAAGTAATATTTGGGAAGCCTCACTTTCCTCATTCACTGTCTGCAATGCTAGCAATACGGAGTCATGTCAGAGCTTACTGAGCTTCAAAGAGGGCAAATTGTTGGTGCCGCTTATCTGGTGCCTCTTTGACTGAAGCTACCAATTTATTTGCTGTGTTGTGAGGTACAGTATCAAAGGTTATGATGGCATATACAGTTTCTGGGAAAACATCATCTGATAAGCACAGTTAACATGGTCAACTGACCAAAAGAGACAAAAGGACATTGTGTAGGATTGTGACCCGGAATAAGAAAACAGCTGTTGCAAAAGTGACTGCAGAGCTCAATCTCAGTCTTCCAAAGCCCGTGTCCACAAAATCTGTATGGAGGAAATTCCATAAGCAAAACATTCACGGGCGAGATGCACTTGCCAAACCACTAATGACCGATATTAATACTCAAAAGAGGAGAGAGTGGTACATAACCGACCTGATACCCAAATACTACCCTACCCGTGCCCTCCGCTCCTCACAGGACCTCCTACTCTCTAGCTCCCTGGTCTCCTCCTCCCACGCCCGATTGCAGGACTTCTCTAGGACTTCCCCCATCCTCTGGAACTCCCTACCCCAATCCATCAGACTGTCACCTACCCTCCTCACCTTCAGGCACACCCTGAAAACCCTCCTCTTCAGGGAAGCCTACCCCAACCTCACCTAACACCTGACCTCACCTAACAACTAACTTCCTCCACTCCTCCCACCACTCCATCCCCCACAGCTATTTCCTCCTGTGCCACCTTCCCCTCCCTTCTAGATTGTAAGCTCAAAAGAGCAGGGCCCTCGAACCCCTCATGTATTGTACTGTTACTGTCTTGTCTTATGTTCTGTCCCCCCTGCTACTGTACAGCGCTGAGCAAACCCTTCTATTTGAATCTTTTTTTTTCACCAGGTGATCCAGCCAGTTCCACACTTCCTGTCCTTTGGTGACAACCCTCACTCATTGTACTCTATCTCTGAAAAGGAGAGTGTTGTCACTCGAGGACAAGACGTTTGTTAAGACTTCAGAACATGTCTCCCTTGCTTCATCTCTATGAGATAGGTGGTGGTGATTTGTAGTTCACAGAGGTAAGCTGGGCAGGGCTGATATCACTGCTTGAGATTTCAGTGCAGAACAGACAGAGCATTGGAAGTTATACGCTTGAAGAATTTCTGGCAAGATCAACAAGTATTTTATTACACTTATCGAACAGATATAAGAAAATGCTTTGCCATATTTAACAGAGGGAAAGGGAGCAAACAGAAGACGCATGCGGTTGGGGTTTACATAGACTTTGCAGTTCTTCTAAATCAGGTTAAATTTAACGTTTGTTTTAGAGCTTCCTCATAGTGACAAATGAAGAAGTTTTGTATAAAACTGCTGAGGCTGACATCAGGTGTTCCCCAAATAGTGCTTGAAAAGGAGAACTGAAGTGACAACGCAAATTACCAGTAAACTTGCAGGGGTTGTGCACTTTGATTTTATTCTATTTATGATTTTCTTTGTTCTTAACTCCGGGAATTCAGAAAAATATATCTACGGCAACATTTTTATCTTCTGCAATATTTGTAAAAACACCTCTGCCATTCTAAAAAGACAGGAGGGTGACCTCTGTTCTCGCTATTACAGATAAGCAATACAGGTTGATCACATCCACGCCCCACCCTGCTGATTGGACAGTGAGGGACAGAAGCACACGGCTCACCTCCAGTGCCTGAAAACATGTTGGACTGACAGCACCAGGGGCGGACTGACCATTCAAGCACTCGGGCACTGCCCAAGGGCCCGGGTCAGTAGGGGGCCCCATAGATGCCCCTGGTACCTTTCATTGGCTTTTTCATAGGCTTTTTTGGGTGTAGGCGAGGACACAGGGGCCCCATGATCTCCTATTGCCCGGGGGCCCCATGAATTGTCAGTCCGCCCCTGGACAGCACCATGTAATGTGATAGGCCCCACTTCTCTCACTCTGATTTCTACTGTGCAGAAGCTGCTCCGAAGCTAATATAAAGACAGTTTCTGGGTACTTATACCAACTGTATTTAAAAATAAGTTTTAAATTGTTGAACGAATACTTAGATTTATTTTTTATATTTTTCTAGAATTTAGCAGTAAAGACCTCCTTCTGTAAGGCAGATGTGCTAGGGTAGATGTCATCAGGCAGCACAGTGGCTAAATGATTAGCCCTTCCACCTGGCAGCACTAGGGTCACTGGTTCTAATCCCAACCAAAGCACCACCTGCCTGGATTTTGCATGTTCTCCCTGTGCCTGTGTGGATTTCCTCCAGTTACTCTGGGTTCCTCCCACACTCTAAAGACATGCTGGTAGGTGAATTGGATCTTGTCTAAATTGGACCTAGTATATGAATGTGAGTTAGGGGCTTTAGCTTGGAAGCCTCTTGAGGGTTAGAGACTATGTGAATGTACAATATATATGTAAGTGTTGTACCTGTAATAAATAAATCTGTCATAGCAGAGTGTTCTTTCTTACCTACCCGCACCACCATTGGTGGCTTCAGCTGTCAATCCCCAGATCCCAGCCTGTGATACCCAGCAATCAATGACAGGGGAGAGGTTTGTATGTAAACAACACAGGACTCTCTCCTGTCAGCTCCTGCACAACGCTTTGCATAGCAGAGCCATACAAAGCAGTATGCTTACACAGTAAAGCACACAGCAACAGTGAAACGCACACAGTTAACCCTTTGATCGCCCCAGATGTTAACCTCTTCCTGCCCAGTGTCATTAGTACAGTGTCAGTGCTTTTTATTAGCACTGATCATTATACTAGTGTCACTGGGGATGTCAATGAAAGTTATGCAAGCCATACACATGTCGAATTCCGAACACATTTTCTTTAGAAAATTTAACATTTTGTGCGTTTTGTAATGCGATGGTGTCACCATTGATTTAGAAACTGAACCAACCAAGCCTTCAATTTCTCCTCATGTTGCTACAGAAAAGAATTTTCGTGGCCAAGAATTTTATTTTCTTTCTTGGTCACAGCTTTATATTTCTTGCACGATTCTCCCATGATTGATTCGAAATTTGTTTGTTTTTCAAAAAATTTCCAACATTCCCGATCACTCAGATTCAACGGTCTTCCGAACATCGGTCGCTTCTGTGACCCACTAATGGTGCGAAATTGGAAAGAAAATTCTTAGAAAAGATTTTTGAAAGAAAAATCTTTCGGAATTCGACCCATGTATGGCCGGCTTGTCAGTCCCCTCCCCCCCCGTGTCAGAATGCCCATCGCATTCCTGCTATAAGTCGCTGATCAGCGCCTAGTAGTACTAGTATAAAGACAACAAATAAATAAAAATCCCAGTATATATAGCACCATTTGTAGACGCTATAACTTTCACGTAAACCAATTAATTTACACGTATTTGGATTTTGAATTGTCAGTTAAAGTAATGCAGCTCCGAATCGCAAAAATGGCCTGGTCAGGAAGGGGGGTAAATCCTCTGGAGGGCAAAGTGGTTAAAAATAGTGTGTTGGTGGACATGCTATTGTGGAATGCCATTTTAAAATGGCACTCTGTTCACTACTTGTGCATGCACACTATAGATGTAACGGCGCTGTCATCATTCGATCACAGGCAAAATGCACAGAGCCAACCAGAGTGGCTCTATGCCTTGTGATTACTATGAAAGCCAATTACAACAATCACAAATGTAAACACTACTACTGCTTATAATTCAGAGCCTCCCCCCTCCTCTCACAATGAAGGAGGGTAGAATGAATGAATGAATCAATCAATCAGTCAAAGCAGAGTTCCACCCAAAAGTGGAAGCTCTGCTTTCTGTCTCGTCCCCCACCTGCTGCCACATTTGGCACCTTTTTTGGGGGGAGCAGGTACCTGGTTTTGACAACTGATGTGGACGTTTGGCACCCACACAGCCCTCTGGTACACTTCCAAGGTCCCAGAGGACTGCAGCCCATTCATAAAGTGCAGTGTGCTTCGCGCATGCACAGTAGGAAACCAGCAGTGAGGAGGCTTCCCTGCCGGTTTCCCTTATTCAAGATGGCAGCGCCAGCCGATGTCAGGCGATTGAAGAATCGGCTCGAGCTGAGGACACCGCTGGATACATGGACAGGTAAGTGCCCTACTATTAAAAGTCAGCAGTCACAGTATTTGTAGCTGTTTACTTTTAACTTTTTTTGGGGTGGAGGTGGCGGGGGAACTTTGAACAATGCCAGGTGTCATACGGTGTGGTTTTATATTCAAGTATAACAAGTTCATACACCTCACGACCTGGAAGGCACTGGTGATGAAACCTTCCCAGGGGGCAGCAGTGAGGCCAGGGATACATCACCAGTGCCTCAGGGAACCCAGAAAGTGAACTTACATCAAATGTAAGATCAATATTGAAAATCTTTTTTTTTTACTTATAACCACTTGTCCTCCAAAAGATTTACCCCTCTTCCTGACCAGGCCATTTTTTGCAATACAGCGTTGCGTCATTTCAACTGACAATTACGTGGTCATGCAACGCTGTACATAAATAAAATTTTTGTCCTTTTTCCCCACAAATAGAGCTTTCTTTTGGTGGTATTTGATCACCTCTGCAGTTTTTACTTTTTTTATAAACAAGAAATGACTGACAATTTAGAAAAAAACTAGTATTTTCTTTTTACTATAAAACATATCCAAAAAAAAATGTATGTAATTTCTTTATAAATATAGGCCAAAATGTATTCTGCTACATATTTTTTGTAAAAAAATTCAAATAAACATATAATAATTAGTTTGCGCAAAAGTTATAACGTCTACAAATTATGAGATATATAGTTTAATTTAAATTTAAAACATTTTTTTATACAAGTAATGGTGTCAAAAAGCGACTTATAGCGGGACTGCAACATTTTTACACTAACTGACACTTTGTGGGAACCAATGACACTAATACAGTAATCAGTGCTAAAAATATACACTATTACTGTACTAATGACATGGTTGGAAAGGGGTTAAAGTCTATGGTGATGAAAGGGTTAAGTGTGTGCCTATTGATTTGCTTGGTGTACACTATGTGGTGCTGAAACAAGAGGAAATGATGGATCGTGTTCCCAGCTCTGCAGGGACACGCGACCAGGGGCGGACTGACAAGTCATGGGGTCCCCGGGCAATAGGAAATCATAGGGCACCTGTGTCCTCGTCGACACTCAAACCACTCCCAAAAAAGCCTATGAAAGGTACCAGAGGCATCTCATGGGGCCCCTACTGACCCCGGGCCCTTGGGCACTGCCCCAAATGCCTTAATGGTCAGTCCACCCTGCACACAACTGATCACTTCCACCTTCCACAACAGAGCTCTGCCTATATCAGGGGCGGACTGACCATTTGGAAACTCGGGCACTGCCCGAGGGCCCGGGGTCAGTAGGGGCCCCCATGAGATGCCCCTAGCACCTTTTTCATAGGCTTTTTTGAGTTTGGGCAAGGACACAGGGGCCCCATGATCCCCTATTGCCCAGGGGCCGCATGAGTTGTCAGTCCGCCCCTGGCCTATATAATCATAGGTACAGCTCCGTTCTTCCTCCTTGCCCAACGATCTGTGGGTGCCGGCGAACATCCATTTGCTGGGACTCGCAGATCGGCTTCTGCTGTGACAATTCACAGCAGAAGTGACCCACCAGCACGCGTGCGCCCCCATGAGACAGAAGTGCAAAATCACATATACATGTGTGATTTTGCACAGGAGAGTCGCCCTGTAGCAGTAAAACTGCTATAAGGCTGAGGTAAAGTGTATAATTAGAGGGGGTTTTAAAAAATGCACACAAAGGGGCTTAATGACTATTGTAGCGGGAAGGTCCACTTTAATTGTATGGGGTGAAAAAGCACCAAAATGGATATTTGGCATCTGACTACCTGTCAATGGAAGGATGAATTTAGGAAGGTAATGGAGTGTCTGCACTGTTATAGTCTGCTTTACAGCACAAGTACAGATTCTCTTTAACGTCAATACGTAACGCCGTCAGTATACAGCGAGCTCAACAGATGAAACATCTCACTTTGGACACATCCGCCTGACTCTAAGCCGTGGCTGACTTCAGAGGGGCACACCTAACCTTCTCACACGTCCCAGGAGACTGCTTGGAATTACGTATAGTATGGTACTTGGACGCTTCCCAAAGATTAGGTGTCTCTGGAAATTTTTTTTTTTCCATTTTTTTTGACTCTTCAAAAGTTCCAGCGTGTCATGGGAATAGACCCTACTCCTCCTTTTCCCCTTGAAGGACACATATCAAAACAGCGGCGTAGCACATAGGACCCCTCAGCATACAAAGGTACACTACAAAAAAAAAAAAAAAGAACAGCCGCCTGGAAGCAGTATGAAGAGAAACTGAGAATTGTTAAGTGGAGACAGGAAACAATTGCTTGATTGTTGTATGGTGAAGGAATTGCAGATTACAGCGCCATCTAGAGGACATTGCAGGTCAGACACTTCTGTAGTTTTTATATTTGTTCTAGCAATTATGCTGCAAATGGTACATCCGAATTTCCAGCTTGGACCTGTACTTAGAACATGCTTAAAGGGCCACCAGACATAAGCCACAGGCTAGTTTATGTAAAAGAATTTTTAATAAGATCCATGGGTAAATATATTAGCTTCAATAGTCCATTAAAATTGGATTACAAAAAACAAAATGGGTATAACTGGCAGCAATATTATCACAGAGCTTCCTATTGAATGTCATAGAAGAATGCTGACAACGGCCATATTTGAAGTCCACATATCAGCTTCTTAACCTGTTGAGTACTGGCCTGTATATATCTTGACATTACTTTTTTTTTTTTTCCTCTCACAGGCAATTATTCCGTCATGCAACTCTGTACCAAAATACATTTTCATTTTTTTTTAGACAGGTAGAGATTTTTATTTTGGTGGTATTTAATAACTGCTGGACATTTTGTTTTACTATATAAAGGAAAAAAGACCAAAGATTTTGAAAAAAAAAATGAGTTCCCCTTACTCTCTGTTATAAAACATACTAAATAACAATTCCAGGACAGTACAAACATCCAAAAATGACCTTTTGGAATCTAGACACCCAGAAGATGATCTGATTTTTGCCACAGTTTCCAGAAATGAAGAAACATGCTGGCGTCAGGGGTAGACTGACAGCTCATGGGGCCCCCGGGTAATAGGGGATCATGGGGCCCCTGTGTCCTTGCCCAAACTCAAAAAAGCCTATGAAAAAGGTACCAGGGGCATCTCATGGGGCCCCCTACTTACCCCGGGACCTCGGGCAGTGCCCGAGCGTCCAAATGGTCAGTCCACCCCTGGCTGGTGTTGAGGGAGTTAAAACATGCAGCTTAGAAATGGTGCATTAGGTACAGTGCATCATTAATTTACAGTTCGTCACCTAGATCATGGGTGTCAAACTGGCGGCCCTCCAGCTGTTGCGAAACTACAAGTCCCATCATGCCTCTGCCTTTGGGAGTCATGCTTGTGATGGTCAATCTTGCAATGCCTCATGGGACTTGTAGTTTGGCAACACCTGGAGGGCCATCAGTTTGACACCCGTGACCTAGATTCTAAGCTCTGATGATCAGGGCCCTCTGTTTCCTCTTGTACCAAATTGTATTGTAACTGTAATGTCTACCTTCATTTTATAAAGCGCTGCACAAACTTTTCCTGTATAATAATAATAATACACAGACAGGAGGGGAAGGCGTTAAAGAATATGTAAACCCAACATTTCATATTCCTGATATGTGCCAGCTGTACCATGGACTTGTATGAAAAAGTATTCTGTTCTCTTTGTATTGCTTCCTATGTGTGAAATCCCTGCTAGTCCTTCTGCTTTCCTATTATAAACTGACCACACTAGGCCTGAGAGCACAGCATGGTCAGTTTTCTAGCTGTGCTGAGAACTCAGCCTGCTCTCTTTCAATGAGCAGACTTGTCCTGGTTCGCTTCCCCCCTACACAGCCATTCACTGGGAAAGCCATTATACTTATGTTTCTCTTTCCGCAGCCCCCTGCTCTCAGCTGCTTAACCTGTTGATGCGGACAGCACGCAAATATGCGGCCTCTTGGCAGCTGGACCTTGATGCCTATTGGCCACATATTTGCTTTCCAAGAGTACACAAACGTTCTGAGAGCAAACGCCCTGCATGCTCCTAGCACATTTATCGGCACCTCAGAAAGGTCCCAATCACTACTTGCGATCGGGACCTTTCCGATCATGTGACTGCTGTGCCAGACAATCACGGTGGTCACACGATCCTGAACCCTGCCCCACCTCCCGGCATCACGAACCCTTAAAGGGCCAGGAGGAACCGACGTCAAGGGATTAAGGAGTTTAGAGGCAATGTAATCACTCGTTAAACAGGGCAAAAAAGCTATTTAGGACTTTTTTTATATATATACACACATTTTTTACTTCCATTTCTATTGTAAACTGAATGGGTTTTTACAAGGTGAGGGTTTACATATACTTTAATGTACAGTTCACCACAGTGGAAGGGTGGAGATGAGGGGGTTAATGTGTGGGAAAAGGGAGGTAAAGGAGTTAATACACAGGTCAGAGATAGGATGGAGATAGTATATACAGCTCACACCCAGAGAAGAGGAAGGGTGGAGTGAAATGAATAAAAACAATCCCACAATCAAATTAATATATCCACCTTGAATTGACTAACTGCCACTGACATCCCCAGTGCAAGGGCGGACTGACAACTCATGGGGCCCCTGGGCAATAGGGGATCATGGGGCCCCTGTGTCCTTGCCCAAACTCAAAAAAACCTATGAAAAAGGTACCAGGGACATCTCATGGGGCCCCCTACTGACCCTGGGTCCTCGGGCAGTGCCCGAGTTTCCAAATGGTCAGTCCGCCCCTGCCCCAGTGACACTAATACAGTGATCAGTGCTAATAAAAAGCACAGACATTGTACTAATGACACTGGGCAGGAAAGGGTTAACATCTGGAGCGAGCAAAAGGTTAACTGTGCGTGTTTTACATGATGTGCTGTGTGCTGTTTTACTATGGAGACATGCTACTTTGTATTTGTCTGCTGTGCAGAGATACACAAAGCAGCATGTCCATGCTGACAGGAGAAAGACCTGTGTTGTTTACACAAAGGTGTCTCCCCTGTCAGCTTTCCCCCCTAATGAAGCCACGTGACCTGGTGGCGCAACGCGTAGGGGAGGGGCTTTAACGTCACGACATTTAACGGACAGTGAGAGGTATCAGCTGGTTATACATGTCAGAACCGCTACCAGCATTTGCAGCATTTGTTTTTTGCAATAAGCACATCTATACATTTTACATGTGAGTGAAATATATCTCATTACAAATAAATGCTTTTTATAAGGATAAAGCACTATGTTCTGGTTATTTTTTTTGGCATTTCAACTGACGGAGGAGGATAGTTAGAGGAGTGAAGGGGATCCAGACAAGCTGGATACCAATCCCATCTTTACATAACCCAATAAAGGGAAAAAAGCTCTCTGTGACCTTACTTAATGGTTCGGTCATATATTTAAGGTGAGAGCACAACTGGTGGAGGCGGACAATTGTTGGTTTGGTATTAAACACCAGAGGTTAACTGAGAGCACTTGATTCGTCATACTACAGGGATTGCAGAGAATCATGGATGTGATACGGACATTTGGATATACAGTTGTGGCCAAAATTATTCAACCCCCACTGAAATTGAGTGTTTTGGCCAGTTTGACATTGCTTTTGATCATTCAGTCATCTTGCTTACATTTACATTAAAGAGGCACTTGTAGGTCAGACAAATATAACATAACAGTTATAATGAAATAACCACAAATGTCTTTTCTGTGCTCACAGCATTATCAGTTTTATTCAACCCCCAAGTGACATTCAATCTTAGTACTTAGTACAGCATCCTTTTACAGTTATAACAGCTTTTAAACGTGAAGCATAGCTTGACACAAGTGTCTTGCAGCGATCTACGGGTATCTTCGCCCATTCTTCATGGGCAAAGGCCTCCAGTTCAGTCACATTCTTAGGCTTGCGCACTGCAACTGCTTTCTTTAAGTCCCACCAGAGGTTCTCAATCGGATTTAAGTCTGGTGACTGCGATGGCCACTCCAAAATGTTCCAGCCTTTCCTCTGCAACCATGCTCTAGTGGACTTGGAGGTATGCTTGGGATCATTGTCCTGTTGAAAGGTCCAACGTCTCCCAAGCCTCAGGTGTGTGACGGACTGCATCACGTTTCCATCCAATATCTCCTGGTACTGAAGAGAATTCATGGTACCTTGCACACGCTGAAGCTTCCCTGTACCTGCAGAAGCAAAACAGCCCCAAAGCATGATTGACCCTCCACCATGCTTCACAGTAGGCAAGGTGTTCTTTTCATCATAGGCCTTGTTCTTCCTCCTCCAAACATAGCGTTGATCCATGGGCCCAAACAGTTCTAATTTTGTTTCATCAGTCCACAGAACACTATCCCACAACTTTTGTGGTTTGTCCACATGGCTTTTGGCATACTGCAGTCGACTCTTCTTATTCTTTGGAGACAGCAAGGGGGTACGCCTGGGAGTTCTGGCACGGAGGCCTTCATTACGCAGTGTGCGTCTTATTGTCTGGGCTGAAACTTCTGTACCCACATCTGACAAATCTTTTCTCAGTTCCTCAGCAGTCACACGGGGACTTCTCTCCACTCTACGCTTCAGGTAGCGCACAGCAGTCGAAGTCAGCATCTTCTTTCTGCCACGACCAGGTAGCGTTTCAACAGTGCCCTTTGCCTTGAATTTGCGAATGATGCTTCCTAAGGTGTCTCTTGGTATGTTTAACATCTTTGCAATCTTCTTATAGCCATTGCCCTTCCTGTGAAGAGAAATCACCTCTTCTCTTGTCTTCCTGGACCATTCTCTTGCCTTCACCATGTTTGTAACCACACCAGTAAATGTCTAGAAGGAGCTGAGTATCACAGTCATTTTAAAGCTGCCTAATTGGTGCTTATTATGCTTGATTGCTGCTCGGTGACATCCACAGGTGTTTTCAATACCTGATGGAAAGCACCTGTATGAACCTCTGTTCTTCAGAGTGGTAGTCTTTAAGGGGTTGAATAATTGTGGCAATGAAGAAACCACATAAGAACCATTTACTACTGTATTACATAAACAATTGATGTCATTTTAGTTGCATTTGGGTAGTTACAACGTCCTTGTAGGATTTGATTCTGAATACAATTCCAAATGTACACTATAGTCCCTAAACCCCTTTACAGCATTGGGGGTTGAATAATTTTGGCCACAACTGTATTTATGTTGGAAGATTTTTGTATACTTGTATATATGTATATATATTTATAGTTTGTTGTAGATTTAAGTGGAGCGCGGTATAATTTTTTTACTTTTTCCCCGATGATCGCCGAGTGCCGACCAGGAATCGCCGGCTGGGACTTGGTGATTGACATCCCTAGCTGCTAATAGGGGAACGGGTAGAGCAGCACACGCGCTCCCTACTCAGGAATGCAATTCACGTATATATACATAGCAGTGCTTCTAATACAGGGCAGCGGGCAAGCAGTTAAACACATGACGGTAGTCAGTGGCTAAAGAAACAGGCTCCAGAACTATAATGCAGACACCAAGCTGGACAGCTTCCTTCCACTTTTTTATGTTCCTATGGGCTGATATTCCTGATAGGTGGCCTTACTGGCTGAAAATCCAGAAGGGGCACAGCACCCTCGATTAAATAACCAACTAAAGTATCTAACAAACTGACACTTGATATAAACAATTGTTAATAGAGGCAAGTTGTGTTCCTTGGGGGCCTTATAAGGGGCAAAGGAGTGCCTAGATATTTGGTCATATAGGGTACCCTCTGAGTGTAGCCAAATACTGGCTTCTGTCTTATCAACACCTGTGTGAGCTGTGAGCAGTGTTTTCTGAGGAACAGATGTTATATTGCTTTGAATGAATTGGCTTTGAATGAATTGCGGTCATCTTGCTGCACAGACCTGATTCATCATAGGCCCATTTTCTCTGCTTTTACATACATAATATGCCCAACAAGGACCAGCAACATACTGGTACGTCACGCGACTTTGAGTGGTTATACCAGGATGATGCCTGCAGCTACAAGCATCATCCTGGTATGGTTTTTTTCATCTGGCAGTCGGCTTTCATGTAAAAGAAATCCTAGTAGCTAATTAGCTGCTGGATTGCTTTTACAAATAGAGGGAAGGGACATCCCACTCCTCCCACCACCTTCCATGGCTTAGACTTTCCCATCCCACCGAGGAACACGAGAATGCAGCCAGCCATGAATGACTCCAATCACCTCTATGATCTAAGAAACCAGAAGCAACAAGCATTTCATCATTTCAGTTTTCGCTGGATATAAACAGTACAATTTTTCATTTGGGAAACCATCTGATTACACCGATCTTGGTGTGATCAGATGCGTTAAAGGCAGAGGAGAGATCTAGAGTCCAATAGACCCCAGATTTTGCAGAAAAAAGTAACTGTCACTGCCTATTGCTATCACAGGGGATATTTACATTTCCTGTGATAACAATAAAAGTGATAAAAGAAAAAAAATGAAAGGGACAGTGTAAAAATAAAAAGAAGCAAAATAAATAATTTGAAAAATAATCACCCCCGTGCCTCCAATACCCTCCACCCCCCCCCCACCCCGTGCTCACGTGCAAAAGGGAATGCAAGCGTTGGTGCTGTGTTGGTAGTGGTAACCTGTAAAGGCTTTTAAATCGTTGCCTATGAATATGAAAAATGTAAGTAGTTTGTCGTTGTTGCACGGGCGTGCACAAATTTAAAGCATGTCATGTTTGGTATCTATTTACTTGGCGTAACATCATCTTTTATAATATATCAAACAATTTGGTGATATTCTGGTTTTGTGCATTATAAAATTCTAATTTATTATTTTTTCCAAAACATTTGCGTTTGAAAAATCACTGTGCAAATACTGTGTAACATAAAAAATTGCAACACCCCGTTTTATTCTCTATGGCCTCTGCTTTAAAAAAAAATATATATAAATAAAATATTTGGGGATTCAAAGTAATTTTGTAGAAAATTTTTTTTTTTTCATGTAAACAAAAAGTGTCAGAAAAGGCTTAGCCTTCAATTGGGTGATGTGTGGCATAAGCTTTAATGCTGGCCCTGAAATGCCAGGATAGTAGCCAAACCATGGTAGTAGTAAATCATGGTATATATATCTGAAAATCAATCAATCCTGATGTACTGATGGCCTATCTCATTTCTTGAGGCCCGAAAACACCAGTACAAATACCCTCCAAATTACCCCTTTTTGGAAAGTAGACACTCCAAGGTATTTGATAAGGGGCATGTTGAGTATTTTGCAAATCTCATTTGTTGCCACAAGTTTTTTGGAAAATGGAGAAAGAGAACGAAAATGTGTTTTTTCTTTTCTTTTCTTTTTTTCTTTTTCAAAACCCTTTGACAAAAAATTATACCTGAAAAGTACTCACCATGCCTCTTATCAAATTCCTTGGGATGTCTACCTTCCAAAAAGGGGGGGGGGGTTGTATTATCCTGGCATTTTAGGGCCTCCAAAACTGTGACAGGTAGTGGTCATTGGATTTTGGGGCTAGGCTGTCAAAAAGTCTCATGTGGTATCCCCATACTCAGGAGAAGTAGCAATATGTGTTTTGGGGTGTTCTTCCACACCTACTCATGGCATGTGTGAGCAAAATACCATTTAAGTGACAACTTTGTGAAAAAAAAAATTCTGCAATTTTCCAAACATTTGTGGCGAAAAATAAAATCTTTCATGGACTCAACATACCTCCCAGCAAATTCCTTGGGGTGTCTACTTTCCAAAAAGGGTCATTTGTGGGGTTTTTTACTGACCTGGAAGTGCTTTCACACAAACCAATTAATATACATGTATTGGGATTTATTTGTTTGCCAAAGACATGTAGCAGAATACATTTTGTCCTAAATTTGTGACTAAATTTGAGTTTATTGGATATTTTTTATAACAAAAAGTCGAAAATATCATTTTTTAAATTTTCGGTCTTTTATCCTTTAGATCACAAAAAATACCACCAAAAGAAAGCTCTATTTGTGTGAAAAAAAAACATACATTATGTTTTGGTACAACGTTGCATGACCATGCAATTACCAGGTGAAATAGTGCAGTGCCAAATAGGAAAAAATGGCCTGGTTATGAAGGGGGGACAACCTTCCGGGGCTCAAGTGTTTAAAGCTACAGCCAGCATGCCACTAAGAGTCACAAAGTGGAGTTGTTTGAAAGGCCTCACGGAAGCTGCTTAAAGCTACTGAAATGGTTTGTAAACTAGCTGAATGTGACTAAGTTCAGATTATATTGTCATAGTTGAGTTATCAGAAATGTCCTTGTATATGGGGCAGTATATTGAATAACAGGGTTTTTTTTAGTAAAGAGTAGATGGTAGCAATAGCTTATATAAGATTCACTTTAAAGGGGGGGATTGTTTCTAAAGGGGCAATGTAAACATTATACCACCCCTGCTCCCCTTTAGAGTATATTGGGACCCCCAAGCTCAAGCTTTCTGGTATTTGGCCCTGTTCTTTCCTGGCTAGGTGCTATAAGCAGCCCATAGATTATGTGATTTTCTTTCCATCCACCAGCGGTGGAAGGATAGAAAATCGCTCGATTCCCCCATCGACACACTATGTTAGCACTATATAAACTTATAACCTAATTGCAGGATCTATACCATCCTTTTTCAACCTTTTAAACATGGTGGAACCCTTGAAATATTTTTTTGACTTCAGGGTACCCCTACTAATAATTATTATGTTTACAGCTCACAATACATTAGTGTGATGAATAAATAAAACAGAAAAGATACGAGCGCTGGATATACAACTCAAAAGCGGCTAGCATGAAAGGCAAACACCAGGAGCCTCAAAATAAAATATATCGAACAGCCATGCAGCGCTAACTAGGTATATTGATACATGCAAATGATCATACGGTGCAAGTGATAACCGGTAAAGTGAACACCACTTAATACTAAGATAGATGGAAATTAGCTAAAAAAGTCCAGTCCAGGAATAATAATAATAATGGTGAATAAAATCTGCAACAAGAGTGTTCTTGCGGTGCATAATATATAGAATTTCAGGACAAAAAGGTGACATCATAGGGAGGTGCCTTATACCCTGCCTTACACCCTGTGACGTCACACCGCATTGGCCCTTGTGGACGGCTGGCGGCCATTTGTGGAATTCCCTGTTACCAGCTGCTCACTACACATACTCCCCCCGGTGGCGAGACGACTACATGCCTTCTGATATCTGGTGTTCCTGAGGTTGTGATGTTTGCCCAGCGGATGCAGGCCAGATGACTACTCTGTGATCCAGTTCCAGTTTTCAATAGCCGGATGACCAGGAGTTGGTTAAACACTCAAATGCGCATTATCATTGCGCTTTCAGGTTAGTGCAATCTACACTCATTTCTGCGGGAGCAATATGGTCACAGAACTCACCTATGATGTCACCTTTTTGTCCTGAAATTCTATATATTATGCACCGCAAGAACACTCTTGTTGCAGATTTTATTCACCATTATTATTATTATTCCTGGACTGGACTTTTTTAGCTAATTTCCATCTATCTTAGTATTAAGTGGTGTTCACTTTACCGGTTATCACGTGCACCGTATGATCATTTGCATGTATCAATATACCTAGTTAGCGCTGCATGGCTGTTCGATATACATTAGTGTGATGGTCAATGTGAAGCAGGCCATAGATTATGCCTGAAAATTGTTTGAGAATAGCCCTGATTGGGTTGATGGGTAATCCCTCCCGCAGTACTATCATGTTCTACCGGCAGGGATCCTTCCTGGCCGACAGAACACAGTGATTACTGCTAGCATCTACAGCTGCCAACAGTAAGCACATGTAAAAAAATCAGACTGGCTGGTTATACCCAAGTCGATCGATGGAACAACTTGGGCACAACAAGCCTGCCCATAGATTGATCGAATCTCCACAGGTCCATGCAGAATTAATAGTCATTCGATCCATCTATGTCCAGCTTTAGCATTGGTTGTTAGGGCTGCTTATCAAGTGATGAGCAAATTCTATTTAGTAAAACGCAAAATGGACCACTAGGTCAGTGTTAAGAACCACAAAACTTAGTCAGTAATTGCATTACAGAGAAAATGAGTCTTTGGGGGTCCCGAAAATGCTCAATAGGGGACCAAAGCTAGTGTGCAGGCACCTGGAAGTGCCTTCTATTAGTAAGAAAGGTTATGTGAAATATTTCCCCTTTCACAGGTAAATTCAAAGGATACTCAGACTTTGCCACAGGTGCAATCTTCCATAAATATTTATTCAATTATTAATTTTACTTGCTGCTTAGAACTTCTGATTAAGAAAGTATCAAACATGAATGGGATTAAAACTGAAGGACCAAGGGGTTAATTCCTCAGAAATAAAATCTGTTACATACTTCTATTTAATGTAAATGAGAGACAAGAATAATAAGCAGGGGTGATGGTATTTAGTGTATAATGACGCTACATTTTACTGAGTTTCTGGCATGTGGGGAGGTGGTCTGCATTTTTTCAGGGCTAGTACTTAAATTAAAAATGTAAATTTGCAATCAGGCAGAAAGTGGACCAAAATCTTCCCGCCCCCTAAGTGTAATATATATTGGCAGATAATTACTTTTTAGAGTATAACAACTAAACGAGCATTAATGGATTAGCATCTGTAGCAGGTTTTAATTAAAGACACAACCTGCCAGACCAATCTGGCAGAATGTCTCCATCTTGAGTTACGCTCAGTGATTAAAGGTGAAATTCATCAAATCAAATGTTCCAATAAAGTCGTAGAATTCAAGATTCCCCTATTTATTACAGTTCCAAGCCAAAAAAGAGACTTACTTTTGTAAATGTAAAACACATTTTATTTAAAGTTCACCTTCATTACAGGGACACCTTGTAGCCAATCACATTTTTTCATGTTTTGCTTGTTATCATGGATGATCTATATTTAATTCCCATGCTATGGGAATCCTGATGAGGGGACATTCACAAATTTTCCTGTAATCATTAGCTGATCCTACCATGTCCATATTTTGCTCCCTCAACAAAAACTGAAAACATGAGTTAGCATTTTTTTTAATAATTTTTTTGAGGTTGAACTAAAAAGTAATAACTCATGCATGATTGTACATTTCCATGAATTATGTAGCACTACCCCCTTAAGGGTTGCTCAGTAATTTTTGGGTTCCCTGTCAATCTAGACCTCTTACTGAAAGCCCAACCTCTACTGACACCACCATGCTCTTGTGACCAAAATAAGTCACAACTGTAGAATGGACTCACATACAAGCTAGTATAAACCAATATGAAGTTTATATTGAAATTAAAGGTAACTTGGTCAAAAAGGACAAAATTACACTGATATATGCAGCAAATATGATCACTCTTAGCAATTGGGAGCAAAAATAACAACATTCACAGTAAAGCAACAGTAACTGTTGGCAGGTGTGCTGTAATAAATAATTCACTGCCTCCAATCTGAGGGGGGCTGCTGAAGCCCCAGTGAGCAGGAACAACTATCAAAAGCAGGTAAGCTCACTGTGGATCCATAGAACTAGAGGACAAGGATTAGATGTGAAGGAAAGAGAATCCTCACTTGAAATTGAGCACTGTCCCTTTAAGAACACTACAGTGTCTTCTGAATGCTTATTGGGGCCCAGTTGGTATGAAGTTGAGTTGAGGTGTGAAATATAGTTCTTTAGGATGGTAACACAAAGATAGTGAGAGAAGAAGGGAGATTTAACACTTTCCTTCTTGGTAGTAGCAAATTAGTTCAGGGTCTCCTTTAAAACATTAAACATAGGGAAGGCTTGGAGTACTGAATAGCAACAATTGGCATAAGTGCCTATGAATAAAGTCAACTCCCTCTGAGTATCAAAGGCAAATGAACAGTAGTAGGAATCCTGCTTTGTTGAAAAAGGGAAACTTGTTGTTTCAGTCGGCACTGCTGTATCCTGGCCTGCGACTGGATGTCCTGCGGTCAGCTTGCAAAATAAACTGTAATGCAAATGTATCCCAACAATGGGGACTGGGATAACTAGGCCACAAACTGGGGCAACTATATGTAATGTTCACAACTATGTGTAGGTAGATAGCTGAGGTGGCAACCTGTCAGTATTCACTTAGTGGGTGCATGGGTCTTTCTCACCCAATCAAAGTAGTCCAACAGACCATAGCGGTCCATCCTTCCCTGCAGATAGAGTCAGTCCACAGCTGTCAGATTTCCCTGCTGGGCAATGTGGCAGGTTGGGTGGTCAGTAGGCTCTTTCCGCTCTTCATCTCTCTCCAACCCTGGCTCTGCAGCCTAGTCCAGCACTTCAGCCGTCACCACATCCCCTTCTCTTTCAGTCTCTCCCTGTACTCTCCTGGCTAATCTCCCGGGCGTAGATATTTATATGCCCCCGCCCACACGCTACCTTTCTGGGGAAATGTAGTCCCTGACTGCCCTGCTCACCAGCTGTTTCCAGCTGTTCAGCATACAAGTTTCAGAGGGCTTTTCTGTCCATGTAAATTACACTGAATGGCAGGCCACCACCATCTAAGGTCTATCTTAATGAAATGCCTTAATAGCATTTCAATGAGTTACACTTATATAGTGTAACTTTTTTGCAATTGATAATTCATTTGTTTATTTTTATAGCATCCAAAAAAAACCAGTAAAAATGTACCAAAAAGTATTATAAATTGGGTAAACAAAATGAGTTTGAATTCAAAAATAACTGATGCAAAATGTGAGCTTTGTTAGCAATACTTGTCCATGCATAGGGTGGGATACTGCACTCCTTAGAAGTCTTGGAAGTGTAGTAAAAACCCCAAAGAAGGTGGTGGAAAATTGGGGTTTTCTATTGTTTCCAGTGATGACCTGCCCTGCAACCAAACTCAATAGTATAACAACACATCAATAGCAGATATTTGGGGTTTAGTAACACAAGAACAATGCCTACAGGTTATTAAAAGCAACATAGTGGTAGCAGCAATATTTGCAGTAACCTAATGCTAGCAGTACAATATAACTACAGGATAAAGTGAATGCAATGAGGGTTTGTTCTCTTTGCCACCTGAGAGAGGCCTTGCCTAAAACACACCAGGCAAGTAGAGAACAACACTGTAGGCAACAAAAAAAAAACAGTACCAATATAACAGTATTTAACTCACAGACATACCCATGTGTATAATTTGAAGGGTGCAGCTATCTACTGGGGTCTAGTGACATTCGGCTTGTTCACACTTGACTAAATTTTAACTCTTACCAAACGCTCCTATTGCTTTAGTATAGACATTAGACAGGTGTTATTGAGCTTTAGTATGGGTGTTAGACAGGCATTAATAAGCTTTAGACTGACTTTGTACAAGCGTTAAAATGCTCCCCAAACGCCCTATGTGCAGTTTTGAAGCGTTTTATAAGCATTTGACAAGCGTTACAACCACTAAATAGACTGTAATGTTATTAATGATCAGCAACCGCACCACAAATGACTCACAAATGCCTGCCAGTGCGTTTGAGAAGCATCACCATAGACTTCAATGGGAGGCATTGAAAGGCTTCCAACGCCTCCTGGCTCAACATGAGGCTTCAATTTTGAAGCAAAGCGACGCTAACGCTTCAATGTTTTGATCATGTGAACATCACTGTGTGTTGTTCATGGTATCATTTGCATAGGCATTTGAGGAGCGTTAAAAATGCCCCTCAAATGTCTGCTTTCAAAGCCAGTGTAAACTAGGCCTAATAGCCATACCTTAACACTGGCAAATAGGTAAAACTATCAGAGCACCTGCCAGTTGGGGGGTCTTTCAAACTCAGCAGTAGAGCACTCAACTTTCAACTGAAGGTATTTTGGAAACCACAAAAAGTAAGTATGTCTTCACAAAGTGTCCCAAACCAATGATTAGCAACAGGCTGATGATGTCTCCTTTAAATATGGATGCACTGAGCAATAGTGCCCTCAAACCTGTTTAGGCAACATTCACTTCATAGGAGGGTGGCCAAAAGGCCTATCACCAATCTGTCTAAATATGGTTCGCCTGAGAACCTATGTACCCTGAAACTCTCCTGTGGGTCAGATGAAGGTGAATGAAGGTTAGATTACAGTAACTCCTGTTGAAGGGGGCTACCAGCCAAGGCGGCATAAGCAAAACCCTAGGGCTAGGGCTGGGTTAGATTGGGCTTGAATTAATGTATAGAGTAAGAGTATAGGGTTAAGGTGTAGTGATAGAATGTAGGGTCAGAATTAAGCTAGGTCATAGTTACTTTGTAGTGTTGGGTTAGCATCAAAGGGTAACTTCACTTTCATTTGAAAAAAATTTAACAAATAAAAAAAAATTATATAGCATATACATTTGCGACACAAGTCATATTGTAATTAAATGTCATTAAAAATTACAATTCCTTTTCAATCTGCAGCGCTGTCATTTTCTGTAACATGCAATATAATATAGCAACCTGGAGGTTGGTGTACAGAATGCCCCCTAGTAATGTAATTTCCTGCTTGTGTGATTGGCTCACTGATTTTCCCAGAAGTCTGCACTATGATACACATCAGATTTTGAACTTCCCCTGCAACACAAATGTAATTTTTGGACTCCCAAAGGAAAATCACATCTAAAGAGATGCAAATCCTGCCACTTTCCTCATTAGAACCCTGCAAGTGCAGCAGCTGATTGATAGCAAACCACTCCCATTCTCCTTCACTTTGCACATGGACACAGACAAACAGCTATATTTAAAGAATTACAAAAGTTTGAATCTGCAAAAAATTTTGTTAAAATTCTAGTAATGTACATTGATCATTCACAGGTGAATATTTAGGGAGTTAGAATGTATGATCAAGTCTTAATTAGGACATGGAGTTAGGGTTGGGTTAGAGCAATGTTTCTCAACCTTTTATCAATCAAGGCACCCTTTACAATTATGGACAATGTCAAGGCACCTTCTAAAATGATGGACAGTCCCAAGGGACCCTTTAAAAGTATGGACAGTCTTGAGACACCCCATTCTAAAATGTAAAAAACTATTCTAATAGTTTTTTATAACGCAGCAACATCCACACATGTAGGGAAGCCAACGTTAGTGGTAATTTATTCTTTCAAAGCAAATATACTTTTGCACACCAGTACTGACTAGCATCCCCATGTTTCTCTTCTCCCTCAGCTTTTCTCCATCACTCAGCTATGGTGACCCCAGCACTGATGGACAAAGGCAGAGGAGAGTCAAACAAGGATGTTGTGCAGGTAACCGACTTCCTCCTTATCAACTGATGATGTCATTGGTTGTCAGGATGCTGTTGGCTAGACGGTTGTAATGGTGCACAATGAAAACCTGTGGCTTTGTGTAACTAAAAGGCAAGCTTGTTCCACCTGCTGGCTTGTATACAAGTTTTGTGCAATTTGTAGACATTTTGCCAAGGCGCTCCTGAAGAAGCCTCAAGGCACCCCAGGGTGCCTGGGCACCCTGGTTGAGAAAGGCTGGGTTAGAGTGTATGGTTAGGGATGGGTCATAGTTGGGTTAGGATTCGGGTGTAGGGTTGGAGTTGGAATGTAGTTGAAGACTAGGGTTTAGGAATAGGGTTGGATTAACATACTCTTGATAAATTCCCCGTGGCTGGAGGACTTTAATTAAAGTCACTTTTTTGCATGATCTCCATGAGACAACTGGAGGTACAAGAAGACTTGATCGGTATCCAATCTAAGTGACCCCTGACAGGTCTCACAATTCCTTACATTTATTGATTAGCCACAAAAGATGAGCAGAACCAGTCTTGCATCAAAATGTTAGTACAGGCATTATTTAAAATCTGCTATTAAGATGTTTTATTGAATTACGAAGGCAATGCTTATTTATTTATAAAGCACAAAGTGCTATGATGGTAGGGCATACCAACCAATCAGATTTCAGTTTAACACAAGTCTGATCAGTTTTAGGTAAATTCTTGAATCATGTACTTTTTTATTGTTAAATGTAAAACACCTAATAGTTGAAAACAAGGTGGTGATCACCCAGGAGACATTTTCATATTTTCATTCTGTATTATTATTTTGTTTTCTGTTCTGTAGTTGCAAATGATCAAGTCACAGTCAGAATCACGGACATTAACTCCAGGCAGAGAGCAAGCTCTTGAAATGTTAATAACACACCACATTAATATATAACACATTGAATTATGCTAGGACAGGTGCATCTATAAATCATGTAACAGAGGTCCCATAAATATTTTCATATATAGTCAGAACATTCAGGCGTGACATGAGAGGTCTGCAATGGCTAGCGACAGAGAAAATCTCAGGTGAGCCAATCGTCAAGTGGCCAAGCCAAGCATGTCTTGTAATGCACATCTTAATGGAAAAATGCCTTTAATACAGTAAACATTTTTTTTTTTCTTTTAAGAGACGGAAATGTAGATTTACAAATATTGTGTTTAAAGCGTGCCCTGCATGCTCCCAGCATTGTTACCAGCAGGTAATTGAAAGCTCCGGATCTCTACTTACGATTGGGAGCTTTCCAATCATGTGATCGCTGTGACAGCCAAACACTACAGTCACAAGATCAGAAACCCCACCTCCTGGCATCAGAAAGCTCTTAAAGGGCCGGAAGGAGCCGACGTTAAGGGGTTAATATTGCTAAAGAAAACTCTTGAAAACCTAAAACTCTAAATTAGTCACATGTTGACAATTATGCAAATACTGCAACTATTCATTTTTCATATGTATAACTGTATTCAATAACACTATCCTTTAACAGTCTACAAAATGTATCACACCCCCACTATGATTTGGGAGACAAGGTGTATAATTAATAGTAAGGGATTGGGTTAATTAGGAGATGATGTATGTCAGCAGTGTAGCTGACTGGCTCCATGTTCTACCTCTACTCTCATTAGTGCTTCTATGTGTCATGGGAAGTCAGCATGCAAAAGCGGCCAGAAGACCATAGGAGCTAAGTAAATGGAAACGTGGCTTATATTACTAGCAATCATTAACAAATGAGCAAATGCAGATTGTAAATTGTGAAGGGAAACAAAGACAGTATAAACTGTCCCTGTGCTCTGCGTTATATGGTGACAACAGATTCTTAATTGTGCTCCTACATTGTCACCTTCTCACATGCACCCCCGGTGGAGATTTCAAGTAGTCATTCATGCTGAGATACAGAACATTACACAGGAATGGTCCTCCATTGTCACTATTAGTAAGTTGAACCTGAGCAATGATGAGGAGCAAGTATATGTAGACTGGAAGTGTTTGAGAGAGGCTGCAGCAGATCTGTAGCAAAGAGATAAAAACAAACTTTTATGTGGTGATAACATTTTCCTAATTGTGCTCCTGCCTTGTCATCTTCTCATATGCACACTCGGTGGAGACTTCAAGGAGTCATGCTGACAGTATATTGCACAGGAATGGTCCTGAATATGGTCCGGAATTGTCACTATCCATAAGCTGAGCATTGAAGTACAGTGAGTACATTGAAGTGGCTGAGAGAGGTTGGGAGAGATCAGTAACATTGGAAAAAAGAAAAATAATGACAAAAGTTTAAAAAAAAGTCTTTAATGCTAAATCTGAAAATGAATTGAGAAATGTCCCAAACACTGCACACCTTGCAAAGCCATTAGTAAACTGGTGAAAGCAGCCTCAGACAGCTTCATCCAATGCCATACCCCCAACGTGTTTCACCCCACCAACAGGGCTTAATCATGGAGGTCCATGTCCACAGTATGTAAGAAACTAGACAGACTCCTGCCCAGCCAGCACCCATTGCAGGAACCACAGGTTGGATTTAGAGGAGCTTGAGCAGAAACCTTACATTTTATGAGGTTACATCTTAAAAATTGAGGTTGTATATGATACATAGTGTTTAGCAATTTTAATGCTATTAAAACAGGGTATATATCTAATTTAAAGTGCAGCTCAAGCCAAATGTAAAAAAGTAAAAGTCAGCAGCTACAGTGACACTATTGTGAACTAGTGATGCATTTTTGAAAATGCATCACTAGTTCATTATAGGCTGGCTACACACTTAAAACTTTTGTTTCAGGTTTTATCAGTTTACCCCAAAAAATGATCACAAAGTAGTGTGAGAATTTGCATAAACAAACTAACCTATATCAAATCAATGAAATACTTTTATTTTAAAGTTTTGATACTTTTCTTTGGATTTGACACATCAAATTTAAACAAAATATATCCTGTGTATATTTTAAAAGTATAAAGCTACAAAATATTACGTTATTGGTCAGGGGCGGACTGACAACTCATGGGGCTCCCGGGCAATAGGGGATCATGGGGCTCCTGTGTCCTTGCCCAAACTCAAAAAAGCCTATGAAAGAGGTACCAGGGGCATCTCATGGGGCCCCCTACTGACCCCGGGCCCTCGGGCAGCGCCCAAGTTTCCACATGGTCAGTCCACCCCTGTTAATGGTCATCTTATGTCATCCTTTCTTGTAGTGGCCTATTTTTGAAAATGTCCCTGGGGCTATACTTAAGGCCACTACTGTGAAGAACCATATTCCTCCGAACATGGGTGGTCCAGAGAAAATCCTCTTTTCTTAAGCATTTTAATCTTTGCAATTTTAGCAAATGGCATTTTTCAGCCCAAGTAGCATTTTAGAAGCTCTTTGGATAAAATAGTACTGCTCTGTTGAGTTATCTGATCGTCAGCTCTCAAAGCACTTTGAACAACAGCTAGACAGGGTTTGTTTTTAATAAATAAGGTTTTAAAAAAAAAAAGTTTTGGGGGGTTTTTTTATAGAAAAAAGACACTCCAGTTACACTTTTGGGTCTGTTGATGCCCTTTGTTAAGTTAACTATTAAAGTGTATGTAATCCCCAACAATGAACTTCACTTCCAAATTCCTTTAGGTCTGTCAAATTTATTATATCTATTCAATAAATCCAAAAACATATCTGTTGATTCTGACAGAAATACAGAAGGTGAATCTCTCCAATGGAGATAAGAGGCAAAAAACTTGACATGGGTCTCAATCTTTTCCTATCATCTAAAACAAAAAGAATTTTTGCTATACATATACTTTTATAAAAATTGAAGTCAACCCCCAACATTCTACTCTAAAGTATCCATCCCTGCATTGATACAGTAATTACATCCTTGAATGCACCATCAATGTTTCTATAGTTCGTCAATGACACCACCCTCTGATTGTGTTGTCAACATTACTGGCGCCATAGTAATATTTAATCATCATACTAGTTAAAACATCTTTATCAAAATCACAATATTTTTTTATAGAAAGCTGCTTCATTGTTTCTGCCAAAAAAAGAGAAATAAAAAAGATCCCAAGCTGAACAACAAAAGTTTATAAACAATGTAAATTCCATGGGACTGACCTCAGCAATGCAAGCCTTTCACGCTGATACAAATATTTACCCTATTTTTGGCGAGCCATCTCTTGCCCACGTCTCTCTTAATCATACATCTCTCCCTGACTGAGCGAAGCTTTCCAGTACGTGATTTGCTCTGGTTAGGTTACCCTTTAACACATCCCAGAGGCTTTGTCAAAATAAGCTTGGAGTTGGACCTGTCACACGGTAACTGCCAAAGAAGCAGGATCTTGGCTAATATCACAGTTATGTCTTCCTAACAGTCCTTTTTTTTAATAAATGTGTTTGCTCTTTTTTTTTTCTTTTGACCATCATCTATAATTTAGGAATCTCATATTCTTAAAACACATAGCCAGGAATATAACTAGCAGTGCTTTCATTTCCCTGCTCTACCTTCAGGCAATTTTCTTTTTCCTTGCCTCTTTCTTCGAGGTAGTGGAACGGGAAACTGTAAGAATGCATCACTGGAAATAACACTTTTAAGGGAATATAAGGCCGTCTGGATTTTTAATAAATTCATCTGCTCTGAATCCTGTGAGCTGAATTATTTAAAGTTATAGGAGAGCCCCCTGTTGTAAGGTGACAGAAAAAAAAATGACATATTTTCATGTTTGTTATAACCAGCTTATTCAATAAATAGCAATCATGCTGCAGAACACGGTACAGTAACCTATAGCATGAGCTCTGTGTCAAATTGATACAAAAAAGATACGCTTAAAGCATATGTAAACCCAAATACTAAAATTGCAGAAATAGCTTTCTTTTTGACTTGTAAATGTACTGTAGTTGTGCAAGGTCATTTACCGGTGTGAGTAAATACAGTGGGGATCGAAAGTTTGGGCACCCCAGCTAAAAATGTGTATTAATGTGCATAAAGAAGCCAAGGAAAGATGGAAAAATCTCCAAAAGGCATCAAATTACAGATTAGACATTCTTATAATATGTCAACAAAAGTTAGATTTTATTTCCATCATTTACACTTTCAAAATAACAGAAAACAAAAAAATGGCGTCTGCAAAAGTTTGGGCACCCTGCAGAGTTAATATCTTGTACTGCCCCCTTTGGCAAGTATCACAGCTTGTAAACGCTTTTTGTAGCCAGCCAAGAGTCTTTCAATTCTTGTTTGAGGTATCTTTGCCCATTCTTCCTTACAAAAATCTTCCAGTTCTTTGAGATTTCTGGGCTGTCTGTCATGCACTGCTCTTTTAAGGTCTATCCATAGATTTTCAATTATGTTGAGGTCAGGAGATTGTGAAGGCCATGGCAAAACCTTCAGTTTACGCCTCTTGATGTAATCCCCGTGGATTTCGAGGTGTGTTTAGGATCATTATCCATTTGTAGAAGCCATCCTCTCTTTAACTTCAGCTTTTTCACAGATGGCATCAAGTTACCATCCAAAATTTGCTGAAATTTTATTGAATCCATTTTTCCTTCTACTCGTGGGATGTTCCCTGTGCCACTGGCTGCAACACAACCCCAAAGCATGATTGATCCAACCCCATGCTTAACAGTTGGACAGAGGCTCTTTTCATTAAATTCTGTGCCCCTTCTTCTCCAAACGTACCTTTGCTCATTCCGGCCAAAAAGTTCAATTTCAACCTCATCGGTCCACAGAACTTGTTTCCAAAATGCATCAGGCTTGTCTATATGTTCATTTGCAAAGTTCAGACGATGATTTTTGTGGTGAGGAAGTAGAAGAGGTTTTCTTCTGATGACTCTTCCATGAAGACCATATTTGTACAAGTATCTCTTTATAGTGGAATAGTGTACCACAACTCCAGTGTCTGCCAGATCTTTCTGGAGGGATCGTGCAGTCAAACGTGGGTTTTGAATTGTTTTTCTCACAATCCTGCGAGCTGTTCTGTCTGAAATTTTTTTGGTCTTCCAGATCTTGCTTTAACTTCCACTGTTCCTGATGACTGCCATTTCTTAATTACATTCCGAACAGAGGATATTGACATCTGAAAACGCTTTGCTATCTTCTTATAGCCTTCTCTAGCTTTGTGAGTGTCAACTATTTTCAGTTTCAGTTTTCTAGACAACTGCTTAGAAGAACCCATGGTGCTGATTGTTGGGGCAAGGTCAGATGAGTCTGGGCATTTAAAACCTTTGAGATTGACATCACCTGGTCTTCCCAGATGATGATTGAGAACAATCCATGACACTGGCAGGTCTCAGCTTGGCAAAGGGGGCAGTGCATGCTATAAATTCTGCAGGGTGCCCAAACTTTTGCAGACGCCATTTTTTTGTTTTCTGTTATTTTGAAAGTGTAAATGATGGAAATAAAATCTAACTTTTGTTGACATATTATAAGAATGTATAATCTGTAATTTGATGCCTTTTGGAGATTTTTCCATCTTTCCTTGGCTTCTTTATGCACATTAATACAAATTTTTAGCTGGGGTGCCCAAACTTTCGATCCCCACTGTATTTAATGAAACCTTGTCATTATAGTAAAGCTCCTTAGGCAAAGTTTACCTGTGAACAAAGAGACTTAGTACTCACCTTTCCCAATGCTTGAGCGCTCAACAGTGTTTTATTCAGAAGAAATGGCCTCTGAAATCCTCAGGAGAACAGACACTTACGGGAGTGTCAATCTCCTGGGTCCCCCCACTGCTTTCACTGGTCTCTCTCTTTTATCTCCATGCATTACAGAATTGACATGGTGGGCAACAGGAGGAACCTGAGAGAGCAGCAGGGGATCCAGGAGATTAACACTACTTGACGTGTTGGCTTCCCAGAGGACTTCATAGGATAAATACTACTGTGCTGGCAGTGAGAAAGGTGAGAATATAGAGTTTCCATTTACTGGTAAGCCTTGTCAGAAGGACTTTACTATAGTGATTAGGTCTGTTTAATAAATATCTATTGACCTTGCTGGTTTCTACTTTATTTATGTTTTCCTTTAGTAAGGTGACAGTGCTATCCCACCAGATCCTAGGTATTGCTTCAAGTGTCATTAAAGACACATCATTAAAACTGTCATTACATGCTGTATTACATGCTGTTCATAATCACTATGGGATTTGTTTTCTGTATTCTGTAAAAAATCTGGTTGACCCTGCTATTCACTGTCCCTCCCTCCTTGTCTGTGTCCCCACTGCAGCCTGAAATTCTGTAGACCAGCCATTCAGTTCCTTTCTAAGCTATTCATGTCTTAATTTTTCTTATCTGTGCAGCCCATGCGACTATAGGGTCACACACATGGGCGTCTAGCCAGTAATGAATCACAGCCCACTCCCTCTCTCCTCTACCGTGCCCACTAACTAGATGAACCCAATGAGGGTGGGATATTACATGTTGATTGATGGAGTCATATCCCTGTAATTCTAAGCACATACAAACAATAGACACAGGTTGGTGGGGAATTAAACAAACTGTTTGGCAGAACCTCCCCTTAGATGGCCCACACCATGTTTTTGCACAAAAATAATGAATATTTGAGTTAAATACATATTTGTATGATGGTTTAAAACATTTATTTGATATTTAATGTATTTTTCCTTTGTATCTCAAAAAACATTTTGTTTTGAGCATGTGACTGGCAGCAGAGGACTAAAAGGTACTTTTTTATTTAAATAATTATTAAAATAATTATTATATACACAAAGAAAAGGGATTCTGTAACTTAAACACTGTGTATAGTATCACTTTACGTGTTATTTAAATCTGCAACTTTCATGTTAAAAAAAACTCCTGATGACCCTTCCATAAAGGTCCTTTTTCATGCACCTCCCTGCTATGGATTAATCATATTCTGTTCTTATCTCCCAGTTGCTCTTCCACGTTGTCATCCTGTCAGAAGCACTTCCTCTGGAGACTACAAATGACTGTGCATGGTTCACCATTGTCACCATCAGAAATCCACCCTGAGCAATGATAGCCAGGCTCTGCTGGATAACAGGCATGTGGGCAGACAGTGGCTGCAAAGGCTGGGGGAGGTCAGCAACACACATATTTAAAAAAGGAGCAACAAAAAGGTATAAACAAGTATTTTTTTAAAAAACAAGCAGCATTTTTATTTATGGCAAGAACAGGCAATTTTTATAAAAATAATTATGTGCCATAGCATTGTTAACATGTGTCCTTTTGATTTATATAAGGTGAACATGTTAAAAAAAAGCTGCATAGTTGTTTAGTGGGATGTAAGCTCCTGCCTCAGGATTGATTGGTGGTCTTTTCATGGTCCTCATACTTAAGAATTAGGGTATGTAGAGTGATGGGTAGAACATCTGGAATTTTTGACAGGCAGCAGAGCAGTAGATGCCTTACTTCTTGTTAGACTCCCTAATGGAGGGGACCTAGACTTCCCCCCTATAGTTGAGAGTGTATGTAAACTAAACTGGGGTCACCTGTGTATATGTTAAAATTTTAAATATTCTTAAAATTTTAATTAATTTAAATTTAAATTTAAATTTAAATTTTGTTTCAAATTTAATTATTTGGAACCTTGCAAAGTGTGACCGCAGTAGATTTGTGAAATGCCCACACTCTCTGCTGATGTTGGATGTTGTGATACTGAAGGTTTGCTGGATGCTATATTATTAAAGGTTTGCACGTTTGCATTTATTCTGTTAAATGAGAAGTATGGTCAAAGCTTTTTCAGTTATACTTCGCTTCTGGCTCACAGGAGCACGCTTATTTCTGCAATTCTGTGACCTGGAATGGCATCACTGATGAGATCTGGTCCCAGGCTTTGGAAGGATCCCAGATTTAGGTTCGGGATCTGCCAGATGCCTGACCGGCAGCCGGCTCAGCCTCGTGGAAAGCTGCTCTTGCTGCTCTTGCCCCCTGAACAGCTTGGCACTCCAGTAAGCACTGGAGGTACAGAACAGAGAGCAGTCACCACTCTCTATTCAGTGAGAACTGGCTAATCAGCAGTCATGCGATCGCTCTCATTCGGCTTTCTCCGGTGGGGGACAGCTACAACATTGCACCGATGCTGCAGCCATATAGGTGAGTGTATATGTTTATTTTTTTATTAGTACCTTAAAAATGCACCATTGTTTAGAATTCCTCCTGGAAAATAACAGTGTACTTCCTGTGCCTAGGCATTTAGAGTCTTGAGCTTGGAAGCTGTATATCTGCAGCTTGAGATCAGCTAAGACACTGTTGCCTTTGACAGCTAGTTTTAAGTGATGTGGTGATGTTACTACTATGCTACTATGTTTTTCTTGCTGGAGAGAAAACTGTACCTAAGGACCTGAAGTGCAAGGATCTCCCTGCTTGTGCTTCGTCAATTCTATGGATTTGTGGTTCTGCTTCTCTCTTTCTGTTTCTTAAATATTCCCCTTATAATTATAAGGCAAACATCTCTGACATGGCTAAACAAAGCCTTGCCATTACCAAGATTGCCTTTGCACAGAGATGCAGTGCAGAACAAGTCATGGTAGGTCAGATCAGCTGTTGGAAGCATATAGATAATACTGCTCTTTTGCCCTCTGCTTGCCTTTTTTTCTGCAAAGCTTAGTTCTTTCAGTTTTGTTGAGAAACTCCCCACTTGTTAAATACTTCTAAAGTGATGAAGACAGTGCAGCTTTTCTCATTAGAATGCCAGGACTGCACCAGGAAAGCTGATTATAATGAACCAAACCCTTCCATTCAAAATCAGTCTGCAAGTCTGCAAAGGACATTGTGAAACAAACATATACTTCTTCGGAGCAACAAAAAACAGGAATCTGCTACAATGTTTGTTAAAATCAATTATAAATGATTAACCAATGTTTTTTTTTCTCAATAGAATTTGAATTACTCTATAAGGATTTTTAGTTAGTTTTAGGTTGCCTTTTGCAACCTTTTTAACATAGAAAAAGCATTAAAATAACTTGATGGGCTCAGGGAACCTTTAATAATGATTACTTTATCTACACAGTACATTGCTATGATGATCTCAATGAGGAATGCTAGCAACCTCTGGGGGAACCCAGGTTGAGAAAGGTTTGGATGGTTTGGCATGTTCAGGTTCCCTCTTGAATGAGGGACAACCAGTACAGATCCTACATGGTGTCACAATAAATAATTTAGGTCTGCTATTATGAAGGTCGAGACTGATTAAGTCTGTTTATATGTTAGGAAATAGGTTCAGTGAAATAATTTTTGACTGACAAATATACTGTATATCAAACATTTTTAAGTTACAGATACCAAGTAGAAGAGAAACTAGGTAAGGGTCTGTGTTCTTACGTATAAAACTGATTGCTGGTGGTCTGGATTCAGGCTGGAGACTTTGGTTCCAAACAGTTTTTTGGCATTTAGTAATGAATTTTAGTACAATTCCCTTAGACTATGGGATACAAATTGTTTCATATGATGGATGTACTGAACTTGTGGACTTTGAGCCAAGGCTCTTGCAGCTTTTATCCCAAAACAGTCATAATGCACAGGTCTTGTAGCTAATGTTATCACAGGACTAAGTAATGTTCTGCTGGGAGCATCACATGTGCATGTGGCTCGTTCTTCACTGGCTTGTAACCTGAATCACATCAGAAACATGACAATCACCACTGTAAAGTGGACCTGTCTTCAAAGCACAGATGGCAGCTATTTTAGCAACTTCATCATTTTTTTTTAAATGCTGTCTAATAAAGACACACTGAACTGTAGCAGAGAAAAATCAGGTCCCCTCCCCACATGAGATGTAACAGAAGCCATAATCACATTCCTCACATCCTTAAAGTGGCTCTAAAGGCTGAAGGTTTTTTACCTTCATATATTCTATGCATGAAGATTAAAAAAAAACCCTTCAGTGTGCAGTACCACCCCCTTCCCACCCCCAAGCCCCCCTAATACTTACTGGAGCCTGATCTTGATCCAGAAATGTGCTAGGGAGCAGTGGCTCTCCCATGTTTCTGCCTCCTCATTGGCTCAGAGACAGCAACAAGAGCTATTGGCTCCCTCTGCTGTCAATCACAGCCAATGAGGAAGGAGTGGGAGGAGGCAGAGCAATGCTCTGTGTGTCTTATGGACACAGAGAGCTGGCTCGGGGGGCGAGCACACATGGGTGCTTCCAAAGAAAGTGGCTTCCTATTCCTATAGGGGAACTAGGCAGGGGGAGGAGCCAGAAGCACCGGTGAGGGACCCGAGAACAGGAGAATCAGGGCTGCTCTGTGCAAAACCATTGCACAGAGCAGGCAAGTATAACATGTTTGTATTTAAAAATATAAAATTTACCTTTACAGTCACTTTAAAGTATATTGGGGAGATTTTTATTCACTTCCTGCCCCACAGCCACAACAGGAAGTGAGAGAAAATCCATTCAAAGAGAGAAAAATCCCTGGTTGCCAGAACTAATCCAGAACCAATGTCCCCACTGGAAAATGGCACCTATATTCCTGTTTTGGTGACAACTCAAAATGTGGGATTTTCTCCTACATTCACGTTTGGGGACATGAAACAGAGGGGGAATCTCTCTAACAGAAGCACAGACAGCAATAAAAACCTGACAGATGTTCTAATCCTTCTCAATTTTATCCACAATAAAAAAAAAAAACGATTTAGCTTTAGTTGTACTTTAACACAGCTAACAATGTCTACTCTAGAAGAAAAGAAAAACTGGGCAGAATGCAATATGGTACACGTCTGCATCGATAAAACATTGTACACATGTGAAAACTATTGATCGCTTCAACCTAATAAACATTTCACAATCCCTTACTGTATTTTTATGTTCTGTGACATGAATCAAAATATTTTATGCCACAATGAGTGGTTTTCCATCTCTTGCAGAAAAAGGAAAGAATGTGCTGGCATCTAGCGTGACTTTTATTTTTGTTTTTGGGCTGGCGGCTGTACAGACAGATCAATGCTGTTATTGGGGGAAACCAAGTAAAACATCGTTCCCTGACCCTCCTTCAACTACATAAAATTAACTTTTTATGGCTATAAAATAACACTGTATTTATATACCTTACTAAATTCCATACACTAGGACAAATCTGGTGTTTCCGCAATACATGCTAGTCATGTAATAATTGGGTCACTATTTTTATAACAAAACTCACTTTTAAATGAAGGACTACCTGCTCCGCAAATCAAAATCCAAGACTGTCTAAGAAAAACTGAACCTATTGGAAGGTATGTATTTGTAAGGGGATGTTGGACCGAAAAGAAAAAACTTTTGGTCTCCAACAATGCTCAGATTTGTTTGCCTAGCAACCCCCTTGAAGAAAACATGTGTAAGTAAATGGCACAGCATGTGCCATTTAAGGTGCCTCCTCCTTCTGGGAGAAGGTAGAGAGTTTAGGCAGGACCAGGAAGGGAGGTAGGTCAGAGTGGAGAGCAAGAGGACGGAATAACAACCAATTGCTGTGCTCCTGTTCTTCCTTCTCTGGTGAGAGGGCAGGGTGGCCCAGGGTCCCCATAGACCCAGAGAGAGAAGAAGAACGCCAGAGGAACAGTTCTGGCTTAGAGAAAGGAGTTGGTTTACCCCTCAGTACCTTCCCTCCCTATCCCAGGATGAGAAAGAGCAGTGAAGCTAAAGGGAGTGAGCTCACTATGAAGAGGACATGAGCAGCCTCTGGCAGGGCCCAAGTCAAGTGTTCCTGATAAGCTGCCTTTGAGTCCATGTTGGGGTCTGCAACCCAAGAGAGCTATGTCACTATTGAGGATAACCTAACTACATCCAATCTCGGTGTGCTTTTGTCCGATCATTAATGAAGCTCTGAAGAGAGCGTGGGAGTTCTACTGATGTCAACTTGGCTGTCAAGCCTAAGAGAGCTAGGCCAGCATCCAGAACCCAGGGGAGTGAGGGGGAAAAGCTGTGCAGGCAGGAGTGTGGAGAGGGGTCCAGTCTCTGACCCACACATCAGGGAGAGTTGTTGGGCAAAAGTGTTGTGTTACAGAGAAGGTCAGTTACGTTGGAGGTCCGCTTGGCTGTTTGATGGCCATGCTTAAGGCAGCCCGTCACCTGCCAATAAATGAACCTTGCTAACTCTCTTTAAGTTGGTGGTTCAGGACAGAGCTCAGGTGGAGACACTTAGGACCATGTTATACTAGAGATGTGAGTCCACTTTTTTTCACCCATGGCATGGTTCACTAACTGGCCAGACATCCAAGATATTGCTTTGACCAATGTCCATTGGAGTTGTACCTTGGAAATTTTTTGGTGCATTAGTGCATTGCTATGACATTCATTTTAAATAGAACACAGGGGATGCAGGTCCAATGCACATGCGTTGCAGTGTACCACAATGCTCATGAACGTACTACCATACGTTGTGGTGAAGAATGTTGAAAAAAAATGGCGTATGTCCATTTTTTTAATGTTTTGGTGCATTGCCAGCCCATTCATTTCAATGGATTGCCTTAAAGCAATGCTCATTAACACATGAAAAAAAAGCTCATTAACACACTAGTGTTCCAATTTCCAAATGAGCTCTTAAAGTGTATCTAAAGCCAAAGAAAATGTATTTGTTTTGGGTAGTGTAGCAAAGGTTAACCACTTGCCCTCCAGAAGATCGTCCCCCCTTCCTGACCAGGCCATTTTTACGATACGGTGCTCTGTTACTTTAACTGACAATTACGTGGTCATGCAACGTTGTAGATAAATGAAATTTATTTTTTCCCCAAAAATAGAGATTTCTTTTGGTGCTATTTGATCACCTGTGTGTTTTTTATTTTGAGTGCTATGCACAAAAAATTTAGAAAAAAACCCCCAATATTTTTGACTTTTTGCTATAAAACATATCCAACAATTTTTCATAAATTTAGACCAAAATGTTTTCTGCTACATGTCTTTGCTAAAAAAAAATCCCAATACATGTAAATTAATTGGTTTACGTGTGTCTGCAAATGGCGGTATATATACTTGAATTATTATTATTATTATTTTTACTAGTAATGGCGGCAATCAGCGACTTATTGTGGGACTGCGGGACTGCGGTGGGCATTCTGACACTGCGGGGGAACTGACTAACTGCCACTGACATTCCCAGTGAAACTAATACAATGATCAGTGCTAATAAAAAGCACTGTCCCCGTACTAATGACACTGGGCAGTAAAGGGTTAACAACTGGGGCAATCAAAGGGTTAACAGTGTGATGTGTGTGTTTTACTATGTACACAAGCTACTTTGTATTGCTCTGCTCTGTATTCTGCACAACACCTGGCCAATCATGCTGTTCTCTGTCCTCCCCTCCTGTCCAAGTCCCCACTGCAGTTGGAGATTTTGCAGAGCAGTGTTGGCAGCTAGTGCACATGCTCATTTTACAGTGTATTTCTGCCATGAGTATTTCCTTCCTATCACATCTGAGCAGCCCATGTGACTAGAGTCAAACATGCAGCCCATACACAGTAGTAAATGACAGCCCACTCTCTCCCTCCTTCTCCATGCTCACCAACCAGCTAAACACAATGGCAGGTTGGGATATTACATCTTGATAAACGGAGGCTTCACCTCCCTGTTATTCTAAGACACAGGCTAGAGGGGCGAGAGACACAGCCTGTGACTGTCAGAAATCCACCCACACCATGGTATTGCAAAAATAAATAAATAAAGACTTGATTTCAAATGTATATTCACAATATTACAATTTAAAACAGTTTATTGAAATTAATTATTTTTTCTCTACATCCCAAAGGCTATATTTTTTTTTATTTTGAACGTGTGACCAGTAGCAGAGAACTAAAAGATCCTCCTACCACCAATGCTCTGCAGACAGGCTGGGAAAGAGCTGGGTCATGTGACAGCTGTATATCAATTAGGAAAAGAGGTAGTTAGATGTTTTTTAGATTAAAATAATTACAGCATAATCATCAACATACAGAAATAGAATGGATGATGTAAATTGAACAGTGTGTGTTTAGCACAGCAATGGGCAAACTACGGCCCGCGGACCTTTTAATCCGGCCCGCGGAGCGTGATACATTGGCTGTCAGGATGTGTGTAGGCGGGGCAGCGTGACGAACGTGAGGGGAGCTAGGCTCCTCTCACAGTCCGCCCTGAAGACCGGAACGGCGCGGGAACACGGCGAGAGGAACGCGCGGAGCAAAGGTAAGTGAATTGACACGGGGGGACTTGGCTTACTACTTGGGGGGGAATAGTACTATGGGGGATGAAATAATATGGGGAATGAATTACTATAGGGGGGATGAATTACTATATGGGGGATGAATTACTATATGGGGGATGAATTACTATATGGGGGATGAATTACTATGGGGGATGAATTACTATGGGGAATTAATTACTATGGGGGATGAATTACTATATGGGGGATGAATTACTATGGGGGATGAATTACTATATGGGGGATGAATTACTATGGGGGATGAATTACTATGGGGGATGAATTACTATGGGGGATGAATTACTATGGGGGATGAATTACTATATGGGGGATTAATTACTATGCTTACTATGGGGGAATATTACTATACTTACTATGGATGACACATACAAATCATTCATCTACTCTTGGTCCGGCCCCCGGGTCCAATATATGAACCCATTGCGGCCCTCAAGTCAAAAAGTTTGCCCACCCCTGGTTTAGCATCACTTTATAAAATGGAAATGGCCCTTTTTTCCAATGTAGTGCAGCACAATGCATGGCATGTGCATGGTGGTGCCGTGCAGTACAGGGGTATTGAGCACTGTAGTCGTGAATTGGGGTGCCATTCAAAATGAATGGCACTGCAACTCACCACTGTTCATGCACTGTAATGAATGCTTTGAAAGTGGCTGCATCCTGAACATAGGTAACACATTGGGCAAGCTCCCTATCCACACCATGGCCGCTGACAACAGATGGACTTGTCAGTAAGTAGTAAATGGATTTTCTCATACTTATCATATTCAGTAAGTTAGTTTTGGATCCAGCCATGATTCGTTGAGTCATTACTAAATCCCAATATATACAATCCTGAATCTTTCATCTAGAGTTTGCAGGCTTTAATAAATTCCATGACCATTGTTTCCTCCAAGCGCTGCTTGCATTGATATATCATCCTGTAGTTGTCTGAGGTCTGCTTTCACACTTATCTCTAATGTACTTGTAGTTTTACATTTTATTTGACATTACATATGCGCCCTGTGCTGTAGGTACCCACATAACATGTTCTGTCATCAGGGACTTTCTGAGTCCTTTCATCTTCCTAATGGACTGTGCTTTACTGATATCTGTGACCTACCTGACTATAATCCTTTAAAATTTAATTCACGTTACATTTAGGCGAGTCATAAACACCATTTAGGTACCAGTGTTCCACTCCGCTCAGTCCCCGCGGTAATGTTTTTGTTTTAATGAAGCCATTTGCAACTTAAGAGGAAAAATATTCCATCTTTGATTGAATATATTTGTCAGCTTTATTCCCCGCTGACGTTTTCATGTGAAAACTTGGATAAAAGTACGGGATGGCAGTTTACCAGCTAGGATAAAAGTTTCAATCTGTTCCTACTCTCATGATTAACTGGATAAATGGCCTCTGAAATTCATTTAGAACAAAACATCAAAGTTAACCCTAGGAACCACCAGAACGAAAATTGCAAGCCAAATGTTTTCACAGAGTGAGAGGAAAGGTAGAAAAATCTCCTCTGATGTTGGGTTGGAAGGCGGTTTTCCAGACGTTAAATGCGTTTGTTTTTGCTTACTGCATGTACATTTGTTTTGATTTTAGACCAAGGGTATTTTTGTAATTTGTTTTATTGCTGTCAGTCTGTTTTTTATGTTCTTTGATTCTTTCTTGTTCTGTGTCGCATAGCTTGTGGAATCAGTAACATAGACATAATATGGTTATTACCCCAGAAGTGTGTGTGTATGTATATATATATATATATATATATATATATATATATATATATATATATAGTAAAAAAATATATATATATACAGTATCTATAGATGTAGATAGATAGACAGAATATATATATATAGATAAACAGACATATATATTTTGGCATTATGTGTGTGTGTATATATATATATATATATATATATATATATATATATATATATATATAATGTATTTATTTATTTTTTGCATTGTGTACCTTTAAGCCCTCACACATTCACATTTATTTACTGTATATATATATATATATATATATATATATATATATATATATACACAATGTAAAGAAAAATCTATATACATGAGGGCTTTAAGGTGCACAATGCAAAAAAAAAGTAAATATATATATATATATTATATATATATATATATATATATATATATATACACACAGAGTATATATATGAAGTGACTGGCCTCAGGTGACACACAGAGATGAAGAATCCTCCTACATAAGTTGTGCCTGTCTATCTTGAGTCTTCTCTTCTCTACATCCATTTGAAGTCCAGAATTTCTAAAACGTGAATGAGCTTTCCGAAAACAGGAGGCGGAGAGCTGAAATTACACTCTGCAGAGCTCAGTGAGGAGAGCTCTGAGAGCTGATTGGAGGAAAGAGACACATCCCCCCTCCACACAGCTCACAGGAACAGAGCTGAGGCTGTCAGTCACAGGCTGTGCCCTTCTATGACACCTTTTTTCTCTTGGTGTCAGGAAAACGTGTCAGAAGTGACTCATGCTGATAGCAGAGGAACGAAGCAGTAGATAGAAATGACACTTAGTACTCTGGATTGAGAAAAGCGCACACTATAGAGGGATTTGCTTATACCCACTTTAAAGCAGACGTAAAGGCAAGAATACTTTCAGTGCAAAGAGCATGCTGATAGGAAGAGTGGGCAGAGTGATGGATAGATGATTCAGAGAGATGAGTCCTTCAGTGCACTGCTTTTTTTTACTGTCCAATCACAGAGTGTGGGTGGAGAAGGGACCTGAAAATGAAAGTGTAATGGCAGCTGAAAAAATGTTCAGGTCCCCTTCCTTGTTAGAGAGGAGTATGCTGTGTGGAAGAGCTGAGTAAATTGCAAGACTAGATGTAAAGAAATACAAATATATGTTATTGATTTGTGTATTTATCTGTTTGCCTGGAATCCAGCATTAAGGCTGCGTTCACACCTATGCATTTTTTAATGCTTTTTGCAGAAACGCACTACAGTCCATTTAACATGGTTTCCTATGGAACATGTTCACATCTATGCTTTTCTGAGCTGCTGCATGTTTGGAAAGCGTCAGAGACTTTATTGAAACCAAAAAGCAGCATTGCTATACTGTAATAGATTTCAATGGAAAATCTGCTGAAATGCATGGTAGTATGTTTTTGCCGTGTTTTTGGCACATTTTGCATTTTTATTCTGCCCAGCAACAAAAAAAATTCCACTTATAAAAAAAAAAGAACTGAACAAAACAAAAACACGTGGTAAATACGCGTCAAAATCGCGTGTAGAAAAACATACAACGAACTGCGAAAAGCACTGCAAAATGGACATAATCAAACTGCATAGGTGTGAATGCAGCCCTTGCTTTCTATATGGAAGCAGTGATCTCTCTAATATCTTGCTTTTGCTGATTGAAGAACCCCAGCTCTTACTCAGCAAAGTATGTGTTGGACCTTTGCAGAGAGATCACTGCTTCCATGCAGAGAGCAAAGATTGTTTTTTGGCTTTTCTACCAAGGGTGTAGCCTGATTAGCCTATTGTGCTGCTTCTTCCCTCCCCTCTCTAAGCTCTACTGTACAGAGCACAGTGTTTTCAATATGGACTTGGGACCTGCAGTAAAGCACAACCATTTATCATTAGGAACAGTAAGCCAGTGTCTTCAGGTGGTGGAGACACATTTTTGGCATATTTCCTTTAGAACCACTTTAAAAGGAACTTGGCATTTTTAATGTTGGCCTTTAGCCCTGGTTCACACTGATGCGGTGCGGAATTTGCAGCGTTTTCTGTGCAAATTCCACACCGCATCAGAACCGCACCCCGTTCTTGCGAACCGCTGCGGGTGTGTATGTTAAGTTAACAACACCCCGAAAGCGGTCCGCAAAACGCAGTGCAATGTGCAGAATCGGATTGAATAGATGTGAATACCCATGATATTTGATTCTACTGCGGACCAAAAAAGGGTCCTGCACCTTTTTGGTGCGGGTGCAGTGCAGTTAGAGCCATATACAATGTATGGTTACAATCACACTGCACACAAATAGCATGTGATTTGCACCGGAATGCGGTGCAGTTCCTGTGCTAATCACATGCGATATACCACACCGCATATATTTGAACCCAGGCTCAAGCAATATTAAACTGCTTCACACTGAAAGAATTACATGTCCCCCAAGGCAGGGCCCAGCAGCCCAGCACTCCCCCCCCCCATGCCATTTGTATAACAATACCCTTGCCTATTAGTCAGGAAAATGGCCATTACTGTTTTTTTAACATTTGGCTCATTGATTTCAATGGGGTTCCAATTTGGCATCCAAGCTTTAGTCATGTTTTGTGAACCTGCCTCAAATCTAACCCAGGTACATTCTGCTCATCACTGCTAAGAAAGAAATATATATTTGAATATAGTTGCCTTATTACTTTTATGCTGTTTTCCTACAGTCTGCCATTTTGGCTGCCCCCACACCTACCCCTGGGGATGCATTATGGAGTTGGTGTCCCTTGCTCCTTCCTGTTGTTGGTGTGGACCCTTAAAGTGCACGATGAGCTTAGATGGGTGATTCAGTGACACAATACGAATGATTATATGTGGTTTATAGTTTATTTTACTAATTAGAGCGTAAAAATACTCCCCTACTTCTCCTGAAGAAGAGGTATTCCCTTGAAACGCATCAAGGTCAACAACTCGTAGGTGGAAATACCCTTGAAACGCGTCAAGGTCAACAACCCGTAGGTGGAAATACCCTTGAAACGCTTCAAGGTCAACAACCCGTAGGTGGAAATACCTCAAGCAAGGATACTGTCACCCATTGAGTGATATTAGATATTTCTGTGCCCCAAATTAGGCAAACAGGGGTCCTGTTTCCATGGGTCACCTGTAAATGAGAAGCATTGTCTATATAACATTGTCTGTAACAATCTTTTAATCTACTGTGTTTTTAATATGAGGAATGATTATATGTGTTTTTCTGTAATATGGTTTGTCATTTATTTTACTAATTATAGCGTTAAAATACTCCCCTTCTTCCCTGAAGAAGCGGTATTCCCTTGAAACGCGTCAAGGTCAACAACCCGTAGGTGGAAATACCCCCAGCAAGGATACTGTCATCCAGTGAGTGATATTTGATATTTCTGTACCCCAAATTAGGCAAAGAAGGGTCTTGTTTCCATGGGTCACTTGTAAATGAGAAGCATTGTTTATATAATATTGTTTGTAACTATCTTTTACTCTACTGTCTTTTTAATATCTAAAATGTTGTAATAAAAATTGTTACTTTTTTTTATCTTGGTCTATGTCATCGTGGCACCAAAAAAAATCCGCCTTTACTGTAACTTAAAGAAATACAGTCCTTATCCAAATTTTGGAAATGCTGCTGTTTGTGGTTAAAAATTTCACGTTCTGTATTTTCCTCTGAGTCGTTCTCCAGCCATGTGCCATTTTACACAGGAGCATTTCACAAATACGTACGTCAAGTACCATCATTTTTCCCTTTGTTATGGGGGGTTAAAATTGTCAAAGCTTTAGTTTCCTTTACATCCTTTTTTTCTTTTTTTTTAATCAAACTTTCTCTTTTGTCTCTCCGGGGATAAACAAATGGACAGCCTCTGTCTCCAGCGTCCCTCCTTCCATTACCATCACAGCAGAATGCATCTGAGACTGTAATAATTCAGTGATGAAATACAAAATGTCGCAAAGCCATCTCTTTTAAAGTGAACTGAGATTTTGTTATGCCATTTTAGGTGCATTAATGGCTCCAAAAGTCCCACGGAGTATCCTAATGTGAATTTAATGAGCTGATAGCGTATAAATGACGGGATGGCGGGGTGAAGGTGACATAACCTTTTTCTTCGTATTTGATGTCTGCCTTTTGAAAAACTACTGAACTCCTCACAATGCACTGTATTACTAAGTGCTGCATTATTCAGAGCTGGCCTCCTGCTTTCATAATGTCATAATCAATATAACAAATAGTGTGAACATTTTTTTACGTATTACTTTATAATGAATGAATCAAAAGAATACCATTTTCATTGTTCTTTTTTTTTCTTACAAATTTCAGTTTGGTTGAGAAAAACAATATCCTTTCCAGGTCAACTGTGTACATTACAAGGGTTTTAGAAAATGGCACTGCAGGTTCTTACCCGTCCCTGTCCTCTAGATCCCAGGACAGACCATTGCACTGGTTTTATGAACCTGAATGCTAAGTGTGAAGGTCTGCCAGCTACAGTCAAATAATGAGTTTCTGTGCTGTGATAAAAGAAATATTGCACCCTCTACAAGGCCCCGTTCACACTTGTGAATGGGGCTATTGGCGATTACATGCTGAAGCCCCAGCAGGGGTTCCTGGCGATTAGCTGCAGGTGAAACCCCTATTGACAGCTCCCGCAATGGATTGAGTCACTCACATGTAGTCGTTCATCTAGTGATTACCTGTGTAGCGCCCTCCTAGTTAGCCAGGGGGAGATAGCTAATTGTTTTTTTAGCAGGAGGTTGAGTAGCAGCTGGGAAAGATAGTCAAAGGGGTCAAATTTGGGTCAGGGATGAAAGGCTCTGCAGATCAGTTCCCTGATACCTCTCCCCCCCCCCCCCCCCGAGCTAGAGGCTTGGAGAATTCTGTAGAACTCAATGGGTGGGGTTGAGAAGCAGCTGGTCTGCCCTCTTAAGGAATCCTGACCAATCCCTGAGCAGGAGGCTTGACAAGGGGTCAGGACAGCCCTTAACAGTGACTGAGCCTGCTCAGTAGCAGGAGAGTTTTGGTGGAAGATGGAGTGAGCAAGATGGAGTGTGAAGCCTGGGAGGGGTCCAGGCATCCCATCTATCCCTTATGCCCATCCAGTTATCAAATCCCCTAATAAAGTTAAAAAAAACAAGTTCAAGGACTGTTTGCTGTCTCTGGAGTGCATGGCTGGAAGGAAATGCATGTTGCCTGGCTGTGCAGGACTATAGGGGGACTCAACATTCAGAAACTCCTAAGGGGGTACTGCTACACCTGTGATTGATCGGCCCTGGACGTCAATTGTCTGTGATTAGCTGGGCAGATATCAGCCTCCCATTGCTTTCAATGTGGCTCCTGTACACAGCTAATCTCTGGTAACTCCGCTGGGTCTCCTGCATGCAATCTCTAATAGCCCCATTTGCAAGTGGGAATGGAGTCCCAAATGTGATCTTCCCTGGCAATTACATGAATGTAGTTTTAATTTTGGATACAGTGGAGAAGATTATGTAGCCTTTTTAGATCCTTTGCTGGAAATTGGGATGTCTTGCTATACAAAAAGCAACCATTTTCTCTGGTCCCTAGCTTTACATACTGCCCCTTGAATCACACTACTGGATTGTATCACAATGTGGGGCTAATAGAGAGACAGAGGTGGTGGGAGGGAGAGGCAGAGCTAGGGAACTGATTGCATCCTGGTTTTTATGGTGGTTGGGGGCTCAGCAGAGAACCAGGTATATAGGTATATGAAGGCATCCACTTTGCAGAGAGTTGATACTTAAGAATTATTATGTTATGCATAGAATGCATGAAAGTAAAAAAAAAAAACCCTTCAGCCTTTACAACCACTTTAAGAATATTAAAGTGTGGGAGATGCCTACTGTTTGCAATAAGCCTAAGATTTAAAAGCTTGCCATGCGACAGGTTTACTTGAAATCTTTCTAAATGGAGTCACAAACCCATATGGAAGAAAAATATATCTGAAATATATTTGAAAAATATTTTTTCCAAATATATTGCCATATATTTGAAATGCTACAATTTTGGCCATATGCAACATATTTCAATAAATATATATATTTATTGAAATTTACCTTCAATATATGTGATATATATATATATATATATATATACTGTATATATAGTGCATGTTGAATCTGAAGAATATATTCTTAAAAAATATATTTTTAAAAATATATATTTTTTAAATATATTCTTCAGATTTTTTTTAACATATAAAAAAGTAATTTTACCATATATTTATAAATGCATTCCAAAAATGTAGATTTGTATTTTTAAAGACATGAAGACATGCAGTCTATTTGAAACGTATTTTAAAAAATATTTTTCATATATTTTGTAATAAAAACCCATTTCAACATGCTATATATATATATATATATATATATATATATATATATATATTGAATAGATTAAATATGGCCAAAATTGTAGCATTTCAAATATATGGCAATATATTTGGGAAGACTATTTTTAAAACATATTTTTAAATATATTTTTCTTCCATGTGGGAAGGCACAAAACATCCCCAGGTATTATTTGCTGAAGGACATACATTATTAGTTATAATATAATACTACTAACACACAGGATAATAGATGACTGATGGATACAATTTAAGAAATCAACCAATAATAACACTCGATCCTTCTATCATGATTTTGTGGACATGTTACCAATATATTCCGAATTTTATTGAAATTCCAATAAGTAAACATTATAAATAATAGTAATTATACATACATGCAATATAAAAGTGGTGCTAATTCTGCCTACTAAAAGGATGCTTTTTTTTTCATATGGAAGATCAAACAGCTTTCTTGACTCAAAAAGTTGGAATTTTTGCAAACGGTGAAGTTGTTTATAAAAACTGTACGGTCGCCAAGTGACTAAGCAAACAAATCACATGTGCTTGATTACAAGCTTGTACATGTTGTTCGTAGGTTTCCAAGGCAGGTTGACAATATTAAATACATTAATTCTAAAAGAATGTCTATCAGGGACAAATGTTTGTTCCCAAAAGAACATTTCCATGATCCCTTTACAGAAACATTGTGCTTTTCCCAATTTTCCATGTTGTATTAAATCATACAAGGTTTTAAACAAGATGACAGATGACGCTGAAATATCTTCCTGGGCATAAAAGTGAAATGATAGGATCTGGAGACCAGCGTTATACAGGGTCAACATGTGATACATACACATTGGGTAATGTTCTATAGTTATAATCTGTTATTTGAAATGTTCATTCTGGTTTGTTCTAAACCACTGCTTTTTAAAAAAAAAAGAAAATACCAGAGCCTACCATTTTTTGTCAATAAAATGCCTTTTTTTTTGTATCTATGGAGCTCTAGAACCTGTATGCACATTGTATATGAACGTGGTAGTAAAGTCATTTTCTTCACTTTTACCTACAGGTAAGCCTATAATAAGGTATAACTGTAGGTGCTGTAAATATCTCCTAAATGTGCACTGTTTGGGAGATATTTATTTGTAAAAGACACCGGCACATGCTCTCTGAAGGAACGACATGCCCTTTCCTTCAGAGCTGTGTGCCGTAAAAAGAGGCGTGCAGGAGTGATGTCATCGCGGCTTAGCCGTTGGAGCCCACAAACCCAGAAGAAGGATGAATGGAAGCCCTGTCAGCAGTGACAGCGCACCGCTAGATGGCTTTGTTTCAAGGTACATTTCACATAATGTGCTAGTATGCGATGCATTGCTTGCAGTTTGCAGTTTTGTGTTTTTTTGTTTTCTTTTAAAGGTTGCAGTTTACTATTGCTTTAACCTCAACTTGCATCCCATATCAGAGCTCAGGCATGCCTCCTCAAAATTCCATAGTGCTCTTCAGGAAACTCACCATCCAGGATCTGGTCACTGTGAAGCATTGAATCTCAAGTTAAAGTTGAACTGCAGGCAAACACACAGTTGAAATACATATCCTGGTTTTGTTTTACCTGCTAAAGGATTTGTATTTCTGTCCATCCAGTTCTGAGATTTGCAGTACAGTACAGCCAGGCAGGCGACCTGACTTTTCTCTACTGCAGTGAAGCATTAAACTGGGTGACCTCCTCATCCCTAGCTTTTGATTGAACAACAGTGATAGTAATTCACCCATCTGCTTCCTCTTCTCTCTTCTTCTGTCAGCATATTCGATTCCAGAACAAGTGCACTGTATCACATTGGATTGACTTCTAAAACCACCTCTCCTCCTTCTTGTCTGAGTGCTGGAATGCAGGAACGTTACTGAGCATTACCAAGTCAAATGTAGGTATCTACATTGGTTGCATATAAAAGTCCTTCAATTTTTTTTTTTAATAATTACATAATTGAATTAATTTTCTTTTGTGTTTCAGTGGTTTTTATTGTTTTAAGAAAGCACAAAGAGGTACAAACATGGAAATAAACAAGGGCCTGAATAAGGCACAGTAATGATATACTGTAAGAAACAATTTGCGTACATAAAAAATAGCATGCAATATCATGAAATATAAACAGTACAAAATATAGAGTCTTAGAGCCCCTTATTGTTACATACATTCAGCACATCTAAATAGGGAACAATCCAGATTCTTGTCAACAGCATAGCAGGGCAATCCAGAAATGAATCGCTACATATACTGTAGATCAGAATACTTAACTTATAAGGAACTACAGTCGATAGGGAACTACGGTCCTGAATTCACGTCATATAAAGGTGCCTGATATACAAAACCCAAAAAATGTAAGAAAGAGGAAAAGAGAAAAACAGAGAAACAACCGCAGCAATTAGAGTAGGATAAGCATGTCCCTGTGAGTAGCCCTTCCGGACCGGTTTGGGCACCCAAACACCCACCAACATCTCTATATCAGTCTGTACACTACAAATATCGAAGCCAAGGTTCCCAAATCTTCTCGAATTTAGATTATTTGTCTAATAAAATGCTGGCTAATTTCACATGGATCATAATTCATGAGAGTTCTTGGTGGCAGCCAGTTGAACTATTGGGCACTTCCATACCTTGGTAATCGTCATTTTCACTGCCAAGAATATAAAGAGTATTAAGGTCTGGGTGTGTTTGGCGATATCTACAATTAGTTCATTCAGAAGCTCAATTCTTGCATTTTTAGGTATATTAAAAGATGTCACAGTGTGAACAAGTATAAATATTCTAATCCAGAACTGCTGAACTTTAGGGCAGGTTCACCATGTGCCCTCCTGTCCACATCCCTAGATTGTAAGCTTTAAGGAGCAGGACCCTCTGTTTCCTCCTGTACCAAATTGTATTGTAACTGTAATGTCTACCTTCATTTTGTAAAGCGCTGCACAAACTGTTGGCGCTATATAAATCCTGCATAATAATAATAATGCCTGAAAACAAGGGATAGCCTGGAATGTATCTTGGTGAGTTTGGAGGAGACCATGTACCACCTGGAGAGGACCTTATAATAAGCCTCAACCAAAGCAGTGTTAAGGATACCTTTGTGTATTCTTTCCACCCACTTTGTCCAGTCACCCACTGATATTTCCATACCTAAGTCTGCTTCCCATGCCAGTTGGTTTGATAATTTTGAGGTTGACGTCGGGAAAAATCGATATAGCATCAAGATGCCCCCTTGGAACCTGCATCCTGTAAACATTTCAATTTGAATATTAATTTTCTTTTAATATCTGCTTGAATCTCAGCCTAAAAGATTATGTACAGAGTGTACCTTGGCTATGGGTACTCAGGAGCATTGAAGAATATTTTCTGACAAAGGCATGTGCAGATATGTTAGGTTCCTACTTTTATGGAAGGAGTTAGCTCAAAATCCTTAGTTGAAGTCAGTTGAAATGCATTGGATTTTTGTTTGCATTTGCTGGGATCTTTGCCAATGCAGAAAATATTCAACGTTTATTGTCTTCGAAAAATTATAGCTTTTATTTCTTAGAAAGCTATTCTAAATTCTAAACTAAATAGTTTACTAAACTTTAACTACAGTAAAATTACTCAGTGAACTGTCAGTATTATCCTGGGAAATATGTCAACTGTGCAAAACCAGAACAGTTACTCAATTTTCTTTGAATCTCAGTTTTATATAACCCCTTACTGCCAAATGCATCGTCTTTTCCATGTATGTGGATCACTGCTGCCTTTTTGTTAATGCCCCATTGATAATATTACTAAAGCAAACTGAGAGCCAGGGGGTGGTGCTAGAACCATAGAGTACCTTGACCTGTATTGTCCAAGGATGTGATTCAGGATAATTCAGAGTATGGAGACTGGGAGCTATAGGTATTTTGGTTAGGTACAAAACATAGTCCTCAGGAGGAAAACTGAGGCCACTAGGCTGCTTCTCGCAAGACAATTTAAATATCAAAAAGATCCATTTAGAGCACATGTATCAAACATAAGGTGTATGGGCCGAGGCCATTTCATGTGGCCCTCACACCTCTCCAGCAGCTTTGGCACATCCCTCATCTCCACCCCCATCTCATCTAAGCACTCGGCAGCTGAGAGGAGGATAGAAATTCCCCTATAGATCCTGTAATTCTCTGTGCATCCTTTTTTCTCCACCCCATCTGGTGTCAACATTCATCAGACGCCAGCAGCTGACTTCAGCCCTCCTCTGGTCCTCCTCCACACCCTGCACTTTCTGCTTCCCAGCTCTGCCCACAGATACTTCCTGGCAGCAGTACAAGGTAAGGTGGGTGCACTGTGACGTAAGGGAGGGTGGGGGGCTCTTCACTTCTGATAGTGGGGGCTCTTGATATCAGATGTAAGGGTACTCTGAACATCTAGTCTTACAGATACAACCAGCCCTTTGAGGGCAGCAATAATGCTGATGCGACCCGCAATGAAATTAAGTTTGACACACCTGATCTAGAGCATTCCTTTAACCTAGATCACCTAAAAAAAATTAAATATAAAGCAGAGTAAATCTCAAAATGATGCTTAGAAAAGTAGAAACAATTAATCAATAGTTTTTGACTCCCCCCAGCTAATCATTGATTTTTTTATGACTTTGAACTTTGCTAAATATCCTTGTTAATCATTAATTTCAGAAAATATGTCACTCGGTCCATTATACTGACTTTATTTGACTCTTACTCATTAGTCTCACTTGTATAAATCTTTGGTTTTCTGACATTATTTCTGTATGCAGAATATAAGTACTTTGTGTCCATGTATATAATAAATATATTGGCTTGTCTGGTTTTCTCCATTATGCCTTATTAGTATGACAGAGCTCAACTTTGACATAAGTATTAGCAACATTGATGTTTGCAAATAACAGTTTACGGTAAAAGTCAACTGAGGTGAAGTGTTGACACAATAAATACCCAATTCTGTATTCTTTAAAAACTTAAATGATGTTTAAGTGTAGGCTTTTGCATAATTTGACATACACATTTCACTGTTGTTGAGTACTTGGAATTAACTAAAAATCTTAGCATTTAAAACCACCTAAGGTCAACAGCATTTAGCCTTCTTTTTGTTTATTAAAACGATTATTTGTGCAACTATATTTTATGGTCATACATGATGCCATGGGCAGCATTTTACTCAACAGTTTTTGATGTTACAACGTATATATATTTAAATTGGCATGCATTAAAATGAGGGTTTACTCAAGAGATAAAACTATAATTCTGCCACTTTACAGGACTCTGATCTGACCGTATCTTGAGTATACCATCAAGTTCTGGTCACCAATCCTCAGGGAGGATGTGCTGGAACAGAAGAGAGTCCAGTGAAGGGCTAAAAAGCTAATAAGGGGACTGGAAATCAGTTACGAGGAATGACTACAAGCATTCAATATATTCTCCCTGGAGAAGAGAAGCTTGAGAGGAGATGTGATAATGATATGCAAATACCTCAATAGTAATTCTAGCATAGGATAAAAACTATTCAGTCTCAGGAAGCTTAAAAGTCATGGGCCACTCATTGAAGTTGGAGGAAAAGTGGTTTAGCCTTAAACTGCATGGAGGGTTATTTACTGTTAGAGAAATAAAGATGTGGAACTTCCTTCCACAATTGGTGGTGTCAGCAGGAAGTGTCAAAAGTTTCAAAACGCTTTTCAATGCTATTAGGACCCAGTCAGGGTTCTAGCATGGCAAAATTATAGTATTAAACTAAGAGGGTGCTTTCAGGAGGAAAATTCTCATCAAGGTGATTCTATACCTTCATTGTCCAAAAGTGTCTTTGCAATGGGCCCCCTGACCCAAAAATACTCACTTTACCAGTGCTTCCCCACTGCACCTTCCATCATTGCAGCAAGCACCATACTAATACTCATAGTAAATTGTTGTCGGGGGCTAAGAGAACTAATGACATCATTTCAGCAGTCATATAACAGTGCTTGAGCCCAGTGATTGACTTCCAGACCCAAGTACTGTCCTTGAGTTCCTTTTGTCCCTTCCCCATTTATATACATTTTCTAGGGTGGCAGAGCCGACCTTGCATGTTCATGGGTCACTCCACAGTGCTTTGAAGATGTGGTGCCTTGGAGGCAGATTGTGACTGTGGGGTTGATTTAGTAAAGGTAATTTTTTGCTTAGCCTAGTGAATTAGATGAAATTCTGCTGACTGCCATCATCCAAACACGTGGAAGCAAAATTAATGTTTTTTTTTTTTTTCTTTTTTTTTCTTGCACGTGACTGGGTATACTTTGTAAAATTTATTTTCACCACTTTCAATAAGGTAAGAGAAAACTCTCTTTCAAAATGAACAGCCTATCTGCCTTCACAAAATCTAGCCCTATATGTTTAACTAGCCTCTAAAGTCTATGCTCACCCAATGCCCCACCTCACATGTACAGTTTTGTAGACCTTGATTTGAAATAACTACAGATTGGTTCTCAGCACTATTTTTGCTGGGGAAAAAAATGCTCTGCAGCTAATAAAAGTTCTACGTTATAGAAATCTTTATCTCAATTGTGTCAGAATTGGAATCAGAATCAGAATTGCCAGATTCAGTAGTTACTCATGTTGTCCAGTCAGTATGGCACACATTTTAATTGTAGCTTCATAGTCAAGACTTGTAGCCAATTGCAGGAACACATCTTTACCTAGTTATGACAGCCAAAGAAAATAATCTCTCTGATTTGTAACTGTTTAAATCTCTGCTACAAAGCTGCTGGTATGACATGGGCCTAAGGCTCAACTGGTGGGGAAAACTAGAAGAGATGGAGACTCCAATAAGATCCCTCAGAGGTTTAGGAATTCAATTGGTGATTCGGACCATTGACATGCACCTACAACTGAAATATCATGAATGAAAAAGCTCATCCACATTAGCAGAATGTCAGTGTATATTGTATCATTGTAGATGCATTCCAAATCATATGCATGCTAATGCACAGATTACTTAGATGACAATGACACTGTACATTGTTGAACAGCTGAAAACTGTCTTTATTGTACAGTGAAAGGAGCACAGTATCAAGTGCACAACTACCTATCTTATCAGCATCAGATAGATTCTGATTGATTATTGTGGGTACTACCACTTGGATAAATGACAGATTGATGATTGACAGAAGGATAGATAGATTAGATTAGATAGATAGATAGATAGATAGATAGATAGATAGATAGATAGATAGATAGATAGACAAAAGTGTGTAGATAGATAAATAGATAGATAGATAGATAGATAGATAGATAGATAGATAGATAGAGAGAGAGAGAGATAGATAGATAGATAGATAGATAGATAGATAGATAGATAGAAAGACAAACGTGTGTAGATAGATAAATAGATAGATAGATAGATAGATAGATAGATAGATAGATAGATAGATAGACAAAAGTGTGTAGATAGATAAATAGATAGATGCAACCAATAGGGGCCATTTGGTTCACATTTTGAGATGTTTAAAGCACCTTCTTGATGTACACTTGACAGGCCCTCACAATCTGCTTTTTCATTTGGCTTTGTGTTTACTCTCTCCCCAGCAGGCTTGTCTGATGCTAATGGACTCACAGCAGTTCATCCCACATCACTGATCCCAGGTCTAATTCAGTCATTAACATTTCATTAATGGACTGGCCTCCTAGCTGCCTGCACGGCTGTGCGGATATTGATGAAGCCCCTTAGCACAATAAGTTGAACCTGCTTTTTAAGGAAGACTTTTTAAACAATTGTTCTATGAAGTAATGACATCTCGGAGGATGTATTACACACTTAAATGAAAATGAACTTGATCTTTGGTAGAGATTGAATTTCTTGAGGACAAGTACCTCTCTTTTTTCTCCAGATCCTGGGGGAAAGGAGACTTTGTATATGTTTTTTTCCTAACAAAATACATTTACATACTAGATGTAACCAGCAAGAAGTTTGCATGAGTAAAAAGGAATTTATTGAAGACAAAAATATTTTAAACAATACGTATGAAAATAATTTATTAGCAATACTAGAGTTGAAAATATTGGTCACTTAGGTGATAAAGAAGCAGTGATTTGTAAGAAAAAATTATGACCTAAGAATATGACATTTCATCATGTGACATAGGCAGAACTAGATGGTCATCTGCTTTGGTCCAGGTTGTAGGTAGGTTAAGGTTGGACCCACTTATTTTGCTCACTTGAGTGTGTGGAGGATAAGTACCTTCCTGGCAGGATCTCTTAAATAGTGTGGGAGGAGTCTAGAGAGGGTCTTTTGTCTGCTGCCCATGGGAAGGAGAGCTATGAATGGAGCAACATCTAGAAACAGAGACTTGAACCCTTTCCTTTCCCTTTGGAGGGGTTCCCCTTGAGATGGGCACAAGGGATACTTTACTATCCCAAAAGGAATTAATGACTGCTTTATGGAGAGAATCTTTTCTGTTGAACTGTGTTATACCAAAGGCCTGATTGTCTGTAACTACACTGCACTTTTTAGTAAAGAAGAAGCTTGTCTACAAGTGGCTTCTGTGTGAGTTCTTCATGTGACGCAGTAGTTGGAGTGCGAAAGAGAAAGTTTCAGTGATGCCACCTGGCTGTCAAGTCCTGGGAGAAGCTGGGCCAGCATCTAGATACCTCTGAGAGTGAGAGGATACAGCCACTCAACTAAGAGGTTGGGCAGAGGATCCTGTCACTGTCCCCCAACCGTGCATCGAGAGAGAGAAGCATCTACAGGGCAAAAATCACGTAGGCCCGGAAGGTCAGTGTGCCAGTATTTTAACCCCTTCACAACAATCATCGCATATGAGCAAGCAAAACCTTGGACAGAGTGGTGCTGGTGAACGTGGTATACTTGGATTTTGCAAAAGCGTTTGATAAGTTCCCCACACATGGCTAATCTGTAAGGTAAAGTCTACAGGGTTGGAAAAATCTGTATGTAAATGGATAGACTGGGTAAAAGATCATATTCAGAGAGTAGTGGTTGATGATTCATACTCTGAAAGGTCTAGGGTTGTTAGTGGTGTACCCCAAGGTTCAGTGTTGGGACCCTTACTTTTTAATATATTTATAAATGATATAGGGTCTGGGATTAAAAATACCATTTCAGTCTTTGCAGATGACACCAAGCTGTGCAGTGGAATAACGTTGGTTTAATGTTGATAAAGTGGGAAAAAAAGTGGAATAATGTTGGTATAATGTTGATAAATGTAAAGGGGGCTAAGAATATGCATGAATATGCATGCATCATACATACTAGAAGGAGTACAACTGGGGGAATCAATGGTGGAGAAGGATCTGGGAGTTCTGGTAGATCACAAGCTTAATAATGGCATGCAATGCCAAGTTGCGGTTTCTAAAGTGAGCAAAATCCTCTCTTGTATTAAAAGAGGTATAGACTCCAGGGAGAGATATCATTTTACCCCGGTACAAATCATTAGTAATACCTCATCTGGAATATGCAGTTTAGTTTTGGGCACCAATTCACAAAAAGAACATTGGGAAACTGGAGAAAGTACAGAGAAGGGCATCCAAACTGATAAGAGGCATGGATTGCTTTAAAAAAGGCCTGGATACTAACATTTATAAGTAAAATTGATTCAGGGATAACCGATTGCCTTGGGGGATCAGGAAGGAATTTTTTTTCCCCGCAGGAGCAAATTGCATCATGCTTTGCTGGGTTTTTTGCCTTCCTCTGGATCAACTGTGGGTATAGGATTATAACTTTTTTTTATGGTTGAACTGGATGGACTTTTGTCTTTTTTCGGCCAGGTCTAACTATGTAACTATGCATATATGCAGTCTAACAGAACTGGGCTTTTTTCAATGGGGCTGCATATGTGCGTTTCCATCTTTGTGCTGGGAGCATGCCACACAGCGTGCTCCCACCACAAAGATTGGGTTGTCACTGGGGGCCCCGGGTCCCGTACTAACAATTGGGACTTCCGGTTCTGGGTCACCTGATCGCTGTGATAGCCTCTGATTTGCTATCACAGTGATCAGTCACTGTGCAGCCTGCCCCTGTGTTTTTATTTCTCTTCAAACGGGAGTGAGATACACTGTATCTTTCTCTCATTGCAGAGCTGCAGAGAGAAAGTAAACAAATGTGTGAAAAAATACAAAATTAATAAAAACTACAATAAAAAAGAAAGAAAGAAATAACTTGATTAAGGTCATCAGCAAGGTTAGTGTTAGGCTCAAGTAAAGGTCAAAGGTCAGGGTCAAAAGTCCCTCAGCAAACTTTGGTCAGCATTTTTAACATTGTTATCAGTGTCAGTATGTTTTAGGTAGGATAAAAAATGCAAAATGCGCACTATTGTTTCTGGGCCTTACTATGGGTAAAAACAAGATTAACACATATGTGGTATCGCTGCAGTCATCAGGGGCAGGAGTATTTATTTTGGGTTGTTCTTTGGTGATAGGTTATGGTAGTAGCAAGAAATATACAGCTAAATTACATATTGTTTTTTTTTTTTACTATTTTGGGCCAGTGTTTCTTTGATAATGAAAAAAAATCAGGAGATATCTGTTACCATTTACCACCAAAAGAAAGTCCAATTGTGTGCATCCAATGCATATTCCACCTGGATGCACAAAATAATTATGTAGGGTTTTACTAACACAAAGTTGCAAAATTGTGTTCAAGCATTAAGAATTGTTTTACACTTAATCACTAAGGGGTTAACTTAGTAGAGGGTGCTCCGGCTGCCTGCCAATGGCCATGATTGAGGCAGACTGTCACCTACCTACAAGGTGGTGTGAAGGCATACCAGTAGGAAGGAAACAGAAAGGAGGTGCTCTCCTACCATAATGTGTGGGTTTCAGTTGTCATTTTGTCATCTGGGTCCACCTCTATGTCTCAGGAGTACTGGAGAGCTTTGCTGTTACTTTGATTGTATTATGTATCAGGAGCTACTGTCTGCACTCCAGATATAGCAGAATGGGGCCCAGCTGTCAAAATGACAGCATAACCCCCACTGAGCCACTGTCAGCACATCAAGATACAGCAGAACAGGACCAAGCTGTCATGGTGACAGATGAATCCTGCTGAAAAGTATACAGCCATTGAGGTCAAGTCTCCTGATACATGTCCTGAATGAACAGTATAGAAAGTAGTAAAGCCAAAGATGAGGCTGAATGCTCTGGAACTTGAACTTCTGAAAACAAGTCAGCAATGTCAGCTTATATGTTTATCCTTGGAAAAGATCCCTTCAAAGCAGTCATATTAGGGAAACATGAATTTTCAGGATTTACTGTATTTTTACTTTTATGATTTTTATAATAGAAAGAAATATATATAAAATATATTTTAGAAAAGCTTGTAATACAAAGAGAGAAAGAGAGAGAGAAAGAGAGAAAGAAAGAGAGAAAGAAAGAAAGAAAGAAAGAAAGAAAGAAAGAGAAAGAAAGAGAGAAAGGAAGAGAGAGAGAAAGAGAGAGAGAAAGAGAGAGAGAAAGAAAGAGAGAAAGAAAGAAGAGAAAGAAAGAAAGAAAGAAAGAAAGAAAGAAAGAAAAAGCAAGAAAAGAAAAATAAAAAGAAAGAGAAAGAAAGAAAGAGAAAGAAAGAAAGAAAGAAAGAAAGAAAGAAAGAAAGAAAAAAGAAAAATAGAAAGAAAGGAAGGAAGAAAGAAAGAAAGAAAGAAAACGAAAAAAAAAGAAAGACATAATGCACAGGTAGCCAAGCAGTAACTAAACATTAACCCAGTAAGACAGTGTAACATTACGCCATAATGACACAAACTTGAATAGGTCATGAAGCTACCTATGTTACCAAGATCCAAATTAGTCCCCCCTCTGCACTGGGGGACTTCATCAAAAGTGCTAAGTTGTACAGTGACCATCAGCACTATTACAAAAAAAAGGAAAGAAATAAAAAGTGAGCAAGGAAAGAAAAGGAAGAGAGGAAGGAGAAGGATCTCAGGGATTGTAAACCACTTTACTATATAGCCCAAAGAGTACACATCTAGAGGTCAATATGCATATAATGTGCCCAAACTTTTTCAAAGCAGCTATTCATGTCCTGAATAATACTTGTAATTCTCTCATGGGACATAATCCAGGAAACTGCTGCACTTGAGAGGTAGGAACCCTGCTCTTCTTCCATGATCTAGCAATAGTAAATTTAGGTGCCAGGAAAATGAAGAAGGTCAACTGGTGAGTGACTCAAATTGTTTTCTCCGGTGGATCATTTAAAAGCACCACTCATGTGGACTCCGCAATGGCGACCCCAGTAACCTGTCAAACAAGGGCAAAAACTCTGTTCCAAAAGTCCCAAAGTCTAGCACATTCCCACCATATGTGGAGCATTGTCCCCAGCATTAATGATTGGCTGCATGATCGAGTTGACCGTAAGTTGGCCAATCACAGGGCATGATGACATTACAAGGTGGGTGAGCAATGGCGGCGGGCATCGTGATTGACGTTGGATCTACTTCGGGGGGACTTTTTTAAAATTATTATTTATTTAATAAAGGACTTGTCAAAAACTGTCTCCTGTCTTTTTTAACACTACACTTTTTTTGTGAATAGGTAGCGGTACCATGTATCCCATACTCATTCACAAGGGAGGGAGCAGGATCTGGGGTCCCCCTTATTAAAGGGGGCTTCCAGATTCTGATGTGCCCCTTGCCTGCATACCATCGCAACCACCAACCTGGGTTGTGGGGAAGAGGCCCTTGTCCCCATCCACATGGGGACAAGGTTCTTTGGGGGGGAAGCCCCCCTGTTCCAAAGCACCCCCCATGTTGAGGGCATGTGGCCTGGTATGGTTCAGGAGGGGGGTGCTTTCTCATCCCCCCTTTCCTGACCTGCTAGGCTGCATGCTTAGATAAGGGTCTGGTATTGATTTTGGGGGGACCCTCATGCCATTTTTTACAAATGTTGGCATGGGAGGGTTCCCCTCAAAATTCATACCAGACCTGAAGGGTATGGATGGGAGGGGGGACCCCATGCCATTTTTAAAAAAAAATGTTTTAATTATTGGGCAATGCCAACAATTCTTTTGACATTAAGATATCAGCTGAAAGCTGAAATATTAATGAATGTTTTCCTATTAAAATACTGCATGACTTAATCATTAAACTCATGCCTTAGTTTAGTAACTGAGCGGTATCTTACTGCATACTCAGCTGCGGTAGGATACAGCTCAGTAAATTGTCCCTGTTTGAAGTTTGCGGTCGAATTTTCGGTAGGTTCGAATGTTCGACTGCAAACCGAACAGGGGGATGTTCAGTCCATCACTACCAAGCATGTGGCAACCCAAGAATAGGGTGAAACACCAAGATAAAGCTTTGACAGACAGATGGGGAGCAAATACCATCTAGACATAAGCTTTATTTTAGCCTCAATTAGTGATAAGTTCAATATGTCTTTATAAGACCGGTGGAGACTGCTATACCAAGATTTGATGACTTACTGTATTTTCACATAGCTAGATATTTATGGGTTTCTGTATAGAGCAGTGTAAACACCCAACAAAGTACATCTTGTATTTAAGTGACAGCACATCATTAAAAAACAGCAAAATCCAAACAAGCTACAAAAATTGATTTTACTAATAAAATAACTTGCAATGATCAGTTATATAAAATTTAACATAACATTAAAAATGTATCTCGATTATGATTTCCCTTTAAACTTTATGAGCAGAAAGTTAAGGGTACAATTACACCAGTTTACAGTATATGAAAATTGATATTGTCTGATAATTCACTTATTTTCAACCATTTCCTTGATGTTTCCATAGCTAATACAAACTAATATGAATTGAATTACATTTAGAATCACTGTAAAAAAAGGAATTCTTTATTATTTGAAAGACTTTGTGAACAGCTGCGTCTGAAACAAAATCCAGGTTTAGTGTTACATGAACTGTAAGTACAGATATTTAAAAGGTTTATGTCTTAGGGCCAATGATGTCTTGGTTTTGGGTGGGCACCAGTAGGTGGGCACCAGTTCTGAGAGCTCCCCTACAGTATTTGGGGGTTCTCAATATTTTTCTTCCACTAGCAACAATTATTTGGATCTTGTATGCAAATGATGTTGCTCACATGCTAAGGTCTTATTTTATAAGTCGGATGTTTTATTTATTTTTTATTACAGAGAATACAACAGGAGTAGGTGAGACCAATGTATGCCGGAACACCCAAAATGCCAAGGTGGGCAGAAACATTGGCAGAAAATAATGAAAGGAAAGTGTATAACTGGAGTTCCCAAGGGATGTAATAGCAAATAAATTACTTAACCTAGCAGATATCTCCTACAACCGAAACATTTCTTTTGGGTGGACAAATTGTCTAGAATGTTGGTGTTTGTATTATTTTCAAACTCAGTAACAAACTATGGTCAATTTTGTCTGAAAAGTGTCTTTTGGACAGGACAAAACTTTTCATATTTCAATTTGTGTCATTATTTTCTATAGTCTGAAATGCCAGTGATAGGTATTAAAAAAATCAGTAGAGATATCATGATGCAGCAATAGATAGTTTAACTGCTTGTTATTGTTAACGCACATTATTCCGAGTGATCCTTGTCAAGTCTCAAGATCTGTCTTACTTACCATATTCTTTCAGACACTTCTTCACAAACCTTGTTACATTGATCAGATATTTTTGTCTGAAATGATGGCACATGTGCAGATCAGCAGTGTCACTGTCTTCATACACATATCCTCAGCATTGGTTTTGATAGGATTATCAGAATAATTTTTTTTCATGTCAGCGGTAAAGAGTGAAAAGTACTATGTTGACTAAATAATTTGGAAATCATGATTTGCTACTCAACAGGAATCAACTTTACCATGCCAAAATAGCAAAAAGGTTTTGATTTTCCTATCAGGAAAAATGTTTACTGAATGTAGCTAACAGGCAGTGGATTTTACAGGACTAATTGAGGGGCAGGTTGGTCTGGGTGACAAAGTACAGGCCTGAGGGTCAGGAAGAGTTTAAGTCATTCTGCAATGAAAAGACAAATATCTTTAAAAAGTATTAAGGAAACAAACTGGAGATAGGTTGTGTCACCACTGATAGATATAGACTCCCCTGAGGTTCAGAGTGTAGGCATTTCCCAGTGTCCACAAAGCATAACCACTGAAAAGTGCCCATGGGTTTCACTGCATGATGCTCCAAATATGCAACTCTTTGCTTTGCCCCATTGGTAACAGTTGATAGGCAAGTAAGGAGAAGTACTAAACCTTCAGGCAAAAGCATAGTCTTACAGTGCATGTATAGCCAAATATTTTTTGGGATACTCCAGTAACTTGAGGAAATTAATCTACCCCCTAAGAATCTGATCACAGTCCTTGCAACATCAAATAATGCGCTGAGATATACTGGGACACCATGGACAATGTCCCCTTTAAGCAAACTGAATCTAGTACCAGAGGGATAATAACCACACACAGTCATTAGGATCTCTCACACTGATCTGTACTGACTTACATCCTTGGATATTTAGATGCCTATCGTCCAGACATCTCTACAGTGAATTGTTTTAGTCCACATCCCCAAAAAGAAAGTCAGTTCCAGAGAATTTCAGCTAGATATGCCCCCAGCAAGTATAGCTGGGACATCCATTAGCAGCAGACACATGGCAGACCTGTCCACAAGGGCAGCAGCCCTCCAGGCTTAGATCTCCTCCTATAGGTCATGAACCCCTCTGTTCCAAGCCACATACTATTTATGCTTCCTCCCATCCACCATTTGGGCACCACTCCCCAGGGATTGGCTAGGGCTGCATAGATATTCAGCTGCTGATTTGACTCTCCCAGTCTACTATCTTCCAGAATCTCCAAACAGAGGGGAAAAGCAATCAACCCTGCAGCCAGTGAAACACGGACCAAAATATTCACATGCAGCTCAACTAATGACAATGAGCTATGAGCTAAATTCACCTAACCTAGTACCTATCTTGGAGGATGCTACACTTTGCTTTCTGTGTCCTATTGGGTATATTTCCCTTCATTTCCTGTCCTGGAAATACAACAGGAATTAGAGAAAATCTCTACAAAGTGAGGGGAATTCTCCTCTTAGACAGCTGTCACTGGAACAGGTGCCCCAAATAAAATATGTAGACCTAGCACTTGTTCTGGTGACAACTACAAAACTTTTGACTTTCTGTCACGGTGGCATTGGTCCCCACAAGAAGGACCAAACTACCTAGCTTTTTTTTGTATAACAAGGGGAAATGTTGGAACCTTGTGAGGGATTTAGCGTATGTGTCTTTGTTAATAAGATTTCCTTTCACTTCTTGTACCAGTGTAACCAGGATGGGACATGAGGAACAATCTCCCCAATTGGGACACAGTATTAAAAACCAGAAAAAAAACAGAATTAAGCCCAATACAAAAAGTATTGTCCAGACTTTCACCAAATTAATGTTCCCAATAGGTAAGTCTGAAGTGTGTGTGATAGTGCTGAACTGGGAAAATGGTTCTGATGGGCCTGAGTAAACCAGTCATTCTTAATGCCGTTAGGTGATGCTAGTCTTTATCAAGCTTTAACATAGGTCCTCCAGTGCATTCTATTATTATTTTAATAACATATACTGCTCAATCCCTGAAGATGCAGGATGCATTTACCCCAAAATGCTTTGGTTGCATGCATGATGCTCTTAGCCAATAAACGTTTCAAAAAGACCTTTAAGTGAGAAGACCTAGAAGCTCCTCTGTACACTCCCAGGAGGTAAATGGCAACTGCCAGTTTCTTACAGATAGGAGAATAAGAAAGCAGGTATAAAGCTGCCTGAAGACCTTCAAAAGGCAATCAGATGTGCAGGCACAATCCTACCAGCTGTCTAGTTGGTGTTCTCCTGAGAGCTCTTGGTTGGCAAGCATCTCCCAAGCCACAATAGACATGGCTTATTAGTCCATTTTGGCTGACAGTGATCAGATCAGGTGACTGTGATCTCATTTCTTTATCTCCATTGTCTGTTACTTGTCTGTTGACATTTTTTATGTAGGTAAATATGTTGCCTAGATAAAATGACATTCTTTTTATATAAGGCAGATTTTGTATTAAAGTATTTCATCCCTGGAACAACGGATCTGTTGAAGGGGCACTGTAATTGTCCCGAAACACATTGGCTATATCCTATATGAACAATTAAAGTGGTTGTAAACCCTAACATATATCCACTAAAGTGTCCACATAGAATAAACAAATACCCCTACATATAGTAAGTTGTACCTGTTTATTTTTAGCCATCTCTTATCCACAGCTGTTCAAAGTGTACAATTTACACAGCATTTCTGATTGTTAGAAGACAGGGTCTGATATCTCATACCACACATTGCACAGCATAGAGCAAATAGCTCAGTGTAATCTGAGACCTGAGTATAGGGAATGGTAGCACCTTCCTTTACACAGTCTCATAGGGAAACATACACAACTGACATGCTGATAGCAAAGGAAGGAGATGGCAAAACAGAAATCATACTAGGTGCTTTGGATTGAAGCAAGTGCATACTATAGAAGGATATGCTTTTCACATTTCAAAGACAGTCATGTTAAGGCTACATGTACACTGGAACTGCAATAGATGTTTACTGGCAGCAGAAAAACACTAAACGCGGCAAAAGTGCATATAAATGCGATACCACATTTAGCCGTGTTTACTCGCATTTAACTCTTGGACATTTATTCATTTCATTGGCCAGAGTACTAGACATTAAAATGAATAAACACCCAAGCACTAAACACGGCTAGTACTTAAGCGTGTTTACATGCGTTTTCACTGCATTTGGCATTTTGTGGCCAAAACGTTCTGAACGCGATTCTTCTGCATTCAGTAAAGGGATGTTTAACTGCCCCTAAACTCTGCTACTCCTAAGCTCTGGTAAAAGCCTATGAGGTTGATTTACTAAAGGCAAATAGACTGTGCCCTTTGCAAAGTGCAGCTGCATTCTGCAAGTGTAGTTGCTCCAGAGCTTAGTAAATAAGGTCAAGCTTCACTTTGCAAAGAATACCCAATCATATGCTAGGAAAATAAAAAAAAAAAACAGCATGACTGCATGATTGGATGATGGAAATCAGCAGATCTTCTGCTCATTAACTAAGCACTGGAGCAACTGCACTTTGCAAAGGACACTGTCTATTTGTTTTTAGTAAATCAACCCCTATGTGTGCATGGACACACAGCTGAGTTGAGTTTATGGACTTTGGCAAAAAAACACCAAAAGCTCCTACACTAACTTTTAGGAGCAACAGTGTACATGAGGCCCAATATACCCATGATAACAATTCAACTGCTGTCCTTTTGTCATTCAGGTTTGCCCCATCGACGTAGAGTTGAGAGCTCATTATATTGATTTATATTTGGTCTTGTCTCATTTATCCCAAAATTTATATACCAGTACACCTAGATGTAAAGAGATCAACCTGGTTTCTTTCCACTACCTGTCCTTTAACCGCTTTCCAACCTCCCTATAGCAGAACTACTGCTACAGAGCTGCAGGGCTGCGCAAAATCACACACACACACATATATATATATATATATATATATATATATATATGTGTGTGTGTGATTTTGCATTTCTGGGTAGGGAGCGCATGCGCCACCCTACCCGAGCCGCCATTAGCGGCTACTGCTGGCGATCACAGGGTCCCGTCTGAAGATTCTTTACCAGCATCCAGCGATTGCCGAGGAACATTGACAGGGGAGAGGTCTGTATGCAAACAATACAGATCTCTCCCCTGTCAGCACCAGCATGCAGAGCAATACAAAGCAGCATGTTTACCCAGTAAAACAGCATATAGCACATAATGTGAAACACACACAGCCCACAGTTAACCCTTTGATCGCCCCAGATGTTAATGTGCCTAGTTATATCTTTAGCTCTTTGACTGTATGTTTCTGGATTGCTTGACAAGTAGAGTAGATATTCTGCAAATTTCGACCTGCTATTAAAATTTAACCCCAAAACACATGACCAGAGGACTAAAGATGGCTTGTCCCCCTTTCCCTTTACCATTACCTCCTCCCCTTCACATTAATTAACCACTCGGACAACAAGCTGAAGTTAATGGCTAAAGCAGCCTTTTATTACAACAACAATAAATAACATTTTAAATAATGTAAACACAATATAACTGGAGTTTCCAGGTCTCAGTAGGCATCAATAAACTAAACTGCCTGAGTCCTACCTAAAATAGGCCTCCAGCCACAACACCACCGGCTCGGAGACAACCACGCAGATACCATAAAAATTGGGATCCGGACCTCAGACGGTTCCCTACAAAGTACCTTTTTGTGCCCACAGTAACCTACGAGGACTTTCACCCTGCCGACTCCCATCAGCACTAACCGACACGACCACAACCCACAAACGGGCAAGACGGTACAGACGGGAGGGAAGTTTTCCTTTACTAACCTTCCTTCCGACTGAAGACCCCTTCCCACATCCCGTCCAAACCACCCCCGTTTTTGTGTTGTGGCCGTGTTGGGGGGGCCGTGGCTCCACTTGCTCCTATCTTAACCACTTAGCACTCCTTGTCCTATTTCTTGCCAACTTAGATGACTCTCCTTTCTCCACCCCTGTCATGCCGGGCCTCCGCTCATGTCTTCTTCTTTCCTCTTACTCCAGGCCTCCCTGTCCTGAAACTCTTTTAGCTAATGGATTCAGCATCAGGTCAGCAATATTATCAATGTTGTTTGATCCCAATCCAAAACTATATCATTATTTACAATACAGAATCTCCAAAAACTTCTTTGAAAAAAAATAAAAGATAAAAGCAAACTTTACAATCTTCTGCGTTTTACACACTGGCAGTTTTCATTTTGATGACTAATTGTTGTTTATTTTGACAGTCTTGAGTGGCTTCCTTAGCATTGATCCAGTATATACAAGAAACAAACATTCTATTAAACGATTGTCTATTTACACTGAGCTGATTAAATGATGAGAAGACTCTGAAAGTCTATTTGGTGTTGACGTATTTCTCTCTAAAAGTTTAACTACCAAATTGAGAAATCAAACATAGAACTGAACTAAAGCATTGATATGTAAACTGCAAAATTATAACAGACAAATAATAAATTAATGCACACGAAATTTAACCTTGGGCTATGATTCTAAAACTTCTTAGGCATTAAACTATATTGTTGTATTGCCTTTCTTTCATTACTCTTCCACTGAAGTAAAGTCTCACTCGCACCAGCCGACAAAGTTCTGGCTATATTGGTAAGCTTTAGCTATTTCAGCTATATGCATTGGAGTCAATGGGGGGGGGTCACAAAATTAAGGGTGTAATGGGCTTTAACTGTCTTCTGGGGACTTTATATTTGTGCTGTTTTGATTAGTTTTTTTTTTCCTTTTTAAAATGAATGTAAAAAAAACACAATAAATAAGAATATATTTTAATTTTTTTCCTCCACATTGTATTGTTTTTAATTTTTTTCACATGATGGTAAAAAATATGTAAAAAAGATCAAATAAAAAAGAAAGTGACAGTACATACATACTGTATCTATAAAATGCCACTTCTAACAATTTTTTATTCAGCTTTTTCATAACTTTTTTTATCAAACAATGCTATAAATTCACAAACAAGATATAGTGGCTTTCTTAAATGCATTTTAATTAGATTAGCCAAGGAAGAATGGCAAAATTATAGACTAGTTTGGCCTAAGGAGAAACTGATAGTTTTGTGGTAAATGTAGTTTTCCTGAAATCACTCTGTTCATCTCTAGTTTTGGGCATAATGCAGCACATTTGTAGTTAAAAGTACCTTTTATTGCATAATGCATGTAAACTCACTGGTCACTTTATTAGGTACACATCACAGCTAGTGCCAAGAAAATCTCCCCCATACCATTAGACCACCAGCCTGAACCGTTGATACAAGGCAGGATGGATCCATGCTTTCATGTTGTTTACCAAATTCTAACCCTACCATCTGAATGTCGCAGCAACCAGTCTGCCCATTCTCCTCTGACCTCTGACACCAACAAGGCATTTTCATCAGCACAACTGCCACTCACTGGATATTTTCTCTTTTTCAGACCATTCTCTGTAAACCCTAGAGTGGTTGTGCGTAAAAATCCCAGTAGATCAGCAGTTTTCAAAATACTCAGACCAGCCCGTCTGGCACCAACAACCATGCTGCATTCAAAATCCCCTTTCTTCCCCATTCTCATGTTCGATTTGAACTTCACCAAGTTGTCTTCACCACATCTACATGCCTAAATGCATTAAGTTGCTGCCATGTGATTGGCTGATTAGCAATTTGTGTTACCAAGCAATTGAACAGGTGAACCTAATAAAGTGGTCAGTGAGTGTATATTCCAGTGTAATAGTATGAAAACAAAATGAAAAAAAATTTATTTTTGTATACTTTTGTAATTATACTATATATGCATATGAGAATAGCCTTATGGAAGCTTGGTACTCCTGTTCTACACTCAGGGGCGGACTGACAACTCATGGGGCCCCCAGGCGATAGGCGATCATGGGGCCCCTGTGTCCTTGCCCAAACTCAAAAAAGCCTATGAAAAAGGTACCAGGGGCATCACATGGGGCCCCCTACTGACCCCAGGCCCTCGGGCAGTGCCCGAGTTTCCAAATGGTCAGTCTGCCCCTGTTTACAGTGCTACACAGTGGGGTTATTTACTAAAACTGCATGGTGCAAAATCTGGTACAGCTCTGTATAGAAACCAATTGGCTTCCAGTTTTTATTGTCAAAGCTTAACTGAACAAGCTTAAGTTAAAAGCTGATTGGCTATCATACATAGCTGCACCAGATTCTGAATTTACCAGCTTTAGTAAATCTCCCCCAATGAATGTTCTTTACTGATCCATTTCAAAGTACAAGCCAGTGAGTTTACTGATTCATTAAAAACAACACACTCCTTGTGTGGCTAATAATCTTTCTAAACAGCTGTTAAGCAGGGTTATTTAGGCAGCTAAACAATCCTAATGTCTAATCTAAAAATCTTTATTTTAATTAAAATTACTTGTACAAAAACATGTTTTTTTCCATTTTGGATAGAGTAAGGATAGGGTTATAAATCCTGTATTATTTGCCATCTGTGTCCCATTTAAGAGATTTCCCTTCACTTCCTGTCCCATTGCCAAAACAGGAAGTGAGCAGAAATCCTTTCAGAATGAGGTATTCCTGGTGTGTCACCAGGGTAATTAGAACCAGCGTCCCCATTGGAAAATTTCCCCTATATTAGTGTTCTGATGTTAACCCAAAATTTGGGATTTTCTTTTACATTTACTTTCAATGATAATGGTGCTATTGGGGGCGCTGACAGGTGTTCTAATCCCTCTCCACTCAATCCAAAACTAAAAAAAAATTTTGCCTTTAGTTACATTTAAAATACCTTAAAGTGTACCTGTTTCAAAGCTATAGACTTTAAAGTATTTTGTATTCATATCTAGTGTAAATGAGCTTTACAACCATCCCTTGATTACATCTATATCTGCAGGCATTGTGGAGAAATTAGATGAATGAAAGTGTTGAGTGCAGCGCTAATCAAATAATATAAAATATCAAATAAACTAATTAATACATGTGCTCAAAAAGTATATGTCCATGCAGACAGATGAAAAGGTAATCAGTGAATGTCCATCCACCACCATATAAAAATGTTCTTGATTGTAGACATCACAATTCAATTGTAAATGAACCACCACCTTCTCCCAGTGAATTTCAAACCAAAGATGTTAGCTGCCACTACAACAGCAAAAACGCCCCTATAGAGCAGAGCAGAAACGTTTGCGTCTTGTCAAATCAATCATACATTGGATAGATGCCATCCTGTCTGCCTGGGCTCTGGCAAAATAAGGCTCACCAGGAGCAAGAAGTATACTTCCAACAGTGTAGTATTTATTTTAAAATAAAGTTAATCACTATATAAAATTGGTGTACAAAATAAAGAAAAGCCAGCTTACATAACAAGTCACTGCCAACCCGGGATCAATCAGCGGCTTGACGTCAACACTGTAACTCCTATCCAACGCGTTTCATCAAATCGAACATTATCAAGAGATGGTACAGTGCTCACATCTCACAACTTTATAGAGTGTCATGTCTCCACCTTCCTCCGTTCCATTGAACACAAACCGGAGACAGAAATGGAAGCGTCCATCCTGGAAAAACTGGAAGTGTAAATACCGCCATCCTGAAAAAGGTCAATACTAGACGGCGATCTAGGGCCAGATGTAAGTAACCTCCCTCTTACTGGAGGACAAAAAGCAAAAACACTGCAGTCCCATAATAGGTCAGTAAGTAAGAATTAGCATCTGCAAAGATCAAAATAAAAGGAGACCTGGTATATATATATATACCAGGCCTCCTTTTGTTTTGATCTACACAGACGCCAATATATTTGATTAGCGCTGCACTCAACACTTTCATTCATCAAATTTCATTAGGTTTATATACTACCTATACAAATGGAACCTGTGCAGTGGACTGGGAGTAGAGGTTATGATTCAGCAGGCTGCTGCTAGCAGTACTATAAATGTGTAAGTGTAGATGTATAATATAAATTCTTTCAGTACTAAATTATTTTAGCTGTGCCACACTTCAATACATGATCATATCCCACATTTAGACAAAATAAATGAAATAAAACCAATGTGTACCTAATACCATATAAACTATAGTGTACATTATATGCACCCTTCTTCACCAGGAACTCTACCCATCCCTATGGGTAGGGGGATATGTGCATATCTGTATGACTGGAATGTACAAAATACAATATACAGTGCTATAATGGTGCAAATTATGTGCAAATTATTAAACATACATAGACATCATCCTAACAATATAAACCAGTCTCAATGAAAAATAAATACAGTGCACTTATATGTGCAATATTTAAAGTCCCGCTGTTAAAAAACTTTCTAAATTCACACTCAATGTGATTCAATGTGATTCAGTGACAAATCTTCTTATCAATCAATTCTTATATTGTGTGCTCCACTCAGTGCTCCCCCTCCAGAGCCCCACTCACCACAAGGTTTTGACCACCTAAGTAGGTAGGTCAAACAGCATGTGTGGTGCTTCAATGAGCCCCTAAACCGATCAGCCTCCTGTACACTCCTGAAGCCTCTATCCACTGGTCTTGGACTCCATAGAGGAAAAGCTCTCCAAACCATCCACAAAAAAAGCAATCAGAGGAAAACCTCTATAGTGTAATACTGTTTTTATTGAATATAAAACACATAAAATTACACTTACATGTCCACTCTTGATGACGTCATGTGAGAAAACGCGTAGGGAGGGGTTTGATTGCACCACATTTGTTTCCATGATGGAGTACAGAGAAGCCACAGTGTTCTAGAATTTTGAAAGAGCCATACATATGCTTACATGTAAGTGCAATTTTAAATGTTTTATATTCCATAAAAACAGTATTATGCTATTGAGGTTTTCTTCTGATTGTTTTTTTTTTTTTGCGGTGATGGAGGTGTTGGTGGTCATACAGATATGCACATATCCTCCTACCCATAGGGATGGGTAGAGTCCCTGGTGAAGAGGGGTGCATATAAGGTACACTATGGTTTATATGGTATTAGGTACACATTGATTTTATTTCATTTATTTTGTTTAAATGTGGAATATGATCACGTATTGAAGTGCGGCACAGCTAAAATCATTTAGTACTAAAAGAATTTGAAGCGGCAGCGCAGCATTTATATTATACTTATACAGGGGCACACTGACAACTCATGGGGCCCCGGGAAATAGGGGATCATGGGGCCCCTGTGTCCTTGCCCAAACTCAAAATAGCCTATGAAAAAGGTACCAGGGGCATCTCATGGGGCCCCCTACTGACCCCGGGCCCTCGGGCAGTGCCTGAGTTTCCAAATGGTCAGTCCGCCCCTGTACTTATATACTACCTAATTGTGTCTGAGGCTTTGTATTACTACTCAGCGTGGATATACATTTTTTATTGTGGAGAAATTAGTTCTCAAATATCACAAAAGAAGCTTTAACATTGGGTTTCAGGTGTGAATTAATTTTTCCATAGTGCCTGGAGCTATAGAGCTCAGGGAGGGCTTGTTCACACTATGTATGGTAACTTGCATTTTCTGTTTATGGACACATAGAAAACAATTATTTTTTACAAAGTATGTACCCCATTCAGTCCTCAGTGACAGCGTGATGTTAGGTGTAGACAAATGCAGATATTCGTGTCGTGGATGGCACGACATTGCTGTATGCAGACTTGAACATAGCGTAACTACGTGATACTTCAAATAAAGTTTAAAGAATAACAAAATATGGAAAGCAATGCCATGCACTGAAATACTCATTGCCCCCTCCTACCAGTCCCAATAGTTTCCCTATTGCCTGCCAAGAATATTTAAATATTTGACTGCCATTAGCCTAGCTACAGGTTCTCTTTAAGCTAAACAATGCAAAAAAACTCTACATTTGAGCTGTGACCATGTAAAGCTTAGGATGCCACTCATCCCAGGCTCCAGTGATTCCCACTCAGGTGAGAAGAGAGCCTTGCTCCATCCAGTCCACATCACTTACGCGTTTCGCTCCACCAACAGGGCTCAATCATAATGGTCCATGACCAAGCCCTGTGGGTTGGATGAAATGCATTGGGAAGAATGTGGCCTGGATGGAGCTGGGCTGAAGCCATTTTCAACAGTCTTACACTCAGGCTGAGAGGTGGTGTGCAGTGTTTTGATTGCTTTATCTACATTTGTGCTCACTGTAAACACTGTAAACAAAGCATACTTGTCCTAAGACTTTACTGAGTAAGTATTAGGGGCTGCATCTTTGCCAAATTTACTACTTAACTGGCTGTCATTGTCATGCAGCCACAAAAGTTCAATTGTCTATGTCAGCCGACACATGCCAGGAATGACATGCACGTTTCAGGGCACGTGTACTGTGCAGTGTACATAGAAATAAAAGAAAAAACTGCTAGGAATCATGTTTTGTTTTTTTTTACATAAGAAACTTTTTGCTAAAGGACATATGAATGTCAAAATCTTCCCTTCAACAATGACAGAACGTCATTCATTCTTTGAAAATAGTACAAGACATTTTATGAATGAGGGGCTGCTCAATGTGCTCAATGTACAACCCGCTGTGCTGCAGCCCCTACTCATAGTTTCACTGCTGGAACCATCAGAGGCTGTATGTAAGTAATATTTATCAAGAAAGAAGCAGCAGCCACCAATGGGCAACACACCCTATGTCCCAATATCATTTTTCTCCACACTTCAAAGTTAATAAAATATATATATATATATATTTAATCAAATATAACCGTTATATAATATACAGTATGAATAAACTAATAAAATAAGTAAAAAACACAAACATGAACCACCCAGTGTGAATTCTGTAACATTACAGAATATGCACTGGACAGATAAATAAATAATGCTGATTATCATTTATAACAGATTTCAATGTTTTACAGGAAACCTATTCTGAGAAGATACGTAGGCTGCCATTACTGAACCCTACTTTTGAAAATGCTATGCAAATCATGTGTTCTACCTTTCCAATGACTTTAAAAGTTGCATACTTGTTCACTATCAGTGAATCAGATTTCCACTGTCAGCAATTGCAGGCAGTCAACAATGGCAGTCTACATATAGTGGTTGGACAAAAAAATGGAAACACTAAATGATTTACAGTTGTGAAAATGAAGACATGTTTCATGTTGAGAGCAGAAGTGGTGTAACATTCTTTTGCTTCCATTGTGTGATGAGACACCTAGCTAATGGGTGGGCAGCCTCACTTGTGCCATTCACTGCATGAGCTGCTTCTAATACAGAGTTATGTCACAGCTTACTGCGCTTCAAAGAAGGCAAATTGCTGGTGCCCACTTAGCTGGTGCCTCTGTATCTGAAGTTGCCAATTTATTTGCGGTGTCGGCACAATATCAAAGGTTATGATGGCATATTCCTTTTCCAAGAAAGCGTTGTCTAATAAGCATAAGCGCGGTTAACATGGTCAATTAACTAAAAGGACATTGCGAAGGATTATGACCCTGAATAAGAAAACAACTGTTGCAAAAGTGACTGTAGAGCTCAATCTCAGTCTTCCAAAATCTGTGTCCATAAAAACTGTATGGAGGGAACTTCATGAGCAAAACATTCACAGGTGAGCTGCGATTGCCAAACCACTAGTGACCAACATTAATGCTCATAAGAGGAGAGAGTGCAACATCCATAAATCGTGGGCTATCGATCAATGGAAGGCTCTAATGTGGTTCAAAGAATCCAGCTTCATACTGTTCCCAACTAGCGGATATGTTTAGTGTGTGACAAACATTGTTCCAAGCCTATATCCAGGACTATCTTGTGCCAGCAGTAAAGCATGGTGGCAGCGCATATCTTGGTATTTTGCAGGCTCCATCAACACCTTGAAAGGTAGAGTCATTTCAGAAACTATGTACAATATTGGCCTACTTTGTGCACTCTATGGTGCAGACATTGTTTCCCTGAAGACAGCACCATTTACCAAGACAATAATGCTCCGATTCACACAGCTGGTGTTGTCAAAGCTTAGTTTGCAAACATGCAGACAAAGTCTTGCACCTTCCCCAGGCACTGCAGTCACCAGACCTCAATATCATAGAGCCACTATGGTCAGTTTTGGAGAACAAGGCTCAGGATTGTTTTGCACCTCTGGCATTTCTGCAAGAACTGGAACAATTTTTGCATGAAAAGTAGTGTAAGAATCGATTATCCACCATCCAAGACGTATACAGTATTTGTCAATTCCCAGAAGAATTCAGGTCATATTGGATGCCAAAGGCGGTAAAACACCATATTAGGTAACTATTTCATTATTTTGAAAACGTAAATAGATGCTGCATTGCCACTAATAATTAACTGTGCCACACTGCATTCGTGATTGTGGCCCACAAATAATTAACCAAAAAAATTAATGACTGTAGTATGCCATATAAAGCATACTATGCCCTGTATGCATCCTTCCTCCCCAAGGTCTCAGTGCCTCCCTGTGATTAGGGGGAAGTTTGCAAACCTATATGCTGTGCGTGCATGAACCAATGCTAACAAACTGTGCTATAATAGTGCAATCCAGTGCAAATGGGTGTGAAAATAATACAAAATCATGGCAACAATTCTCCCAATATAACCAATTTCAAATATAGAAATGAAAAATATTTTTAAAAATATAAATGATATAATACATATACCGTGTTTCCCCGAAAATAAGATACTGTCTTATATTTTTTTGGCTCAAAAAAAATACACTAGGTCTTATTTTCGGGGTAGGTCTTATTTTTTTTAATGTACAGGTGTGGACAGGGGGTGCAGAAGTGAGCTGCAGGCAGTTGTGGATTAGGGTTACTATAGAGAGGGCCGGCTGATGACAGATGACAGTTGTGAGCTGCAGTCAGGTGTTGCAGAGGTGAATTGACAGGTTAATTTCAAATAGGGTGCAGAGATGAGACACAGACAGGGTGCAGGGGTGAGTTGCAGACAGGGGATGTAGAAGTGAGGTTCGGGTCCTATCTTCCCACACAGTGCACCAAGTGCACTCACCACTCTGCCTCTTCCTCACTGGCCAGTGATCACCCCTGGGGCATTGCCTTCCTTGCATTAGGCTGCAGGATGAGATTATTATTATTATTACATCGAGTTTATATAGCGCCAAAGGATTTGCTCAGCGCTGTACAATAGAGGGGGGGACAATACATGAAACAGTACAGCAAACTACAAACAGCACATGAGGGGTTAGAGGGCCCTACTCTTTCGAGCTTACAATCTAGAAGGGAGGGGGTAGTGGTACAGGAGGAAATGGCTGTGGGGGATGGAGTCGTAGGAGGACTGAAGGAGAACGGCTGTTAGGTGAGGGTGGGGTAGGCTTCCCTGAAGAGGTGGGTTTTCAGGGAGCGCCTGAAGGTGAGGAGGGAAGGTGACAGTCTGATGGATTGGGGTAGTGAGTTCCAGAGGATGGGGGAGGACCTGGAGAAGTCTTGCAGTCGTGCGTGGGAGGAGGAGACCAGGGAGCAAGATAGAAGGAGGTCCTGTGAAGAGCGAAGGGTACGGGTAGGGTGGTACCTGGGAATCAGGTTGGTGAGGTAGTTAGGGGCAGTGTTGTGAATGGCTTTGTAGGTCAGAGTGAGTAGTTTGAATTTGATGCGTTGGGCAATGGGGAGCCAGTGGAGGGATAGGCAGAGGGGGGTGGCAGAGGTGGAGCAGTTGGTGAGGTGGATGAGTCTAGCCGCTGAGTTCAGGATGGTCTGAAGCGGGGAGAGCCTGCACTGGGGTAGGCCAGTGAGGAGGGAGTTGAAGTAGTCGGGGCGTGAGATAATCAGGGAGTGTACTAGTAGTTTAGTGGTGTCTGGGGTATGAGATGCCCTGCCTCACCCCTAAACACATTGCATCCTCAGATATCTGTTCCTTCTCTGTCCCACAGTGAGTACAGTGGTAGGGGGGTTCTGTGGGAGCAGATGGTGCTGTTACTTACACGAGGGATTGTCACTTGGAAACACAAAAGCCATGCTTCTGTGTTTATAGGAGACAGTAGATATTGGTGTGCACAGGGCCAGTACCAGAGGTTGTGGAACAGCTGATCACAACTAGGTCTTATTTTCAGGGTAAGTCTTATACTTCAGCAATTCCCAAAAATAGTACTAGGTATTATTTTTGGGGTAGGTCCTATTTTCGGGGAAACAGGGTATACAGTGCAAATTTCAAACTCCCAGTGCACCACTTTCCACATTCAAATATTTAAAGTCCCAATATAAAACACTTTCCACATCCACATTTCATGTAATATGTGATTCAGAGATCAATCTTCTTATCCATAGAGGTCTTTGTGTTCAGTGCTCCACTCAGTTCTCTTCCTCCAGAGCCCCACTCACCACCACCCATGTTGACCACCTGCATAGGTTGATCAAACTGCACATCTGGTGCTTCAGTGAGCCCCTATAGCGATCAGCTTCCTGCGTAATCTTGAAGCCTCTATCCACTGATTATGAACTCCATATATGAAAAATACTTCAGATCATCCACAATCCTCCTCCACCACCGTGAAAAACAATCAAAAGAAAGCTTCCATAGTGTAATACTGTTTTTATTAGGTATAAAAAACTTAAAATTGCACTTACATGTAAGCATGTGTATGACACTTTAAAATCCTAGGACACTGCAATTCCTCTGCATTCCCTCTCAAGGAACAGATGTGGCACTAATAAACCCCACCCTACGCGTTTTGTCATATGACATCATCAGGAGCAGAACTGGAGCGCCCCACTGAACATCTGTATATACCCCCCAAAATCCAGATACTAATCGATGATGATTGGGCGACCTTGCCTTTTCACGCCGGTGGAGGAGGATTGTGAATGATGGAGTGTTTTTCATATATGGAGTTCATAATCAGTGGATAGAGGCTGCAAGAGCACGCAGGAAGCTGATTGCTATAGGGGCTCGCTGAAGCACCAAATGCTTTGTTTGACCTACCTATGCAGGTGGTCAATATCTTGTGCTGAGTGGGGCTCTGGAGGGGGAGCACTGAGTGGAGCACTCAGCACAAAGACCTTTATGGATAAGAAGATTGATCACTGAATCACATATTATTACATGAAATGTGGATGTGGAAAGTGTTTTCTATTGGGACTTTAAATATTTAAATGTGGAAAGTGATGCACTGGGACTTTGACATTTGCACCATATATATGTATTATATCATTTATATATTTTTTTAAATATTTTTCATTTCTATATTTGAAATCAGTTATATTGGGAGACTTGTTGTCACGATTTTGTATTATTTGCACACCTATTTGCAGAGTATTACACTATTATAGCACAGTTTGTTAGCATTGGGTCATGCACGTACGGCATTTAGGTATGCAAAATTCCCCCTAATCACAGGGAGGCACTGAGACCCTGGGGAGGAAGGGTGCATACAAGGCATAGTATGCTTTATATGGCATACAGTCATTAATTTCTTTGGTTAATTATTTGTGGGCCACAATCATGAATGCAGTGTGGCACAGTTAATTATTAGTGGCAGCACAGCATCTATTTATGTTTTCATTCACACATTTGTGGCATTGCTAGCAGCAGCCGGCTTCATCTACAGATCATCTCAAGTCCACTGCGCAGGTTCTATATATACCTAGATTTCATTCTTTTACCTGGCATTTCCATAAATTTGTCCAACCCCTGTATTTCAGTGCAGTTTTCTTTTAATGTGTGTTTGCATGTACTATTTGTATCACTTGTAATTTTCACTGTAAATATTATTGCAAGTATTTGCTCCTCTTTAATTGTTAATGTATACATCAAGAATCTAGTATACATAAACTTTGAAGGTTTTCGTACTGATAGTTGTACTTTAACATGCAAGAGGAAAGGAAGAGGAGCATCCGAACTATAGATTTAATGGGCTCCACTTTAAAAATTCGGAGGCATTTGTATCACAGGAGGCTCATATATATATACCATTTTTCAAGAAATAATAGGTCTCAATTCATACAAATTATGTTCTCTAACTGTTTCTGGAACCTAGGAAGAGAAGATCATAGTTCCACGAGGAATCAAAGAAAAGACTTAGTTGTGTCTAGAATTTTAACATGAATTGTTTTAGCAAAAAAATTCCCGTAACTAAAAATAGGAGACTGCCCTCTTTAAATTAATGAATCGCTTGTCTTTCTAGGACACTGGGGACCTCAGAAATGAATTGCATCATGCTCACTAACATGTCTGTTGATGAAGTTAGGGTATGTTACCCTTTTTGTTTCTTTAAAAGGAACCAGTGAAGACAAACAAAATGGTGACTGCCATTGCTGAATTCTCCTTCTGAAAATGGTAGTTACTTGAATGGATTGCTGACTTGGCTTTAACATTTTGAGCCATAGATCAAGAACAAGTATGCTGATATGAACCTTCGACTTCTGGCTTATATTCCAGATCTTTGTAGTAGACCCAGGTCAGTGTATGTAAAACCCTAATGCTAAACTTCTCTTATTTGCACTCTTTTGATTAATGCTTTTCTGATAAATTAGTTTGTAATTGTGTGTACTTGTAGGGTCTTTAAAGGCATAAAACACAGAGAAATGTGCATGCACTGCAGAGATGTACTGCATATGTGTTTTTTTTTTTGCTCTGACATACACTTTAGGCAGATGCTACCCAAAATGGGTCTTGTCTTGGGGTAAGCATGGTCACTGGCAAGCAAATGCAAACCATTTTTCCTGTGTGATTGGTTGACCAGGGGGTGTGCACAAATTATATGGTTTACCAGTATTTCGGAGACTGGTCTGCAGGATAATCATTTTATGTTTATGGGTGACTTTGCATTTTTATAGAGCTGTTTTACTAATCATATCTTAGGCAATAAAAACTAGTCTTCTTCTCAATAAAAGGGTCCTACTTGGGATGTTGAGTAAAATAATAGTTTCATTTTGCTGTACCTCTCGCTTTTTGGAGGCTAAATTTTAAACTAATTTCTCCAGTTTATAACATTTTGACATTGGAGCTTGTGATGTCATTGAGTGCAAATTAAAAAAAAAAGTGAGATAAAACTTGAATAACACAAACAATTGGTGAAATACGGTAGACATACACACAAAAAATGGCACTTTGTGAAATTCCCTCTCCTCCTTTCCTCTATTGAATGTAACAGATTATATAGAAAAATATCAATTTCAACCTTTCAAAAATAGGTCCCTTAGCGTTCACAGTAGCCAGATCTAGAACTCCTGTTTCCAGTCCGAAGAGCAGACATTGATCTCCATCTGTTAAGCGTTATGAGTGTTGTAATTTGATTGGAAACTGTTTTCAGTGTCTGTTTTGCCTCTGCGACACCCTCTTGTTCTAAACCAATGATTACTTCCTTTCCCATTCTACTGGTTACATAACATGGAATCAAACTGCAACAACAGTCATATGTTTTATCCTTCCCTTGTGAAAACACAATACCTTATTTCCTTCCGACACTCTCAGAAATGTATCACACATTTGCAATGGTTCTACACTGGTTTTAGTCCACTGGCCCATAAATCTTCACATTCAAGTGTTTTCCTATGTCCCTGTATTAATATATTGGATTTCATTTCAGAAAATTGGATGATACTAATCTTATTCAGGGTAAAGGGGTGTTTTACTTAGTACCATTTGTACCTAAAACAGCAGCGTCATACGACACCGAAATCAGTTTAGAAAACTACAAAAATGACAACCAATTCTATAAACAAATAAATTTGACAGTCAAATGGACAAGTTGGGTTTCCTCAATAGTTTGCTGCTCTCTATGTAGACACATTACTATGTCTCTTCCGCAATATAAGCTTGTTGCCTGCTTGCTCACAAACTTCTTTAAAATTTATATTCTTGGTATGCCTTTGTTCTTGGATAAATTAGTTGTCATGTGCATGCACAGGAAGTCATATCATTCTGGGATGGCCAATCAACGTTGTCAAAGATGGTAAACCCAGAGGAAGAAGACTGGGTGGAGATGTTTGTGCCAGTGAGGGTGCAGGAGGGGAGGTAAGTATAAAAAAAGCTTTAGTTGCACTTTAACTGCTGCTTGTAGTTTGTATAACTCTACAGACTTGACCTTTTGGATTAGCCTAATTTCCGGATTTTGGCATCTCATGAGGCTGCTACATCCACATGATTCAAAACACTCTAATAGAGCTCCAGTGCTGCCCCTTTTAAAGACCTGATCATCACTTACATTCCCATCACTGCCACAGTCCCGAGCCAAAGTGAACAGCTATTTATCAGCTACTGAGGACACCACCTGGATGACAGAAGGAAGCTGGAAGAATGAAGAAGCAATGATATGCAATTAGTTTTGTTTAGGAACAGGGGCGGACTGAACATTTGGGAACTCGGGCACTGCCCTAGGGTCCGGGGTCAGTAGGGGGTCCCATGAGATGCCCCTGGTACCTTTTTCATAGGCTTTTTTGAGTTTGGGCAAGGAAACAGGGGCCCCATGATCCCCTATTGCCCGGGAGCCCCATGAGTTGTCAGTCCGCCCCTGTTTAGGAATGATCACATTCTACTTATAAAGATTTCCTCTCAAGTTCTTTAGTGTCTATAAATTCAATACTACCCAAAAGTGAGGTAAATGCTAGCTTTTGTGTGGTTGTAAAGGATAATGTTTTTTTACCTTCATTTATTCTATACATGAAGGTAAAAAACCTTCAGTTATCAGCTGCTCCCCAGCCACCTGTAATACCTACCTGATCCCAATCTTGATCCAGAAATGTGCACAAGAGCAGCAGCAATCCTGGCTCTCTCCCTCCTCATTGGCACAGACACAGCAGCAGGAGCCATTGGCTGCTGTCAGTCACAGCCATTGAGTGTGGGGTGTGGCTGAACTGCACTCTTATGAACACACAGAGCAGCACTCAAGAGTAAGCACACGAGTGCCCCCATAGCAAGCAGCTTGCTATGGGCATTTGGCAGGGGGGGAGACAGGAGCACCAATGGGGTACCCAAGAAGAGGTGGATCGGGGCTGCTCTGACCAAAACCATTGCACAGGGCAGGTAAGTATACCATATTTGTTATTTTATTTTTTTAATTTACCACCACATTCACTTTAAATTTTGTTTTACTTACCCTATTCTTTGCTCCTACAGGCTACCTCCTCTTTATGTGGCTGGTTCCCTGAAGCCACCTCTTTTCGGTGCTCTGTTGGTCACACTGTGACCTTATCAAGTACAATGCAGGACCAGAAGTCCTGTATTGAAAGTCTTCCTTTTTCAAATCTTGCATTTGTTCTTGTAAGGGACGGTATGACAGCCAAGCAAGCTGCATTGTCAAAAGAAAATCAGTAATGGCAGCTTATATTTATTTATCGTATAATAGGATGGTTTTTGGTTAAACCTCATAGGTGTCTATTAAAACAAATAAACCTGATAGGTCAATGTTTAAATAGTTTCATGTTTGACCAGGACAAGGATTTTGGAAGGAAAGAATTGCACACCTCTCAAGCGGTGGCGTACTTGTCAGGCTAAAACAATTATAAATAAGGCGCTTAGGCACATAAATCCAGAAAATGTTGTACAGGTCAGAAACAATCATTTTGACTGTTTAGAAGGAATAAAAAAGTTTATGTGAGGCTTTCCCTTTAAATCGATAGGCACATTATAAATATTGCTTTAATTATTTCACGTAGTATCTAAATAGTAAATACGAACATAAAAAACACGATTTCCTCAATGCTCACTGATGTAGAGCAAACTGGAGCAAGATTTGCTTTCTTCAGCATTTATTGATATTAATTGCTGTATCAGAATGTGCAGTGGGAATAGACATTTCCCTGCGCAGACATACAGGATCATTATTTATAAGCTAAATGATCCCACAAATTCTACCCTTAACATTTCCACTGGAAATATTAAAAATTTGATGCTGAACTGAGGCTTTAAGTTGCCCCATCTTCCATGGTGTGATTAACTGCTGTTCACTTTTATTACGCTTCCTCAGGTTAGATCCATCTTAAAGCTGAACTCCAGGCACCACAATTTTTATTTAAATATAAACCTCAAAAGCCACAAAGGATATAAATTCACCTTGTGTGCACCTAATCCCTTTGCAAACCCAGATATTTCTGTAAAAATGTTGCAATGACATCATACCTATGCTGTACATAGCCTGCACATATAGCAGGGCTGTGGGAGGGACCCAGCAGGCTCCACCCAATACAAGCTACCTATAGAAAACTACAGGAGGGGGTGGATACAAAACCAGTCACCCTGTAAAAGGAGACGGAGCAGCAGTAACTGGTCTATTTTGTAAAAAGCTACTGTATAGAGGCAAAGCTACATTACTACACAGATCTAGAAGAAATACGCAAATGTAAACACCAAATAAATAAATACATTTAAATAAAAAAATAAATAAAATTAAATAAAGAAATGAAATAAAACTAATATAAAACAAATTTAAACAAATTGTTTTAATTAATAAACATTTAAATTTAAATACCCAAATAAAATAAGGATACTCATGGCATATCCTACATTTCCTGGAATTCAGCTTTAAATATTAGTGAAATGCATGCTGAGCAGGAAAATGGATGTATAGCACAGCGCAAAATCAATTGATGTTTCATTACTCAATATTTAACATGAATATTGAGTAATGAAACAGTTATATGCATATGTCATTTGGTCCAACAGATTTATAGATGTGACCTTTGACCCATATATTCTTTTAAATGGGTTTATGTATGTGTGTCTTTTGTCATGTTTTCTATTTTTAACTAATAAAGGTTATTAGCGCAGCCAACGATATCTGTCGGTATTTACATTTCAATATTTAACCTTGATACTTGAGTTACTTGGGTTCGAGATGTTTTATGCAAGGAATGTTTTTGATATAAGTGTTTGTGGTGGGCTCTTCTCCCCTTACATATACGTTTATAAAAATCAAGCCTGGTAGGATCTCTTTGTCTTTTTATTTTTTTTTATAAAATCAGCTGAAACACATCACAATCATTTCTCATCTGTTAATGTTTTTTCTAAAATAGATCAATTCAAATTTCCTGTCTTCTAGAACCAGGAGTTAAAGAGGAGCTCAACTGTATCTTAACACCACACACTGAAAATACAATTTTTATTCATTTTTAATATTCAAAGCAAACTCGCCCATCCATTCATGTTTTATTCTGTTGGGAAATCACTGCTGACCTTTGGGGAGGGGGGGGAGCGGGTACCTGAATTTGACAGGTACCCGCTCCCACTTCCGCGGAGTTGTACTTTCATCTTACCTGTTCCTCTATCCAGCCGCGCGCTGTCTTCCCGGCTTCTGTAGTGTGGGCGCTCGGCATGACAGCCGGGTGCCCAGTGCGCATGAGCGAGAACCACTTGCGCTTTGTGACTGGTCTGGCGGCTTCTGGGATCTGTCATGTGTCCCAGGTACCGCCTTACCATTCACAAAAAGCACCGCTTCTTGCGCATGCGCACTTGGCACCCGGCTGTCAAGCCCAGCGCCCACACTACAGAAACCGGGAAGACAGCACGCCGCTGGATAGAGGAACAGGTAAGGTCAAAGAACAACTCCGCGGAAGTAAGAGTGGGTACCTGTCAAATTCAGGTACCCGCTCCCCCCCCCCCCCGCCCAAAGGTCAGCAGTCATCTCCATATGGTCCCGCTGCAAAGCTGAGCGGCCGGCCCGGTATTCTGACACGGCGGCGGTGGAAATACCGGACCGGCCGCTCCATATTCGCTCCATAAGACGCACTGACATTTTCCCCCCTTTTTTTGGGGGAAAAAAGTGCGTCTTATGGAGCGAAAAGTACAGTAAATATAATATACCTTCCTATCTATTTCCTAATGCTAGCAGTATAAGGATTAAAAATAGTTATTGTTGATTCAGAGTTTAGTTCCACTTTAATATGTCTGTAAACCCTAATAATGAACATCTCTTATTTGTTTCCTTTCATTCTGTTAATTGTTGTTATATCTGTTCAATAAGTGCTAAAAAAATACTGGTTGATTGAAAAATCTTGTAAGCTTATAACTTCCAATGCCTTCTTGTTATCATATAGCATTTTCCCCAATTTTCTATGTGAACTATCAAACACCTTCTATGTTATAAAAAAAGTAGAGAGGGGTGTTCTGTAGTCCTTTCCTTGGGTGGCAAAGCTGCTTCTCCATAGAAACAGTATAGTAAGTGAGCGTTGTCACCCTAGTACATGTGTATTGCTGGCAGGATGACTAGATGAAAATGAAGATAAAAAAAAAAAAAATGAATGCAGCCACCCCATCTCATGACTGGTAAGCTGCAATATATTAAAGTGTAAGTTCACCATTTGACAAAAAATAATAAATGCACATTTTTTTGTGGGTAAAAAAATGTGCATTTACTATTTTTTTGTTTTGGGAGCTTGTAAAGCTTTGCACCAGCAGATCAGAAGATCGTTGGTGTCATACAGGACTCCTGCAGACCTGGCTGTGTATCTGTTGGCTCGTACCTCATACTCCACAGTGCTCCACAGCACCGTGGTAGTTTACAGAGAACTACAAGCTGACAGAGGCAAAGGTTGTCGGGACTTCACAGAACTCTGTGCTTGAATGACGTGACCTGGCAATTTTAAAAAAAATTGTGCCAGCTAGCGGGGGGAGAAGATCCCCTGCCAGATTTCACATTGAGGGATTGGGGAATTAGGGGGGAGTGGGGGCCGGTACTTTCGTAATGTGTTACACCTGGAATATGGGTGTAACATGTTACGAAAGGTGAAATTATTCTTTAAAATCTTTTCTTGGGTTTGGATACCCTACAAGCTGTTTAGTTCAGGATACTTCCATATGTAGCTTCATAAGTGTCTCTGAAACCTAAATTTTGCCCCGTGATGTATGTATACTGTATATTTAAGGTATGAAAACCATTATTTAATTACATGTATATTAATAGTCGTTTTAATATCATGCTATAATATTCCCATTTACAATGAATTAATGTGAACAGAGCAGATGAGATACAGCTTGCTACATATGAGAAATGACTGAGTCTGCTCTTCAATTCATCTTTTCCACTTAAGAATATTAAGTCATTTGCCATGTCTGAAATTCCAGAGCTCACATGCAAAGCTTATAGAAAGCTTATTTAGCCCGAAGCTACTGGTTTACTTGTAAAGAGCCTAAAAAACGGTCAGCAGCCAGCAGTTTCATGCCCAGGCACCTGGTTCTTCTGATCTTAAATGTTCTTCTTTGAAAACATAAACATCCTTTCTAATTAGGGTTTATGAAAGTGGCGGAGCTGTTCATGTCTAGCTGCAAATTTGGGGAGCCATTAAAAGAAACCACACCTAGAATTAAAAATGCAGCTTGCCAGTCAACACACTAGATCTTTATTTTGTTGGAGTTTTTGAGTTCCCACCTTATAGTAGTCAGAAGCCTCTATCTTATCATAAAGTTTGGATAACCCTATACATTTCCATTAATATACATCTGCCTGATATACAAACAAAATTTAAAATTTGGGACATTATAATCCATGAAATGTATAATTCTCTGTAGCATGGACATCAGGAGATTGTCTAATACAATGGAGCAGGTTCCATCGTAGAAGGGACTCTGGCAACCAGGAGATCTGACTCATAGCCCCACATATGGGCCTGTCATGTACCTGATAGAAGTCTGAATTGAAGAGGTCAGCCTCTCTTGTATCTCCAACCCAGGCCCAACTGAAGGTGGAACAGATGGTGTCGAGGAACATGAGTGCCTGAGGATATTGATTGCAGAACTTGCAGCTTAAGGTGTAACCTCGGTAAATCAAGCAGGGCATCCTGTCAGGAACAGAGGAGATGCCAGAACAGCCAGCTGAGGTTAAGGAAGCACTACACTGGAACTGCAAGATCTGGGTACGTGGCTTGCCGGAACTTCTGATAAGTGTGAGGCCGGAACACACCGTGACAACCGGAGCTGATATAATAGATAGCAAGGACAAGCACTTGGCAAGACTGTAGAGCCAAACTGGAGCCAGAAGCGTAGTCAGAGTAATAGCCGGGGTCAGCAACGAGCAGGCGATGAGGTACTGGAACATCAGACAGGAACGAGGTCAGGAGGAAGCCAGGATCAGAAACCGATGAGTAGAAGCATAAAAAGAATCCAAGAGCAAGTCAATGGCAAGCCGGGTCAGTAATGGATACACACAGGATACAGCAGGACACAGGGAATTAGCTGAAGACCAGTCAGCACTGACAGAGAGTAAGAGCCTCCTTTAAATAGTCCATCTGGCACCAGAAACTGTGAGCATGCTCCCGCGTGCGTGCACCTGTATGCGTGCATTCTTCTGCGCATGCGCGATCCTATGCTAATTTTTATTAGCAATGTGCCCGTGCTCATTTCTATGCACGATGTTGCACGCATGCGCATTTCTACGCGCCAGTCGTCATACAGGAATTCCCTTACAGGGCCTCAGCTGTTTGTGCAACTATGGCCTGTGATGCACTGCTTCCACCCTCATGTTTGTGAGTTTTCATTATTATTTGTACCATTTTAATGCGCTAGATCTATGTATCCTTTTGTTCTTCTATTTGTAGAAATCATTCTGCATGTATACAGAGGAATAAAGAAATGTTCTGGTTTTCAAACATATTTACTCATCACTAAATGGGAACAATGTTTGAGAAACATTGTAAGAGAATGAGGACAAAGATAGGGTATACTTTTACCCAGTGTAACTTATTTTATGCCATGCAGAGTGTGCACTGCAGGTACTGTACATACTAAGGAAAATATAGATTTTGAGGTGTGAATGTGAACAAATTATGTAACCAAAATGTCAGGACCCGAGTCTGAGTCTGCAACCTCTGCTGTGTCTGGCAATGTCTCTTCTTGCCAAGTCACCTGGGATGCTGGACAGCTTTCTGGACAATTCCTTGAATGATCTTGCCTTGAACCTTGCTTTCTCTTGAACGTTGAACCCTTTGCTCCTCCCATTAAAATCCTATTTTAGCGATGCCTTTGCACTTTCTGTTTGCCAGCTTATTATGCTAGTATCTCGCTCTTGTCCTGCTGCTGTCCGTGTCTCCGCTATCCTTTATTACTGATCTTTGAAGAGAGGAAGGGATATAATACACAAAGTGCCAACATCCCTAACGAAGGGGGGGGAAGTCCCCTTTTTTGGTGGGACTTTAATGGCACAATTTACTTGTATGATAAATTTCAACAATTCAAAAGAGATTTTTTTATAAAAAACATGAAATTTTATTTTTACAATCTTCAAAAATAAACATAAAGCTACAATACATATTGTGGCGGTGTCATCAGCGATGGTATTGCAAATCTAATCATGGATCATGCATGGTTCACACTTGACGCTTTTCGAGATCAACAAAAATCTCTTCCTCAGAAGTGCTCAAGAAGGCATGACACCGATAACCAACATATATCAATATACATGACGCAATCAAATTATTGTAAACAATTTGATAATTTACAATTTGTGGTTATACACTTCCATGTGAGGTAAAAACCACCAGGAAATATTAAGAACAAATTGTTATGTGAACATAGCCACAGATTTCTCATATACCTCAGGCAAAAATGAGAAACAAAAATTAATAAAGAAAAAACTGAGACCAGTGGATGAAAAATGCCGCCCAAACGCCTCCTGAAGAGGCCCCGTTCAAATGCACCATCAACAAGATTACCTGCTGGTTGGTACTGATAGGGCAGTGCTGCAATGTGAATAATAAAAAGCAATATTAATATCAATTGGATATCATCAACCCTAGAGGAATTTTAGGTTTAAGAACTAGACGCACCTACTATGAGTGCAAAGCGATGACCACAAGGAATTTGCGTGAGAAAATGTTGATGACCTGATAAAAATCAGGATTGAGATGTGAAAGACAGCCCAAAATGGGGCACTATACCTAAAGATAAAATCATGTGTGCAAACCATTATAATAATAATAAAAATGGAAACAGAAAACAAAGTAATAATAATATAAAAAGAAATGTAAAAAACAAAAAACACCCTTATTACCCATGTGTGGCACAGAAACCAAAAAACCAAAAACACCCTTACTAACCATGTGTTGCAAAAAACAAAAACAAAAACTATATATTTTTTTAAATGAATAAATAAATAAAAACATACATATAAATATATAAATAAATATAGAAAGAAAGAAAGAAAGAAAGAAAGAAAGAAAGAAAGAAAGAAAGAAAGAAAGAAAGAAAGAAAAAGAAAAAGAAAAAAGGTTTGCAAAAATTAAGTGAAATATGTGATAGACCCACAAGGTCTATCTGACAAAGCATGTTTGATGGCTGTGAGCAAAGAAATTAGCTCATTAGCCCGGATTAAATACAGCTAGGGTGGCTTGCGTGGCATCACCACATCAGTGGCGTAATGACGTCACACGTCACGCCGCTGACGACTGACCTTTGGGTTGTTCCTCGACTACACATCTGTTTGATACCAACCTACGACCACTTGTTACCAACCCTTGGCTTCTTTACTGACTACACTTCTGCTTGTTACCTACCTGCTATATCTGCTACTGGACCCCAGCTTGCTCACCTCCTTGTGGGGTGATCCTGAGGACAGCGACCTGCTAATAACAAAAAACTCATCTCCACCATCAAGAGCTTTGGTGAACACCAGTTAATGCTTAGGAATCCACAGCATGGGTGAGTCTGCGTCATTCGCTGGGGTGATCTGCTTGTGTATTTATGCTGCTGGTCAGTGGGAGCCTCTCTATTGCTATAGCTATTGGTCTCCATGCCTGACCCCAGACCATAACACAAAATCACATGATATGGGCAAGACTCAACAAGATAATTGATTTGATTCCTTAACTAGGACCTGCAAAAGAAGAAACTGAAAACCAAATTATTTGGCAGCACATCTGAACTCCACTGCCTTAAAGCAATACATTTTTAGGTATAATCTTCAGAATTTGGCTCTCGTAGAAGTGTTGAATTCCTCTGTCCCCCATTCTGTGCTGTTCCTCTTGGCAGCCCCTATGTCACTGCAGGACTCAGTGGTGATGTGGAGGTTGCTGGGAAAACTAATAAGTGCAGTGGGGAAAGCAGGCATTCACCACTCCTGGAACCATGAAATGTTGGAGACTGTACTATATGCTGTACTGCTTAAAGGAGGTGACATTCAGACTTGCTTCCCTTTAGAGCGGTAAGCAATCAATATCTTGTATTGAAGGAGCCAAGCTTTGCAATTTTTGGATTTTTTGGAAAGCCACAGAACTGCTTTAAAGAAATCCTGAAAAGAGTAAAAAGGCTGATGATACTGTTTTTTCATAAAGTATTAGCTCCCTGGCTGTCTTGATGATTCAATAAAACTTCAGTACTTTATTAGTTACTGACCTGGAGTAAGTAAGCAGTTTGAGGACTGAGACTAGAGAAGAGTGAATCAACTCACGTGAGTCATAACCAAAATCAGTCATTTGTTGCTGTAAACTGTAGTTCAAAGGTAAGAAGTAAACCCCATTCATTCCATGAACATATAAAGTGTACTGAAACAGGGCCAGGTCATCCACAAGGTTAGCTAGGCAGAGGCTTAGGGTCTGTTGGATGTCCAAAGGCCCCAGCTACAAACTTCAAACTCCAGCAGTATTCCTGGGGAATTAAAACAGGTCAATGCTGTGCACAAAAAAGGATTCTCCTGTAGTCAGTCGATGATGGCCGTACAGACAGTGTGAATAGAGAGGCTATAGAGTAATGCAGTACTTATCAATGTCAATTGAAAGGAGCTACCTTGTCTAGGCACCATTCTCCCTTAAGCTATCTCTTGTCTGAAGAATGCTTCCAAACTGGGGACCCATACTGCAAAGGAGCACAAGTTTCTACTTTACGGTGGAAGAAAGCAGATTGGGCAAGAATCCCCACACCCTGTGAAATCAGTGACCTAAAAGATAGTAGGGTATTAGAGGTCATCTGGGGGTGGGGAGATCATGCTTTCATGTAGAGAGGGCCAGTTAAATAGCAGTGTAGGAAGGAGGCAAAAATGACAGCCTCCATATTTTTTTTTAACAAAGGTTTCCTTTTAAAGCAGTATTAAATACATTTTTACGCAATAATGTGTTAGTATGCACTGCATATTAGCACATTATGACAGAATTACCTGTGAAACAATGCCCTCCAGCTTTGAGATGTCACACTTCCATGTTAGCCCGTTCTTCCTTTATGCTCTCTCTGGCAGCCTGAATGGCCGAGCTGCAATGACACCATTCCCACAAATGCACGCAGGAGTCACCATCGGGGCACGGATATCTCTACAAGTGTCCAAAGCAATATTCCAAATGCACACATTCCTGAAAATGGCTGGAGAGTAAGTGGGTGCTGTGACAACCACCGGTTGGAGACCAGATTGACTCCAAAGCAAGAAATATGTCACCAGCACACCAGGGAACTCCACAAAAGGGTCCAATGTTTTATTGAACGATCACAACACAAAAGAGGATAGCAATGTTTTGGAGTCATGCAGGACCCCTTCATCGGGCATTGTCTGATGAAGGGATCCTCCGTGGCTTTGAAACATCAATATCCTCTGCTGTGATCAGGGGCGGACTGACAACTCATGGGGCCCCCGGGCAATAGGGGATCATGGGGCCCCTGTGTCCTTGCCCAAACTCAAAAAAGCCTATGAAAAAGGTACCAGGGGCATCTCATGGGGCCCCCTACTGACCCCAGGCCCTTGGGCAGTGCCCGAGTTTCCAAATGGTCAGTCCGCCCCTGGCTGTGATGTGATAATTTAATAAAACTTTGGATTCTTTTATGGAGTTTCCTAGTGTGCTGGTGACATATTTCTTGCCTCTTTTCAACTATGCCCCAAATGCAGAGTTAACTGAGCATGTGTGAGTGACATCATTGGCCAGACCTGACATGAATATCTCCTTAAGGGCAAATTTAGAAAATTGTGAAGGCACATACAAGGAATCCATATATAATTCTCGAATTTAGGGGAAAGTAAAAATGTTGGGTTTAATATTACTTTAAAGTATAAGTTCATCTTTTAAAAAAAGCATTGGCAAGGCTAATGGTAGTTTTAGTTTTCTCATTCACAGAGTTCTGTGAATGAATGAGGCTGCCAGGCAGGCGAAGACCTGCACGGCCACATTTTTTTTAAAAATTGTGACAGTGAGCGGGGGGAGAAGGTCCCTGGCCCACTGTCACCAGAGATGGAAGATCGGGGAGAGGCTACAGCAGTGCAGGGGTGGACTGACAACTCATGGGACCCCCAGGCAATAGGGGATCATGGGGCCCCTGTGTCCTTGCCCAAACTCAAAAAAGCCTATGAAAAAGGTAGCAGGGGCATCTCATCGGGCCCCCTACTGACCCCAGGCCCTCGGGCAGTGCCTGAGTATCCAAATGGTCAGTCCACACCTGCAGCAGTGGAAACATGTTACATGTTCCACCCAAAGGTGAACTTATCCTTTAACTGTCTCTAGTTGCAGTTTTAAAAAGGCACAAGTAGCTGTGCAAAATGCTTTTTAGAACAATTAATTTCACAATTAAAGCCATTTTGATTTTCATTGGTGAGAAGTAGAGATTACATTCCAATTCATTCATCTCTCTAACTGTCACACCATCAGCTGCTCCTCACTAGACCACAGCCTGATGTATTTTTATATCTTCTCCTATGATATTTACCAATTTACAAGAACAAACAGCTTTAAACTGCCTTCTCCAAAAAAAAAAAAAAAGAAGCCTTTTCAAGCATAGACAGCATTTGTACAAACTCATGACAAACTGTGCACAGAAAAAAAAAAAACTCTCTTCTACCCTAAGCCACCTCATGAAAAACAAAAAGCAGCTTTAAATTCATCTTTCTAAAAACAAATTAGCCTTTTTTTGTCTAAGTACAGACATTGTTTTTAGAAGATGCCTCAGACCAAATTCTGCTAAAAAAAAAAAATCCTTTTTTTCTACCCTAACCCATCTCGCGCAGACAGCAGATTAAAAACAACAATCTCCTTGCTGCTAATCTTGGTAATTTTCTTTTTTTTTGTAATATATTTTCTCTACTGAGTTCTTTAATTTTGCTCCTAGTCAGAAGTTTTTTTTTTTTTTTTTAAATTGGGCCCTAATAACTGGAAAAAATGGTTATTTAAAGATAACTAGATCTTGCTTAACATACCAGACTATCATATGCTCGTTGCTTTGAAGCTGCAAATTAATGACAGGCAGGAACAGTAACTATCTTTCAGAGAAAACTGACCTCTTTCTCACAGTACATTGCTAATGTCATCTGTCTACTGCATCTCATTATGTGAATTTCATGGTTAAAAAAAAAAGAAAAAAAAAAAAAAGAGAGTGTCTCTAGGCATTGAACAAATAAAACGAAGTTGTCTAGAAAACTTTGAACATTTTTGATCTAGCACCTTCCATCGATATCACCCCCTTCACTTTTTTTTTTGTCCATGTCTATCTACTTTATCCATTCTCTGTAACTAATTATGTTAATTTTCTGCAATAAAATTAACTGAAGGCTGTTGAAGGCATAAAAGGTCTGAGTGTTCCGATTTCATAAACACCCCTATTGAACGGGGAGTATTTAGTCATATTTTCAGCAACAGAAAAGTCTTGTGCTAAAAATACAACAAAGGACTATGAATATGGCCATTTATTCCAACTTTATTGGGTCATTTATGAAAAAAAAACGTATGAAAAGAAGCTTCTTGGCGCTGCGATTTGCATAAAGCCGGTGCCCCATTAATGAGATAACTTCCTGCCTTTTGTGTATTACCAGCTGGAGATAGAAATATAGGAACTTTTCAGATGCCCAATTACTGAACCTGCTGCGTTGAGAGATTGAAAGCAAACATGATATGCAACAAGCTGGTCTGTTTACCTCGGACTTTTTTGCAGAGATTATGCCACATACTTGCACGTGCTGCCAAACTGTTATATTAAATGGCTTTGTGAAAAAAAAAATGTTCCACTGTGGCAATTGTGATTTTCTGTGACTGCAGACTTTATATATTTTTAGAATACAGTAACTGCTTGATAATATAAAAAAAAAATTAGGTATTATAATTCATTATTGATATTAGTATTAACACTACTATAATATTTGTATTACTTTATTTTTAATAAATAGATCCAATTGTAATTATTTTATTCATAGTGTTTTATTTTGGTATGCTTCCTTTTTTTACACTTTAAAAAAAAAATTTGAGTCTGTTTGATCCTTAGTTACATTTTATTTATCTACAGTATTCATTGATGTGTGCCACAATTATTACTACTGCTAAAAAAAAAATACATAACAGTTTGCATATATATATTCCCAAATAATTCCTAAAGAGAGCACGCAACATAATAATCTGATGTCAAAATTTGGAGCTAGCATTTTACAGAGAGGACTATAATTTCTTTACATCAACAAAATGTGAATTGTTCCAGTCAATAGTTTTCAGATTGATAAGTGTCATGGATAGGTTATATATAGGAAAGGGGGAAATGGGTGCCTACAGTGCAATGTACATTGTTATGGGGGTGCTGAAATTTTATCCAAATACTGTATACTGTTTCAAGCTGCTGGAGCCTTAAGCATTGAGCTGCCCCTGTTTCCTGCCTATGCAGCCTGCTTTATAGGTGTTGTATTATTATATAGGGATTTTTGGTTATAAAACACTTTTTGGGTTATTTACTTAAATTACAGAGTTCAAAATCTGATGCAGCTTTGCAAAGAAACCAATCAGCATCCAGATTTTATTGTCAAACCTTAACTTGAAGAAGCAGAAGTTGATTGGCTACCATGAACAGCTGAACCAGATTATGAGTGCATTAGTTTTAATAAATCTACCCCTTTAAGTCTAGTTTATCACCTTTAATGTTTTAGCATACAAAATGGTACCACTAATTATGGAATATTACAATAGTCTAAAAGCATTTTTATTACAGTATATTGTATAAGGGCAGCCATTTTGTATAAGGGCAGCCATTTTTTTAAACATTTTGCAATATACTGTATAAGGGCAGCCATTTTTTTGCAATAAACTGTATAAGGGCAGCCATTTTTTATAAAAACAATTTGCAATATACTGTATAAGGGCAGCCATTTTTTAAATTTTACAATATACTGTATAAGGGCAGCCATTTTTTAAATTTTACAATATACTGTGTAAGGGCAGCCATTTTTTTTTGCAATAAACTGTATAAGGGCAGCCATTTTTATAAAGAAAAATTGCAATATACTGTATAAGGGCAGCCATTTTTTAAATTTTACAATATACTGTATAAGGGCAGCCATTTTATAAATTTTACAATATACTGTATAAGGGCAGCCATTTTTTTAAACATTTTGCAATATACTGTATAAGGGCAGCCATGTTTTTTGCAATAAACTGTATAAGGGCAGCCATTTTTTATAAAGAAAAATTGCAATATACTGTATAAGGGCAGTCATTTTTTAAATTTTACAATATACTGTATAAGGGCAGCCATTTTTTAAATTTTACAATATACTGTGTAAGGGCAGCCATTTTTTGCAATATACTGTACAAGGGCAACCATTTTTTTTTTGCAATATACTATATAAGGGCAGCTATTTTTTTCGTTTTTTGCAATATACTGTGTAAGGTAGCCATTTTTTTAAGATATACTGCATAAGGGTAGCCATATTTTTACATTTTGCAATACACAGTAAAAGGGCCGCCGTGTATTTTTTTTTCCACTATACCAATATACTGTTAAAGGGCAGTCAATTTTCACTTTTTTCTCTCAATAAACTGTATAAGGGCAGTCAGGGCAGCCAATGTGAATATCTTCTAGTGCTCTCTCTATCTCTCTCCCTATTTTTCTCTCTCCTTTTCTACTCTATTACTCTTTCTTTCTCTGTCTCTATAGGATACAACAGCCACTAGTACCATCCATGAAAACAAGCATATAGAGTAAAGACATTCATTTTTTATTGAGCAAGCATAAAATTGACATTTATATCTGATTTGCAGTTAAATATATATATGCTACGCCATTTATTTTATCCCAGCCACGCATAAGCGAGTAGACAGGCTGCTCAAAATTCCTCCCAAGTACAGGGAATTCCCCGGTGAAATTGGGGTCAGTCACGAGCGACACACTAGACATGCAGTACACAAGAGACTTGTACAAGTGTCTCAACAGTTTTGAAATGAAAAGACAAATGTTTAAGTACAAAATACCCACTCATGTGGCAAGACACATTTTAACATTGCAAAGGGATAAAATTCAACCTAATTACTGGCATTTATTTTTAAACTGCTCTGCATTAATTATTTTAATATGCAGTTAAAATGCCTGTTAATATGTATGTCAGAACTGTCCATTTTTTTTTTGTATTTACCTTTTTTTATTTTTTGAAATATTTACTTATTTATTTTTCACATAGCAGGTCAGCAACCTAAAAAGGTTTATGTCAAACAAAAAACAAGAAAGAAAGAAAAAACCCTAGATTACAAGGCAATGTTTGGCACACTAATGGTTTTGGGATACTTGAGAGTAACAGTTTGAATGGTCAAGTAGATTTTTTATGTTCTCCCAAGTAACTCTTAAGCCTGTTTGTATTTTCTTTTCTTGTCTGTTTCACATTTTGATTAGTGGATGAAGGTTTTTCCCATGCAGTAATGACTGTATACTGAAATTTCAAGGGCCTGTTCATGACAATCCCATTTTCTGTGTAATTTCATGGTTGTCTTCTTGAATGAAGATATTGGCTGCTTTGAAACAGGAGGTCAGACGCTCCTGCTCCCTTTCAGTATTGTTCCGGAGTATGTTTCCTTTCAGCTGATGAAAAGTAATTCATCATTTACACCCCTGAATTCTGCCAGCCTTTTTTTTTTTTTATTTTTTTTTTTTCAACAACTTTTCTTTCCCTGTGGTACCTAGGCCCCTGAAAGTGATAAATAGGTTCAATAGAACAGTAAGGCTCTAAGATCAGGGGAGCACGTTAGGCCTCTGAGGCCCTTAGCTGCCCCCTTTCATATGATAGAGTTTGTCACCTCTCTACCTCTACAAGTCAAGTCCTGTCGGCTCGGTCATCTTTCAGGCTCTGTGAAGTGGCTATGGCACCCGCTGGGGCATGTGAGCTTAAAATTGTTTTTTGTTATTTTTTTTTGTAATCTGTCAAGATCCCTTAAGGGACAGAAGTGACAGGCTTGGACTATCACAATGCTCTCGATGTGTAAAAGACACCAGAGGAGTTTCCTCTCAGAGGCCAAGAGACTTCAGACTTGTGACAAATTCTGGGCTCATCTTGCTGAGAATTTAACTTTTGCATTTTGGTTATTTATTCAATTATTTTCACATGATTATTTTTAAGTATTAATAATATTATATATTACACATTTTTATGTGCTGTTATTTATTTATTACTGCATATTATTTTTACATAATAATATTATTACTATTTTTATTATTTTATATATTATTTTTGTTTTAAAATGTATTTCTACTTAAATTTTCATCAAATAATTATTTAGCCTATTTATTTTCAAAATACGACTTAATGTCATCACAAAGAAATGAACAAAAACACAATTGTTAATATTGACAAAAGAAAAAAATATGTTGCTTTACAGTGCGATGCTTCAGTACAGAAAACTGACACACATTAAAAGACAAAAGCTAAATGGATAAACTTGGATTGCAATTTGTTTTGAGATTTTAATAATCCTTAGTATTAACCAAGATAAAATATTTTCCAGACTATGTCTGCTGATGTTGAGTGCACCTAAAATTTCTTAACTGCAAATTTGAATTCTGAAAGAGAATTTACCTCCAAGGAAAGCGTGTTGGGGCAGGCAGCCATTGACAAAAGAGGTAATATTGCATAACTGCTTGAAGTTGTTCAGTGTGCTTGTTAATGTTAACATTTAAAGCCTGACACAGAACTTCCTACCTCAATCGCTTCCTTCGAAGAAATGCCCCTCCTCATGTATTTTAGGCTTTACTTTTTCTAGAATTCTTCATATCAACCTCAATGCCTCTTCTCAGATGCTGGGCAGTCTTCAATGCCGCAGAGATCAGTGCTGATTGTGATGACACCTGTGTTACTTTCTGCATCATTATACTGTGAGTGCAGAGTGCCACTGTGCCGTCCACTCAAGGGGCGGACCCATGACACCCTGCACTCAGACTTCCAGGTTAAATGTCCCTGGGTGTCATTCAGCCTGGGAACACCAAAGACATCTAGTGATGCAAAAGAATTACTGCACCACAGTGCTGGATAGAAGGTGAATATTACAATCAGAGTTGCTTTGTTATGTTTAAAGGATAAGTTCACCTTTAGTAACGTGTTACACCCATATTCAGGGTGTTACATGTAACATGTTCAGAATGGACTGGCACCCCGCTCCTCCCCGCTTTCCATTGTGACAGCTAGTAGGGTATGTTCTCTCCCCCCTCCCGCTAGCTGTGTGAAATCAGCCTTATAGGGGGCTCAGGACAGTAAGGGCTTATTTACATTTGTGGTGTGGGGGGCGGTAAAACCCGAGAGTTGAGAAGTGTTTTTATTTTTACCACACACCCCTCAACGTCACATCAGGGGTCGCAATGGTAACCTTGACCCATGCTCCAGAGCTCCTGTGCAGCCTCCATGTCACATTCTGGTTTACACTTGAACAGAAGGGGTGACATATACATGAACCAATCTTCTCCATTTTCCTCCTGAAGCCACTGAAAACTTGCTTCTCTTCCTCTCCCTTCCGCCAGCATTCAGCAGCTGAAGGAGGAAAATGTTCATTATGCTATTCAAAATAAAAAAAACTTGAAACTCTGAACCATTTCATTTCATTTTGGCCCGCAACCAGTTACCAAATCACTTAGGTGGCCCTCGCTCTTCAAAAAGTTGAGCACCCCTGGCTTAGCTGAATGAAAGTGTATGTTAAAAATTGTTATATATATAATAAAATATGTTTCACTTTATTCTTTCTTGCATCCCAGCCTTGCTAGTCCCCTGCAGCTTCTTTGCAGCCACTTTGTGTCTACATGCACACCAGTGATATATAGCAGCTTACCAATTGTTGCACTACCCCCTTAGGAATTGCAAAGTATATGGATCCCCCTATTGTCCTGCGCAGCCAGGCAACATGTATTTCCACACAAGCTTGCATTCAGGAGTCAGCAACCAGTCCGTAAGCTTGAAGTTTATTAGGGGGGGTTCATCTTGGATAGGGTAAGGGGTGTAAGGGATGCCCAATGGAACTGAGAAACCGTGGACAATGTACAAGTGGTTCCAGCAAGCAGTCTCTTTCTGAGAGTTAGCCAGTGTCTCCTGTAGTACCACCCAAAACCCCAAATGTTCCTATATCTGGCTGCCTGGAGGAATCCTTTAGCAGGAGATTTAGTGCCTGCCCCTTTAAAATAAGACAGTCCCAGGTAGTTGCTAAACTGGTTTCCCACCAGAATGCTCCTTCCCCTATCTGGCCCAAGGGGTGCAGGGTTACTCACTTTGTCCTTCTCTTATGCTGCGAGTGGGTCAGTGGCTGCTACCAGGCCTTCTAGCTGGGCATCTCCTTTCCCGGCCAGTGAAGGTCCAAGCTTTCCTCCTTCCAAGGTCCCTGCCTAAAGGTGAGACCCTTCCCATCTGGACCCCCTCCCAGTCTCCTGCTTTCAGCCTTCACATCTTCTTCCACCCAAATTGTCAGGGATCCGGGTATGACCAGAAATGTGTGGACTGACACAGGGAAGTAACAGGCTTCAGGAATGATATAATAATATAATTTATTATTAGCTACCCAAATATACAACGCTCAGTAAATAAACCAACCTTCCACTAATCTTAGTATGTGCAGGAACACAGGCGCAGTCAGGGCTGGAGAGGTGGAAGGGTCAGGCCGGCCATATGGTTCTGTTAACGACCGTCTGGTGATACCCCTAGCAGTCCTCAGGACAGGATTCCCCAGGGCGCGGAGTCTAAGTCCCAGTCTGCTTATTCACCAGGGCCCCTGATGGTGGGGATGGACTTGGAGCAGACAGGAACCAGGTCGCGGCCCCTGAGTACACCTGCTCGTGGTAGAGGGATCCGCCAGAGGCATATGCAGGTAGGAAGCCTAATGTCAAGAGGCAGAAGGTGTGAGAAGGGATGGCTGGATCCGTGCAGGATGGATGGATCATCTGGGTAGCGTAAGGCATAGTCAGGCAGGCCAGGTCAGCAACATGCGGGCAGCGAGGTACCGAAGGAGCAGGCAGAGAATAGTCAGGGTCACAAGCCGGGTTCAGGAACTCACGGGCAGCACGGTACAGAGGATCAGGCAGAGAATGGTCAGGGTCACAAGCCGGGTTCAGTAACTCACGGGCAGCACGGCACAGAGGATCAGGCAGAAGGATAGTCAGGCAAGCCAGGGGTTAAACAGGAGACGGTCAGCAGGGTCAGGAACGATGCAGAGTCGGCAACAAATCAGATAGGCAGAGGAACAGGAACACAGGATACAAGGTACAGGGGCTAATGGGAAACATACACCAAGGCACTGATCACAGGCCTGGTCATTCCTTAAATACACCTCCTGCAATCAGCCCCAGGTTTTGGCTGACTGCTGGAGGGAGCTTCTGGCTGCTGAGAGCACCCGCTGGTCAGCCCTGGTACTGCAGCCCACACGGCAGGTGAGTCCCACCACCAGTGCTGAGTCTATTCCTGACACAAATACTCCTCCAATCTCCTGCTCCTCGCCCCCTCCTCCCCTCCTCCTGCTGAGCAGGCTCTGACACTTTTAAGGGCTGCCCAGGCCCCTTGCCAAGCCTCCTGTTGGGGATTGGCCAGGATCCCTCAAAGGTTCAGATCAGCCACTCCTAACATCAACACACTGCTTCTAGAACTTTCTCTAAAGTCCTAGTGCAGGGGGAAGTCACAGAGAACTGATCTGCAGAGCCTCTCAGCTCTGACCTGAATTTGACCCTCTGACTATTGCACAGGTTGCTACTCAGCCTCTGACTAACACTTAGGACTCTAGCTCCCCCTAGCGTGGTGTCTGCAGTTTTCTTATTTTTAGGCTTTTTTCCCCCTGTTTTCACCTGGTGATCTGGACAGCAACACACCTCCTATATTAGAGTGCCCCCACTCTGGATGAAGGAGCACAGGGGGCACTTTTGGACAGCAGCATTGTCAGTCTGGGGTGGTGGATGTTAGATGCACTAGCAGATTTAAATACACTAACAAGTTTAAGCCAAACTCCAGCCAAGTAGTTACAGCTAACATGTTTTTTTCCTTTTGGGATAAAGGTTTTACATAAATAAATACAAGCTGATCACTGTAAGCACCCCTGTCAGTGTTAAATGGTTTGTCTCTTCATTTGTAAAGTGAAACATGTGGAAGAAAGCTTGTTCTTTTGAAAAACAACTGACTTACTGGCCAGATCACCAAATGAAAATAGTGATCACATCTAAGAAATGGTAAGTTACAATATAGTAAATGTTTGTTTGTGGGTTTATACCGCTTTAATTTTATATATTACAATTTAGTGATGGGGTTTACATACTTTAGACCCCAAAAATTATATGAAACTAGCTTAGGTGAGGAAGAATTCAATGATACAACCAGGGTTTGCTGTTTATTCTATCACAGCCTTGAAGCCTGCCAGAACATAGCAAAGATGGAGGACCTACATGCACCTTGAGGTTTATTTTGGGCAAGGGGTCAAACGTTGAGGTGAAAAGGGTATTTACTGAAGACTGATATCAAATACAGAAACTCCAGTCAAATCCCACTGCAGAATACATTTTAAAATATCCAGCTCTGCAAACACACTCTTTATATGTGAGTTTCACATTTAAAGGAAACATGTAGCAGTTTTGTATATATTCTCTTTTTTATTATGGAAAGGGCTAATTTTGTTTTCCTCTAAATTTGGTAAATACAATAACATTTAATAATATAAAATAATATAATATTGATAATATTTAATAATATATTTATTGCATTAGGATGTACTAGCCTGGGCTCTATTTCATGTGTCTTAAGACTTCTAATTCTTCCTTAGGTCCTCAAACGCTGTGTATACAGACTTCAATAGCTTATGCTGAAATGTACACAGACCGTTTACTCCTTTTCCCTTCAAATGGTTCCATACAGATTTTCACTCAGTAACAGAGGTTGATTTACTAAGAGTGTTGATGGGCTTTGGGATTGTATTGATGTCATCAGTTTGACAGTTTTACACAAGGAAATATATCATAAATCAATAAATCAACCAATCAATTCTGACTTGATTGATCTGAAAACGTATTCACTTGTGTGATTACATTTTATGGACCATGTTACAATATATTTTACCCTGAACTTAATGAAGGGCATTGACATCCGAAATGGTCTTCAATTTTATGTATGTTCTTAGTTACCACTTATAAGCAAAATAATTACACTGTGACTTAGCTTTGAAGAAGTGCAATTTACATATATATATATATATATATATATATATATATATGTATAAACTGTGCGTATACAGTGCCTTGGAAAAGTATGGCTACCCCTCGAAATATTCCACATTTTGTCGTGTTACAACCAAAAACATAAATGTATTTTTGGTATTTTATGTGATAGACCAACACAAAGTGGCACGTAATTGTGAATTGGAAGGAAAATGATACATGGTTTTCAACATTTTTTACAAATAAATATCTGAAAAGTGTTGTGTGCATTTGCCTTCAGCCCTCTTCACTCTGATACCCCTAACTAAAATCTAGTGGAACCAATTGCCTTCAGAAGTTACCTAATTAGTAAATAGAGTCCAACTGTGTGTAATTTAATCTCAGTATAAATACAGCTGTTCTGTGAAGCCCTCAGAGGTTTGCTAGAGAACATTAGTGAACAAACAGCATCATGAAGGTCAAGGAACACACCAGACAGGTCAGGGATAAAGTTGTGGAGAAGTTTAAAGCAGGGTTATGTTATAAAAAAAAATCCCAAGCTTTGAACATCTCATGGAGCACTGTTCAATCCATCATCTGAAAATGGAAAGAGTATGGCATAATTACAAACCTACCAAGACATGGCCGTCCACCTAAACTGACAGGCCAGGCAAGGAGAGCATTAATCAGAGAAGCAGCCAAGAGGCCCATGGTAACTCTGGAGGTGCTCCAAATATACACAGCTCAGGTGGGAGAATCTGTTCACAGGACAACTATTAGTTGTGCACTCAACAAATCTGGCCGTTATGGAAGAGTAGCAAGAAGAAAGCTATTGTTGAAAGAAAGTCCCGTTTGCAGTTTGCCATGTGCAGGACAAGAAGGGACTCTGGTCAGATGAGCCCAAAATTGACCTTTTTGGCCTAAAAGCAAAACGCTATGTGTGGCAGAAAACCAACACTGCACATCACCCTGAACACACCGTCTCCACCGTGAAACATGGTGGTGGCAGCATCATGTTGTGGGTTTTTTCTTTTCTTCAGCAGGGACAGGGAAGCTGGTCGGAGTTGATAGGAAAATAGATGGAGCCAAATACAGGGAAATCTTAGAAGAAAACCTGTTAGAGTCTGGAAAAGACTTGGGGCGGAGGTTCACCTTCCAGCAGGACAACAACCCGAAACATACAGCCAGAGCTACAATGGAATGGTTTAGATCAAAGCATATTCATGTGTTAGAATGGCCCAGTCAAAGTCCAGACCTAAATCCAATTGAGAATCTGTGGCAAGACTTGAAAATTGCTGTTCACAGATGCTCTCCATCCAGTCTGACAGAGCTTGAGCTATTTTGCAAAGAAGAATGGGCAGAAATGTCCCTCTCTAGATGTGCAAAGCTGGTAGAGACATCTCCAAAAAGACTTGCAGCTGTAATTGCAGAGAAAGGGGGTTCTACAAACTATTGACTCCGGGGGGCTGAATACAAATACACGCCACACTTTTCACATATTTCATTGTAAACAGTTTTGAAACCCATTTATCATTTTCCTACCACTTCACAATTATCTCTCACTTTGTGTGGGTCTATCACATAAAATCCCAATAAAATACATTTACATTATTGGTTGCAACATGACAAAATGTAGAAATTTCAAGGGGTATGAATACTTATTCAATGCAGTGCATACTATATATATATATATAATATGTATAAAACAGTCTAGGTGATGAGCTGCACATTGGAATTATGACCTCTCAACTGGTTAGCTTCATCCACCGCCAAACAGAAAAAGGAGGACAGGGTGTAAAATGCAGTAATCAAATTGGAGTTGATTTACTAAAGGCAAATAGACTGTGCAATTTGAAAAGTGCAGTTGCACTCTGCAAGCACAGCTGCCACAGAGCTTAGTAACTGTGGTATAGCTTCACTTTAAAATAATTACTAGTGCTTGCACATGATTGGATGATTGGAAGTCAGTAGAGCTTCTGCTTATTTACAAAACTCTAGAGCAATTGCTCTTGCAGAGTGCAGCTGCATTTTGCAAAGTTCACAGTGTAGTTGCCTTTAGTAAATCAACCCCATTGTGTTTAATCCATCAGTCAGCAGATTTCTTCACATGACGTAGTGAAGAAAATTAAGAAAATTTGGAACAACAGTTTTGGGTATCCCCGACCTTTCTCAAGTTCAAAAGTATGAATGAATTATCCCCCCTCCACCAAACTTTACACTTGGCACAATGCAGTCAGGCAAGTACCGTTCTCCTGGCAACCACCAAACCCAGACACGTCCATGGGATTGCCAGACAGAGAACCGTGATTTGTCACTCCAGATACGTCTCCACTGCTCTAGAGTCCAGTGGCGGCGTGCTTTACACCACTGCATCCGACACTTTGCATTGCACTTGGTGATGTAAGGCTCGGCCATTGAAACCTATTCCATGAAGCTCCCTACGCACTGTTGTTGTGCTAATCTAAGGGCCACAGGAAGTTTGGAGATCTCTTGCTATTGACTCTGCAGACAGTTGTCGACTTCTGCGCACTGTGCGCTTCAGCATGCGCTGACCCCGCTCTGTCATTTTACGTGGCCTATTACTTGGTGGCTGAGTTGCTGTTGTTCCCAGTTGCTTCCACTTTGTTATAATACCACTTGACCGTGTAATATTTAGTAGCAAGAAGATTTCACAGATGGACTTACTGCACAGGTGGCAACCTATCACGGTACCACGCTTGAAATCACTGAGCTCCTGAGAGCGACCCATCCTTTCACAAATGTTTGTAGAAGCAGTCTGCATGCCTAGGTGCTTTATTTTACACACCTGTGGCCATGGAGGTGATTGGAACACCTGAATCCAATGATTTAGAGGGGTGTCCCAATACTTTTGGCAATATAGTGCATTTCAACAGTATAGGATAATAATGCAAGAGACACAAATATTTAGTAATACCTTATATTAGTATTGTTCAAAGGAGTAGAGCACAAGAATGGGGTTAGGATATACAACCCCAATTAACACATAAAAATAGAGCCCTGATAAAATAGGAATAAGGAATTAGCAACCTTTAACAAATTATAGAGTCATGAGTAGTAAGCGTCAACGAATAAACTGAAAACCAGCAGCAAGAGGGGTAAGAAAGGGCTTATCGTCTTATCAGCTCCCTCTAGACCACCAGTGCCACAATGGTGAATGCAGAGAATTATGTAAATATATACTCTGACATAAATAGATTTAAGTATTCTAATTTAACAATGGCCTAAGAAGAGATGAGGTTCCTTTAACTAAATATTGAAACTTGAGTCCGGTGATGTTTAAAGTTCCTGATATGGTGGTGAACATTGTCTTCTGCTAGCAATGGTGGGGCCCATAAACATTAAATAATTCTGGTAATTCAATGAAGTAAAACAGATAGGCTGTGGTACTGCTCAAAGCAAAGATTTCCTGATACTGAGGAGTAAAGGTGTCTGCATGCAGTGTTTCTAGAGTGGTGACAGAAAGAGGTTTGGCATCTGCCCACTCACTGAACCCATGGGTAGCACGGCCTCCTAGGAACAGAGTTCTTACTCATGCTCTTGGCCATTTGCAGGCACGTTCAAACTTGCCACCTAACTGCCTGTCAGCATAACAAGCAGAGATATCTGTGTGAAGACCAGACAATGACAATCCTGATGCAGAGAAACTGAAGTAATCATGGTGGGGCGATCAGTGTCACCGCTGTGCTGAACTGTTGTACACAGTCTGGCAGCAGTAGGCCAACAATCTGTCTCAGGAGGAGAATGGCTTCTCCCGTGTTCATCTCTGAATCCCACACCAAGAGAGAGAGCCATACCCTTGCTGTAAAATACATCTGCTCTTCCAGCATCCTTCTGGTGTGCCTGTAGTTCAATCAGCACTCAGAAATACAGTATGTATTGGCTATAGGGCTACAGGTCCCAAGATCCTCTGCTGTAGAAGAATTGGATCAGCTCTGCTAACAGGAATTGATGTAGCAGTCTCAGTACTGGGGACCACGGGGAAAAAGGATTAATCATAGTCTCATCTGTTAATGTCCTTGAATGGCATAATGATATAGAAGGCACCTGGCTACACCATGAATAATTGATATGTTGGTGTAAGTATATCTAAGGATAAGTTCACACTAGCTTTGTTAGCAGGCGTTCGGCGTTTGGGAAGCATTGTTAACGCTCCTCAAACGCCTATGAAAATCCTACATATGGCAGCACACAGTACTGTTCACTCTGAAGAGTTAGCGTCACAGCAAAATTGACGCCTCATGCCGAGTCAGGAGGAGTTGAAGCCTCCTATTCAAGTCTATGGTGATGCTCCTCAAATGCCTGGTAGGCGTTTGCAAGGTGGTTACGAGGCGTTTGCAGAGCGTTAATACCATTAAACTTCATTATAGGCATTTGTGGTGCGGTTTTAACACTTGGCAAACGCCTATCAAATGCCTCAAAAAAGCACATGGGGTGTTTGGGGAGCATTTGAGGGGCTTTAAAAATGCTTCCCAAACGCCTGTCTAATGCCTATCAAATGCTATAGGGGTGTTTGGCAATAGTTACAAATTAGTGTGAACGAGTCCTTAGACTTAACTATGTCATACAAAGAAGTAAACCAGATAAATAGAGAATCCTCTTTGGTTTCCTCTGCCTTTGACTGGAGGTCAGAGAGTGAGACAACAGGGATCCAGATGTGTTCTTTTAAAGTACTGTACAGGAAATGGACCAGTTAACATCACAAGGAAGGAGGGTAAGAAAAGGTGGTGGCAGTGGTGGTAGGGGGTGTTATATAAAAAATAAATAAATAGAAAGACTTAGTCTTCACAAAAGTGATATTCTAGCTATTGAAGGCTGGTGGGTAGACTTCGCCCTTGGCTATTTATATGTCTCGATTGTACCAACAACACAATCATGTTCCATCTGGGAATTCTGAGTATTCCCTTTGAAACATGTGTGTTCCAGGTCCTCTTGTTACATTTTCCAAAATATATAATAAATAGAAATTCAGTGGGGATGGTGGGAAGCCCTCATCATGGCCTTAGCAGGCGTGCAGCCGTGAGAACTCAGAGATCACCAGTAGAGTCTCTGAGAGACTCTCCAGCATCAACTGAAAATTAAAATATCTATTTTGGGTGCACATACCCTTCAGAAGGCTCAGTTCACACTATGGGGGCTGGTTGTGGTGGGGGAATCACATCTATTTCCACACCTGCAACCACCCGTAGCCTGAATCATGCTGCTCTTACAAGATGTGCGGGGCTGCCGTTCATTCAGCTTTAATGGGAACTGCATGGAAACCGCATCGTCAAAAAGACCAGGTGGGTTCCCTGAAGCCCCATTTTCACAAAAGCGCTTGCACCTTTTTTGTGCGGAAACTCGGGCACAGCAGTCCATTCAAATAAATGGGCTGCTGTGCCTGAGCAAACACGTGCCGCATGGCCTGTAATAGTGTGAACTGAGCAACAAATCATCAAACCCTGTAGAGAGTACCACAGGACAGGATTTGGTGAACTGATGGCAGAGCTCAGAGTATTTGCTCATCTCTAGTTGGAATGAAGACCTTTGTATTAGTCCTCGTTCACACAGGGCTTATTAGAGCATACACCTGTTCAAGGCCACGTACCGTCTGCGTTCGGGGCCACGGACCCACACAGATGTCAAATTGAGAGAAAGTATGGCCACTGAGTCCCAATTGACATTGATGGGACTGCCTGCACAGGGATGCACGGAACACCCGCGCATCGCTATGCAAGGAATTATGGCCCTGCATGGGTGTAACCTATAGTACGCCCCATGTGAACGAGGCCTTTTTGCAGACAGATGTGCAATGTGGATCCCTAGTTTTTACTGTCAAAAAGGACGTCTGAAAAAAACCATAGATCAGTGCAGGGGCGGACTGACCATTTGGAAACTCGGGCACTGCCTGAGGGCCCCGGGGTCAGTAGGGGGCCCCATGAGATGCCCCTGGTATCTTTTTCATAGGCTTTTTTGAGTTTGGGCAAGTACACAGGGGCCCCATGATCCCCTATTGCCCGGGGGCCCCATGAGTTGTCAGTCTGCCCCTGGATTTTGAGATGGGAGCGAGGGACACCTATTAGCAAAAGTATGTAGGCATAGGACACATCCCCTGTCACACCCCCTCAGAGGAGAATTATACCCAAAAAATGATTAGTTAAGCCCACAAGTGCTTTTATTGTACCATTGCTATTCCTTTTATACTGACTTTTGACATTAAGGCTAAGTTCAACTAGCTTTGTTAGCAGGCATTAGACAGGCATTTGGGAACCGGATATCGTATGTACTCTCCAGCGCCTCAGGATATGCACAGCCAAAAGGGAAGCCAAGGGTACCAGGACAGCGAAAACCAAAGGAAATGCTTCAGGGGTGCAGCCCTCCTCAGACAGGGAAATCAGCCACTGGATAGAGAGAAAACAGGTGGCGCACACACCTAGTGCATTATCCAAGGTTTATTGTAGGAGTGAAAGAATAATAAAAACATACTCACAGACGAAGCATGTATCTAAAAAGCATAGAAAAATGACAATGGCCACAACGGCAGGCAAGGTGTTCTCAATGTCAGTGTGGTCAAATGACTGATGCGTTTCGGGGACAAATCCCTTTCCTCAGAGCTGATGACCAGCCTCTGATGCTGATGTATGATGAATAGAAAGTAAGAGCCTTGCTGGTGATGGCATTTGGGAAGCGTTTTTATGAAAATTCTACACATGGCAGCACACAGTGCTGTTCACACTGAAGCGTTAGAGTTGCGTCGTGGCAAAATTGACGCCTCATGTAGAATCAGGAGGAGTTGAAGCCTCCCATTCAAGTCTATGGTGACGCCTCCTGTGACGGGTGTTTGCGGGGTGTTAGCAAGGCGTGTGCGGAGCAGTAATACCATTAAGATTCATTATAGGCATTTGTGGTGCTGTTTTAACACTTGGAAAACACCTATCAAACAGCTCAAAAAATTAGCATAGGACATTTGGGGAGCATTTGGGGAGCATTAAAAATGCTTCCCAAATGCCTGTCTAACGCCTGTCAAATGCTATAGGGGCGTTTGGCAAGAGTTAGAAATTAGTCAAGTGGGAACGAGCCCTTACAGATGCAGCCATTTAGAATTTGGATGAAAGTTTGAGCATTGTGAAACACTTTTTGAAAGATAAATAGTGCATTTTATATTATATACAACTACATAGATCAGATTATATACAACTATATAGATCAGACTAAAATGAGGGACAAATGAGGAGGAGAGAGGGACGGAGGGGAGATTCATTCTCTCTATTTGTCCTGTTTACCATTATCACTGAGAGTGCAAATGAAAGAAAATCTCACATTTTTGGTTCCGACACTAACAGAGGGGAACTCGTCCCATGAAGACACTTGTTCTTATGATCCAGTTGACTACCTGGGAATTCCCTCACTTTGAATGGATTTTCTCTCACTTCCTGTTGTGGTTATGGGACAGGAAGTGAAGGGAAATCTCCCCAATGGAACACAGATGGCAAAAAAACTGAAGGTTATAGCCCTCCCTTATTCTATACAAAATGTAAAAAAAAGTTTGCCTTTACTGTAGTTACACCTTAAAACAGTATTAAACCCAAAAGCAAACATGTATTATATTGCAGGTTATCATTTCTTAGATGTGATGGCTGTATTAGTTTCCTTTTTTTGAATTTCTTTCTTCTATTGCGTCTAGTGATCCAGCCAGTGAGTCTGTTGTTTTTCAGAAGAACGAGCTCTCCAGCAGGATGTATCAGTTGCAGAGATGACACAAACCATTTAACACTGGCAGGGGAACGTACAATCATTAGCTTTTATTTATGTAAAACGTTTATCCCAAAACCTTTATCCTCCCCAGTATTTACATCTGCTAGTAACACTCCCCTTCCCCCAGACTCACAATAGTGCTGTCTGCTGTGCCCCTTGTGCTCATTCATCCAGAGTTGTGTCTCACTAATACGGAGGTGTGTTACTGGCCAGATCACCAGGTGAAAGCAAGGAACAAAGCCAAAAAAGAAAACTGATGCAGCCACTGCGTCTAATGATTGGTAAGCTGCATTGTGCTACATTTTTGGTTTTGAGTTAACCGCTTTCCTGCTGCCCTATAGCAGATATACTGCTACAGGGTGGCAGGGGTGCGCAAAATCACGTATATATACACGTAATTTTGCATTTCTGGGTAGGGGGTTATTCATGGCCTCGGCTGTCAATCACAGGGTTCCAGCCGGTGATTATCCGCCAGCACCTGGTGATCGAGGAACATTACAGACGAAGGGAGAGAACTGTATGTAAACAATACAGTTCTCTCCCGTCAGCTCCTGCACATTGCTTTGTATGGTTCTGCATACCTGAGCCATACAAAGCAGTGTGCTTACAGTTGAAAGCACAGACACAGCACACAGTAAAACAGCCCAAAGTTAACCCTTTGATTGCCCCAGATGCCATTAGTACAATGTCAGTGCTTTTTATTAGCACTGATCACTGTATTGGGATCACTGGGGATGTCAGTGACCCCCCCAGAGTCAGAATGCCTGCCACAGTCCCGCTATAAGTCGCTGATCACCGCCATTACTAGTAAAAATGAAAAAAAAAAATCCCAGTATATATACCGCCATTTGTAAACACTAAAACGTTCACGTAAACCAATTAATTTACACTTATTGGGATTTTTTTTAGCAAAGACATGGAGCAGAATACATTTAGGCCTAAATTTATGATGAAATTAGATTTTTTCAATTTTTTACTGGACATATTTAATAGCAAAAAGTCAAAAATATTGTTTTTTTTTTCAAAATTGTCGTTCTTTTTTTTGTAGCGCAAAAAATAAAAAATGCACAGGTGAAACAATACCACCAAAAGAAAGCTCTATTCGTGGGAAAAAAAGAACAAAAATTTCATTTGGGTGCAGCGTTGCATGACCGTGCAATTGTCAGATAAAGTAATGCAGCGTTGTAATGGCTTGGTCAGGAAGGGGGGTAAATCCTCTAGAAGGCAAATGGTTAAATACATTAGGTAGGCATAATCAATTGATTTCACCATCAGGAAACTCACTCTGAGAATGCCAAGCAGCCATCACTGGAGTTCATGCACGCAGGAAAGGTAGGAGGTCAGCAGCACTAAGAAGCAACAAAAAAAGAAAAAAGAAAAAAAAAAAAGAGTATTTTATCATCAAAAATGTAAACTGTTTATGGTGCAGTAGGGGATATTTACTAAACCAGGAGAGTGCAAAATCTGGTGCAACTCTGCATAGAAACCAATCAGCTTCCACGTTTTATTGCCAAAGCTTAATTGAACAAGCTGAGCTTAGAAGCTGATTGGCTACCATGTATGGCTGCACCAGATTCTGAGTGCACCAGTTTTAGTAAGGCCCTTTTCATACGGGTGTTCCATTTTTTTCCATCAGTTCAGTCACTTTTTTTCCAAGAAAAAAGGATCAGTTTACATCTGTTTTTCTTCAGTTTACATTCATTTTTTCATCAGTTTACATCCATTTTTCATCAGTTACATCAGTTTTTCATCAGTTTACATCCATTGTTGTCCTTTTTTTCATTTGTTTACATCCATTTTCATCCATTTACATCCATTTTCATCCATTTTAGTTCGTTTTCATTAGTTTTCATACTTTTTTTGTCCGTTTACATCCATTTTTGGTCCGTTTACATCCGTTTTTTTTCCGTTCTGGGGCTTTTTAGGGAAGAAAAACAGGGTTTTCTTCTGTTAAAAAAAACAGATGTTAACGGATATAGACATTATCAGATGTAAACATATGACCATTTGTTTACATCCACTAGTCCATAGAAATACATGGGTGTCCGTTTTTCATCTGTAAACGGACAGATGAAAAACGGACATACGAAACGCCCGTGTGAAGAAGCCTAAATCTCCCGCAGTGTGCTTTCACAAACTAAATGTCATTCAGTTAGGGGGGACATCTATTTTAACAACCAAGGAATTCAAGCTGTATGTACAGACATTGATGACAAACAGTTAATCTCAGCCCTGGAACGGAATGTGAAAATGAATTGTCCTCTGTGGAATTCTGTCTTACAACCAATCACGGTTAAATATTTAGATTTTTTTTTTAGCTTTCTGTATAAATTTAGGTAAATTAAAAGCAGCAACAGCATAATCGCCCACACTGTATATGTGAATTCCAAGTTATTGAACACAATAAAACCTATTTGTTTTTAGAACCCGCCATGCTTCACAATCAGAATGTAAGGGGAGACCTTTCGGTGCGTGCTTGTTATCCTCAGATGTGTTTATGTGACATGTAAATCTGCAAAGGTACGCAAAACCTTAATATTTGTTTTAAGACATATGATATGATTTATCATCACATAGAAAAAGACTATACGTCGGGAGAAGAATCTGTTTTATATCCAAGAATTTTTATACTAAATATATAAACACTGCAGAAACCACAGTTGACTTTACGGTTATTGCCCTGTAAAGCAATATGATTTTTTTTTTTTTCACGGCACCATTCCCTAAATAGCGAGGTTTAAAAATGCTTATGTACGGCCATTTTGCCAATGGAAAACGACGCTTTGCATGCCAGAGTTTGCATTCGCAGGCAATTTAAGCAGCGTGGATTCCAATAAAACAGTTTATATGTTTTCAGTGACAAAAATAATTCTTAAAGAATTACTTTTAAGTTACAGTTCTGTGCAGTTGGAAAGAATAATTGCAATGACAATCTGTGGAACAAACAGCCCGTGCTGTAAGAGAAACGGGCAATTTTAAAGGTCAGAGTTATTAAGAGGAACCTTTGGGGATCAGAATATTGGCGCTACCATTGATAAAGAACAATTCCAGGTATGAAAATTTTATACATAGTTAAACTGATCCAGCTTGGACCATAACTAACGTAGCCCACTTGTCCTAAACAGGGGCTACTTTCTAAATGTAGTTTTTGGCTGGGCTGTAGCCAACTCAGACTGATTGTATAGGTTTTCACCTGGTCTTTCCCTAAGCTTAAAGTGCTACTAAACCCAGAATCCTGCATTCACTATATCTGGTCTCCCCGGACCCTGCATTCACTATATCTGGTCTCCGAGGACCCTGCATTCACTATATCTGGTCTCCGAGGACCCTGCATTCACTATATCTGGTCTCCGAGGACCCTGCATTCACTATATCTGGTCTCCGAGGACCCTGCATTCACTATATCTGGTCTCCCCGGACCCTGCATTCACTATATCTGGTCTCCCCGGACCCTGCACTGACTATATCTGGCCTCCCCGGACCCTGCATTCACTATATCTGGTCTCCCCGGACCCTGCATTCACTATATCTGGTCTCCCCGGACCCTGCATTCACTATATCTGGTCTCCCCGGACCCTGCATTCACTATATCTGGTCTCCCCGGACCCTGCATTCACTATATCTGGTCTCCCCGGACACTGCATTCACTATATCTGGCCTCCCCGGACCCTGCATTCACTATATCTGGTCTCCCCGGACCCTGCATTCACTATATCTGGTCTCCCTGGACCCTGCATTCACTATATCTGGTCTCCGAGGACCCTGCATTCACTATATCTGGTCTCCCTGGACCCTGCATTTGCTATATCTGGTCTCCCAGGACCCAGCATTCACTATATCTGGTCTCCCAGGACCCTGCATTCGCTATATCTGGTCTCCCCGGTCCCTGCATTCGCTATATCTGGTCTCCCCTGACCCTGCATTCACTATATCTGGTCTCCCCGGACCCTGCACTCACTATATCTGGTCTCCCTGGACCCTGCATTCACTATATCTGGTCTCCCCTGACCCTGCATTCACTATATCTGGTCTCCCCGGACCCTGCACTCACTATATCTGGTCTCCCTGGACCCTGCATTCACTATATCTGGTCTCCCCAGACCCTGCATTCACTATATCTGGTCCCCCACAGTACACAGGACATGGAAATGCAATTATTTTAGTAAATATAAACTGCTAAATACCTTTTTTCATCAGCAGTGCTGATTAGCCCTGTGCTGATCACAGCAAAAAAAAAAAAAACATATGTAGCAATACACACCAAACTGAGCATGTGCAGTTTCTCCACACAATGTCTTATCAGGAGCTAAGAGGGGGACACTGGAAGAAGGGGAGAATCATAGAAGTCAGGATCAAACAGCATTTTTACACAAAGCAGAGAATTAACCCCTTAGGTTCTACAGTGAGTATAACAAGCATGCTTTACTGCATATACAGACTGATTTTACTGTTGTGGGTTTACTAACACTATAGTTGGCTTGTGATTTCTAGGGATGAGCTTGAAGATCGACTCGAACATCGGTGGTTCCTGTGTTCGGTGAACACACGAACGGTAAGGGTGTTCGGTGGGTTGTTTGTCCACCGCGCCCCACAATGTACTGCGCTCTCACAGTGCATTGTGATTGGCCAAAGCAATGCACCTGACCTGTGGCCAATCACAGCACAATTGGGCAAAGCTAGTGGTGACGTCACCGCTAGCTCTGCCCTATTGTTTACATTGTAGACAATTTCTCTTGTTCCCAGTTGCTTCCACTTTGTTATAATACCAATAACAGTTGACCGTGGAATATTTAGCAGCAAGGAAATGTCACGGATGGACTTATTGCACAGGTGGCAACCTATCACGGGACCACGCTTGAATTCACTGAGCTCCTGAGAGCGACCCATTCTTTCACAAATGTTTGTAGAAGCAGTCTGCATGCCTAGGTGATGATTTTATACACCTGTGGCCATGGAGGTGACTGGAACACTTGAATCCAATGATTTGGGGGGCTGGCCCAATACTTTTGGCAATATAGTGGTAGGAACAGTCCATGTCACCTGCTAAAGGAATGAGAAAGAAGATGCTGTCCTTCTGCAGGATTGTGATGCTGTAAGTGCCTTGTGGCCTATGACCTGAAAATTAGGTTTCACCCAAATTAGCTGTGGAATGTGGAATGAGATAAGTTGAACTGCTCTCAATGTGCCCCTAGGGGGCGAGTTCTCGGGGCTTTCCCCCTGGCCCCCTCTTACAAATGGTCATTCCCTTGTATCTGTTCTAACAAGTTCTCTCTCAAGTTGATAAACATGTTCCCTGTCGTGGAAGAGGGCTTCAATACATTGCTTGTGTACATTACATGCATCTAAAATAATTAAAATGATGGAAGACTATGGGCATTAAATACTGTGGGTGGCGAAAGCCTCAAAAAATTAGTGTTGGTGTTGGATTGATTTACCAAAGGCAAGTTGCATGTGCACTTTACAATGGAAATTTTCCCTTAGCTTAGTGAATGTGGTGAGCTCTGTTAAATTCCATCATTAATTCATGTGCAAGCAAAGATGCTGATTTTTTTTTTTTTTGCATGTGATTGAGTATTTTTTTTATTTTTTTTTAATTGAATATTCACCACCTTCACGAAGCTAAGGCAAAAATACCCTTCCAAAGTGAAAATTCCCTTGCATAGAAAAGAGATTATTTGCCTTTAGTAAATCAACCCCTATGGGTTATAATTCAAAATGATTTAATGGCCAATAGCAGTCAGTCAGATGACATACAGGCAGTGTGGAATTTGAATATCCCCCTCTTCAGGGATAGAGAATGGACTAACAGTGTATGTAAACCTATCAACATAATATATAATGAGGAACCTCACACTGATCATGACATCTTTGGTCAATGAGACTATGGGGGTGATTTACTAAAGGCAAATAGGCTGTTTAGTTTGCATGAGAATTCTCTCTTGAATGTGGTGAAGCTCTGCTGACTTCCATCATCCAATCATATGCAAGAAAGTACGCTGTAATTTTTGTAAACTTGTTCTTTGGTAGTGATTGGGTATTCTTTGCAAAGTGTAATTTCACCACATTCACTGGTGCAAAATCTCCTGCACAGTGCACCCCCTTCCTCGCCTTTGCAAAGTAACCAGCTTGTTTGACTTTAGCAAATCAGTCCCTGTGGATTAAAGCCTAGCTAGAACAGGGATGCGACGCTGCATTTTTTTTTTAAGCTTAGTTTCACTTGGCGATCCTGCCAGTAACACACTTCCTATCTCAGGGTGACAGCGCTCACTCATTGCTTGGTATCTACAGAGGAGCAGGGTTGTCACCTTAGGACAGAAAATGTGTTAGGACTACAGAACAACTGCCCCTCTCCCCTTTTCAGCCTATAGGGGGATGTGTTCTGTAGCTCAAAAGGATATCTGGGAGCAATGCAGGAGCAGAAAGCTCAGTATGTTAAAGAACATGTACACCCTTACCTTGTAAAATAACCCATTTAGTTTAAAACAGAAATAAAAGGCAAAATATGTGTGTATACATATAAAAAAACGCTAAAAATACCTTTTTTCTTCCTTTTTTTTTAATTATCACTTACCCTCTGTTCTCAGCTGTATAAGGAGCTCAGAAAGCTGGGGGAGGAGAAACAGCAGGACACTGATCTTCCCAGTGAAATGCTGTGTGTGGGGGGGGGGAGCATTTCAGCACAAGTATGATCATTGGAAGACAGACAGGCTGCGTTTTTAGCACAGATAGAATACTGACCATGCTGTGCTTTAATGCCTAGTGTGGTCAGTCTTTAGTAGGAAAGCAGAGGGACTGGAAGTATAACCAGGCATTTCATACAAAGGAAGCAATACAAGGAGAACAGGATACTTTTTCATACAAGTACATGGTACAGCAATATAAAATGCTGGGTTTACGTTACATATTCTTTAACATCTCAAGATTTCTGGCAGGATCAACAGGTATTTTGTTGATATAACAAAACACTTTCAATGGTTTCTGGTTAGTGTTCTATATATATATATATATATATATATATATATATATATATATATAAATAATATTCATAGGTTGCGCTCCTTACATCAGAGTTTATGTTGTTTGCTTCCTTCCTCAGGTAAGAACACACACATGTCCTGAAACTGTTGTAAAGAGCCCATTATGTATAGTTTGCCATTTTTTTATTTTTATTAATTTTTAAGTGCAGCAATCCCTATTTTATCTATATGTCGCCTTTGGGAAGGCGTGATTGCTTTGCACTGTGACCTATTACCAGGGTGCACTTCACCCTACTCACTTGAATATATATATATATATATATATATATATATAAAGAAGTTTCCATTCAAACTAAATCTGTAAGTGTGCGATCCATCAGATTCCTTCCCAACCCATTTTCTAGCTAAAAATTAGTAGCTCTGTGTGTGAATTATAGATCTTATTCCTTTAATGTCAGCCCGCGGCGTTCCAGCGAAGGTATCCTTGGCCCAGCCTAGATTAAAAAAAAAGATATCATCGGAAATAAAAACAGAAATTTAAGATACTGAGTAAAATATATTACTTGCCAATTTTCCACAGTAACTTTTCATCATTACTCTAAAATTACTTTTTAATGCAAAAAGTAGTTTCAATCACATTGAGGCCCACATGATTCAGATACGATCATAATCACAATTAGATTACATTACTGCAATCAGGAATGGAGATCATTAAGGGAAAGAATATAAATTGCTTTAGTTTTACAAGTACTGAGCTAGCAAAATTATAATTAATCTCCATTTATAATCTTTTCTTTCATAGAACTGCAAAGCATGCGACTTTAAGGCCATCAATACAAATTAGAAATAAGTCATAAAGCTCGGAGTGCCGACACCGCGCTGCAAATTGTACGAGCGTTTCTCTATTTCCGGAGATAACGTCTTATTCCGGCAGGAACCTGCGGCGGCTTCATGCATTCATATGGGCTTGTTTCTGGGAGTTTATAAACAGAGAGAAGCTCGTGTACAGAGAGGAAATTACACTTAACGAGGTTGCTTTGTGCGCATTGTCAGAAAGGAGAATATATATTTGTATCTAGTGCTGCTGCACAGCATTAAACAGCAACCCCAGGCAGCAAGGAGAGTCCGTATAAGAAATGTCCGAACGCCAGATGTGGAAGCTGCAAAAGTGTTTTGCTGTAATACATAGCAAAGTGGTCAATTCAGCAAATGTAGCCAATGCCAAGAAATGAGGACTATTCGCCATCACCTACATAAACTATGCTCTGGAGATCCAGCCAGCAGATTGAGAATTGGAATACACAGGTTGCCAGCACACTGCTTGAAATTAATCAGCTTTTATTCACATGCAAAAATAAAACATTTTGAGGCCATCCGCCGCTTCTTCATCAAGGCATGTGTGACAAATGTACGGAATATATGCCGATACATACAGAATACACCCTAAAGGCTTAAGTCAGAGGAGGTCCTGAGATCCCTGATGTGTTGCTGACATCATTTTCCTGCCCATGTGATGTAGATGTAGCACACTTCTAGATAGGCTACTAGTTGGGCTAGGCAAACTTAGACACAGAACAGCGAAAAACAATCACAAGCTAAAGAACTAACTGGTTGCTGGTTTGACTGCTTCCCCCTGCCTTCTGAAGGGTTGGGATGGGAGGGTCAAATCAGCAACCTGAATATTTATGCAGTTCCAACCAAAACCTGGGGTAGGGTTCCCAGAAGGTGGCTGGGAGGAAGCGTAAATAGTTTGAGCCCTAGTGCAGAGGAGTTCTTGTCCAGGAGGAGATCCAAGCAGGACAGCTGTGTTACTTAATTTGCTCATTGAGGTCCCAGGTGTGCTAACTAGGGGGGCCTATATTGCTGAAGAAAGAAAAGATATATAGCAGGAACTTTGGATATGCCTCAAATAGTAACCAAGAGGTGTTGGATAAAAACAAATGTTATTACAACATTTTTGTTTTACAGAGTTAAAATAATTTAAAAAAGGGAGTCATCATTCCCATAGATGACAATACCAAAGGTCATAAACACAATCAAATACTTCACAAGAGTAGATGTAAGAGCAATGTGCATAGGTCAACACTTTTCATGGAATCATCCACTTCTTTAGGACCTTCCACCAAGGGTAGGAATGCAATTGAAGCTGTAATAATATTTATACGTGATATTAAATGTCCAGAAGAAAAAAAGAGAAAATAGAAAAGAAAAAGGAAAAAATCTTTAATCTCCTTTTTTCTTTTTTTTTTCTGGATATTTAATATCTTATATAAATACTATTACAGCTTCAATTGCATTCCTACCCTTGGTGGAAGGTCCTGAAGAAGCAGACGATTCCATGAAACACGTTGCCTTATGTGCATTGCTCTTACGTCTACTCTTGTTGAGCATTTGATGGTGTCTATGACCTTTGGTATTGTAAGCTATGGGCAGGGCCGTCTGTGACGGGAGTCACTTTGGGTGGGGGGCCCATGGAACGCAACTAACTTTGGAGAGGTGGGGAGACTCCTGTCTCAGCTCCCCATATCCCTCTTATGTGTAAATCACCCTGTGCCTGTTAAGGGTACAGGGTGATCTGTCCTAATATTGTGTGGGCTTTGTCTCAGACTGTGTAGACATGTTTAGGAGATAGGTGGGGTGGGGGTTGTTGATTGTTGAATGTTATGTGGCTGCATCCCATTGTTCTATTGTTTGCCTGGCTTGGGAGCAAACTATTATGGGATGTATCTGTTTATGTGTATTAGCTTAGTGTGGGGGGGGGGGTGTCTCTAGCAGCCCTGTCTCTTGTTACTAAATGTAGATTGCCCTGTGTCATGTATGCAGGGGGGGATTGTCCCCTGAGTGTATATATCTTGTATATGTGTTCAAATAAAGTAGTCTACCTCTGGTTTACTTCAAATCTGGTGTCGTCGGGATCATGGGGTAACAATAGCCAGATTCACCGGTCTCGTGTTCCAGAGCCTGAGAAGCAGCTTCTTGACGGAGATACCCAGTCGTGGGTGTCTGGGGTCAGTTACACCATCTTTAAGGAGGGGCAAAAGGGGCAGCTGCCCTGGGCCCAGTTATTGTTGTGGGGCCCAAAGCAGCTGTCCCATACTTGTCAACTGTACTTGTTTACATTCCTTTGTCCCTGGTAGTCTTTGCCCTAGGCTGTTTCCAATATCTCAGTGTGAAGTGCTGTCACTTATGCTTCCCAGCTCTGTCCTATAGCCATATACAGATGACTCCTGTGCAGACAGTGTCAGCATTCACATGAAAATAAGGGCAGTATTTGTATGTAAATAGCAGCCACAACGTGGCATTCATATGTAAATAGTGGCAGCAGTGTGGCATTCATATGTAAATAGAGACTTCAATGTGGCATTCATATGTATATTATGCCCCCCCCCCCCAAGGTTCAGGCCACCAACACTGCTGCTGGTGGTCAGTGTAAATTCCCCCTTACTTTGGTGGCCGATGTAGATATGTATTGGTTGTTGGTGAAATATCCCCCATTACATTAGATGTCAGTGTAAATTCTTCATTACATTGGTGGTCAATGTAAATTTCCCTTTACATTGGTGGTCAGTGCAGAATTGCCCTTAAACTGGTGGTCAGTGTAAATCCCCCTTACATTGGTCATCAGTTTTAATCCCCCCTAATATTGGTGGTCGGTGTAGAAATGTCACCTCCCATCCCCATCCAGCATTGCCATTGATCCCATCCAACCCAAGCACTGCCATTGATCCCATCCCCCCCCAAACACTGCCACTGAACCTATCCCCCCATCAGCACTGTCACTCATCCCATCCCCCCAGCACTGTCACTTATCCCATCCTCCCCACCATCGTCACTGATCCCATCAACCATCCCCCCACCACTGCCACTGATCCCATCAACCATACCCCTACATTGCCACTGATCACACATCCGCCCAAAACTGCCATTGATCTCAGGAGTCCTAGGAGTTTTCTGTCTATTGGGGGGGGGGGGTCACCTAACCTTCTCAGTCCATGGTGTGCAGGCAGTGAGATTATGTGCTGTAACCTTCATCAACCAATCAGTGAAACGTAATTAAGTGCTGTAACCTCCAGCAACCAATCGGTGAGTGGTAAGGATGTGCAGTAACCTCTAGCAACCAATGGGTGAGCAGTAATGATGCGCTGTAACCTCTAACAAGCAATCAGTGAGTGGTAATAATGTGCAGTAGCCTCTAAAATCCAACCAGTGACCAGTACTGATGTGCAGTAACCTCTAGCAGCCAATCAGTGAGTGGTAAAGATGTGCAGAAACCTCTAGCAACCAATCAGTGAGCAGTAATGATGTGCAGTAGCCTCTAGCAACCAATCAGCAAGCAGAAATCATGTGCTGTAACCTTTAGCAACTAATCAATGTGTGCGTAATGTGTGTTGTAACCTCTAGCAACCAGTTATTGAGCGGGAATATTTTGTAAATTGCAAATTGCAATTGCTGCCTGATTTGCTGCAGTAAACTGATTTTGAGTTTAGCTGCTATTTATTGTATGTCTCAGAGCAGGTGGAGAGCAAAATTTCATGGAGGGGCTCAAGAAAATGTTTGCCCATGGTTCAATCAATATTAAAGAAGGCTCTGGCTATGGGGTGCTGATTTTATTTTAACTCAGTAAAACAAAGATGTAATTGTTTTTATCTAACACCTTTTTGATCACTGTTTGAGGCATATCCAAAGTCCCTACTATATATATTTTTTTCTGTACATTATTTTAGGGATAATGCCTCCCATGGTGTGATATTATATATAACATCTGATTCCCATTCATTTTTCTGTCTATTCTGTTGGAGCTGACTGGAGGACTTTCTTTGGGGATCAGGTTTGAAGACTTAACAGGAGATATGTCTGGCAGATACTGAAAGGAGGCATCCAATGACATTAGTGAGTACAGATCAATGGGTGAGATTACAATGTCTGTGCACTGCTGCTATCCCTCTTGCAGAATCACCCTGTACTTGAAAGTGGACATTGCCTATGGTATAGCTTACCAGGGGTTAAAATTTAGAGTCCAGACCTACTAGCCGGTCACAAAACTTACTCTGCACCAGTTGCCCCACCCAACCTTGCCCAGGTCCCCCCCCAGGTACCGAGGTACACGGTCGGTGACAGATCATGCCGCTGCGCGGCTCTGCAGGAGCGCAATCTGCACATGTGCGGGAGGACGCCATATGGCGTCCACCCGGAACGCTGATGACATTTGCCAGCCGCCATTCAGCCATAGGGCGGGCGGCAAATGGTTAATAAAGGTGAACAAACCCTTTAAAATGATTGAAAATTACTTGGTGTTAACATGTTATCCACTTCAATACCGAGCACTTATATCCCCTTCCTGCCCAGGCTAATTTTCAACTTTCAGTGCTGTCTCACTTTGAATGACAATTGCGCGATCATGCAACACTGTACCCGTATGACATTTTTATAATTTTTTTGACACAAATAGAGCTTTCTTTTGGTGGTTTATAATCACCACTGTTTTTTTTATTTTTTGATAAACAAAAAACACCTGAAACTTTTGATAAAAAACACACTTTTATTAATTTCTGTTATAAAATTTTGCAAATAAATAACATTTCTTTATACATTTAGGTCAACATGTATTCTGCTACATTTCTTTGGTAAAAATAATAATAATTGAGTTTGTATTTTTTTCAAATGTTTCTATTTGTTTTTTATTTTTTCTTAAATGTTTTCTTTTTTTTACTATTTTTTTTTTCAGCACACTGTGACCAAAGCAATACAATGTTACTATAGTGACATTGAACTACTCTGGGCAAGTGATCTGGATTTTTTTTTAACACACTATGATTGCTAATTTCATTGATATTTGCAATCATTGTTACTGAATGAAACTCATTCATTCAGTCTTTTGTTGTGATTAGCTGTGATTGGGCAAAGCTGATCACATGATACAGATGGGCTGTGATTGGCCCTGTCTGTATCATGTGACTGCCTTGACCAGTCACAGCTAACAACATAATTGTATACAATGGATGGCATGACAAGAAACCATCCATTGTATACAACTGACATGTGATCTGCTGTGATTGGTCACAGTGGTCGCATGACAATGGCAACGGGCCGCTGTAGTGATATGTCATCAGCTGTGTCCCGTGGACACAGCCGGTGACAGATCGCCCCGCTGCGCAGCCCCGCGGCTGCTTGAGCGGCTGGTTTTGACAGGACGTCATATGACGCCCAGTCACAACGGCGAGTGTCCCGCCAGGCCGTCAATCTACTATAGGCCGGGCAGGAAGGTGTTAAAGCTTTTATGAGATTTTAGTCATTGGGTTTACATCTACTTTAAGATAGCCACGCAGGAACATAAATCATTTTGTCACCTCCACTTAGTTTACTTTTACAAAGGTCAGATCTATAACCTCTATAAATACTCTTTCATGCTGCTTTATATCGTCACTGACTCTTCTGTGATTCGCAATACCCTTAAAATGATTAGCAGGGTTGCATTATCCCCTATATACATATCATCTACATCTACATCCTGGAGTTCTGTGAAAAAAATGGAATTTGGTATTTAGCGTGTTTAAATCAAACTTGCTTCCAATTCCCATAAGGTTTATTACACAATAAGAGCAATTCCTAATGATACACGGCTGATCTGTACAGGTGTCGGCCTAGGAAACATCTGGCTATACCCGTAGGTAGCAGAAGACGCAACACACTTAAACCTTTGGGGAAAGAAAGACATCTGTTTCATATGCTTAAAAATTTAAAATTGATGCTAAATTGTAGATGATCAGTTTGTATGGCAGCGAGCTGTACTGTACACGGTTATTGTGCAGGAAAAGAGGTGGGCAATTATCCAAACAAGAAAAAAAATATCCTGTTGAATTCCATAAATCTTCTTTTTAAGTATTAGCCATCATAACTGAAAATTCTGTTCTGTTTCAATGAGAAAAACATATTCGCTGTGATAGAATCTCTGTAATCATATAGCTCATTTACTTGCTTATAACAGATGTTAGTGGGCCTCCATTTTTTTTTTTTAATATTTACTTGTCAAAAAAAGTCCAGTTCCCATGAAATGCAATTGGATACCACTAAACCAACAACAGAGAATTATACTCACAAAAATGTGTATAACTCTAATGGATGGCATGTCATTTTTATTTAGAGATGAATGAATTTCTGAAAAATTGATCAGTTATGGTTCAGCCCTTTTAAAAAATTGCAAAACTCAGAATTATGAAATTTATAAACTTGAAATCATGTTGAATCCAAACCATGCTCCAAAACATGTATATTGCAAAGCAACACATAAAAAAATACACTATATTGCCAAAAGTATTGGGACAGCTGACTTTGCACACACATGAACTTTAATGGAATCCCAGTCTTAGTCCATAGGGTTCAATATTGAGTTGACCCCGCCCTTTGCAGCTATAACAGCTTCAACTCTTCTGGGAAGGCTGGAAGGCTGTCCACAAGGTTTATGAGTGTGTCTATGGGAATGATTGACCATCAAGTTCCTCCACCCCAACCTTGCTCATCCATGTCTTTATGGACCTTGCTTTGTGCACTGGTGTGCAGTCATGTTGGAACAGGAAGGGGCCATCCCCAAACTGTTCCCACAAAGTTGGGAGCATGAAATTGTCCAAAATGTCTTGGTATGCTGATGTATTAAGAGTTCCCTTTACTGGAACTAATAGGACAAGCCCAACCCCTGAAAAACCACTCCACACCATAATCCTCCGTCCACCAAACTAGTACTGTTCTGTAGCCAACCGCCAACCGCCAAACCCAGAGACGTTCATCAGATTGCTAGACAGAGACGCGTGATTCGTCACTCCAGAGAACACGTCTCCACTTCTCTAGAGTCCAGTGACAACACTGCATCCGACTCTTTGCATTGCACTTGGTGATGTAAGGCCTGGATGCAGCTGCTCGGCTATGAAATTCCATTCCTCTATAAGCACTATTGTAGTGCTAATCTGAAGGCCACACAAAGTTTGGAGGTCTTTAGCCATCGATGCTGCAGACAGTTGTCAACCTCTGCACACTGTACAATTCAGCATGTGCTGACCCCACTCTGTCATTTTCCGTGGCCTTCCACTTCATGGCTGATTTGCTGTTGTTCCCAGTTGCTTCAATCTGTTATAATACCACTAACAGTTGAGCGTGGAATATTTAGTAGCAAGGACACGGGTTGACTTATTACACAGGTGAAAACTTATCACAGTACTACGCTTGAATTCACTGAGCTCCTGAGAGCGACCCATCCTTTCACAAATGTTTGTAGAAGCAGTCTGCATGCATAGGTGCTTGATTTTACACATCTTTGGCCATTGAGGTGATTGGAACACCTGAATCCAATGATTTGGAGGGGTGTTCCAATACTTTTGGCTATATAGTGTACGTACAAATGATTTGGGAAGCTGCTGGTTGGTGAGATGAGAACTGAAAAAAATAGGCGCTGTGGAAAATGCTTTCAGACAAGCACCTTAATGAAGGTGCATCTTTATTGGGTGAGACAAAGTAGCAAATATAATAAAATTTGACCAGCCTGAAGTGAACAGTGTGACTCCAATGGATGGCCCGTCCGCTCTGAAGGAAGCTGAGATCAGAGAATGCTCCTGTCGACTTCAAATCACGTGGTGTCAGCGTACTGGCGTCCCAGGTGGTGTCACCATGGCAAGCGAAGACAGTGTCCAGCGTTGGCCTCACCTGGGAGCATGTGTAGGGTTACCAAGACGACATGTTTCGCGCAGTTGCGCTTTGTTGACAAACATGTCTTCTTGGTAACCCTACACATACTCCCAGGTGAAGCCAACGCCGGACACTGCCTTCGTTTGCCATGGTGACACCACCCGGGATGCCGGGACGCTGACACCACGTGATTTGAAGTCGACAGGAGCATTCTCCGATCTCAGCTTCCTTCAGAGCGGACGGGCCATCCGTTGGAGTCACACTGTTCACTTCAGGCTGGTCAAATTTTATTATATTTGCTACTTTGTCTCACCCAATAAAGATGCACCTTCATTAAGGTGCTTGTCTGAGAGCATTTTCCACAGCGCCTATTTTTTTCAGTTCTCTTCATCGTGCAAATGATTAACAAGGCAGTAGTGGTGAGCTCATGATTAACTGTTCACATGTTTCCACCTGGAGTGGCCTCTCTGCGCTCATTTGTATGGTTGATGAGATGATGGTTCCAAAAAACAGCTTGAAACACCTTTTTATAAAACTCTACCAGGAATACTAAAATAAAAGGGTGGGACTTGGTGGCACTGGCAGTCAAGCTAAGGGAGCTCAGGCAATAGCAGAGGCAGACATAAGGCAAAACAGTTTCTGAAGTAGTTTTGGTCCTTTTCTCCTGTAAACCTTTTGGAAGTTCTCTTGGATAAACTCTAATCTACTCTATTTTCTCTCAGTTGGCCACATTTAACCAGTATAGAAACTAACATATAACAAATGATGGCACCTCGTGCTTGCGTCATATAAGACTACATTCAATAGCTGTGTGAAAAGAGCTGTGGCCATTCAGCCCATACCATTGAAAGTCAGGCTGACAGCGGCTGAAGCTATCTGTGACTGTTTGCACAGCCAGTGATTACCTGTGGTTGGGAACAGTTTGTGTTCAAGCACAATGGCCACTGTTTATTTAGTCAGCATTGCTAGGTTGAATTTAAAGAGCCTGATCTGGCACTACATTCTCTCCCCACCAGAGATTTTTGGTCCCCCAAAGAAAAAAAAAGTACACAAATAAACTTGAGAAAAGAAACATTTTAACAGATTTATCACACTCATCTAGCAAAGTTTCTAGCATGGGTGTCATTCACTGGTTCAAAGTCCTCAGACAGTTTAGTGGCAATAACTTCTCTAGAGCAGCACTCTTTTGAGGCATCAGCCAACTCAACAAAAGGATGAATCTGTTGTCTAACCTTTTGCTTTTTGGGTTACAATGTTTCTCCGTCAGAAGGTTTCATAGTGGTTCCTGAAGGTTGTGAAGAGAAAGTGTCTTCCAGTGTTGGGCTCAATGTTCAAGTCGAACATAAGTTTGACTCAAACATCGGCCATTCGTAGCTGTTCGCTGTTCGCCCGCCTAGCGCCCCACAATGCACTGTGCACTCTCACAGTGTAGGTCAGATCAGGTGCAATGCTTTGGCCAATCACAGCACAATACACTGTGAAAGTAATTATTGGTCAAAGTCACAGTGACTTTGGGCAATCATGGCTCACGGTCTACGCCCCACACTATATAAGGCTGCTTACACAGCAGCCTTGTGTAGTGTGTTGCTGGAGTTTAGTGGAGTTAGTGGTGTGTTAGGAGTGCAGTGTAGTGTAGTGTGGTATTGTGAAGAGCAGTGGTGTCAGTGAAGTGTCGGTGTGTTTTACAGCACTTCTGCGTCACCAATGTTCCCATTTTTTTCTTATTTAATTTTTTTTTTTCAGCATCAGGCTCTGTTGCTGCATCATTAGTGTCCCCCTTCTATGTTGCAGGTGTTCCTCCTTCTGTGTCAGCGGTGGTTTCATTTTTTGTTTTTTTTCTTTCTTAATTAATTAATTAATTTATTTATTTATTTATTTCCAGCAGCAACAATTTCTTTTTTTAACCACAGCAGTAAAAATATTTAGGGCATAATTGCTGTTCCCCCTTCTGCATTACAGGTGTTCCTCCTTCTGCACCAGCAGTGGTTCCCTTTTTTTTTGGCTTTCTAATTTTTTTTTTTTTTACAACAGCAACTAAAAAAATTTTCTCCACAATTGCTGTTCCTCCAGGGTCGCATGTGTTCTTCCTTCTGTGTCACCAGTAATTTAGTTTTTTTGGTTTTCCTAATTTTGCAGTAGCAGTAAATAAAAAAAATTCTCCATAATTGCTGTTCCCCTTTATTTTCTATATTAAAAAAAAACATAACAAAATGGTCTATAGTGCACCAAGCACAAAAGTATTGCACCCAAGCACCACATTCTCATCCCAAACTCTTAAATAAAAAGTTATAAAAATCCCTGAAAAAAATCTCCATCATGTCCGAATGGCCAACAAGGAGAGGCAGATGCTCACAGGCAGCTAAAGAGGGCAAGCAGCCTCTGTGTCCACAGTGAAAAGTGGTAGTCCTGGACATGGTGCATCCTTTGCAGGCAGGGCATGCTTGTCCTTTTTTTCTGGTGCTGGCCGTGTTATTGAGCCACAACATGCAGAAGAGGTGGAGTAGTGGATAACTAAGCCAATTTCATCCTACTCATCCTCTGTTGCCATCCCAATGCAGGCACGTGGTGTGGTATGTCTCTGGGAAAGGGGGAACTCAATCGTCCCCCCTTTATTGCCCTGCTAAGCCTGTGCTCTGATCAAGGGTCTGGTAGGACCCCACGCTACCCCCCCCATTTTTGGGGGTGGGTTTTCCCTTAAAAGTCCTACCAGGCCTAAAGGGCCTAGTATGGCTTTTAGGGGGAACCCCACGCACTGTAAAATAGTTTTGTTACTGTGGGGTCCCTCCTAACCTTCATACCAGACCTAAAGGGTCTAGTATGGACTGGGGGGAGGGCATGCTGTTTTTTTTCTTATTTTATTTTTTTTAATAAAAAAGTAATTTAAAAAAAAATGTCAGTCATGCTGCAGCAGGTTCTATACATTGTACAGACGTGCAGTTTTTTAACTTTAAGCAATAAAAAAAAGACTGCCCCTTTAAAAATGGTACCCAAGTCCCCATACCCCTTTTATGACCAATAATTTGCATACTGTATAAGCCTTGAAAATGGGCACTTTTGAATTTACAAGTTTGAGTCCTATAGACTTGCACTGAGTTTGAAGTTTGCGGTGGACCTTCATTAGGTTTGAACGTTCGACTACAAACCGAACACTAGTGTCTTGTAGACCATGAGTCTCCACTTCTTCCTCAGGTCCACAGGACACCTCTTCCAGCTGAGTTAGTTTCTCAGTTGGGTACTTCTTTTCTCTAACCTGATGCCTGTACACTAACAGCTGTATATGGTACGCACTCTCTGGTAAAGAATGCATTGCCTCACCAAGTCTGTGTTTTTTCCCAGGATTACAGAACCCTTGTGGATCCTGGAGGCTGAGAACACATAACGGCCAGTGTGTTGTAGGTCCATGGTTTTTCAACAATGAGAGAGTAAAATGACAGCTTGATGTACAGGTACAGTGGGTCAAAGGGTTACTTCTCCATTTTGATACCCTGATCTTTAGGTCTTCCAAATTCTGTAGAGGCATGTACTCCAGGTGTCTGTCATAGAAGTCAGCAAAGTCGCTTGAGCACCTGGGTTGAGAAAAGCTCTCTTGTAAATTCTGTGTACTTGAATAGGCCCCACAGGCAATTGACCTATCAATTTTACAGGAACTTTGGTAGAAGTAGCTCAAGTAACAGTTCTAACAAACTGATCTCAAACTCTTCTTCTACAGCCTTCAAAGTAATGCTTTCACCCATGTTGTGGAGATTGGTGGACATCTTGAACAGCAAAACCTAATACAGTAGCAGGTATCTTCATTCATCTCTTTGAAGTGTTAGGCAAGGTCTTTCTTAAAGGCTCTGGCCTTCCCTTCTCTCTATCATCACACTTTGATTGGAAGCTGGCTGAGGTAACTGAGGTGGTCTGACATCTGTGTGGAGATTTCATTCTGCAGCTCCCAAAAGATGAAATGACCTACCACTTGACTGACTTCTTAATTTGAGGCCTTCTGAAAGCTTAGTTGGACTGGCACGCACCTGGCTCCTTCCCCCTGAATTTCTTTAGCAACTTACTCCAGCCTTACTCTTTCTTTGATAGACCTGGGCCATGACTCTCTTTGTTTACAGGATTACCATCACCATCATCTGGGACATCTGTGTCTTCAACATGGCTATTTCAGACTGGATGTCCAACTGTTCCGGTTCTTCAAGCACCCTGGTGTTGGTGACTCAGTCCATCTTGTCTTGCCTCACTAACATGGATATCACAGCGCAAAAGAGGTCAGAAGGGATCCCAGATGAGAACCGCGACTAGTAGCTCCACATCTGAAGGAGCTGCTGGATTGTATCCTGCACCAGTGATTGGCCACCCTTACATGGACACAAAACACCACAGGCACAACAAACTGGAATGGTTCTGGAACAGCAGCTCTGCGCATGGTCCTGACTCTCAGCGGCAGCAGACAGTCTCTGTGCAGCAGCACGCGTCTTTCACTCCTTCAGCATTGAAAACAGCAGTGATAGCAGCAGCTCCTGTAAACAGGTTCCTAACCTTTTGTGGGTCTCTGGAGCTTCTGATCTGTACCAGTAGTTTCTGACAACACTTTGGGACACTGCCTCACACTTTCCCCTTGGCAGCCCACTCTCCATCCAAGTCCAGGAAATCTTTTCCATGCCCCATGTTGTTCTGACTAAATACAGCTGGGGGGAAGGGGCATTTAGCATCCTCCTGGCTCACCCAGTCCTCCTTTTCCCTTGCTACCAGGGACGGGACCCCCTTAGCTGCAGCAGTAGCCAATCAGGACACAGTCCAGCTTTCCTCTCCCTAGGCTGTCCATCAAGGGAAGAAAAGAGAAAAAAATGCCCTTGCTGCGGTTTATTTTTTAAATTTAAATTAAATTTAAAGTGACACCCCTTCCTAAATGGCAGCAATCTATAGAATACACCACATACAGTTTTCAGGCTATATTGAGCTGCGTGGGGATGATATATGTCCCCTCTCCTTTTTACCTTCCTTAGAGAATGGCTTTGATGTCAGAGGCGGATCCACCTCTTTGCCAAATCTCCCACCCCCCACCCTCTTTTTTTTTCTTCTTTTCTTTCTTTCCTCCCTCTTCTCTCCTCCTCTATCTTTTTCTCTCGTATTTCCCACTCCCACTTTCATCTCCCAATTATTGGTCCAGCTATATGCTGGGAGGATGACATTGGCCACAGTGCAATTTGTTGACCTTGATAATGCCCTATGATACCTCCAACAGCTATATCAAGAAATTGCAGTTTCCGAAATCGGGGGGCCCTCAAGCCATCATATACTTGTTTTATTTTCTGTAGCAATTTCAAGAATTATTGTTATTTACGTTTCTCAGCTCGTTTAAAAAATCTGGCTCATTAACAAATAGAAAGATGTACACCCGATCCTGTGACCCTAATCATTGGATCTAATGTAAATACCTTTGAAATGTACCTTTTTGACGTCTGATCAGATTTGATTCTGTATTGGCAAACGTACTTTAATAAAATTTGCTTGGAAAAAAAAAAATTAAAGAGCCTGGCCTGGTACTAAGTTAGGTAGACTGATGCTTTTTAAAGACACCCACTGGTGTGTCTTTTAAAGGTGTGTTTTTAAAGCATCTCTTTAAAATTCAAGTATTTTATATATTCTAGGCAAATGGCTAAATATACAGATACAATACATACTGTATAGTATATAGGTTGTTTTTCCTGCCAGAACGATTTGTATTTCTGCACATCCAGTCCTGAGATTTACATAGCTCTGCCACACTTCACTTCACAGTCTTGCCTGGCAATGGAGGGATGACTGGATCTTCCTTTTTTTCAGTTTCCCTTTCATTCTCCCTCTGCCCAGGGGCGGACTGACCATTTGGAAACTCGGGCACTGCCCGAGGGCCCGGGGTCAGTAGCGGGCCCCATGAGATGCCACTGGTACCTTTGTCATAGGCTTTTTTGAGTTTGGGCAAGGACACAGGGGTCCCATGATCCCCTATTGCCCGGGGGCCCCATGAGTTGTCGGTCCGCCCCTGCCTCCGCCCCACACTCTGCAACTGAATGGTGAAAGGAAAAGCATCAGACTGATTACCTCATCTTCTCTATCCTCTAATTAGCATGCTCCTTGTTTTAGCACATGAGAACTGCAGTTCAATTGACTGTCTCCTTGTGCTGCTTCTCCCTCACTTTTAGCTCTGCTGTACAAGGGACAGAAAAGACTGATACCAAGTCAAATTCAGGTTCTTGCACTGCTTGCATTTAAAATGCATTGTAATAACAATTACAGAGCTGCCTTGTTTTGTGTCTTTATTTATTACTTAATATAACTATCTAAAAAAACCTTGCACTTTCCATTGTAATGAGAGAAGGCTATATGTAATCTAGGATCTGATGCCATAAAATGTTGTGCCTGTGCACACCCACTCTTCGACATCATGTTGATTGACAGCATAGCATGCAGATGAGTAGAATCAGGAAAAGGCTTTATATACATTTATGTAGATAGTAAGCCATCAACAATGAGCCATTGAAAACACGCCTTTTTTCTCTGAATTAGACATGAAATAATTTATGTTTCCAGGTACTTTGTTGCGCTGTAATGTTAATAGATTTTACTATATACCCATTAGGTTTAAAAGCTGTTATGGAGGTCAAGCTTTGGTGTAGTGTGATGATCCTTTACTTAAACTAAGTGCAATTAACTTCGGCTAAAGTGCTAAAACTTTTAGAGCCCCATGCATGATTAGAGGCTGCTCTTTACTAAAAGACCATATTAATTTTATGGTACGCCATTGTTTTAATGGTGATTTGGCATGAAGGAGTGCATTAGGTCCTGCTCTTAAAATGGTTGTTGCAAGTATAAGTGCATTAGGTATATATACTTGTTTCATAGTACTTTACAACAATGCACATAAACGGCTGTATTAAAAGTAAAAGCAATCCTAATATAGCTATGGATCGCCAAGTAAACTATGGCTTTAGTCCGGTAATATTGATCCATTTAAAGCATATCTTCAGGTTAAAAGAGCTAACTTCATCCCCTTGGTGGTCAGTAATGATATCATCACCATCAAATCTGACATCAGACACTGAGATGATGCCATTATGACCCTACAGGGGCCATATATAATATAACCTGTTGTTGAACCTTACTATCAACTTTGTAGCCTTTAGAGCAACCATTCTCAGTCAGGGTTCATTGAAACCATAGGGTTCTTTTAGAGATTGCAAGGTGTTCCTTCATCTCTGGCTGATTGACCTCCCATTTAATCATGCCTGCATAGTTCTGGGACCAACACCACTTGTCAAGCCTGCTGCATGACACCGGTGATCTTTTTTAGCTGTCTGTAAGGGCAGCATTCTTTCCACTGGTCACCAATGTAAGGAATGTTTTTCTCATTGACCCCAATGAATTGGTTTTAGCAGGGGTTCCCCAAGACATAAATGTTCATTTCATGCTACTGGATGACCCTGTAGACAGGCAGCAAAGGTTTTCTGTTTGAGCGGGGGGCACGCTGCTATTTTTTTTTCACAGGACTGATTTACCTTGCTACTGTATTTGTGTGGAGCTGACCTTCTTGGTAGAAGCAAGGCTTTCCACCCCCATAACACAGCTGCCCCCTGATGACTGGTAATCTTTTGAGTGTTGGAGATGTAATGAAGCAACACCAAGAGAGGTTAAAGTGTTTCTAAATGCCCAAGGTATTTACCTTCATGTATACTATGCATCAAGGTAAAAAAAACATTCTGTGTGCAGCTCCCCCCTCCCCAATCCTTTCCTCAGCCTCTGCCAATCCTGCAATGTTGTTGATGGCCTCTGCTATCTGGGGACTCTTCCTCCTCATTGGCTAAGACAGTAGCAGGAGCCCATTGACTCCCGCTGCGGTCATTCACAGCCAGTAAGCCAATGAGGGGAGAGCAGGGGGCAGGGCCGATCCGCAGCTCTGTGTGCTTTATGGACGCATACAGCAGTGGCTTGGGAACAAACACGCAGTGGTGCCCCCAGGACAAGTGGCTTTCCCTGAGGATATGGGCTGCTCTGTGCAAGCCACTGCACAGGGCAGATTAAAAAACATAAAAACAAGCTTTAGTGTCACTTTAAGAAAACACAGATCAACAGCATGAATATAATAGAAGCAGGGAGATCCTTGCACTGTAGCTTCCTCTCCAGCAAGGAGATCAATGAGCAGCACAGTAGTGGTATCACCAAGTCTTACTCTACAAACCAGGGACTACTGAGTAGGATGGTGGTATGCCACACCGATGTAGATCAAGAAGCTGTCAGCATGTGTACCAAGCCCTCTGCCTAGCTCAGTGAGATCAGTGGTGCAAACCAGGAGGGCTAAGCAGCACTGTTTTACTACACATCACCTGAAAATATCAGTCAGCGGCAGCAATTTCTTAGATCTCGCACAGTAGACATACAGCAATGAGACTCAACACACAGTAAGTGCACTGCTATTTTTCAGGCGGTAAGACAAACGGTAGATTTTTCAGGGTACTGTAAGGCACAGTTTCCATTTCTAGATGTTCCCTATTAGATAATAAATCTTTTGAGTTCTGGTCCATTTAAAAGATTTTTCAGAGTACAGCTAAAGTATAATTTATATTACTAGACATTCCTTAAATCTTTAGTCTACGAGTTCACGTCCACATAAAAGTAAACTGGTAAGTGGCCGTCTTGAGCAATTCATTAATAACAAATTACAGGGAGAGCAATTTTTCCATCATTTTCCTTTCCCAAAGGATAGAGAACTATGAATGTTACCATGATTTAACTCTTCTTCTGAGAATGCTAGGTCCATGGCTATGATGCTGAGGCTTTAGCTTCAATATTTTTTGAGTTACTGACCCAGAACAAGTATAAAGATTAAAAAGCCTTACTTTCCTTTGACTCTCCATTCCTACGTGGTTGTTGCAGATCCATGACCCAAAAGTACTGAGGCCAGACACAGCCAAGCCACTAGCATTTCCACAAGGAGGCCAGCAACAATACCCCCCCCCCCCCCCATCTTTGTCTCTTTACTCTAACAAATGGGTGAAGAAACCTTCCAGATAGAGCCACTCGAAATAGACTAAATGTGACACAATGCTTTATATTATTTCCACATATCATACCGGTCTGTAATATATCGCCCAATCACAAAGCAACGTGTTCTATTCCTTGATAATTCAACATTAAAATTCTATTTTTAATAATCCCATCCTTCAGGCTTTAGCTGGCTCTTTATGTATTAATGCAGAAATTATCCTAAACAGTTAGATTATAATGTCTTTAAAGATTAGACCTTCCGTGATGAATATTAAAATCCTCACTTCTCAGGAAAAATCTGTGCTAATAATATCTCAGATAATACATTTACTTTAAAAAGTGCTTCAACAAGAGTCCAACTTGCTTCGCTCTCTGGTTACATTTCTGAACGTGATTCATTAGATTCTAGAATGTGCTTAAACAGCTGCATTTAAACATACTGTGGGGTGGTTTTGTCAACGTGGGGAATATTTGCATATTTTCATATCTAAATACCCTGCTCATCACAAGCTGACTAGCACCTCTTAACCCAGCCAGTCTATAATCCTAATTCAGTAGGAGGCATGCAAATATATAGGAACTAATTCAGGATTAGCAGTCCAACACCAGGGAGGGTGGGCTCCTACCCTTGGTGGTCTTGATGAACATATCAGCTTTTTCTTTAACTAATTCTCTGTCTGTCAGGTGATTCGGAGTTCTTCAACATATTGTGGATGTGATTATATTTTTGTTCTGGTCTATGGCCTATATAGAGTTCCTTTGCACAAGTAGGAATAGATTCCGATGTAGACAGAAGAAAATGTTGATAGCAAAATCAGGGGCGGACTAACAACTCATGGGGCCCCAGGCAATAGGGGATCATGGGGCCCCTGTGTCCTTGCCCAAACTCAAAAAAGCCTATGAAAAAGGTACCAGGGGCATCTCATGGGGCCCCCTACTGACCCCGGGCCCTCGGGCAGTGCCCGAGTTTCCAAATGGTCAGTCCGTCCCTGAGCAAAACAGATAGATAGATTAGTGTTTCTCAACCATGGTGCCACGGCACCTTGTATTGCCTTCTGGGTTTCCCAAGGTTGCCGCGAGCACAGGACCCAGTTTGCCCTGGATCAGCATCATGAGTTGCCATGGTGCACCAGCACTATAACAACCAATGGCTCTGTGATCAGGGGACTGTGTGATTTAGGGGCTCTGTGATGGGGCAGCCTATGTGAATGGGGGGCTTTGTGATAGAGGAACTCTAAGGTTATGGGGAGGCTCCAATATGATGGGGAAACTTTGATGTGATAGGGGGACTTTGGTGTTATAGGGGGTATCATGAATAGGGAGCCTTGGATGTATAGGGGGAACTCTGATGTGAGGGGTGCCTCTGACATGTAGGGGTGACTCTGATATGAAGAGGGGACTCTAATATGATGGGTTGCCTCTGACATGATAGGGGACTTCTGATGTGGTGGGGCATCTGATGTGAAGGGGGGGGGGACTCTGATGTGATGGGGGGGACCTATGATGTAATAGGGTAACCACAAATGTGAAGGGAGCTTCTGATATGACATTAAATTTATCCAGGCAATTGTTTGCTTTGTCCCAGGCTCAGGTTTCCTGTTGATAAGTAACATTTTTGTTTTTTTACATTTTAGTCTTGGGTGCCTTGAGATTTGGCCTACTTTTAAAGGGTCCTGATACTTAATTAAAGGCTGCAAAATGCTGTAGATAGATAATTGAATTTGTAGGATCAAGTCCCTCCAATGTTATTCTTCCAGTTCATCATATCTTATCAATGCAGAGCCCTTGATGCAGAAGTACCAATGGTATTGCTGCAAGCAGTGATATAACAACATGGCCATCATTATGCCATGTGGACAAGCTGGAACAGAAGGTAAAGGCTTAGAAAAAATGCACTGCAAATGCATGTAAACATACATGTGGAAGTGCATGAAAAATTCAAATTTTCTGGTGTGAATGGGCCCTTAATGTATAATTAATGTGTTTGAGCACTCTAACAGGCAGTGGTAAGGAGATATTGTGTTATGGTGGTTCTAAAATTCAGTAAAAAGTTTTGTAATGGAGTAATAGAAGTAAATGCTGAATGTGATGTAAGCTTTCCTGTGATGGATAGGTTCCAACTCGTTATGTCAAGGTGAACAACAGGTTTAAAGATGCTGTACTAGATAACTGAGCACTGATTTATTGTATAAGCTGGCAATAAATGTACCTGTAGGAATGTTAAACCAATATATAACTGGTGAAAACAGTGGTAAAATATTGGTATCAACTAATCCAAGAAAATAAAGGTCCTTGTACAGTATGCACACAACACATACAGCCTGAATAGCGGGTGAGCAAATGTGTTCCAAATTAAGGGGTACCCCTGAAAGTGACTGCAAAGTACCTGAAAAGTAATTGTCTGTGTTGGCCGGCTTTCGTTGGGGCCTTTCTGAAGGTAAAGTGGTGCACGTGTAGCTGTCCCTGAAAGAGTGTACAGCAGATAGCTAGTGGGCTGCTAAACAAGAGGGAATCTCTCCTACATTAACTGTGCCAGTGTTGATCTAATCACAAATGTTCAGCTTACCCCCCCCCCCCCCCCCCGATACACAGAAACAAAGAACCCGATCTCTCCAGAATGCCTGAAAAAACTCCTTTGTCTCTCCCCCTCTGTGTGCAGGGATTTGTGTCCCCTTCAAGTCTAAGCTTCCATTCACTTCGATTGTACAAGGCTGCTAAGAGAACTACAAATCCTGGAGTCCTTTGCAGCTGACATCTTCCTCCTCCTCCCCATTTCAGCTGGCTCACTGTAGCTGCTAGGAATGGGGGGGATTACACACAGAACATAGACCCATTTTCACAGCCAGCAGCCAGCCATACACAGTGTGTATGTGTGGGGGGAGGTGGGCAGACCCCATAGCACCATTACTGTGGCAGTACACTACTACACCAGGAATAATTATAATGGTAGAATGCTCCAAATGCCAAAGCTTCCTAACAATTCAAAAACCATACTGTTACTTTAATCAACTTTCACTTAGGATTAGGGTGCATGCTTATACATGTATGTTTATTTGGCTGTGAGCTGTAAAAAGGCCCTGAAATCAAAATGTGAAGAAATGTTTTGTTATAGAGAAAATCTACTCACAAAGAGTAATTAGAAGCTTCAAGACGAGGAGAGGGATATGATGTGCAAGGAGGAAGGGGGCTATTATTATTATACAGTATTTAGCGCCAACAGTTCGCTCAGTGCTGTTCATTACAATGGGAGACAATACATGAGACAGTACAACAATAATATAATGCGATACATGAGGGGTTCGAGAGCCCTGCTCCTTGGAGCTTACAATCTAGGAGGGGATCAACTAATCTATGCTAGGGAATTGACACTTTCTGGAGTTGGAGCACTTTTGTGCTTAAGAAAATACCACAAAACCATCCCAGATTTTGTGGGATTGTCCCGAAATTTTAACAGAATGCCAGAGTTCCAATTATCTGAGCTGTCTCCTGGAGCTCGGTGCTAGAGCGCTTGTTCCACTACCTGGCTGCAATCCCATGGAGAACCTGTGCAGCAGAGCAATTTCCTTCCCAACAGAATCTGTATAGTCTGGGCAGCAGAAGGGAAAGAGCAGCAGTATAGAACATAGACTGCTTGCATAAAGACACATTTTTGGTCTGAAGGTGATTTGCACCCTTACCAAATATGTGAAAATGTAAAAGTTACTAAGAAGTTCAATAAATGCCTTACTTAGACAATGAAGTGAAGAAGGGTTTTATTATTATGCTAGGACAGTATGGCCTACACTTGCAAGGAGGAGAGATTGAGTGGCACCGGGAGGCTGCTTACTGACAGTTTAGGGTGTATCCCCCATTTCATGATGATGTCATCCCTGGTGCACAGCCTGAGCCTACTGTATGAGTAGAAACCTCTAGAGTAATCTGTGTCTCAATTGTTTTTTATGGCGCAAAATGAACCTGCTTCATGGAACTTGATTTCTGACCACTACATGTGGAAAGTGTTAGAAGGTTCAAGACCCCTTGAAGGATTCTGAGGCTTAGAAGAATCTTCTGAAGAGAGAGTGTTCTCCATAGATGCAGATTCCTGCCAACACTATTGGTTACAAAGTTACATAGTTAGTTTGGCTGAAAAAAGGCAAAAGTCCATCCAGTTCAACCATTAAAAAAAAAAAAAGATATAATCCTATACCCACAGTTTATCCAGAGGATCCCTGGATCAACTTTACCTATAAATGTTAGTATACAGTTATATTCTGTGTATCTAGGAAAGAATCCAGGACTTTTGTAAAACAATCCACTGAGCTGGCCAGAACCAACTCTTGAGGGAGTCTATTCCACATTTTCACAGCTCTCGCTGTGAAGAAACCTTCCCGTGTTTGGAGATTAAATTTCTTTTCCTCCAGACATAAAGAGTGCCCCCTTGTCCTCTGTGATGACCTCAGGGTGAATAACTACACCAAATTCACTATATGAATGACTGATGTATTTATACTTGTTGATCATATCCCCTCTTAATCTCCTCTTCTCAAGAGAGAAAAAATTCAGTTCCTCTAATCTTTCCTCATAACTGAGCTCCTCCATGCCTCTTATCAGTTTGGTTGCCCTTCTCTGTACTTTCTCCAGTTCCCCAATGTTAGTATCCCTGCCTACATGTTGTTGCTTGAGATTTCTGACCACTACCATGTAGAAAGTGTTGGAAAGTTCGAGACCCCTTGCAGGATTCTGAGGTTTAGAGGAATCTGCTGAAGATTGAGTGCTCTCCATAAATGGTGGTCTCTACCAACCCTATCAGTACCCCGCTGCTTGATTAATACCCTTACCAGATCACCGGTCATTGGGGAGCAGCTTAGACATGAGGAAGCAAAGCACTGCCTCTACCAATTTGGTCACCTGCATATCAAGTTGAGGAAAAGGGCATGGCAAACCAGTAATGGAAAAAGATAAGCTGTAGGGATATTACAGGCAATACTGATGTCTCTTTGTCTTCTGCATGCCTTTTTGGGCACAGCTTCCTCCTTTAAACTGTAGGTTTCCTCCAGCCACACTGGATATAACCTTCCTCTGCACTGAGTAATATGTTGGCATCATATCGGTACAAATAAATAAAATGGATGAACTTTGTATCAAGCAGCATTCACAAAGTGTCCCATTAACATCCACACAATTCCATCCTCTGAGCAATATTTAATCTCAGACATCATGTTTGTTTTATGGAGAAATATAAGTTAGTATTAGCCCTAAAACTTGCAGTTCTCCCAATTTAATGTTTATATGTCTATAAATTACATTTTATATTGTGCCTTAAACTGTGGCTTATTTCAACAGTGTTGTAAGTGCCTTTGCAGAGTCACACTAGGCAAACTTTTTTTGTGTTCTTAAAGGGGGTTGGGTGCCTCATTAGCATTGCTGCCTTGTGGGCCAGGGAAGAAATATGTACTTTTATAGCACAATATATCCCCTCTTTCATTTGTCTGTTTTCAGCCGATTCAGCTCTTGCAGATGCTAATTGTCCATTACGCTCCTGGAAGCCACTGGGATGTATCTGCCTTTTGCCACCACGGTAGGTGCAGTGAGGTTAATGAGAGGTATGAAGAGCTTTATACGCCAAGTCTCGTGAAGCAATTTATAGCCATAAATAATGCTGTGACTCACATTGGGCATCGTGTGAATGATAGCCTCTTAAGTAGTAGGATTTTGGGGATTACTGCCCATCTGCACTTGTTATCTGGAGTCGATAAAGTTATTTCAGTGTCACGGTTAAAGTAGGACTGTACATCTACTTTTTCATTATATTTTTATTTACGTAATAAGATATTTATTGTGTTTTTTTAGGGTGTTCTTTGAAACTCAAGGGGTTTACATTTTATAAATGGTCATTATTGCTGTATAGTCCTCATTCTCTATATTATATTTAAAGTGTATCTAAAGCCATTTCTTTCTTTGATTAATTATGCAAGGTTTGGAACCTCTCTCAGGTTTTCTTGTGCTGTACATGCCCCTTCAGTTGAAACTTACCCTTTCATTTTGTCCTGGGACCCATTTTCAAATTAGGGAAAGTCCAAAATTTTGAGTTGTTGCTGGAAAAGGATTAGAAGAAAAACCTTTTGATGGGGACAGCTATCTAAAAGAAGATATATTTTAAAAAGCAGTTCAGCTCCAGAAAATTTTACCCTGTTCATGGCCATTTTTTGCTATTGAGCGCTACTTTATCTGGTAATTGCAACGCTGTACACAAACGAAATTATCATTTTTTTCACACAAATAGAGCTTTCTTTTGGTGGTATTTTATCACCACTGGGATTTTCATTTTTTGCAATATAAATGAAAAAATACCAAAAACTTTGGAAAAAAAATACTTTCTGCTATAAAAAATGTAAAAAGCTAATTTCTTCATAAATTGTGTCCAAAATGTATTCTGCTCCATATCCTTGATAAAAAAATCCCAATAAGTTTATATTGATTAGCTTGCGTGAAATGTATAGTGCCTACAAACCAAGGTATATAATACTATCTTTATTTATTTATTTATTTTTATGCATTTAATGGCAGTGATCAGTGACTTATATTGAGACTTCAATAGTGCTGCGGGCAATCTGGGGGGAACTGACAAACTGCAACTGACCTGTGACAGTAATACAGTGATCATTAGTAATATTTTACACTCTGTCTGTGCTAACACTGGCTAGGAAGGAGTTAACACTTAGGTCAATCAAGTGGTTACATTTATGCCTAACTATGTGTAGTGCCCTCTGGTATACATAGTTGGTCAGAGTAGTTAGAGGCTTGGTAGAAGCCTGGGTTTTAGTAAGAGGGTTACTTCAGGTCAGGGCTGGAGGGCTCTATAGGTCAGCCCTCTGGTACCTCTCCCTGCTCTAGATACTTGGAGAAGCTTCTGGAAGTCAGTAAGAAATGTAGGAATATTTTACCAATAGGACACAGAAAATAAATGAAACTTAAATGATATGTGAACCCTTACCTTGTAAAACAACTCATTCAGTTCAAAAATGAAAATCAAAGGCAAATGTTTGCCCTGCGCTCCCAGTACATTTACTAGCACCTCACGGAAAGGTCCCGATTACTACTTGCAATCGGGACCTTTCCAATCAAGTGACCACTGTGACAGCCAATCACGGCAGTCACATGACCCTAAACCCCACCCTGCCTCCAAGCATTACAAACCCCTTAAAGGGCAGGAAGGTGGCAGCACCAAGGGGTTAAAGTCCTGCTGCAGCCAATGATCCTTTCCTCCATTCTCCAGTGCCGCAGTGTAGACTGGGACTCCTGCATCAACACATACAACTAAGGATAACATAAGCTGCTATTCCTGCATTGTATGGAATAATGTTGGTAAGAGAGGTGGTGACAAGATTGGTGACTACCCTTTCAGAAGTAAAACAAGTTTTAGCTTTAAAACCTTCTAAATTGCCAGGCAAATTACTAAAGACACTGTTGAATTAGGTATAGCATATACATAAATCATCTGACCTGTTTATGTATGTAATTTTCAGCCAGTAATGTGACCTAGACACCTTTGCCGCTAACAAATAACTAGGTAACTCATTTTTTTCCAGTTCAGTTAAGTGATAAAATTTGGCAACTCGGCCACCCTTGGAATGGATGATGAAGAAGCACCATCCCCTGATAAGATCAGAATTCTGCTCTCTTCTGTCAGGACACTCCCAATGTTAGATTGACCATGTAATCTGATTGACTCACTGTGCTGAGCCTTCCTCTCCAAGTCTGGGAACGATGTAAAACCCCAACATTTTAAACAATAAGCCCCTAATGTAATGGTCGTCAACTTCCTGATAAAGGGTGCCATGTTGTTAGAGACGGGTTACATGCTTTAGGAGACAGTCAAAGACTGGAGACACATGAGACTGCTAAAGATCGCTTTCTAGAAATCAGTGCTTCCACATTTGTGCTCCCTACAGCCCCCCTAAAAATGACTTAAAGACTATATGGGTATGTTTCACTGTCCTGAGTTAGCACCTAGGTAAGGAAAAGACAGACTAGTTTCTTTAGGGGCTCAGAGGACAGCACAATAAGTTCCAAAGGGCCACACGTGGCCCTTGAGCCACAGGTTGGGCACCAGACCTCTTTAGCAAATTAGAATAGTATACACAACACAATTTTCAATAAGCACCTTTATTCTTCGCTTTTGAAAATGGTCACATAACTGCAAATCTCTCTTCATGCTATGCATGCACCTGGGTTGTAGGTGGAGTCTACACAGCAGATTTTTATCTAGTGCTTCTGGGACACAATGCTAGGGACATTGCTGCTGAATTTACAGGGCTGTCTAAAATATCACAGGCTGGCAATGGGGTTTCAAGTGCCCCATGCTTCAGCACAGTATTTTGTAGAGGGTTCAAATGATGCTGACACTATCCCGGGATTAGGAGTCTATGGAAAGCATGATCCCCTAAGTGCAGGAAGCAGGAAAAAGGGACAAATACTGGCATGATCAACAGGTATTTTTTGTGAGATGTGTGGTAGTACTAAGGACCCAAGCCAGTGTGAGGGCACACTACAGGGTGTGCTCCCATGACAGCATGAGTTCAGAGAAAGTTGGTTAAATGACTCTGACCATCATTCAACCCAGAAGACTGACACTAGTGGTGGAAAAGATGTACTGCAGGTGACAGCTCCAGTTTGCATAGTTATATAAGTAGTTGGGTTGAAAAAAGACAGAAGACCATCAACCAAAAGCATTAAAAACATCCAGCGAAACACTTTTTTAATTTTAATTTTACTGGTCAACCTATTTTTTGTTAGAAACTGAAGTTCCAATTTAAAAGAAAAGTGTGGGAGTATAAAAAAAACAAACATTCATGCTCATGTAGATGGCTGCAGCGAGCCGGTGCTGCAGCGGTCCCCCACCGACTCTACGCCAAAAAGTGAGAGTACAAAGACTGCTGATAGCTCTCGCTAGAGCACCACACTGTGAAGGGGGCTGGAGTGGCTGGTTCAGGCTGCATGCTGAGAGGCTGAGCCAGCTGCCAGCCAGGCATCTGGGCAGATCCAACATTATTGTCAGGATTCCTACAAAGCCTGGGCTGGCTCTGTAACGTCAGCTGAATCTGGGTCTTAGGAGTGCAGAACTAAGTGCAATACTGTGACCCATTGGAGAAATATGACCAAAAGAGCTTTAGCAATACTTTTCCTTTAAGCTTGAACTTTCTCACACTGCCGTAATCAAGTTCCTGTGCAATTCTGTGTCATATCTGTGTATCGTGTAAACTATTTATATAGCAAAATGAGCCTGTATTATTCCAATTAAAAGCACACAGAGGCAATTTGCAGCTTTTATTTTAAATAATGTTGACAGAACAGATTGGAACATAGCTTCAGGAATTGGTGCAAATCTTTATGGGATTTAACACCGAATGGAATGCCAATAAAGTGGTAGTGCTTAACTCTTGTACAATAAATAGCTAAAAAAAAATGAAAGTGATTGCATTGATGCTTGGTTTCCATCTTTGTCTTGTTTCGTAGCTAAGTAACTCTTTGTGTTATGGCAACCCCACCAGTCTCCAGCAATATGCGTTCTTTACTGTGCAACTGAGTAAGATTTATAGACTGGTAACTAATATGTTTGTGTTGGTTTTGGTGCTCTATAAAGGGCTCGCTCTGTTTAAATTGTGTTTTCATTTTCTTTGAATCAGATGTGCAAAGCTTTCACTTTGTTTTGCCAGGTTCTTTGGGGGCTGTGTTAAAGAAGCAGTATAAATCTTAATAAAGTATAGTGCATTACATAGCAATAGAGATATGCCTTTTCTGTGAGTAATTAACTGCTTTAATATTGGTGTATGTGTTTGGTTTCCATCCCCTCCTGTTGGCGGTGGGAGATTAGACCCCGCTCCACACCTTCACCTGCTTTCTGTACTGCTCTGTACTGTGTGGCTCAAAGATAAAGATCTGTAAATCTAACACCTGTCAGCGTGACCTGGAAGATTAACTCAGCGGTAAAGACGCCAGTTCTGGCCAAGGAATTGTCATGCCCACAGCTAGCATCAGACCCCTATCTGAAAATCAAGATTTACTGAGCTAATCCTGCTGAAACATGACTTTCTCGCTATAATTCTGCAAAGAAAGTCTTTTTTAACACTAGGCACAGAGAAAGAAAGAAAGAAAGAAAGAAAGAAAGAAAGAAAGAAAGAAAGAAAGAGAAAGAAAGAAAGAAAGAAAGAGAGAAAGAGAGAGAGAAAGAGAGAAAGAGAGAAAGAGAGAAAGAGAGAAAGAAAGAAAGAAAGAAAGAAAGAAAGAGAGAAAGAGAGAAAGAGAGAAAGAGAGAAAGAAAGAAAGAAAGAAAGAAAGAAAGAAAGAAAGAAAGAAAAAGAAAGAAAGAGAGAGAAAGAGAAAGAAGAAAGAAAGAAAGAAAGAAAGAAAGAAAGAAAGAAAGAAAGAAAGAAAGAAGGAAGGAAGGAAGGAAAGAAAGAAGGAAGGAAAGGGAAGGAAGGAAGGATGGAAGGAAAGGGAGAAACCAGAAGTTAATCAGGAAGGAGCGAGGTACAGTAAAATAGTAAAGAAGGAACGATTCTTGGAAAGAAATAAAGAAAAAGGGAAGAGGGAAGGGAAGGAAGGAAGGAAGGAAGGGAGAGAAACCAGTAGTTAATCAGGAAGGAACAAGGAACAGTAAAATAGTAAAGAAGGAAGGATTCTTGAAAAGAAATAAAGAAAAAGGGGAAAAGGGAAGGGAAGGGAAGAAAGATTATTGGAAGGAAATAAAGAATGAAGGGAATAAGGGAGGGAAGGAAGAAAGGAAGGAAAGATCCAACTTTATTCTCCAAAGGAAAATAGCAGGAAAACAAGTTGCAGCAAAAGTGATTTAGTAAGCAATGTACTGTTTAGAACAGAAGGAAGAAGGGAAGGGGGGAAGGGGTAGAGAATTAAAAAAAAGGAAGAAGGAAGGAAATTTGTCATTTTTAAGGGAGGAAAAGGGGACTTTTCTAATTTTCCAAGCTTCCTAAAAAACTTTCGTAAACTTGATCTTTTTAAATGCAACATTCTAAAATGTTCTGGTATCTAAGTATTGCATAATCTCTCCAGTGTCAGTCACAGAAGTGGAATGCCTGTGCCCACAGGTGCAATAAATCCTATTAATAAGGGTTACTTATAGCACGCACCTCATGCCTGAATACAAAGGAATGGATTAGAAGCTGCAGCTGAAATGCAAAATATAAGGTCTTAAGACTTCTTAGCGCACAGTGTGCCTGTTCTGGGCTTAAAGTTCTGCTAAATGAGGGGGATTGAGGATTGTATTGTGACGCCCTCTCTTGTCAATGTGCTTGGGTCACTTAGACTGACACGCAGTGACATGTAATAATGACAGCACAGGCACATCCCTAATCAGCTCGGCGCAGCAACATCAACTAACCGCCACAGCTCTATTAGAAAATATTAGCATCAAATCACAGAGAGGGGCCACAAGGCCGGGAATCAGGAGCCAGCTAGAAAAATAAAAAAAAGATTTAAGGTTAAATTAGGTGATTTCAACAATTTGCTTAAAGCTTATGCAAAATCCTCTTGCTTTAAAACCTTGCATAATTCTTCCTTAGATTTATTTGTAGCCAGAATCTTAATGTCCCCGCGTTATACATCTGTGAGAGCAAGGGGTTGTGTCTTCACTGCTCAGAGCAGTAATATCACATCCACTGGGTTAGACAATAAAACAATATCACCTAAATTAAAAACTTCAACAAATACTATCTGGTTTATGAAAGTGCAACTCCAGCTTTATTTGAAAAGGAAGAAGTCAGGGGAATTAAATTGTTAGGATTTTAGAAAACTTTTTTGCAGATTCTGCTGTTGCGAAGATACAATAATTAATAGATACTATACCTGTGTGCTGCTGAAATCCCATGTGATCATTTCTTGGGGTTAAAACGGTATTAAACCAAAAACCAAACATTTAATACACTGCAGCTTACCAATTTATAGATGTGGTGACTGCATTAGTTTTCCTTTTAGGCTTTCTTTTATTTCCATCTGGTGATCTGTCCAGTAGGTCTGCTGTTTTTCAGCAGAACAAGCTGTCCTGCAGATATAGCAGTTAGAGGGTTGGGAGAAACCATTTACCAATGACAGGGGTGCTAATAATGATCTGCTTTTATTTATTTATATAAAACCTATATCCCACGAGGAAGAAAAACTGCTGTAACTGCATAAAAAGTGTTAAATGGAGTTCAACTTCAATCTGCTTAGTGTATCTAAATCTGCTGGTACACCTAACACTCCCCTCCCCCCAGACTGACAATGCTGCTTTCCAAAGGTACCCCCTGTGCTCCTTCATCCAGAGTGGGGACACTCTAATACAGGAGATGTGTTACTGGCCAGATCAATGGGTGAAAACGGAGGGGGAAAATATCTAAAAATTGAAAAATAATGCAGCTGCCACATCTAATGATTAATAAGCTGCAATATATTACATGTTTTGTTCTGGGTTTAATATCACTTTAACTTATATACAAAATACTGCACACATTTATAGTATAGCGTGTATATGATAAATTCACTTGACTCGTGATTAAACCTGGGGTGAATTGAAACATCATTAAAGCTCACAAATAGACTCATGGATCAGAAATGACTGGAAGCATTGGTGAATCGACTCCTTGGTCTGGGAAGGTGTCAATTACTGAAAAGTTGTATAATTTGCAAGTAGTTTCTCTTCTATTACAAGAATTTTATTGGTGATATATGCTTATTTCAGAATATCTGAAATTATGTGGTTAAAAAATGTAAAATAAAGTTTATGTCTCTTTTTTAACCCTTAGTTTTCCCTTGGGTACCAGTGGATATGATCTTGGCACTTGGAGAAGAGTAATGAGCCACCATAAAGGATGCCTGCACCCATAGCACTATAGGGCATGTATGAAGGACCTATAATTAAGAAGCTGAGATCAAGGCTGAACTCTGATCACAAAAACTTTTATTTAAATTCTTATTCCTTTAAAAAAGTTCCACTTTATGTCCTGCACCCCTTCCTCTCTTCTTCCACATTTTTTTTTTTTGGGGGGGGGTAACTAGCTTTGTCAGGTACACACTCTAACTTTTCTGACTCCAGCTTTCCAACCCCCCCCCCCCCCCATCTTGGCCACAACCTCCTGGGACACATCACAGGTCCCAAGAGGCAGTGGGACCATTCATAAAGTGCAGCACGACTCTTGCATGTGCAGTGGGGGGCCAGCTGTGAAGTTGCAAGGAGTCACTGCTGGGATCCCCCAGTAAACATGTGGGCGCTGGGGACACAAATACTGGAAAATAACTGGAAAGGTGAGGACAGCGCTGGATTCCTGGACAGGTATGTGTCCCTTTATTTAGGAATCAATTGTAGCTGCTGACTTATTTTTTTAAAACCTTTAATAGCCAAAAAAGATTAAATTATTATTATTATTATACATAGCGCCAACAATTTACAACATAAGGGCAGATAGAAAAATTACAATACAATTTAATACAGGAGGGATCAGAGGGTCCTGCTCATTAGAGCTTACAATCTAAGAGGGAGGGTGAAGAGATACAAAAGGTAATAACTGTGGGGAAAGGGGCTGATGGAGAAAATACTTGTATGATTGTTAGGTGGGGGCAGGATAGGCTGCTCTGAAGCGATGAGTTTTCAGGGACGGTCTAAAAATGTACAGAGTAAGAGAAAGTCAGACACATTTGGGAAGGGAGTTCCAGAGGATGGGAGCAGCTCTGGAGAAGTCCTGAAGGTGAACATGGGAGGAGGTGACAAAGGAGCTAGAGAGTAGCAGGTCTTGGGAAGAATGAAGAGAATGATTTGGTTGGTATTTTAAGACAAGGATAGTAATGTAACTAGGGGCTTAGTTGTGGATGTCTTTATACATATAAATCCTTAGTAAGTATACATATAAATCCTTAGTAAGTAGTAGTGACATCATACCTGTGCTGTACATAGCCTGAGCAGTGAGCAGAGCTGTGGGAGGGACCCAGCGGCTCCACCCACTACAGGCTGCCTGCAGAAAAGTACAGAAGGGGCGGAGACAAGACCAGTCACTCTGCACAAGGAGACAGAGCAGCAGTGATCGGTCAATATTACAGGAAGGTCTTGCACAGAGAAAAAGCTTCACAGATCTAGAAGAAATACACAAAGCTCACAAAGGCTTAAGTAAGAATACATCTCTAGTGTGACCCAGAGAGAGAGAATGGACAGAGGGTCGGCATGACTAAATGGAGGAACAGGTTAGAGAGAGGTTAAAACCTGGGTCGTTTAGTGATGAAGGAGAGTAGTTCTTACCTGATTGGAGGCCTAAGGTCGGATGGGCAGGGCAGAGCCGCAAATGTGGTTCATGCAAGGTACAGTGGGTATTCATTCCGGAAAGTTTTGGCGAAGAGGAAACTTTCTCTCCCTCCTGTCCTAAATTCCGGGTGCCTGGTGTTCTTGGGGTTGTAGGGTACGATTTTGTGGGTGCACATTTCTAGGTGGGTATTGTACCAAACCTACAGGAAATTAAAATAGAGAACGTTGTCACAGCAGTTTAGCCAGTCATGGGGTCTGTGGGGGGTCACTGTGTAACCATATGGCTACAAACAAACTGGGGGCCCATATAGGGTATGGCACTTCCACCTGGTTAATTCTTGGTGGTTATCCCAGCAGCTAGGTCCCCTGGGGGAAAATGTAAGAATGTGTGCGGTCCTAACGTCTTCAAACCGGTCGGGTTGCGGATGAGGACATGGGCGGTTACAGTGATAAAGTGTACCTTAAGGACACCCAAAGACCCCTTTCCTGGTTGCATTGTTGTATTTGCATTGTTAAAATTGTTTTCATTGTCGTTATTTGTGCATTTGTTAATAAAAGGTCTGCTGTGGCCATTTAAACCCATGTCACGCAGTTTGTGTCTTTATTGTAAAAGTTAAGGACCGAGGTCGACCAATCTTTTAGTCATGTATTTGCATATCCTGGAGATTTTTTTTTTTTTGCAGCTCTTTTGTGAATACAACTTTATGTCCCTGCTTCTTAAAGGTAAACTCTCAGTGAAAAAAATAGTGAATTGGGAGGTTGTGATATCAGGTTATGTGTTTATGCTCTTTTGTCCTTTATGTGAGCTATAGCGCTATATGCAATGGATTTAACAGTTGCCCTCCTATAGCATCTCCATTCTTTTCCTCCAACAATGAGTACAGGGGAGGAGCCTATTATCGCCACATATCCCTCTTTCAGCAACAATTTATTTTTTAGGTTTTGTGCTGCCCTAGGCAACAGAAAAGTCCGACGCCCCTCTCCTCCCTGGCAGAGAGAGAGCCTGACACCAACACCAGACCCCCCCCCCTACAGAGAGAGCCTGACAGTGACCAACAATACCCCCCTATCCACCCACCGCGAAAGAGAGAAAGACACTCACTTTTACAGCTCTTTGCATCCCTCGGAATAATAATCAGGCACTGCATACAACATCAATCAGCCTCTCTTGTATCCCACCTAGTCCCCATGCCGCATTTGTCCCTTCTTCCAGGGGGCAGTGCTGCCCCTCTAAAAAATGCCGCCCTAGGCAAATGCCTTGTTTACGCCCCTGTTCAGCAATCCCATTTTACAACCTATGCTATTCCCCCTATGCCCTATGGAGTGTTCCAATTGGCAGCACACACATAGCCATGGCAGGCAGCAAGAGATGCCCTGATGTTTCCTATTATGGGAAAATGTCTTTCCAGTTTTCCTGGAAAGGTTGGCAACTATAGTAGCTAGTGTTGGATCAGCCTGTATTGTGTGCAATGGCAGCCTTGCTGTCCAATAAGCCAGAGAAGCTGAACATTGCCCGAGAAAGCCTTCATTCCCTTTTAAAGACCTGTAAATGTTTTTAGTTCTTTGAAACACGTAAAAAGTCTCACTTCTCCCGTTGTATTGGTTTTAATGGATTTGTACCAGTAAAGAAGTTTTTTTTTTACCGGAGTGCAGTCATCCACTATCTTGGTTCCTGTAAATATTTTGTTACATATTCATTTCTGATTATATCTCTTGCCTTCTCTTGCCCTCTCTGCCTCCTTGCCTTCTTGTTTATGATTTCATGGCATTAAACCCAAAAGCAAACATTTATTTAATTGCAGCTTGCCATTTTATAGATGTGATGGCTGCATTAGTTTTCTCTTTTAGGCTTTCTATCTTCTAGTGATTTGGCCAGGAACTCTATTGTTTTTTAAAAGAACAAGTTTTCTTGAAGATGTAGCAGCTACAGGAAAGAGACAAACTATTCAACACTGACAAGGATGCTTACAATGATCAGCTTTTATTTATTTATTGAAAAAGTTTTCTCAGAAAGAACAAACTGTTTGCTCGGTTCACATCTGTGCTGGTAGTGCAGCTGCGGGACCCGCACAAATACCAGCAGCCGAAACCACCCACACAGAGAAATGCGGGACCCGCACGGGGGGTCCATTAATCCTAAAGACACACCGCCCGTGCTGGAAATCACAGCCGTACTGAGACCCTTGGTTCCCATGAGCGCTGCGATTTCAAAAATAGTGCAGGGACTTCTTTCCCGGGGACAGTAGCCCATTCAAGTAGATGGGCTCTCATGCCCGTGCAAATCGCGGCCTGCATGGCCTCACAGGTGGGAACCTAGCCTAACTGCTTATAAAGTGTTAGATGAAGTTTGGCTTCAATTTGTTATGGTATTAAAATCTGCTAAAACAAATATTACTCCTCTCACTCCAGACTGACAATGCTGCTGTCCAAAAGTGCCACCTGTGCTCCTTCATCCAGAGTGGGGGTACTCTAATACAGCAGGTGTGTTACTGGCTAGATCACCAAGTGAAAACAGCTGAAAAAAAAGAATAAAAAAAAAAACTAATGCAGCTAATGATTGGTAAGCTGTAATATATTACATTTTTGGTTTTGGGTTCAACACTGCTTTAAATGCACCCTTATGTGAAACAGATTAAAAGACCCACATCTCCTGTTGTATTGGTTTTAATGGATTTGTACCAACAAATCTAGCCATCCACTATCTGGGTTCCATGAAATGTTTTGTTATATATTTGAGTCTGGCTATTAATGTCTTGCCTTCTGGTCTATGATCAAGCGCTCTCTAGCATCAAACATGTTAGAAGTCTACTTTCTCCTGTTGTATTGGTTTTAACTAGAGATGAGCGAATCGAAGTATCCGAAGTGGAATTCGAGTCGAATATCGGAAAAATTTCGATTCGTGCCGAATCCGAAAAACAGCCTAATTCGGACGCGCGAATCGAAATTTTTCCGAAAATGGCGGCTGACATGTGCGGCGACGGAGCGGGGATGTCGGGGAAGGCGCGCAGACAAGGCGCGCTGCCCCATAATGCATTCCTCAACGACATGTGATCGCATCAGCCAATCAGCAGCCAGCCAGCCAGCACTGTGTAATGGTCGAGGTATATATAGCGGCCATTTTGGAAATCTTCATTTGCCTGCAGTCATTGAACAGAGGCAGACCGCTCTGTACTAGGGACAGGGACAGAGTTAGGGCCACAGAAACGAGAATTGGGGACAGAGAGAAGTTACTTAGGGACAGAGAACCATTACTCAGGGACACAGACTTGTTAATGAGGGCCACAGAATCGTTATTTAGGGACAAAGAAACGCTAGTTAGGGCCACAGAATTCATACTCAGGGACAGACAGAATTTTCACTCAGTGCCAGAGAATTGTTACTTAGGGCCACAGAAACGTTATTAGGGCCACAGAATTTTTACTCAGGGACAGACAGAATTGTTACTGAGTGCCAGAGAATTGTTACTCAGGGACAGACAGAATTGTTACTGAGTGCCAGAGAATTCTTACTCAGGGCCACAGAATTCATTCTCAGGGACAGACAGAATTGTTACTCAGGGACAGACAGAATTGTTACTGAGTGCCAGAGAATTGTTACTCAGGGACAGACAGAATTGTTACTGAGTGCCAGAGAATTGTTACTCAGGGACAGACAGAATTGTTACTGAGTGCCAGAGAATTGTTACTCAGGGACAGACAGAATTGTTACTGAGTGCCAGAGAATTGTTACTCAGGGACAGACAGAATTGTTACTGAGTGCCAGAGAATTGTTACTCGCACAGACACAAAATTGTTACTTGCACAGACACAGAATTGTTACTCGCACAGACACAGAATTGTTACTCAGGGCCACAGAATTCATACTCAGGGACAGACAGAATTGTTACTGAGTGCCAGAGAATTGTTACTCAGGGACAGACAGAATTGTTACTGAGTGCCAGAGAATTGTTACTCAGGGACAGACAGAATTGTTACTGAGTGCCAGAGAATTGTTACTCGCACAGACACAAAATTGTTACTTGCACAGACACAGAATTGTTACTCGCACAGACACAGAATTGTTACTCAGGGCCACAGAATTCATACTCAGGGACAGACAGAATTGTTACTGAGTGCCAGAGAATTGTTACTCAGGGACAGACAGAATTGTTACTGAGTGCCAGAGAATTGTTACTCAGGGACAGACAGAATTGTTACTGAGTGCCAGAGAATTGTTACTCGCACAGACACAAAATTGTTACTTGCACAGACACAGAATTGTTACTCGCACAGACACAGAATTGTTACTGAGTGCCAGAGAATTGTTACTCAGGGACAGACAGAATTGTTACTGAGTGCCAGAGAATTGTTACTCAGGGACAGACAGAATTGTTACTGAGTGCCAGAGAATTGTTACTCAGGGACAGACAGAATTGTTACTGAGTGCCAGAGAATTGTTACTCGCACAGACACAAAATTGTTACTTGCACAGACACAGAATTGTTACTCGCACAGACACAGAATTGTTACTCAGGGCCACAGAATTCATACTCAGGGACAGACAGAATTGTTACTGAGTGCCAGAGAATTGTTACTCAGGGACAGACAGAATTGTTACTGAGTGCCAGAGAATTGTTACTCAGGGACAGACAGAATTGTTACTGAGTGCCAGAGAATTGTTACTCAGGGACAGACAGAATTGTTACTGAGTGCCAGAGAATTGTTACTCAGGGACAGACAGAATTGTTACTGAGTGCCAGAGAATTGTTACTCAGGGACAGACAGAACTGTTACTGAGTGCCAGAGAATTGTTACTCGCACAGACACAAAATTGTTACTTGCACAGACACAGAATTGTTACTCGCACAGACACAGAATTGTTACTCAGGGCCACAGAATTCATACTCAGGGACAGACAGAATTGTTACTGAGTGCCAGAGAATTGTTACTCAGGGACAGACAGAATTGTTACTGAGTGCCAGAGAATTGTTACTCAGGGACAGACAGAATTGTTACTGAGTGCCAGAGAATTGTTACTCGCACAGACACAAAATTGTTACTTGCACAGACACAGAATTGTTACTCGCACAGACACAGAATTGTTACTCAGGGCCACAGAATTCATACTCAGGGACAGACAGAATTGTTACTGAGTGCCAGAGAATTGTTACTTAGGGACAGACAGAATTGTTACTGAGTGCCAGAGAATTGTTACTCAGGGACAGACAGAATTGTTACTGAGTGCCAGAGAATTGTTACTCGCACAGACACAAAATTGTTACTTGCACAGACACAGAATTGTTACTCGCACAGACACAGAATTGTTACTCAGGGCCACAGAATTCATACTCAGGGACAGACAGAATTGTTACTGAGTGCCAGAGAATTGTTACTCAGGGACAGACAGAATTGTTACTGAGTGCCAGAGAATTGTTACTCAGGGACAGACAGAATTGTTACTGAGTGCCAGAGAATTGTTACTCAGGGACAGACAGAATTGTTACTGAGTGCCAGAGAATTGTTACTCAGGGACAGACAGAATTGTTACTGAGTGCCAGAGAATTGTTACTCGCACAGACACAAAATTGTTACTTGCACAGACACAGAATTGTTACTCGCACAGACACAGAATTGTTACTCAGGGCCACAGAATTCATACTCAGGGACAGACAGAATTGTTACTGAGTGCCAGAGAATTGTTACTCAGGGACAGACAGAATTGTTACTGAGTGCCAGAGAATTGTTACTCAGGGACAGACAGAATTGTTACTGAGTGCCAGAGAATTGTTACTCGCACAGACACAAAATTGTTACTTGCACAGACACAGAATTGTTACTCGCACAGACACAGAATTGTTACTGAGTGCCAGAGAATTGTTACTCAGGGACAGACAGAATTGTTACTGAGTGCCAGAGAATTGTTACTCAGGGACAGACAGAATTGTTACTGAGTGCCAGAGAATTGTTACTCAGGGACAGACAGAATTGTTACTGAGTGCCAGAGAATTGTTACTCGCACAGACACAAAATTGTTACTTGCACAGACACAGAATTGTTACTCGCACAGACACAGAATTGTTACTCAGGGCCACAGAATTCATACTCAGGGACAGACAGAATTGTTACTGAGTGCCAGAGAATTGTTACTCAGGGACAGACAGAATTGTTACTGAGTGCCAGAGAATTGTTACTCGCACAGACACAAAATTGTTACTTGCACAGACACAGAATTGTTACTCGCACAGACACAGAATTGTTACTCAGGGCCACAGAATTCATACTCAGGGACAGACAGAATTGTTACTGAGTGCCAGAGAATTGTTACTCAGGGACAGACAGAATTGTTACTGAGTGCCAGAGAATTGTTACTCAGGGACAGACAGAATTGTTACTGAGTGCCAGAGAATTGTTACTCGCACAGACACAAAATTGTTACTTGCACAGACACAGAATTGTTACTCGCACAGACACAGAATTGTTACTCGCACAGACACAGAATTGTTACTCAGGGCCACAGAATTCATACTCAGGGACAGACAGAATTGTTACTGAGTGCCAGAGAATTGTTACTCAGGGACACCTAATCGTTGAATTAAATAGTATGTCAGACAACATGCAGAGGAGTGGCAGAGGAGGCAATGTTTTAGGAGCGAGCAGACGTGGCAGCAGAGGAAGGGGTCGAGGCAGCAGTATTCGCAGCCAGAGGCCAGTGCTCCCGGTGTCATCCAGCGGTCGTGTCTCCACCGACAACCCTGCCGTCATTGATTGCTTGGCTCGGTCGTCTTCCTCTTCCCAGGTCACCTCTGACACCTACAGCCAACGGTCGGTGGGTACGTCAGACACAACCGTTAGTTGGCATGGCCCGGGACCAAGCCCACTGAAATCACGTGTCCTCTACCTGCCCCTGTCCTTTGCTGTTCCCTCACCAAGCGAAGTATCGCATGCTGTGGGCTCAGCCCCACTGTACAGTGAGGAAGAGCTAACAGAGGGCGGTCAGGAACGGGGGGAGACATCGGCCTTTTCAGCAGCCAAGCGAACAAGTACTGGCGAGGAGAGTGGCTCGGTAGCCGGTCTAGAGACAGGTCTGTCTCCTGACCCAGACGCAGCCGAGGGGGCTAGTAGTGAGGCGGAGACCCTACTTGATGATGAGGAGGTTGATCGCACTTGGCAGCCTCGTCGTCATCAGGCAATTTCTTCCGCATCATCAGGAGAAGAGGGTGGCAGCTTGGCAGCGAGCAAAACAGTCGGTGGGTTGCCCAGGAGACAGCAGCAGGGTCGCATCAGTGTCAGTGGAGCCAAACGTCCACGGAGTAGAGCACCAGCTCCACTGCAGCCTACCACCACGGCCAGTAGTGGTGCCGGTGCGCACGGAGGAAGTAGCAGTCAGCCAGTGAAGAGTAGCGGGGGCAAAGTTTCCTACTCGGTGGTGTGGCAATTTTTCCTCAAGCCGCCCGAGGAAGTAAACGTAGCCGTATGTCGACTATGTGGCCAGAAATGCAAGCGTGGCCAGGGGGCCCATGTTGGGACTACAGCGTTGCGTCAGCATATGCAGCGTCACCATTCGGTGGCCTGGGAAAACCGTGATAAACATACGGCGGTTCTGCCTGCCCCAGCCCCCGCTCCATCACCCGCTCCGTTACTTGCTCCGTCACCCGACGTCGTCAATCGCCCTCTATCAGCCAGTCAAGGCTCCAACACCTCTGCTGAGGGGAGTTGTCGCTCATTGGCATCTTCCGCTCATTCAGATGCTCCTTCTCCTGCTACTCCTCTTCTCGGATTCCGTCAACAGTCTTTCTTGGAATCCGTATCCAAGAGACAACAGTTTGCGAGCACGCACCCGACGGTGCAAAAGCTGAACGTCCTCCTGTCCAAGTTGCTGGTGCTGCAGTCCCTCCCTTTCCAACTGGTGGACTCAGCACCTTTCCGAGAAATGATGGCTTGTGCCGCGCCGCGGTGGAGAGTGCCAAGCCGTCATTTCTTTGCCCAAAAGGCAGTGCCAGCCCTGCATTCACATGTAGAAGAGATGGTGGGCCAGTCTTTGAGCATGTCGGTCTCTGCCAAAGTGCACGGCAGCGCCGACGTGTGGAGCTGTAACTACGGTCAGGGACAGTACATGTCATTTACGGCCCACTGGGTGAACGTGGTGCCGGCACAGCCGCACCAGCAACTTGGACAGGTCACGACGCTTTTGCCTCCACGTTTGCACGTCCTTGGTCCAGCAAGCATGTCCGCCTCTACCACCTCTTTTTCCGCCGTGTCCTCAGCCGCCACCCCCGTGCCAAGTCCCATTACCCGACCGGCATATCACATGTGCAGGGCGCAACGGTGTCACGCTGTGCTGCACCTGGTATGCCTTGGCGAACGTAGTCACACAGGGGAGGAACTGCTGAGTGTAATGAACAGAGAAATCGACAGATGGCTGTCTCCGCGCAAACTAAAAATCGGAACCATGTTGACTGACAACGGAAAGAACATGGTGTCTGCTCTGCGTCAAGGAAGGTTGTGCCATGCGCCATGCATGGCTCACGTGTTCAATCTGGTTGTCAAGCGGTTCCTAAAATCCACCATCCCACTGCAAGACATCCTTAAAATGTCACGTAAACTGTGCATGCATTTCAGCCATTCCTACACCGCAAAGAACACCCTCATTGAGCTGCAGCGGCAGAACGGAATTCCACAGCATCGCCTGATCTGCGACGTTGCAACAAGGTGGAATTCAACCCTACACATGTTAGACCGCCTTTACGAGCAGCGAAAGGCCATCACCGATTTCCTGATGTTACAAGCGGATAAAGGTACTCCCCTGTGTAACTTAGATGTCAGCCATTGGCAGCTCATGCGTGACACCTGCCGCTTGCTCAGGCCCTTTGAGGAGGCCACGCTATTCGTGAGTCGGCAGGACTATGGGATGAACGACGTCATTCCTCTGTTGCACGTCCTGGAACAAATGCTGTTAACAATGGCTGGTCAGGGTGCGGTAGATGTGGCGCACAGATCTCAACGCCACATGACCCCTGTGGGGGCAGGACAGGAAGAAGAGGAGGAGGTAGAGGAGGACATTTGTGCTCAGGAATTATTGAGTGAAATGGGTGGTTTTTCCACTCAGCGGACAGGAGTGGAGGAGCAGGAGCATCTGGTAGAGGAGGAGGAGGAGGAGACAGAGGACCCAGACGCACCGTGGCAGTATGCTGTGGAGATGGAGGCAGGGAGTCCCTCGCATTCCTTGGCACAAATGGCCCATAGCATGCTCGGTTGCTTGCGTAGCGACAGCCGAATAATAACCATCAGACAGAGGGATGACTTTTGGCTGTCCACCTTGTTGGACCCTCGCTACCGGTCCAAAATGGTGGCCTTTTTCACACCTGCTGAGAGGGAGGCCAAAATTACGTACTATAAAAACCACCTATGTAGTCAGTTGGTCTCTGCCTTTGTGCGCCAACGTCCATCCTCAGACACTGTGGGCCCTGTGCGCTCACGTTCCGCTGGCATGGCAGCAGGGGAGGGGTGGGGTGGTAGGAGCAGTGGCAGCTCCACCAGCAGTGGCTGCCTCAGTCTGCAGTCGATGATGAGTAGCTTTCTTCACCAGCGCAGTGAGGAAACTACTAACCAGCCGCAGCAGCAGCAGCAGCATCAGGTGGACCTGGAGCAGGAGCTCAAACAACAGGCTTGGGCCTACTTGGACAGCACCCTGCCAACCGAGGTAGACAATCCCCTTGACTACTGGGCAACGAAACTTGACCTTTGGCCCCAACTAGCTGAATTTGCCCTTGAAAGGCTGTCATGCCCGGCCAGTAGCGTGGCATCGGAGCGCGTGTTTAGTGCGGCAGGAGGTATTGTAACTCCGCGGAGGACACGACTGTCCACCCAAAGTGTGGAGAGACTCACGTTTGTGAAAATGAATCAGGCGTGGATTAGTCTGGATTTCAAACCACCAGTTCCTGACACAACTGACTAAATCCGCCATGAATCATGCCTCAAACATGTGCCACTTTCAGGTCTCCTCACACTGCTGGTGTGTTTAATTTTTTGACATAGGGTGCTGGCAGATTACGGGCCTCCTATAGCTGCTGCCAGGCCCCTAATCTGCCATAGGCCCCTATATACCGCCTCCTCATGCTGCTGCTAGGTCCAGAGTCTCTCATGGGTCCCTGTACGGCCTCCCATTGCTGCTGTCTCCATCGCCACACTCTGCTGCCATGTGCCACTTTCAGGTCTCTTCACACTGCTGGTGTGTTTAATTTTTTGACATAGGGTGCAGGCAGATTACGGGCCTCACATAGCTGCTGCCAGGCCCCTAATCTGCCATGGGCCCCTATATACCGCCTCCTCATGCTGCTGCCAAGTCCAGAGTCTCTCATGGGTCCCTGTACGGCCTCCCATTGCTGCTGTCTCCATCGCCACACTCTGCTGCCATGTGCCACTTTCAGGTCTCTTCACACTGCTGGTGTGTTAAATTTTTTGACATAGGGTGCAGGCAGATTACGGGCCTCACATAGCTGCTGCCAGGCCCCTAATCTGCCATGGGCCCCTATATACCGCCTCCTCATGCTGCTGCCAAGTCTAGAGTCTGTCATGGGTCCCTGTACGGCCTCCCATTGCTGCTGTCTCCATCGCCACACTCTGCTGCCATGTGCCACTTTCAGGTCTCTTCACACTGCTGGTGTGTTTAATTTTTTGACATAGGGTGCAGGCAGATTACGGGCCTCACATAGCTGCTGCCAGGCCCCTAATCTGCCATGGGCCCCTATATACCGCCTCCTCATGCTGCTGCCAAGTCTAGAGTCTGTCATGGGTCCCTGTACGGCCTCCCATTGCTGCTGTCTCCATCGCCACACTCTGCTGCCATGTGCCACTTTCAGGTCTCTTCACACTGCTGGTGTGTTAAATTTTTTGACATAGGGTGCAGGCAGATTACGGGCCTCACATAGCTGCTGCCAGGCCCCTAATCTGCCATGGGCCCCTATATACCGCCTCCTCATGCTGCTGCCAAGTCTAGAGTCTGTCATGGGTCCCTGTACGGCCTCCCATTGCTGCTGTCTCCATCGCCACACTCTGCCATGTGCCACTTTCAGGTCTCTTCACACTGCTGGTGTGTTTAATTTTTTGACATAGGGTGCAGGCAGATTACGGGCCTCACATAGCTGCTGCCAGGCCCCTAATCTGCCATGGGCCCCTATATACCGCCTCCTCATGCTGCTGCCAAGTCCAGAGTCTCTCATGGGTCCCTGTACGGCCTCCCATTGCTGCTGTCTCCATCGCCACACTCTGCTGCCATGTGCCACTTTCAGGTCTCTTCACACTGCTGGTGTGTTAAATTTTTTGACATAGGGTGCAGGCAGATTACGGGCCTCACATAGCTGCTGCCAGGCCCCTAATCTGCCATGGGCCCCTATATACCGCCTCCTCATGCTGCTGCCAAGTCTAGAGTCTGTCATGGGTCCCTGTACGGCCTCCCATTGCTGCTGTCTCCATCGCCACACTCTGCTGCCATGTGCCACTTTCAGGTCTCTTCACACTGCTGGTGTGTTTAATTTTTTGACATAGGGTGCAGGCAGATTACGGGCCTCACATAGCTGCTGCCAGGCCCCTAATCTGCCATGGGCCCCTATATACCGCCTCCTCATGCTGCTGCCAAGTCTAGAGTCTGTCATGGGTCCCTGTACGGCCTCCCATTGCTGCTGTCTCCATCGCCATACTCTGCCATGTGCCACTTTCAGGTCTCTTCATACTGCTGGTGTGTTTAATTTTTTGACATAGGGTGCAGGCAGATTACGGGCCTCACATAGCTGCTGCCAGGCCCCTAATCTGCCATGGGCCCCTATATACCGCCTCCTCATGCTGCTGCCAAGTCCAGAGTCTCTCATGGGTCCCTGTACGGCCTCCCATTGCTGCTGTCTCCATCGCCACACTCTGCTGCCATGTGCCACTTTCAGGTCTCTTCACACTGCTGGTGTGTTAAATTTTTTGACATAGGGTGCAGGCAGATTACGGGCCTCACATAGCTGCTGCCAGGCCCCTAATCTGCCATGGGCCCCTATATACCGCCTCCTCATGCTGCTGCCAAGTCCAGAGTCTCTCATGGGTCCCTGTACGGCCTCCCATTGCTGCTGTCTCCATCGCCACACTCTGCTGCCATGTGCCACTTTCAGGTCTCTTCACACTGCTGGTGTGTTAAATTTTTTGACATAGGGTGCAGGCAGATTACGGGCCTCACATAGCTGCTGCCAGGCCCCTAATCTGCCATGGGCCCCTATATACCGCCTCCTCATGCTGCTGCCAAGTCTAGAGTCTGTCATGGGTCCCTGTACGGCCTCCCATTGCTGCTGTCTCCATCGCCACACTCTGCCATGTGCCACTTTCAGGTCTCTTCACACTGCTGGTGTGTTTAATTTTTTGACATAGGGTGCAGGCAGATTACGGGCCTCACATAGCTGCTGCCAGGCCCCTAATCTGCCATGGGCCCCTATATACCGCCTCCTCATGCTGCTGCCAAGTCTAGAGTCTGTCATGGGTCCCTGTACGGCCTCCCATTGCTGCTGTCTCCATCGCCACACTCTGCCATGTGCCACTTTCAGGTCTCTTCATACTGCTGGTGTGTTTAATTTTTTGACATAGGGTGCAGGCAGATTACGGGCCTCACATAGCTGCTGCCAGGCCCCTAATCTGCCATGGGCCCCTATATACCGCCTCCTCATGCTGCTGCCAAGTCCAGAGTCTCTCATGGGTCCCTGTACGGCCTCCCATTGCTGCTGTCTCCATCGCCACACTCTGCTGCCATGTGCCACTTTCAGGTCTCTTCACACTGCTGGTGTGTTAAATTTTTTGACATAGGGTGCAGGCAGATTACGGGCCTCACATAGCTGCTGCCAGGCCCCTAATCTGCCATGGGCCCCTATATACCGCCTCCTCATGCTGCTGCCAAGTCCAGAGTCTCTCATGGGTCCCTGTACGGCCTCCCATTGCTGCTGTCTCCATCGCCACACTCTGCTGCCATGTGCCACTTTCAGGTCTCTTCACACTGCTGGTGTGTTAAATTTTTTGACATAGGGTGCAGGCAGATTACGGGCCTCACATAGCTGCTGCCAGGCCCCTAATCTGCCATGGGCCCCTATATACCGCCTCCTCATGCTGCTGCCAAGTCTAGAGTCTGTCATGGGTCCCTGTACGGCCTCCCATTGCTGCTGTCTCCATCGCCACACTCTGCCATGTGCCACTTTCAGGTCTCTTCACACTGCTGGTGTGTTTAATTTTTTGACATAGGGTGCAGGCAGATTACGGGCCTCACATAGCTGCTGCCAGGCCCCTAATCTGCCATGGGCCCCTATATACCGCCTCCTCATGCTGCTGCCAAGTCTAGAGTCTGTCATGGGTCCCTGTACGGCCTCCCATTGCTGCTGTCTCCATCGCCACACTCTGCTGCCATGTGCCACTTTCAGGTCTCTTCACACTGCTGGTGTGTTAAATTTTTTGACATAGGGTGCAGGCAGATTACGGGCCTCACATAGCTGCTGCCAGGCCCCTAATCTGCCATGGGCCCCTATATACCGCCTCCTCATGCTGCTGCCAAGTCCAGAGTCTCTCATGGGTCCCTGTACGGCCTCCCATTGCTGCTGTCTCCATCGCCACACTCTGCTGCCATGTGCCACTTTCAGGTCTCTTCACACTGCTGGTGTGTTAAATTTTTTGACATAGGGTGCAGGCAGATTACGGGCCTCACATAGCTGCTGCCAGGCCCCTAATCTGCCATGGGCCCCTATATACCGCCTCCTCATGCTGCTGCCAAGTCCAGAGTCTCTCATGGGTCCCTGTACGGCCTCCCATTGCTGCTGTCTCCATCGCCACACTCTGCTGCCATGTGCCACTTTCAGGTCTCTTCACACTGCTGGTGTGTTAAATTTTTTGACATAGGGTGCAGGCAGATTACGGGCCTCACATAGCTGCTGCCAGGCCCCTAATCTGCCATGGGCCCCTATATACCGCCTCCTCATGCTGCTGCCAAGTCTAGAGTCTGTCATGGGTCCCTGTACGGCCTCCCATTGCTGCTGTCTCCATCGCCACACTCTGCCATGTGCCACTTTCAGGTCTCTTCACACTGCTGGTGTGTTTAATTTTTTGACATAGGGTGCAGGCAGATTACGGGCCTCACATAGCTGCTGCCAGGCCCCTAATCTGCCATGGGCCCCTATATACCGCCTCCTCATGCTGCTGCCAAGTCCAGAGTCTCTCATGGGTCCCTGTACGGCCTCCCATTGCTGCTGTCTCCATCGCCACACTCTGCTGCCATGTGCCACTTTCAGGTCTCTTCACACTGCTGGTGTGTTAAATTTTTTGACATAGGGTGCAGGCAGATTACGGGCCTCACATAGCTGCTGCCAGGCCCCTAATCTGCCATGGGCCCCTATATACCGCCTCCTCATGCTGCTGCCAAGTCCAGAGTCTCTCATGGGTCCCTGTACGGCCTCCCATTGCTGCTGTCTCCATCGCCACACTCTGCTGCCATGTGCCACTTTCAGGTCTCTTCACACTGCTGGTGTGTTAAATTTTTTGACATAGGGTGCAGGCAGATTACGGGCCTCACATAGCTGCTGCCAGGCCCCTAATCTGCCATGGGCCCCTATATACCGCCTCCTCATGCTGCTGCCAAGTCTAGAGTCTGTCATGGGTCCCTGTACGGCCTCCCATTGCTGCTGTCTCCATCGCCACACTCTGCCATGTGCCACTTTCAGGTCTCTTCACACTGCTGGTGTGTTTAATTTTTTGACATAGGGTGCAGGCAGATTACGGGCCTCACATAGCTGCTGCCAGGCCCCTAATCTGCCATGGGCCCCTATATACCGCCTCCTCATGCTGCTGCCAAGTCTAGAGTCTGTCATGGGTCCCTGTACGGCCTCCCATTGCTGCTGTCTCCATCGCCACACTCTGCCATGTGCCACTTTCAGGTCTCTTCACACTGCTGGTGTGTTTAATTTTTTGACATAGGGTGCAGGCAGATTACGGGCCTCACATAGCTGCTGCCAGGCCCCTAATCTGCCATGGGCCCCTATATACCGCCTCCTCATGCTGCTGCCAAGTCCAGAGTCTCTCATGGGTCCCTGTACGGCCTCCCATTGCTGCTGTCTCCATCGCCACACTCTGCTGCCATGTGCCACTTTCAGGTCTCTTCACACTGCTGGTGTGTTAAATTTTTTGACATAGGGTGCAGGCAGATTACGGGCCTCACATAGCTGCTGCCAGGCCCCTAATCTGCCATGGGCCCCTATATACCGCCTCCTCATGCTGCTGCCAAGTCTAGAGTCTGTCATGGGTCCCTGTACGGCCTCCCATTGCTGCTGTCTCCATCGCCACACTCTGCTGCCATGTGCCACTTTCAGGTCTCTTCACACTGCTGGTGTGTTAAATTTTTTGACATAGGGTGCAGGCAGATTACGGGCCTCACATAGCTGCTGCCAGGCCCCTAATCTGCCATGGGCCCCTATATACCGCCTCCTCATGCTGCTGCCAAGTCTAGAGTCTGTCATGGGTCCCTGTACGGCCTCCCATTGCTGCTGTCTCCATCGCCACACTCTGCCATGTGCCACTTTCAGGTCTCTTCACACTGCTGGTGTGTTTAATTTTTTGACATAGGGTGCAGGCAGATTACGGGCCTCACATAGCTGCTGCCAGGCCCCTAATCTGCCATGGGCCCCTATATACCGCCTCCTCATGCTGCTGCCAAGTCCAGAGTCTCTCATGGGTCCCTGTACGGCCTCCCATTGCTGCTGTCTCCATCGCCACACTCTGCTGCCATGTGCCACTTTCAGGTCTCTTCACACTGCTGGTGTGTTAAATTTTTTGACATAGGGTGCAGGCAGATTACGGGCCTCACATAGCTGCTGCCAGGCCCCTAATCTGCCATGGGCCCCTATATACCGCCTCCTCATGCTGCTGCCAAGTCTAGAGTCTGTCATGGGTCCCTGTACGGCCTCCCATTGCTGCTGTCTCCATCGCCACACTCTGCCATGTGCCACTTTCAGGTCTCTTCACACTGCTGGTGTGTTTAATTTTTTGACATAGGGTGCAGGCAGATTACGGGCCTCACATAGCTGCTGCCAGGCCCCTAATCTGCCATGGGCCCCTATATACCGCCTCCTCATGCTGCTGCCAAGTCTAGAGTCTGTCATGGGTCCCTGTACGGCCTCCCATTGCTGCTGTCTCCATCGCCACACTCTGCCATGTGCCACTTTCAGGTCTCTTCATACTGCTGGTGTGTTTAATTTTTTGACATAGGGTGCAGGCAGATTACGGGCCTCACATAGCTGCTGCCAGGCCCCTAATCTGCCATGGGCCCCTATATACCGCCTCCTCATGCTGCTGCCAAGTCCAGAGTCTCTCATGGGTCCCTGTACGGCCTCCCATTGCTGCTGTCTCCATCGCCACACTCTGCTGCCATGTGCCACTTTCAGGTCTCTTCACACTGCTGGTGTGTTAAATTTTTTGACATAGGGTGCAGGCAGATTACGGGCCTCACATAGCTGCTGCCAGGCCCCTAATCTGCCATGGGCCCCTATATACCGCCTCCTCATGCTGCTGCCAAGTCCAGAGTCTCTCATGGGTCCCTGTACGGCCTCCCATTGCTGCTGTCTCCATCGCCACACTCTGCTGCCATGTGCCACTTTCAGGTCTCTTCACACTGCTGGTGTGTTAAATTTTTTGACATAGGGTGCAGGCAGATTACGGGCCTCACATAGCTGCTGCCAGGCCCCTAATCTGCCATGGGCCCCTATATACCGCCTCCTCATGCTGCTGCCAAGTCCAGAGTCTCTCATGGGTCCCTGTACGGCCTCCCATTGCTGCTGTCTCCATCGCCACACTCTGCTGCCATGTGCCACTTTCAGGTCTCTTCACACTGCTGGTGTGTTAAATTTTTTGACATAGGGTGCAGGCAGATTACGGGCCTCACATAGCTGCTGCCAGGCCCCTAATCTGCCATGGGCCCCTATATACCGCCTCCTCATGCTGCTGCCAAGTCTAGAGTCTCTCATGGGTCCCTGTACGGCCTCCCATTGCTGCTGTCTCCATCGCCACACTCTGCCATGTGCCACTTTCAGGTCTCTTCACACTGCTGGTGTGTTTAATTTTTTGACATAGGGTGCAGGCAGATTACGGGCCTCACATAGCTGCTGCCAGGCCCCTAATCTGCCATGGGCCCCTATATACCGCCTCCTCATGCTGCTGCCAAGTCCAGAGTCTCTCATGGGTCCCTGTACGGCCTCCCATTGCTGCTGTCTCCATCGCCACACTCTGCTGCCATGTGCCACTTTCAGGTCTCTTCACACTGCTGGTGTGTTAAATTTTTTGACATAGGGTGCTGGCAGATTACGGGCCTCCCATTGCTGCTGCCAGACATGTAATCTGCCATGGGCCCCCGTACCGACTCCTCATGCTGTGACGTTGCAACAAGGTGTAATTCAACCCTACATATGTTAGACCGCCTTTACGAACAGCTAAAGGCCATCACAGATTTCCTGATGTTAAAAGCGGATAAAGGTACTCCCTGTGTAACTTAGATGTCAGCCATTGTCAGCTCATGTGTGACACCTGCGCTTGCTCAGGCCCTTTGAGGAGGCCACGCTATTCGTGAGTCGGCAGGACTATGGGATGAATGAGGTCAAATCGGCCATGGGCCCCCGTACCGCCTGTTCACGCTGATGCTGGTCCCACAGTGTGACCTGGGTCCCTGTACGGCCTCCCATTGCTTCCACTCTGCCATGTGCCACTTTGAAATCTCCTCACACTCCTGCGGTTGTCCATTTTGTCATAGGTTGCTGGCAGATTACAGGCCTTCCATTGGTGCCACCAAGCCCCATATCGGCCATGGGCCCCCGTACCGCCTGGTCACGCTGCTGCTGGGCCCACAGTGTGACCTGGGTCCCTGTACCGCCTCCCATTGCTCCCACTCTGCCATGTGCCACTTTCAGGTCTCCTCACGCTCCTGCTGGTTTCCATTTTGTCATAGGTTGCTGTATGGCCTCCCATTGCTGCTGCCTCCACCGCCACACTGTGGCTCCAAACACTGGTTTTGGCCCCGTGACTGGCCAAAGGAGTGAAGTGTGCAGTGATTCTAAGATCGACGGCACTCATCTGCATGTCATACTGACAGACAGTATTATTTCTCTTCCCCAGCAGACTCCAAGGGCATTTAAATTAAAGGTACAGTGTTCTGCACTAATATTAAGTCTCTCTGAAGCCTAGAAACACCCTTTTTTAAGTTAAATTCACAGCGAATTTATTCGACTCGAATCGAATATTGTCCACGAATTCGCCGAATCAGTCGAATCGAATTTTTCATTTCTTCGCTCATCTCTAGTTTTAACCACTTGAGCTCCAGAGGATTTACCCCCCTTAATGACCAGGCCTCTTTTTGCTACTCGGCGCTGCACTAATTCAACTGATAATTGCGCGGTCATGCAATGCTGCACCCAAACAAAATTTACTCCTTTTTTTTCACACAAATAGAGCTTTCTTTCGGTGGTATTTGATCACCTGTGCGCTTTTTATTTTTCACGCTATAAACAAAAAAAGGCCACAAATTTTGAAGAAAAACAATATTTTTTACTTTCAGCTATAAAAAATATATAGTAAACTCAAAGTTGGTTATAAATTTAGGCCAAAATGTATTCTGCTCCATGTTTTTGGTAAAACAAATCCCAATAAGTGTATATTGATTGCTTTGTGTGGAAGTTATAGCGTCTACAAACTATGGTATAAATACTGCAATTTACGCCATTTTTCTGCTATACAGCGCTGCGCTAGTTTAACGGACAATTGCGCGGTCATGCAATATGGTAAATAAATGAAATTTACATCTTTTTTTCCCCACAAATTGAGCTTTCTTTCAGTGGTATTTGATCGCCTGTGCGGTTTTTATTTTTTGCTTTATAAAAAAAAAAGTCTGACAATTTTGAGGAAAAAAAAACAATATTTTGGACTTTTTGCTATAAAACATGTCCAGTAAAAAAAAATGCAAAAATCTAATTTAGTCATAAATTTCTGCCAAAATGCATTCTGCGACATGTCTTTGCTAAAAAAAAAACCCAATACGTGTAAATTAATTAAATTACGTGAAAGTTATAGCGTTTACAAATGGCGGGAAAGATACTGGGATTTTTAGGGTTTTTTTATACTAATAATGGCGGCAATCAGATAATTATGGCGGCGATCAGGGACTTATGGCAGCGACCAGCGACTTATGGCAGGACTGCGGGACTGTGGCGGACATTCTGACATTGGGAGGTACTGACTTGGGGTCACTGACATCCCCAAAAACACTAATACAGTGCTCAGTGTAAAAAAAAAACACTGACACTGTACTAATGGCAATGGGGAGGAAGGGGTTAACTTTATTTTGCAGGGAAGGGTTATAGAAGTCTGGCCATCTATTTTTTATTTTATGCTAAATAACATATCCAATAAAAAAAATGTTAAAAACCAAATTTCTTCATGAATTTAGGCCAAAATGTATTCTGCTGCATATTTTTGGTAAAAAAAAAAATCACAATAAGTGTATATTGATTAGTTTATGCAAAAGTTATAGCATCTAGAAACTATGGGAATTTATTTATTTAATACTTGTAATGGTGGCGATCAGTGGGGCTGCGATATTGCAGCAGACATTTTTACACTAACTGACATTAACCAACACTGTGGGAACCAGTGACACTAATGCAGTGATCAGTGCTAAAAATATGCACTGACTGTACTGACACTGACTAAGAAGGGGTTAAACATCTAGGGTGATCAAAGGGTTAACTGTGTGAATAGCTATGTGCTTGGTGTACACTAGGTGGTGCTGTTACTAGGGGAAGTAAAAGATCATGTTCCCAGCTTTGCAGGGATGCACAATCTTTCACTCCCCTGTCAGCACAGAGCTCTGCCTTGTTTACATAGGCAGAGCTCTGTTCTGTGTCCTGCTCGATGATCAGCGGGTGCCGGCGGACATCTATTCACTGGCACTCACAGATCAGGTTCTGCTGTGAGTGTTCACAGCAGAAGTAATCCGCTGCCCCCTGTGGCAGAAGTGCAAAATCGCATATATATACGTAATGTTGCACAGGAGGGATGCCCTGTAGCAGTAAAACTGCTATAGAGAGGACCTTAAGTGGTTAAGGGCTCCTAGCATGAAACGAGTTAAAAGTCTCACTTCTTCTGTTCTATTGATTTTAATGGGTTTGTACCAATAAAGAAGTTTTTTTGCAGTCTGGTCATCTACTATTTTGGTTCTATTAAATGTTATTTCAAACTACGTCTTTTCTCTCACCTTCTTGTCTTGTGTTCTTCTTTAACAAGAACTAGCACTCTAACTTTTTCCCTGTTCCTAATTTCTGCTCTGTTCCCATCATGCTTTGTGACAAACCTTTCTAATTAAACTTACGCCATAATGGAACAATATGTGCCATCAGTAAACAATGTCACACGGGAGGCAGAGGTGGTGCGGATTTGACGAGACACCGCCGACTGTTCCCACATCGGCATTCCGTTACTGAGCTTCAGATAAACCCTTTTGGAAGCGCCTCGCACCTCTCCGCCGTTTAAAGAAAATTCCACCGCGGTATCCATTATCTAGGCAGCTCTCTCCGTTCTGTGGCAGTGTCAGATGTTGAAACTGATGGCTGGCGTTCTGCTCGAGACAGTAAGCGGATGTTAACTTCCTACTGTGAGAATTTCTCCAGGTCGAACAAAAAACATTCGACTAATCATCGAGCTCGCGATAGTACCAGCTGTGGCCCGTGCTAGGATTATCATTCTAGCAGACCTCTCACGGAGCTTTTAGCTAAATGAAAAATCTGCCATAGCCTAGGGAAAAGGCATTCAGCAGATAAGAAGGAGCTGTGTTTACGAAGAAGCTGTGCTGTTGCAAATAGAACAGGTTTTTCTGTGATGTAAAAATCATAAGAAATCCATTAGGTAAAAAAAAAAAAAAAGAAAAGAAAAAAAAAAAAGATCAATGTATTTACACGTTTCATTTGCAGTCGTTTTTATGGGCTCATTAATTTAACATTTCTCTCTACCTTCTGTCCTCGGGGCTGTCTTGTGATTTGTTATTCGGCTGAGTTTTTTTCCTCCTTTTTTTCCATGGCTGCAACACTTGGTTACGTACTGTAAATTGTCATCATTTGAAAGAAAGCAACATTTTTATTATATGATTTAACTAAATATTCATCAAAACCTGAAGGAGAGGAGGAATAAAGTTGACAGTGTGATTTAAAAGTTCACAGCTTCCAGGAGAGAAGCATTGGGTTTTATTTGCATCTAGAAATAGGAGAGCTGAAGTGTACCTGTCTCTGTTGGGAGAGCTAACGTGTACCTGTCTCTGTTGGGAGAGCTAACGTGTACCTGTCTCTGTTGGGAGAGCTAACGTGTACCTGTCTCTGTTGGGAGAGCTAACGTGTACCTGTCTCTGTTGGGAGAGCTAACGTGTACCTGTCTCTGTTGGGAGAGCTAAAGTGTACCTGTCTCTGTTGGGAGAGCTAACGTGTACCTGTCTCTGTTGGGAGAGCTAAAGTGTACCTGTCTCTGTTGGGAGAGCTAACGTGTACCTGTCTCTGTTGGGAGAGCTAACGTGTACCCGTCTCTGCCCTCCTTCATCAAGAACTCAATGATGACACGTTGCTTTTTCTTGGAATCCATTACTTAGGAAGGAGGGGTGCAGGCTCTATGACACCCACAGAAGGCTACAGAATATTTACAGAGATGACACCAATGACAAAACATTGCTCTTGTCAATGGTGTCATCTTCATAAACATTCTTTAGCTTTCTGTGGATGTCGGAAAGCCTGAACCCTTCCTTCATTAAGAACTCAGTGATGGCATGTTGCTTCTGCCTGGAATCCATTATTTACCCGCAATGAAAAATAAGAAGAATAGTTACTATAGAGGAAGCGTTACTCTATCAACATGTAAAATTTGAACAACCTAGGTTAAAAAAGTTATGCACACTTTGGCATTACTTTCAGTACAAACCTCGTAACCTACAGATGAAGTCCTAGCGATCGGATGTAAAACTTATAGGGGGTTTAGACACGTTCCAATGACTGCTGATGACTCTGATGACCTACTGAGGAAGTCCCAGTGATTGGGCATAATGGACATTGGGGCGGCATCATGTTCAATGATGCCATCAAGCTTCAGTTCTGGGAGTTTGGTGTGGAGCAATGAGAGATCTGTATATGACAATTGATTGTACATACTGGAGAGTGTTTTGTGATTGGCAATCTATTGCACTACTTGTGTAAGTGTTTTAATCTGTGAATTTATTTATCATTTTAAAAAAAAGCTGGTATGTGTGTAGTATGAGTGGGAGAGTGCTGGAAGAGGAGCCAGAGATCTGCTTCCATTAATACCAGCCTGGTTGGGGCAAGAAGCACTATATGACCTTGGTTCACCATTAGAGGTCTAAGGTGGAGGTGAGCAGATTTAGGTTGTCACTGGGTGGAGAGCACACATATTTTCACACAGTGTTAAATGTAAGAAGAGGATTCTGGAGCTGCCATAAGATGTGGCATTCACACTTTGTTTCAGGGCTACTTTTTAATGAACATTTACTTGCTTATATTTTAATTGTTATATTTATGAAAGTGATATTTCATAGGTAACTTTGCTGCACTGTTTTATTGCATGGGATTTTGTTATTTTGGGTAGCTCTTCATTATATTTGTTTTGGATTAGGTGTGGTGAAATCACCTATTGGGTGTTAGCTTGCAACCCATTTAAAGCTTGTGTTGCCTAGTGACTGAGATGACTGCACAGATTGAATTTTGGGTTTATTCTTTATTTTACTAAAATGTTTACTAAATTAATCACCTGACAGAGAAGATGAGCTTGTATAAAGGGGTGCCTCCATTCAAGTGTATGAACAGGAGCCAGGCGCTGTGTAGTTTTGTGATAAAAGTAATACACCTTATATGGAGGTGTGCCTTTAATAATTCATATGGTAAAAAAATAAATAACCAGCCTGTGGCTTTAAGAAGCCAGGTTCCAAGATGGGCGGCCCGTCTGCTCAGAGGGAAGCAGTGGAGTAGAATACCTGTCAGTGCAGGGACCACGTGTACCCGACGTCCCAGTGTCCTGGATGACGTCACCACGATGTGGAGAGATGGAGGGGGGGGAGACTTGATAAAGCGCATGTGTGCGAAACATGTTGTCCTGGCAACCGGTCTCTTCCTTCTAAAGCTGCAGCTCCAGCAAGAGTTCCCCCCCCCCCCTCCGTCTCTCCACATCGTGGTGACGTCATCCAGGACGCTGGGACGTTGGGTACACGTAGTCCCTGCACTGACAGGTATTCTACTCCACTGCTTCCCTCTGAGCGGACGGGCCGTCCATCTTGGAACCTGGCTTCTTAAAGCCACAGGCTGGTTATTTATTTTTTTACCATATGAATTATTAAAGGCACACCTCCATATAAGGTGTATTACTTTTATCACAAAACTACACAGCGCCTGGCTCCTGTTCATAAACTGATCTGTTTTTACCATGGCAGCAGTGAGTTTTTTCTCCACCAATCATAGTTGACATATACCATTCACTTATTTCCTTTGGGACACATCTGTGCGCTTTTATCCAGACTGTTTCTCCATTCAAGTGTACCTAGGTAGCATGATTGCTAAATAGAACTCTCCTTGTACGGGCATCTTTCGGTGTTGTACTTAGTTAATGCTCCTCTCTAGTATGAGAACTCAGTGAAAGGTTTTTTTCCCCTTTCTTATGAGATCTTCAGTTGAGATCACAGAGTTTTTATCAGATCATTTTGGTCAACCATTTCCAACCTCCTGACACTCAGATGCACTTGCTGTGACGCCACTCCTAGGCACCTATATGAATCAACTATAGATGAAATTAATGATTTCGGTGAAATGTATTTAGTCAGTAAATTATCAACGTAGGCAAAATTTCACCAAAGTGGAAACTCTCTATTTTACTCTCATCTGCTTACGTGATATTTTCCTGTACTTTTTCACATATTTAGGGTATTTTACATAGTTAGTCTAGCTGAAAAAAAGACAAAAGTCCATCCAGGGTATTTTAGTTTATTCCCACTGATGTTCTTTGTATCTGTGTTTTGTATCTTCTGTTTGATTTGTGTACTGTCTTTACATTTATGCTTAACCCTTTTTTTCTTTCTGTGAAAAAATAAAATAAAATAATGGAGCTAATAAAAAAAGCTATTTTTTCACAAGAACAGGTCCAAGATAATTGAAAGAAGCTTCCAAAATCACATTTTAAACCCACTGCACTTCTTTCCATGTTAAATTATACGTAAACCCTCACCTTGTAAAACAACCCATTCAGTTTAAAGTAGAAATGAAAGGCAAAACATTTATGTATAGATATAAACACAATATAAGTACATTTTCCCCTTTGGAGGGATCACATTCCCTCCATTCTGTCTTCCCAGTGAATAGCTGTGTGGACGGGGCATGTCAGGACACGACTGATCATTTGAGGAAAGCAGGCTGTGTTCCCAGCACAGCTAGAGAACTGACCAAGCTGTGCTCTCATGCCTAGTGTGGTCTGTTTTTAATAGGAAAGCAAAGGGACTGGCAAGAACACCAGGTATTTCACACACCAGAAACAATACAAAGAGAACAATATACTTTTTCTTTCATGGAAATCTTTTAATCAATTTACATGTATTGGGATTTATTTTAGCAAAGACATGTAGCAGAATACATTTTGGCCTAAATTTATGCCAAAATTTGATTTTTTTTTTCATTTTTATACTGGACATGTTTAATAGCAAAAAGTTAAAAATACAGTTTTTTCTCAAAATTGTCAGTCTTTTTTTTTTGATAGTGCGTAAAATAAAACAACACACAGGCAATGAAATACCACCAAAAGAAAGCTTAATTTGTGGGAAAAAAGCACTTAAATTTCATTTGTGTGCAGCGTTGCATGACAGCGAAATTGTCAGTTAACCGCCTCCCGCCCGCCATATAGTAAAATGACGGACGCAAGGCGGTTCTTTCTTTCTGGGAGGACGTCATATGACGTCCTCCCATTCTAACCGCGCATGCACGGCTCCAGGAGCGCGCAGCGCGGCGATCGGCGGTGCGCTGTGTCCCTCGGACACAGCGGATCACCGATCAACAGAAAGAGCCGAACATGTCGGCTCGGTCATGTGATCAGCTGTCAGCGGTCATGTGTCCAATCACAGCTGATCACATGTAAACAGGGAAATACCGGTTATCTGCATTTCTCTCCTCATGAGCTGTCACGCTGACAGCTTGTGAGGAGAGCAGAGCTGGTAATCAGCATTCCTCGGAGGGGACATGTACACTGATCATCAGAGCACTGATGATCAGTGTGCCCTGATGATCTGTGTAGCCCCAGCAGTGCCACCTGTCAGTGTCCATCAGTGCCAGCTCTCAGTGCTCATCCATGCCACCTGCCAGTGCCCATCAGTGCCACATATCAGTGCCCATCTGAGCTGCCTTTCAGTGTCACCCATGAGTGCCACCTATCAGTGCTGCCAATCAGTGCCACCTATCAGTGCCAGTCAGTATCGCCTATCAGTGTGCATCAGTGCCGCCTATCAGTGCACGTCAGTGCTGCCTATCAGTGCCAGTCAGTGCCACCTAACAGTGCCAGTCAGTGCCACCTATCAATGCCAGTCAGTGTCACCTATCAGTGCCATATATGAGTGCTGCCTTTCAGTGCCCATCAGTGATGCCTGTCAATGCCCATCAGTGCCACCTACCAGTGCCTCCTTATCAGTGCCCATCAGTGCCACCTATCAGTGTCCATCAGTGCAGCCTATCAGTTCCCATCAGTGCAGCCTCATTAGTGCACATCAGTGCAGCCTCATTAGTGCACATCAGTGAAAGCGAAAAATCACTTATTTACAAAATTTTATAACAAAAACGAAGAAAAAACGTTTTTTGTTTTTTTTTTATTTCAGTGGTTTTTGGTTTAAGAAAAAATAAAAAACCCAGAAGTGATTAAATACCACCAAAATAAAGCTCTATCTGTCACAAAAAAATTATAAAAATGTCATATGGGTACAGTGTTGCATGACCGCGCAATTGTCATTCAAAGTGCAACAGCGCTGAAATCTGGAAATTGGCCTGGGCAGGAAGGGGGTATAAGTGCCCTGTAGGCTAGTGGTTAAAATACCACAGCGCCGTATTGCAAAAAATGGTCTGGTCAGGAAGGGGAGTAAATTCTCAGAAGGGCAATTGGTTAAAGGTAGATTTTTTTTTTAATAACAAACATGTCATACTTACCTGGAAAACCAATGCTCCTACAACTATGTGGCCACTCGCTCACTTTCTGGTAGTGGTGTGATGTCACCAGGCTTCACCCAACGTGTTACGTCAATCACGTGCCTTTTTCATAGAAGTTGGGTGGAGCCTGGTGACGATACGCCACTACCAGGAAGTGATTGAGTGGCCATTTTCTTGGAGGTTTTCATATGTATGTGCCTGTTACCTTACTGCATTGATGTAGAGTGCACTTTTTAAATTAAGTATACTATGATCTTTAATAAAATAATAGAATGGAAAGAGAGAGCACTATATACTCTTCTTCTTTCTGAGTTTTTCACTGTCCTGGTCTGAAAAATCATAGAGGATGGATCTGGATTGTGAAGCATCTGGAGTCCTGAGGGGTAAATGGTGCTGTGGCTTATGAGAACCCCAGTTAAATAGGAAGGTGCGTATGAGCTAATACAAGTTAGGTCTATGGTTAAGATGAGAGCATACGGTTTTATGGTGGTGGTCTATACACTTTGAATGGAATATATATTATCCACTTCCCTGCTACCGTATAACAGTTTTACTGCTACAGGGTGGCTGTTCTCCGCAAAATCACATATATTTACGTGATTTTACATTTCTGGGTAGGGGCCATGCACACACTCCATCCTACGTGAGCTGTCATTGGCTCCTGTAGGTGTCAATCACCATGTCCTGGCCAACAATTCATGGCTGGAACTTGGTGATCAGTGGTGCAGCTGACAGGAGAGAGACCTGTGAGTGTAAACAACAGTGGGGACATGGTGGTTTTTATCTCTCTGCCAGCAGGAAGATAAAAGCCAGCACCTCCCCTAGTAAAACACAGCACAGACATAGTTAAATCACAGCACAGTACACAGTTAACCCTTTGATCGCCTCATGTGTTACCCCTTGATGCCCAGAGTCATTCGTACAGTGTCAGTGTATTTTATTAGCACGGATCACTGTATGAATGTCACTGGAGATGTCAGTGGCAGTTATTCAGTTCCTGCCCAGTGTCAGTTAGAGTTAGAATGCCCGCAGTAGTATCACAGTCCAACTACAAGTTGCCGATCGCCGTCATTACTAGTATAAAAAAAATAAATAAATAAAATTTCCAGTATATATACCACCATTTGTAGATGCTATAACTTTCACGCAAACCAATTACTATACACTTATTGCGATTTTGTTTTTACCAAAGACATGTACCCAAATACCTTTTGTCCTAAATTTATGAAGAAATTAAAGTTTTAACATTTTTTATGGGATATATTTTATAGCAAAAAGTAAAAAAAAAATGTTTACATTTTCAGTCATTTTTAATTTATAGCGCAAAAAAAAAATAAAAACAGTGATGATCAAATACCACCAAAAGAAACCTCTATTTGTGTGAAAACAATTATATAGATTGCATTTGTGTATGGTGTTTCATGACTGCGCAACGCAGAGCCGTAAAGCAAAAAATGGCCTGGTCATGGGGGGGAATAAATGTTGCAGAGGGCAAGCGGTTATAGAATACCGGTGAGGACTGAGAAAAGCTTGGAATAAGAAGAATCCTTGCAGTTTACATATACTGGGCTACAAACTTAATAAGAACATACTGTGGTACAGATGGACAAATTGAGCATATGTAGATGTTATATTCTGATTGTTCATTGATAAGAAAGTGCAGTGTGAGATAGAGATCATGTTTTGGTAGTCTGTATACTCTACGTCCAAATTGGTACACACGGATAAAAATGGGCACATATTGGTATCCAGTAAGACTTTATTATATACATTTACAGTACTTACTGCACTTTACATATTTGGATATTATATTCAATGTGTGGACTACAATAGGAATTGCAGCAAAATTTGATGTTTATATATAAAACTGGTACACAAGGACAAATAGGTTGGTACATGTGGATACTTTTTTACACTATATAGCATGAAACACTTAACACTGCAATAAAATTTTGTTTTTGGAGATTCATTTGTTTCTTTTTCTCTTTTTAAAGTGGTACACACAGATACATAAGTTGGTGCACATGGATATGTCATGGCCTACATTGTTTTGTTTTTTATTTTAAGACACTTAGCACTTTAAGAGGAGGTTTGCATAGTGTTTTGTGGATTATTTTCTTCACAGTACTGCACAGCACTATTTATATGTATTTTTTATGTCATTGGTTGTATTATGTTAGTCGTTTTGCACAAAGCAGCCCTGATCATCCTCTTCACGGTTCTGTTTGTTCTGGGGGCACTTGGCAGGAGCCTGTAGAGCTCCTAGCTCCTCTCTCCTGCCAAGTGCCCCCAGAACAAACAGCTTGCTATGGGGGCACTCAAGCAGGCTCGCTCCTAAGCAGTCCAGATATATCCATTCATACACAGATGTGATTCGGCCTTGCCCCCCGCTCTCTCCTCATTGGCTCGCTGGCTGATTGACAGTATCGGCAGCCAATGGCTCCTGCTGCTGTCTCAGCCAATGAGGAGGGAGAGACCCAGGACAGCCAAGGCTCTCATGCTCATTGCTGGATCGAGATGGGGCTCAGGTAGGTATTTGGGGGGGAGCTGCTGCACACACAATGTAGGAGCTGCTGCACACACAATGTAGGCCATGACATGGATATGTCATGGCCTACATTGTTTTGTTTTTTATTTTAAGACACTTAGCACTTTAAGAGGAGGTTCGCATAGTGTTTTGTGGATTATTTTCTTCACAGTACTGCACAGCACTATTTATATGTATTTTTTATGTCATTGGTTGTATTATGTTAGTCGTTTTGCACAAAGCAGCCCTGATCATCCTCTTCCCGGTTCCCCCTGTAGAGCTCCTAGCTCTTCTCTCCTGCCAAGTGCCCCCAGAGCAAACAGCTTGCTATGGGGGCACCCAAGCAGGCTCGCTCCTGAGCAGTCCAGATATATCCATTCATACACAGATGTGATTCGGCCTTGCCCCCCGCTCTCTCCTCATTGGCTCGCTGGCTGATTGACAGTAACGGCAGCCAATGGGTCCTGCTGCTGTCTCAGCCAATGAGGAGGGAGAGACCCAGGACAGCCACGGCTCTCATGCTCATTGCTGGATCGAGATGGGGCTCAGGTAGGTATTTGGGGGGGAGCTGCTGCACACAGGTTTTTTTATGCATAGAATGCATGAAGGTGAAAAACCTTGAGTCTTTACCACCATTTAAAGTCTTATGCATCCACTACCATATGCTATCCTACTGTATCACAGCACAAAAACAGCATAGAGTTTATAGCTGTTGAAAGTCAGTGGTTGGATGACTTTCAGTGCTTTGTCAGTAGTTGGATGCCATAAAACATTTGATGATGAATAAAATGTATTTTCCCCCCTCCACTTTCCACGTGTCATACTATATAAACTCAGACCTCAACTGTTCAGTTAACCGTTCACTAAGGTTAACAGTTTTGCATTATATGCTACTGAGTACGTTTTATTGATTGCTTGCAATGACTTCAATGCTTTGTTATAAACACATTTTGCCAGGTTACGCAGGTCATTACACATCAGGGTGAGTGATGCATAGTTGGTGACAGGTTAGTCAATCATTACATCTGAACATGGCTATGCTTGGCTGCGAAATTCCAGAAACAGACTCCAACAGAGAAGTTTTTTTCAGTTGTTGGTAAGCATTATTCTTTTTTGCAAATAATAATTTGGCAATAATTCTACAAGGAAGCCACCCAAATGTTTACACTCAGCTCTTACACACACAATTACTGAACTCAGACATGCAGTGCATTCAAAAGGCATTAAATGTTCTAAATGCATTGCCTCTGCAATTTGCAGCAAGAGCCAATGTAATTTTAACAGAAACCCAAACACAGATCACAAATACAGTGCAATTATGGGCACCATATACATACTGCAGTAACATGCGATTTGGAGGGGTCAGGGGCATATTTACTGAGAGGCAAACAAGGCGTTTGCCTTGGGCAGCATTTTTCAGAAGGGATACTGGTTGTACTTCACACCCTGTGCTCTGCCTTCAGGCACCGATTCCGGTAAATGGGAGCGGATGGCGCTGTGCATGAGGAGACTCCGAGGGGTGCCGGGGCTGGGCGGCAGGTGGGAGAGCAGAGTGAGGGGAATCGGGGGAGCTGCCGTGAGACTCCAGGAAGGGAGCCGGGATTTCAGAGATGGCGTGTCTCTCTCATTCTCTCTCAGATTGTTTGTGTTGTCTAGCGCAGCGCAAAATCTAAATCTACACTACTGGGTGGGGTGGGTTTTTGAAAGGTAGTACATGCACCTGTCACGATCAGGGGTCAGGCTCAAAGACCAGTTGCTATAGCAGTGGAAAGGCTCACCTGAAACCAGCAGGATAGGTACACAGGCATGACACCGTGGCGGAGCAGTGGGATCACCCGAGGTGTGGAGTCTAAGTATCAATTGGTGTTCACCAGAGCTCCTGATGGTGGAAATGGATTTGGCTGCGTGTTAGCACCAGGTCGTGGTCCTCAGGATCACATCACCATAAGCAGGTAATGATCAAATGGAAGCATGGACAGTAAACAAGCCAAGGTCAGTAAGGAGCAGTCGCAGGTTGGGATCAGGCAGAAGCATAGTCGAGAAGAAGTCAAAGGTCAATAACGAGTGATAGCAAAATACGGATAACAGCAGAGATGATAAGGAGCACGATACTGGCTGGAGAGCACAATAATCTGGCAAACAGGAAGTGCAGAGACATGGCTTATATCAGGAAATTCATGGGAAGAACAAGGGGTTCAAGGTTCATGATAAACAAGGTCAAGGTAGGATCATCCAGATAATTGTCAAGGCAGCTGTCCAGCATTCCAGGTGGCTCAGCAAGAAGAAACATTGCCCCTCACTGCATAACGCCCAGGTTCGGACCCAGGCTCTGACAGCACCACTTTTTCCGCAACCCATTTGCACAGCATAGGAATGTACAGGAATCGCAAAGTAACGGGGACTGCTTTTTTGTGCTATTCAAGTGTCATCTAGCCCTAAAGCCAGAACTTTTTTTTTAGTTTAGGATAAAGAGAAGAAGCATTGAAACTCCTGTCAGGTTTTTATTGCTATCTGTGTGCCCGCCAGGGAGATCCAGACTCTCCATATGTCTTCGGCGATGGGAAATCCAAAATTTTAGAATTGTTAAGGGAACAGAAAGTAAGGAGAAATCTTCCAGTAGAGACACCTTCTCCAGTGGCAAATGTCTAAGAGATGATTTCCTCTTTAAAGAGATATCCTCTCATTTCCTGTTGTGTCTCCAAGAATTTAGGGTAAATCTCTCCAGTGAGGCACAGACATTTAAGCTAAAGTCTGCTGTGAAAGGTGAGCTCCATAATATTTGTCTATTCACAGCATACTTGGACATTTGGGCATACTTACCTATAATAGTGGGGGCTATGATACGCACAGTATCTTCCATTGTTTAACCATATTTGGGTATATCCGAAATGATGCTTGAATTGCTTTACATTAGATCTTTACATTAGATCTCTCATTGATTGTGACTATATGTAATGTGCAAGGATGGGACACGACTCCTATACCCCCAGACGATGTCAATTATGACGAAGCGCGTAGGGTGTAGTCTGTGTCTGTGACGCCATCACGCACTGTGATTCAGGAAGCATTCAGTGTGTTCCCCTGGACAGACTTTTATGAGAAGTGCTTTATTTTCATGTATCTGTAAGTGCACTACTTTTCTAATAAAGATTTTGTTTAGCAGTTTTACCCTATGTGTATGTGTTTTGATGTTTTCATACATGCCCTCGCCACCTGAGATTGTTATATGAATGCTGTCGGTGTCCATAAGATGTCCATATGAGAGTCTCTGATCTGAGGAGAGAGTGGTGGATGTCCATCCAGTTGGGGCTGATATGGTGATTGGTGGCTTGGAGTCACACATGCTGGTTTTTATGCCATACTTAATGTATGTGGGTCCTCTGCCTCTGGTAAGCAGGCATGGTGTGTAAGGGGGGAGGATCATTGTCCAAGCATTATTAGGTGCCATTGCTGACCATGTAGAATCATCACAGTGATTGAGTGATTGCATTTGGGATTGGACTCCAAACACCACAGTGGTGTGGATATTCACTGCATATGATTGTTCATTACAACACAGTGTTCTGGTCAAATAATGTATTTACTCTGCACTTTTCATAATTTGTGTTTCAGTTGTAGCGCTGTACTATTTAGTATTATGTTATGGTCAGTTGTGCCAATTGATGTGCCAGCTGCTTTATATTATTCCAAGTGCAATTTCTCCTTTCTTTGAAACCTTTAATAGTGCCCTCCTCCACCGTAGTCTGATCCAGGATCTCAGTCCTCACTCTGCTCCCCCACTGCCACTGTTCCTCCTTCTCTGTTACCACTTATCTTCAGCCATTGGGCAGCTACTGATGACTCCTGCACATGACAGGAGCGTCATCATTCCTGGCTCAACTTTCACATCTGTATGGCACCATGCACACAGGGCTGTCTAGGTGCAGTGCATTCCTCCTGGCGTTTTATTGCACCTGGGAGGGACAGTTGCCACATCCAGCTCCACTACAAACAGCCTGCCAAAGCTTATTGTAGGCTGGGGCTGGACAGGGCTGAACCCTGCACTGATTGGAACTTGTGTTTAGGACCCTATGCATTCAAGAATGAAGGTCCAGAACTCAGAAGACCTGGGCTTAAAATACCAGGAGTGAGCCCAGACTATACAATGCACGGTGAATGTGTTATACATTGTGCATTGAAAATAAGAAAATTGCAAGAGAAAAGGGGACTTTTTTTGGCAGGAGAGACTCTGGCATTCTAGCTTTTTTTATTTTAAGAGTTTTATGCCCTTTTAAAGTGTTAACATTAATTATGAAAATTAGGGACTACTTTCCTCTGACCTTAACATTTAAAGTAGACTTCCAGGCTAAACCTAAAATGCCTGTGTACTAGATATATATATATGTATATACTGTATAAATATATATATGGAAGAAAAATATATTTGAAATATATATAAAAAATATTCTTCCCAAATATATTGACATATATTTGAAATACTACAATTTTGGCCATATTCAATATACTTCAAAATATATAAAAATATATATATATATAATGTATGTTGAAATGCATTTTTATTACAAAATATATGAAAATGCATTTCAAATATACTATATGTCTTTAAAAATACAAATCTACATTCTTGGAATGCATTTACAAATATATGTAAAAATATATGATAAAATTACTTTTGTATATGCTAAAAAAAATCTGAAGAATATATTTAAAAAATATATATTTAAAAAAATATTTTTCATATATTTATTTTGTAATATATAAAAACACATTTCAACATGCAGTATATATATATATATATATATATATATATATATATATATATATATATATATATATATTGAAATATATTTTGAATATGGACAAAATTGTAGTATTACAAATGTATGTCAATATATTTGGGAAGAATATTTAAAAAATATATTTCAAATATATTTTTCTTCCATGTGGGATATACTTACTGTTTTTTATCCTGCTCCGATCTGGTCATGTGACCTGGCTCCTCTGTGTCAGCAGCAGCAGCTGCAGGGGAGAGGAGGGAGCACTCACAACAGGACAACCATGGAAAGCCTATGGGTGATGATACCGCTCCCAGGATTACAGACGTTGTTGAGGGTTCCCTCCTCTCCCCTGCAGCTGCTGCTGGCTGACACTGGGGACCATGTGACTGGATTGGAGTGGGCCAAAAATAGGTGAGTATATACAACTTTCTTACACAGGTTAGTCAGCATAGGTGTTACGAGGGGGGAGGGAACATTTTTAAGACTATTTAGGTTTCGCCTGGATTTTTACTTTAACATATTTGCTGCTTTTATTTAAAGAGTAGAAATCTCAGTAAATACCCCATGATCCTGCCAGAGCCCTTGAATATGAAGCCCTTCCTGTTTGTTCCTGACCATGATAAGCATAGTAGCAGATTTGCACTAGTGTGATCAGTTTAAGTCTCTGTTTCTTCCCTGGGATGTACCGGATGTCACACCGATACATGGCATGCCTGTAGTCAACCTGTGACTTCACAGGCTGACACACCTCCATCCAGCCCTGCCTTGCTTGATTGTCAGCTGCTCACAGTAGGAGACCTGCACATTTAAGAGAGCAGTGTCCACCCCACTGTGCAAAGCTCAGAGACAAAAGAAAGGATAGCAGTCATGTGACTGCCATTCACATCAAATAAAAAAATACAGGTATTTGCAATTTTTTTTAATCAAAGAAAATCCTTTCTATAGCTCTAGTAATAGTTATTACACTTTTAAAACAAAAGAGGTTTACTTCTTTGTTAACCATTTCCTACTCTATCTAAAAGTTAAAAAAAAAAGTTTTGACCTTAGATATTTTAATGGAAACAGGAATAATATCAATATGTTTTCATGCTTCACAAAGTGTCTCGATGAATCTACTAAACATATACACTATATTGCCTGCTTTTACACGCACATGAAGTTTAATGGAATCCCAGTCTTAGTCCGTAGGGTGCAATATTGAGTTGGCCCTCCCTTTACAGCTATAACAGCTTCAACTCTTCTGGGAAGGCTGTCCATAAGGTTTAGGAGTGTCTATGGGAATGTTTGACCATTCTTCCAGAAGCACATTTATGAGGTCAGGCACTGATGTCGGATGAGAAGGCCTGGCTCGCAGTCTCTACTCAAGTTCATCTCAAAGGTGTTCTATTGAGTTGTGATCAGGACTCTGTCAAGTTCCTCCACCCCAAACTTGCTCATCCATGTCTTTATGGACCTGCTTTGTGCACTGGTGCGCAGTCATGTTGGAACAGGAAGGGGCCATCCCCAGACTGCTCCCACAAAGTTTGGAGCATGAAATTGATCAAAATGTCTTGGTATGCTGACGCCATAAGAATTCCCTTCACTGGAGCTAATGGGCCAAGCCCAACCCCTGAAAAACAACCCCACACCATAACCCCCCCTCTACCAAACTTTACACTTGGCACAATGCAGTCAGGCAAGTACCGTTCTCCTGGCAACTGCCAAACCCAAACACGACCATCGGATTGCCAGACAGAGAAGCATGATTAATCACTTCAGAGAACACTTCTTCACTGCTCTAGAGTCCAGTGGTGGCGTGCTTTACACCACAGCGTCCAATGCTTTGTATTACACTTGGTGATGTAAGGCTTGGATGCAGCTGCTCGGCTATAGAAACCTATTCCATGAAGCTCTCTACACACTGTTGTGCTATTCTGAAGGCCACATGAAGTTTGGAGGTCTTTAGCTATTGACTCCGCAGACAGTTCTGCTTCAGCATGCATTGACCCCGCACTGTCATATTATGTGGCCTACCACTTTGTGGTTGAGTTGCTGTTGTTCCCAGTTGCTTCCACTTTGCTATAATACCACTAACAGTTGACTGTGGAATATTTGGTAGCAAGGAAATTTCATGGATGGACACAGGTGACAACCTATCACAGTACAACGCTTGAAATCACTAAGCTCCTGAGAGCGACCCATTCTTTCACAAATGTTTGTAGAAGCAGTCTGCATGCCTAGGTGCTTGATTTTATACACCTGTGGCCATGGAGGTGATTGGAACATCTGAATCCAATTGTTTGGAGAGTTGTCCCAATACTTTTGGCAAAGTAGTGTATGTTCCTTACATGTGCAGGCTCCGTGGTATGACACTACAGTAAGCAATTGTTGAAGAAAAAAAAACATTTATTTTAACTTTGAGAAATCAAAAAACGTGGAAGTAAATGTATGTAGTGAGGGATAAAAACCAGCCCTGTAGCAAATAATAGGAGGGGTGATTGTATTTGTTTTATTATGGATAATTCTTTGTCTATGCCAGGAAAAGAGTGCACATTATATTGATGCTGCAATGGAAAAAAACATGATTTGGCAGGCAGTGTAATACATGACGGCAGAGACCACACGGCCCCAAACAGAGGGTCCATAGAGAGTAATAAAATGTTACTGCAGATCAGAGTAGTGGGAAAACTCTGCAGTTGTCTCCTCACAGAGATACAATATCCAGAAGATGTTTTGTGGGAAGAAAAGGCCAAACAGAGACACCTGGATATTATACTCGGTCTATGGGAAAAGGGGACAGTTGTTTTTTTAAACGTACACTTTAGCTAAAATATAAAATTCAAGCTTTTTATACATATAAAAGGTACAATCTACCTGCTTAGTGTTTTCTTTTCAGCCATTGCTGAACTGTAGTGGTCCAAATCACTGTCTTTTGTCAGCGATCTTGTGATCCTGGAACACACCTCTTGGGGATGCTGGAACACATTCTTTGCTACTTTATACACTTTATAAAAATAAAGAGTACTAAAAAGTTTATCAAGCATCAATCAAATTCAGACCGGGTCACACAAGTGCGGGTTCGGTTTCAGTATGATTTTTCAAAGGAATCTGGTGCTTTTTTGTTCAGCGGTTCAGGTGCAATTCAGGTGCAAATTTTTAAAGTGTATGACTCTTGAAATCGCACCTGAAGCAGACTGAAAATCGTACCTGACTCTATTTAAAAAAAGCATTGTGGCTGGCCCTCACATATGTGAACTGGTTCTATAGAAAGATGGTTTCTATCACGTCATGCAAATCAGATACAGTTCAAAATGCATCCATATTGCATATATGGGAATCGGCACTCAAACCTGCCTTGGTAATCTGAAGGTGCGAGAAGCAAAGATAGACATAGAGAGAGAGGAAGTATATTCCTATTACCTTCCTGCAGACCCTGTGAGGTAGAGTGAGTGTGTGTGTATATGTGTGTGTGTATTTGTGTGTGTATGGAATATTTGCATCTAAATAGGCTGGGCACAGGGGCGAACTGACAACTCACGGGGCCCCCGGGCAATAAGGGATCATGGGGCCCCTGTAACCTTGCCCAAACTCAAAAAAGCCTATGAAAAAGGTACCAGGGGCATCTCATGGGGCCACCTACTGACCCCTGGCCCTCGGGCAGTGCCTGAGTTTCCAAATGGTCAGTCCGCCTCTGGCTGGGCATACAAATGTGGAAGCTAATAGGGGTGTGTGAGAATGACTTTCTGCTGTAAAGGAAATCTTTTCTAAATGTGTTGAATACCATTTGCTAATTTCTGCAGATTAGGATTTCTGTCTTTAAAGAAGTGTGGAAATATATAAAAATAAACATATATATCTGATTCCTATGCTGCACACTGCCCCATGCCGATGTCAGGAATCAGCAGCAGAAACGGCCAGATATTTAAAGTTACACTTAGGAAACCTCATGATCAGACCATCTACATTTAAAGTAAGATTTATTTACAGTGAAATAAAAAAACATCCAAACACCAGCAAACAAAAAGCATAAAGACATAAGTGACCCAAAAACCCAGTGACAAAATTCCCGACTAAACAACCAAACAGTAACAGCAAGCCTAAATAACAAACTATATAAAATAGGAAACACAAAGCAAGGAGGAACCAAAACTGGGATTAGGAACAAGGCAGTAAGGTTCAGGGCATAGGTACAAGGCAAACAGCATGATCAAGAACAGGGACCGGATAAACGGCTAGCAGTATCTGGCAGCAAACAAAACAGCGGTTGGAGGGAAATGTAGAGAGAGAACTAAATACCCTCCTAGCAGCCAGCATTAGGTGGAACTGATTACTAGAAGACACATGTTGGTGGACACCAGAATTACAACCTTATGACTGGGAAGCACAGTGCCACCATTAGGTGATCCAGGTCATTACAGCTGGCTGTAAGCACAGGAACTGAGCAATCACTTGACTGGTAATTGCTCAGTTTTCAGTCCACTCTGAGCATAGAGTGGTGACTGTCAGTCACAGCTCTGTGCCTGCCCCTCCAGTGCTAACTGTAACACCGAGCAGGAAAGGGGATGGGAGCAGCTGGGTGCACTGAAAGGCTTAGCCAGCTGCCTTTGAGATATCAGGGTGCGGTCCAACTTTATAGTCAGGCTCCCTTCAGAGTCCAGAGTGGCTCTGAGACGTGATTCTGGGTCACGGGAGAGCAAAAGTAAGTGCACGCCTGTGACCCACATGGAAAGTATGGCCAAAATAGCTTTTGTCAGGGGTACTGCCACATTGCTCAATCTGGACAAAGTGGTAATGTCTGCAGATACCCCCCCCCCCATCAACACTTATAAGTGCCCTTCCTTACCACTGAAGCAATCCAGCCTTTCTAAGCTCCACTGTTGCCTGCTGTTGGAGCATAGACAGGTATCATGGACACCCAAAGTCACAAGGCTCAGGCCAGGGGCGGACTGACCATTTGGGCACTCGGGCCCTGCCCGAGGGCCCAGGGTCAGTAGGGGGCCCCATGAGATGTCCCTAGTACCTTTCATAGGCTTTTTTGAGCTTGGGCAAGGACACAGGGGCCCCATGATCCCCTATTACCCGGGGGCCCCATGAGTTGTCAGTCCGCCCCTGGCTCAGGCTTAGCTATTTACCCTTTAGTAAATGAACCCCAACAGAATAGCATGACACCCAGGCAACATGGAGGTAAATATCAGGGTTGATTTACTAAAGGCAAAAAGACTGCACTTTGGAAGTGCAGTTGCTCCAGAGCTTAGTAAATGAGGGGAAGCTCTGCTGACTTCCATCATAAAATCATATGCAAGCGAAAATGCTGTTTTTTTATTTTCCTTACATGTGATTGGATATTCTTTGTAAAGTTTTTTGAAACTTTACTTCATTTAATAAGCTCTGGAGCAACTGCAATTGCAGAGTGCATAGTCTAGTTGCCTTTAGTAAATCAACCCCACTGTCAGAGATAGATAGATGATAGATAGATAGATAGATAGATAGATAGATAGATAGATAGATAGATAGATAGACTCACTGGCCACTTTATTAGGTCCACCTGTTTAATTGCTTGGTAACACAAATTGTTGTTAATCAGCGAATCACATGGAGCAACTCAATACTTTTTGGGCATGTAGTCGTGGTGAAGACGACTTACTGAAGTTCAAACTGAGCATCAGAATGTGGAAGAAAGGAAATTTAAGTGACTTTGAATGTGGCATGGTAGTTGGTGCCAGATGGGCTGGTCTGAGTATTTCAAAAACTGCTGATCTACTGGGATTTTCACAGAGAGCCATCTCTAGGATTTACAGAGAATGGTCTGAAAAAGAGAAAATATCCAGTGAGCATCAGTTGTGTGGACAAAAATGCCTTGTTGATGTCAGAGGTCAGAGGAGAATGGACAGACTGGTTGCTGCAACATTCAGATGGTAGGGTCAGAATTTGGCGTAAACAACATGAAAGCATGGATCCATCCTGCCTTGTATGAATGCTTCAGGCTGGTGGTGGTGGTGGTATAACCTTTCTCTTCAAAGAAGCCTATCCTGCCCTCAGCTAACAATGGAATCTTTTATTCCTATTACCAGTCCATCCCCCACAGTTATTACCTTTTGTACCACTAGCCCCTCCCTCTTAGATTGTAAGCTCCAAGGAGCAGGGCTCTCCTAACCCTCTTCTATTGAACTGTATTGTTGCTGTATTGTCTCCCGTTATATTGTAAAGCGCTGAGCAAACTGTTAGCACTATATAAATCCGGTATAATAATAATAATAATAATGGTGTGGGGATATTTTTTTGGCACTAGCAAGGTGTACTTAATAAAGTGGCCGCTGAGTGTAGACAGATAAATAGATAGATAGATAGATAGATAGATAGATAGATAGATAGATAGATAGAGGAAATAAAAAACATTTTCAAATATTTACTTTGCTATTATACACTTGTATAAGAATATGTACATGAGACGATGTGATGTGGTCATATAAAAAAAAAAGCTGGTGGCATCCTGCAGGAGACAATGTTACTTGTTAAGAATGTTAATGCTCAGAAAAAACGGAAATATTCTAAACCTATTTCTTCATAGGTAGGTCACATAATAAACCATATCCATAATATTCGACTTTCACTTCAAACAGTAAATCCCAGAGAATTTACCTAATGCCGTAATAATCCTGTTATACCACTTTACCGGCAAATCATCACAAATAAGCCTCAGTCTTTAAGGGAGGAATTTCTACATTCAGCAAAAAGACTCATTTCTGAATTGTTTGAAAATGGAAATAAATGAGACAGATGTCTGGTTCTGTATAAAAGCCATCAGGCAGACGGTTATCGGAGAGGTAGTATGCCAGGGATGTACCAGCCTCCGGGTAATCTACAGGCTACAGCCGCTAAAGACATGCAGGTTCTGGCAGTGTTTTTTTTGCCCTTTCAACCTGGGTTATATATAGAGAGGAGATTTGGGCTTGGATTGGACCTGGGTTCAAGGTGAACAAAGCCTGTCTGCAGTTGATGGACTCTATGAACTATTGCAGCTGTTAGACTCGCCCATATTTCCAGCTGTTGTAACGTAAACGCAATGACAGGGATATCTGTAGACATTATAACCCAAACATGATCATGACTGACCATTTGGAAAGGGATACTGGTTGTCCTTCACACTCTGTGCTCTGCCTTCAGGCACCGATTCCGGTAACCGGGAGCAGATGGCGCTGTGCATGAGGAGCAGGGGCGGACTGACCATTTGGAAACTTGGGCACTGCCCGAGGGCCCGGGGTCAGTAGGGGGCCCCATGAGATGCCCCTGGTACCTTTTTCTTAGGCTTTTTTGAGTTTGGGCAAGGACACAGGGGCCCCATGATCCCCTATTGCCCGGGGGCCCCATGAGTTGTCAGTCCGCCCCTAATCATGACTATATTTGTTCAATGACATCACCTTGGATCTCCAGATTTTTACATTACCACATCAGGGGTCTGTCATTTAGCTATGGGAGTGCAGCGGGGTAACATCAACGGCTGCTGAGTTGTTTATTTATTGAGGATCACATTGTTGGACACTGCAATTGGCATGGATTTACATGGGGGGCATTATTGACACTTTTTTTAAAATCATTTTTATTGTAATTAAAGCTGTATTAAACCCAAAAGCAACATTTGTGATATTGCAGCTTACCAATCCTTAGATTTTTCTTGTTTTTAGCTTATTTTCTTGTATTTTCACTTGCTGATCTTGCCATTAAGTCTGTTGTTTTCCAAAAGAACACGCTGTTCTGCAGATGTAGCAGTTAGAGGGTTGAGACAAACCATGCAACATCTACAGGGGTGCTTACTGGCCAGATCAAAAGGTGAAAACAGAGGGGAAAGAGCCTAAAAACAGAAAACTGATGCAGCCACCACATCTAATGACTGGTAAGTTGCAATATATTACATTTTTGGTTTTGGGTTTAATATCTCTTTAAAGGACTTTTCTAAGGTGTGTGTTTATATTCATTTATCTATTTGTGGAATGGGTAAGTGGTGCTAATGTACCCCTGTACTCATTCCTTTGAGAGAGGGTGAATATCTTGGTGGGCACTTATAAAGGATGCTTTCAGATTCCCCGCAATAACTCCCACATAATTCTCGGGGCATCAGATGTGGGAAAGTGCACTTGTCCCTCAACATTGGGACAAGGAGCCTTACAAAGATTCCCTCCCCCTTCCTTGTAAGGTACCATGTTAAAAGGCATTTGACCTGGTATGGGACAGGAGGGGGGTAGGAGGAGGGGGGGCAAACACACCCTTTTTTTGGCTTTTTTAATTAAATTAAACATAAAAAATGGGAAAGAAGCATCATGGAGTTCCCCTATAAATTTCACCCAGATCCTTATCATGCAGCATAAGTGGCAAGGAAAGGGAGCGTGCAGTTCCCCCTCCCCATACTACACCATTCAACAAACTCTCCCCCTGCATCCAGTTAAAGTGTTTGCAATCCTTCACCTTGTAAAACAACCCATTCAGATTAAAATAGAAATGAAAGGAAAAAACATTTGTGCATCGCATTATAATTACCATTTTTCCTCTTGTTTATATGTGATCATATGCTCTCTGTTCTCAGCAGTACAGAGAGGTGGGAGAGGCGAAACAGCAGGACACTGAGCTTCCAAGTGATAGGCTGTGCAGGGGGGCGTGTGAGCAGAACTCTGATCATTAAAGGAGAGCACACTGAGTTCCTAGCACAGCTAGAGAGCTGAGTACGCTGTGCTCTAATGCCTAGTGTGGTTAGTTTTTAATAGTAAAGCAGAGGGACTAGTAGAAACACCAGGGATTTCACACAAAGGAAGCAATACAAAGAGAACAGGATACTTTTTCATATAAGTACATGGTACAGCAGGCACATATTAGGAATATGAAATGTTGGTGTAACATATTCTTTAACCTCCCTAGCGGTATGATTATTTCAGATTTTTGGTGCTGAAAGCGGTACCATTTTTTTGCATGGACATATGTATCTTTTTTATTGTAGGCCTGTAATTTAGGAATAACTCACTGAAATCTGTCCGCACAAGAGTCTAGTAAACATTCCGGATATGATAAAACTTGAAACACAAAATCATATATTATAATTTAATAAATAATCATAAAAAATAATAATATAATAATAATAAATTTAATTCAATAATATAATCAAACCAAAAACACTGAAATTTGAAATATAGCGCCAAGTTCGGACATCACTGAGCAAAGTCGCAAAATCGTTTTCAGTGTCTGATGACGAATTTCCCCCATGAATCATTATCACTCAATTCTGCAAGTGGTTCTGATTTACTATCGCTGTTCTCTAGCTGATCTAAAACCGCTTTTGACATAAAGGGACGCTTTTTGGACGCCATGGACTTTTCTAAGTTTCCAGGCAGAAAGAACAGTCAAAATGCAGGCAGGGGACAGGACAAAGCAGTAGGGACAAAATGTATGTGAAATGTTTTGAAACAGCAATGTTTTACTATGTAATAATCATTTTTTAAAAAATGACATTTTTTTAAAAATTTCAAATTTGCCCTGGTTCTGGCGCCCGTACATCCCGACGGAAGCCGGATGCCGGCATCGGCCAGAGGAGATGGCCAGGGACGCTGCAGGGGACACATCACGGGAGCGAAGGACAAGGTAAGCGCTACAGGGACTCCCTATGCAGCGCTGCATGGTAAGCCCGAGTGTAGCTCGGGGTTACCGCTTTTGGTACTGAAACTTTACCCCGAGCTACACTCAGGAATACCACTAGGGAGGTTAACTATCATTTTCAAAGGAAGGTCAGTAATGGAAGACCGTCACATTTATTACATGACAATTTTACATTACTCCAAAAATTTTGTGCAAATTTTAAAGCAATGCTCTGAGTGAGGCCCAAAGTAATCATATCTCATTACTTTGCACAGTTTCCCTATTCCTCTTTATTTCATTCGGCTTCAATTGCATAAATCTAGAACTTTTTCCTTCACAAGAAAATAGTAAATGAGATACTTGGGAGCACACATTGTTACAACAATTATGGCTTCCAGATAGAGAGACTGAAGTCGCCACAATTAAAATGAGAAGATCCTATTTCACGTAGATGCTTATAGAGAATTATTTTGTGCTGACATATAACTCTGCAATATAGAGACATATGAGGTCATAAATGCAGTTTGCTATATGTAAGGAAGTCAAGCAAGCAAATGTATTTGTATGATAGACTGTTTTGCGAGCGTTTAATTGCATCGCCGCCGTGCACCGGGGGCAAGTGGATGAGAAATGATTTTGCAGAAAACAATTGGCTCTATGCAAATGTACAAAATTATATCAGACTTACAATTGATGTCATATCTTTAACATTGTCTGCGCGGCAGAAAGCACTACGGTTTATTGTTTAATTGTTTATTGGCTTAACTGAAATTCTACAGAAGTTAATTGACTTTTTTACACGGGAGCTTTGCAGACACAATTAAGCAAGGTCTCTTTCTGTTCCTTCTACACACAAATACAGAAAAACAACATCCTGCCGGAGATAAACTGCTTTCTAAAATCATTGTTTTATTACCTCCGTACAAACTAGAGAGCATCTTCTATAAATATTGTAAGCTTTTATTTTATATGTAAAACAAATTATACTGGGGGGGGTTTATCAAAGCTGCAAGAAAGAAAAGTGGCCACGCAGACACCAGCCTTTCCCCAGCCGTGCTTTGTAATTTATCAGATCCTTCATCAAGATAACCTTCTCTGGTCCAAGTTATTAACTGCTTCTTGCTTTACCTATAAATATATATATATATATATATATATTGATATTGCAATCAATATCAATATCTTTTCATGCTTCACAAAGTGACACCATGAATCTACTAAACATATACACTATATTGCCAAAAGTATTGGGACACCTGCCTTTACACGCACATGAACTTTAATGGCATTCCAGTCTTAGTCCGTAGGGTTCAATATTGAGTTGGCCCACCCTTTGCAGCTATAATGGCTTCAATTCTTCTGGGAAGGCTGTCCACAAGGTTTAGTAGAGTGTCTATGGGAATTATGGGAATGTTTGACCATTCTTTCAGAAGCGCGTTTGTGATGTCAGACTCTGATTTCGGACAAGAAGGCCTGGCTCGTAGTCTCCGCTCCAATTCATCCCAAAGGTGTTCTATCGGGTTGAGGTCAGGACTCTGTGCAGGCCAGTCCAGTTCCTCCACCCCAAACTCACTCATCCATGTCTTTATGGACCTTGCTTTGTGCACTGGTGCGCAGTTGAGTTGGAACAGGAAGGGGCCATCCCCAAACTCTATCCACCAAGTTGGGAGCATGAAATTGTCTAAAATGTCTTGGTATGCTGACGCCTTAAGAGTTCCCTTCACTGGAACTAAGGGGCCAAGCCCAACCCCTGAAAAACAACCCCACACCATAATCCCCCCTCCACCAAACTTTACACTTGGCACAATGCAGTCAGGCAAGTACCATTCTCCTGGCAACCGCCAAACCCAGACACATCCATCGGATTGCCAGACAGAGAAGCGTGATTCGTCACTCCGGAGAACACGTCTCCACTGCTCTAGAGTCCAGTGGCGGCATGTGTAACATCACTGCACCCGACACTTTGCATTGCACTTGGTGGTGTAAGGCTTGAAAACCCATTCCATGAAGCTCTCTACAAACTGTTGTGCTAATCTGAAGGCCACATGAAGTTTGGAGGTCATTTGCTATTGACTCCGCAAACAGTTGGCGACTTCTGCACATTGTGCGCTTCAGCATGCGCTGACCCCGCTCTGTCATTTTACGTGGCCTACTACTTCGTGGCTGAGTTGCTGTTGTTCCCAGTTGCTTTCACTGTGTTGTCATACCACTAACAGATGACTGTGGAACAGGGGGGGACTGACCATTCGAGCACTCGGGCACTGCCCGAAGGTCCGGGGTCAGTAGGGGGCCCCATAAAATGCCCCATGATCCCCTATTGCCTGGGGGCCCCATGAGTTGTCAGTCCGCCCCTGACTGTGGAATATTTAGTAGCAAGGACATTTCACAGATGGACTTATTGCACAGGTGGCAACCTATCACGGTACCACGCTTGGATTCACTGAGGTCCTGAGAGCGACCCATTCTTTCACAAATGTTTGTAGAAGCAGTCTTCATGCCTAAGTGCTTGATTTTATACATCTGTATATAAATATATACCGGTGTATATATATATTTGTGTGTGTATATAATTTTTTTAAAAATTTAAACATTTTCCAAAAAATCAGCAAATGGGACATTACATTTAATGCGCAGTGTCCGCAGACGCAGGTCCTAATTTGGCTTGTGTGGGTGTAGGTTGTACAGCCTCCAAACACTGACAGCATGTATTTAGGGCCACTTACCCACAACTGCATATATATCAAATCCGGACCTGGGGCTATGTTCATATATCTGCTGCATCCTCATAGAGTAACAGGCAGCTCCAGCTGCACAAACTGCTCGTTTACACTGAATGGGTCAGAGGACCCATGTGAATGAGCTCTTAATTTTTTTTTATGATTTTTTACATTTCTTTAAATTATTTTTTTAAATTAGTTTTTACAGTTTTTTTTTGTAAGGAATTGAGGATACAGATTCTTCAGTTTCTTTCTCTGTAGCCCCAGCTGCACTGCAGATGAATGAACATGAGACAGAGGCTCCTGTTCATTCATAAACTGAGCCATGGTAAACACTGTTTACTATGCTTCAGTTATGAATGAACACAATGAATGATTGGTCACTCACTGTGTGCATTCGCTAAAGGACAGCGCCAGTAAATTACACATTTAGCGGCCCCTTCCCCCACTCTCCACCCTGAACATTCCTCTGTGTGCCCACAGGAGAAGGAAGCCGGCAGTGCTGAGGGTGGGCAAACAGCAGCCTGCAGGGGGAATCAGAGGTGGGCAGGACAGGGATGGGGATTAGTACCGCGCAGGGGGGGCAACTAGTGGAATGATGCCCTGTGTGTGTATCTCCCTCCAGCAGCTGCAAGGCAGAAGGAGGGAAAGGGGAGAAACTGGCTTTTAGATGCTACAGAGAGCTGCACAGGGCATTGTTCCTGTATTGCCCCCCAGCAGTACCGGACATCCTCCCTGTCCTTGCCACATCCAATTCCCCCTGCTGCCAGGGCCCTCCTGTGTGCCCGGGCCCTGCACCCCTGCTCCTTACTCTAAACTTTACCTGCTGTTGGTATTCATGCCTATTGGTTTCTAGAGCACTGGCCTTGTCCAAAAATCAAGAACATTCATTCATATTAGGTTCCATTTCTCCATCAGCACTTCTTCATGCTTATTAGTGCAGGATAGAAAACAGAAGGGTTTGGCTTCTATAGACAATACAGAAGCTTCTGTTTTCTATGGTTTGTGAGAAAATTATTGATTTATTTTATTATTATTTTTTTATACATATATATATATAACATTTTTATTGGAAATGTTTCAAATATAAACAGTACAAAGTAGTCATGTAGCAAAGGATGACTTCAGATTTAAATCTATTTCAATGCTTCAAAATGTACCTTTCTCTTTAGGAAAGTTTCTCAATGTGCATAATTATTTTTCTTCTTCACCAGCAGGGATAAATCAATATGCTATGACTGCAATGGAACACAAATGCGTGTGCACATTGGTTTTGTAATCGCTAAACCTACCTATCTGATTTTACACCGATGTTCAATACATATAGTGTGGCCCTAGTTTGCCACATGTGCTGGACATATAACAAATGGAAAGGAGTGTGAAAAGCTTGCTTACCCCTGGTCCACACTAGTGCAGGCTACACAGCTCACGTTTCCTCGGGTACGGCAGCCCATTCATTTGAATGGGCTGCTGTGCCAAGTGAACCGCAAAAAAGAGGTGCATGCACCTTTTCCAAAACACATTTGCAGGGAAACCGCCTTGTCTTTTTGACCATGTGGTTTCCCTGTGATTTCTGTACCCACAATCACACTGCAGAATGAGATGCATGGGGGTGATATTCAGAATGAATAGCACCCCCGCACATCTCACAAGAGAAACAAGATGCAGGTAGTTGCGAGCACAGGAATCACATCCCGCAACCAGCTCGCAGTTTGCAGGCTAGTGTGAACCTTAAGCCTAAGTTTAGTAAAACAAATTTAAAATAAGCACAAACAACATTACTTACATTTAATCTGGATTTTTTTTTAAATAAAATGCTTTTTGAGGAAAATATATTACCATCTAAAGGTTATTCCATCATGAAATAAAGATTTGTTTTTTAATTATGTAAAATAAGGCTGTATATGTTTAATTTTTTTGGTAAATAAATTCCATGAATCCATTCACAATGTCATGCTCTTCCAGAGGTTTTTGTAAGATTATTGGGCAGTTTCTCTGCCTACAAGATATTATCACAGATGTTTGTGTTACTTTTGCAGTTCTCAAAACTGAATTTGACTCAGCGGAGATCACATGCCTCTTCTTCACAGCAAAAATGTTATAACATGAACAGAGTTAAGAAAAAGACCTTCATCCTAACTTCTACAAACCTATGAATACAGAATCAACCCCTTCAGTGCTAAGTTTCAAGAAGTTCGGTGAATAAAATAGAAACAATATTTTTCTGATTGTTTGGAGTGGAATAGATCTGCACAAGAAGAAAGTGAAACTAAGTGTGAGGAGGAAGGGGCTGACAGTCTAAGTTTCTTAAAATATATATATTTTGTTTAGCCAAATTAGTTAACAAACATGGATGTTTGTTTAAGCAAATAATATATGCTGTAATGTTATTGTTTCAGTTGAATAAATCTATTTAAATTGTTATTATTAAGGTAATGATTATTTTTCTCCAACAGAAAAGTTGTCCAAATATGAATTATTAACCTATTAAACTGGGGATAAAAAAACTAAAATGAAAAGTTGTTATTCTAAAAATCTTCATCTACTTGCATATTAAAGTTATACCAGCAAGAATTAGTCTTTATGTAGAAAACTAGGATTTAAATCAAGCCTTACTGACTAGTGATTTAAATCGTGATTTAAATCAGTTTGATTTAAATCAAATCCACCCTGACTCTATCCAATATCAACACTTCTATAAAATTTTACCAAAGTTTGTAGGATGCATTTTTAATGTTCAGCCTCTCTCCCTTTGACACCACTCCCCCTGCTGCTATTACAAATTACAGCCGAAAATTGCTTTGCACTACACAGCAGGAGTGCCTGTCAAATTACAGTTCTGCCTGGGTAAAATGACACTTGTAGACAGTCTGCAAGTGTCATTGAGTAAATATCATGAATCAATCTATTGTTTCCAATTGAATCTACTATTTAATTCATATGTAAATGAGAGGTTTGGCTTTTGATCTGCATATGACATCAGGTAAAGAAACCTTAAAAGTTTTTTTTTATTTTAATGGACATTAATACAGAGTTGCGCCCCTCCCCCTTTGCTGCCATATCAGCCTCCTGGGAAGGCTTTCTACAAGATTTGTGTGGCAATTTGTGCCCATTCAAGCAAAAGAGCATTTGTGAGATCAGATACTGGGGTTGGATGTCAAGACTTGGCTCACAATCGGCATTCCAATTCATGCCAAAGGGATGACATTGGGGCACTGTGTAGGTCTCCTATTCTGTTAGCTCTAATGGGAAGGGCCCTCTCTTTCCTCTTGTACCAAACTGCATTGTAACTGTAATATCTACCTTCATTTTGTAATGTGCTGCATACACTGTTGGTGCTGTTCAAATCTTCTTTAATATAATAATAGGTCATTCAAACTCTTCCACACCAAACTTATCGAACCCTAACTTCATAGGGCTGGCTTGGTAGACATGGCAGAGTCATGCTGAAACCTAAAAGGAAACATGTTTAAAGGGTAAGTAAGTAAAGGTGAACTAACTCCAAATATCCTGGCCACCCCTTCAGTATCAGCTGTACGTAGCAGCCATGGTGTGCTTTGCCGCTGGTATAGTGGTCCATACAATGTACACTGCCATACACAGCCCTGTACTGAGTATCCATCATAATGTTCACAATGGCAAGAGCTCCATGGTTAGTAATCATGCTGGCCAATGAGAAGCACATCTGAGGCTTCTTCTTGTGGGAAGGTGGCCAAGAAGAAGCACTTCTCATTGGTCAGCATGGACATATTCATGTGGCTATTTTGACCAATGAGCATTTGCCATTGCAAGCATTGTGATGGATCCTCAATCTAAGGTTCTGTATGACAGCGTACAGTGTATGTGTCAGGGCTCCAGGTATGACCAGAGGTGTGTGGACCGACACAGGGAAACACAGACTTCAGGTATAGCGTGTAACACAATATAATTTATTAAAGACAACACAAACATAAACATGTACAACCAGGTGCAATAAACCTTAAACGAATAGGTACCTGTGCAGTCAGGGCTGGAGAGGTGGAGCGGTCAGGCAGGCCGAGCCCACAGCACGGATTTCCTCAGGGCGCGGGGTCTAAGTCCCAGCCTGCTATTCACCAGGGCCCCTGATGGTGGGGATGGACTTGGTGCAGACTGGAACCGGGTCGCGACCCCTGAGTGCATCCGGCTGTGGTAGCGAGTACTGGCAGGGGAGTGCAAGAACGGAGTCTGATAGGAAGAGGCAGGCAGACTTACTAGAGGTGATCCGTGCGGGATGGATCATCAGTTGAAGTAAGCGTAGTCAGATAGGCCGGGTCGGTATCGTGCGGGCAGCGTGGTACAGGAGGAGCAAGCAGAGAATGGTCGGGGTCACAAGCCAGGTTCAGCAGGTAGCGGGCAGCGCGGTACCAAGGATCAGGCAGAAGGATGGTCAGGCAAGCCAGGGGTTCAACAGGTGACGGCCAGCAGAGGTCAGGATCAAGCAGGGTCAGCAACGAGGCAGGAACACAGGATACCAGGTACAGGGGCTCATGGGAAACATACACCAAGGCCCTGATCACAGTCCTGGTCATTCCTTAAATACACCTCCTGCAACAGCCCAGGTGTTGGCTGACTACAGGAGTGAGCTTCTGGCTGCTGAGAGCACCCGTTGGTCAGCCCTGGTACTGCAGCCCACACGGCAGGTGAGTCCCATCACCAGTGCTGAGTCCATTCCTGACAGTATGGACCTCTACATGGGACATCACAGCAACTATGTGCAGTGGAGAACAGCATATTTGGAGTTAGTTCAGCTTTACATTTTTTTGTGAACAGGTGAACTTACCCTTTAAAAGCTCAGTATGACCCATTCTACTGCCAACATTTGTCAATGGAAATTACACGGTATGATCTAGATGCTTTGTACCTATTAACAATAGGTGTGGCTGAAATACCTGAACTTAGTCAGATGGACAGGTGTCAGTGTACTTCTACCTGTATAGTGTATCACCCGTAGAAAACAACTTGGCTTGAATTCTATTTACATAACAGAAATACTTTAATAAAATCTTTTTTTTATCTTTTTGCCTAATGTATGTGTATGCAGATTTTTCTGATAGCAATCTAGCAAAAAAGAGAATATATTAAATTAATGATACTATAAAACACTCTGAGAAAATGCTTAAACGAGCCAGTTATTAGGAGAAGTCTCATTGTGGCAGTTTCTGAGATATAACAGCCCATTGATGAGAGTATTTAGAATGGAACGCACATACGCTCTTAAAACTCAGCATCAATTGTGTTAGTGGGGAACGGCTTGCAATCAGCCAGTTATTTTAATGTGATTCTTGTTATAAGAGAACATATTTGTTTTAGATTTTCATAATACTTTAAACGTAATTACTTTACAAAGTGATGTACTTATCATAAATACATACAAGATAACCTCAAATTCACTCTGTGATTGTCACTGATCTCTTCAATCAGATAGATGGGGTTATTAACATTTATTTAATTCAGTCTAAGAACATAAAAGGGAATATATAGCCTTTTCAATGTTTTTTGGGGGGAAGTACATACAGCTTGTTGTAAATAGTCTTATCAGTCTGAGCTAATGTTATGAAAACATTTTTCTGCTTATAATATGGTTTGTAATGTAGGTACAAGGGTAAGGTGACCAGATTTTCAAAATAAAACCAGGGACACCCCACTGACCACACCCTCTTTTAACCACACCCAGAAAATAAAGTTTCCATATCAGTTAATATTTCAATTCTGATGCTTAAAGTCTGATGCTGCATCTGTCCCCTGCCGCTTCTAAGACCGAGAACTGAGCAATCAAAGATCACTGATACCTTACTAACCATTCTGTATCTGCCACATCTCTCTGCCAATCACTCCACTGGCTTCCCATTGCCCAACGGATAAAATTCAAAACATTAAGAATAACATATAAAGCCATTTATAATGCCCCAAATTACATCACCAATCTTGTCTCCAAATATCACCCAAACCGTACTCTCCGCTCCTCACAAGACCTCCTGCTCTCTAGCTCCCTTGTCTCATCCTCCCATGCTCGTCTCCAGGACTTTGCCAGAGCTTCCCCCATCCTCTGGAACTCTCTACCCCAATTTATCAGACTATTGCCTACTCTGCTCACTTTTAGGCGATCTCTGAAAACCTATCTCTTCAGGGAAGCCTATCCTGCCCTCAGCTAATAATGGAATCTTCTACACTTCCTACCAGTCCATCCCGCACAGTTATTACCATTTGTACCACTAACCCTTCCCTCCTAGATTGTAAGCTCCAAGGAGCAGGGCCCTCCTATCCCTCTTGTATTGAACTGTATTGTTACTGTATTGTCTCCTGTTATATTGTAAAGTGCTGAGCAAACTGTTGGAGCTATTTAAATCCTGTATAATATGAATAATAATCCCTGATCACTCAGTTCTCAGCCTTTAGTCTGCAGAAAGAGTGAGTGTCACTCACGGGCTCTCTGCTCTGCCCCTCTAGCGCTCACTGGAATGGCTGTGGAGGGAGCAGGAGCTGCTAATTCAGGCTCTCAGCATCTTGCTGAGAGGCTGAGCCAGCTGTAGCTCCAGGTATCTGGGTGGATCCCAAAGTCAAGATCTTTCCTGAGCCTGGAGTGATGTCAGCCAACAGCAGGCTTTAACCCATTGTCCAGGAAAACAGGTCACAGAAGTGCAGAATGAACTGCACTCCTGTGATCCACAGGAGAGAAAGAGACAAACAAACTTTGGCTCTACTCCTTTAATACTTCCTTCCAGCTGCCCTTTAAGTAGATTTTAACGTCTAGGAGGTGTCATGACTTCTATGACTTCGAGGTGCACTACTTAGGCATCTAGACGTAATGAAAACGACTTGCTGACGTTCAAACTGAGCATCAGAATGGGGAAGAAATTTGATTTAAGTGACTTTGAACATGGCATGGTTGCTGGTGCTAGACAGGCTGGTCTGTTTATTTCAAAAACTGCTGATCTAATGGGATATTTACCATCTCTAGGGTTTACAGAGAATGGTCCAAAAAAGAAAAATTATCCAGTGAGTGGCAGTTGTGTGGACAAAAATGCCTTGTTGATGTCAGAAGTCAGAGGAGAATGGGCAGACTGGTTCAAAATGATAGAAAGGCAATAGTAACTCATGTCAATAAGGACCAAAATCTCTGAAGAATGTTTCCAACACCTTGTTGAATCTATGCCATGAAGAATTAAGGCAGTTCTGAAGGCAAAAGGATGTGCAACCCAGTACTAGCAAGGTGTACCTAATAAAGTGGCCGTTGAGTGTATATTGCCTCTGTTACTGGTCCTCCTACATCTGACTTTTCTAAAAGCCCTTGCAAGGATTTTGAGGCTTAGAAGAACCTCCTGGGAGGGCTGGTTGCATTTCTGAAACATCACAGTCACTAGGGAGAGCCTGGCCTTAACAATCTATACATGTTTGGCACAGGTCACACCTTTCAGACTGAAACTTCCTCCACTGTGCACTGCTTTCATGTGGGTCTGCTATGTATACATTCATGTCAGTTAAAGGGCTGTTGTTTCCATGTTGTGTCTCATGCCAAACACCTACTGTATCTTCTGCAACCTACACCAGTGTTTCACTCTTCTTCCTGGCTTGAATCAAATGTGATAAACTGATGACAAGAGGAAGGGATGAATTGCAGTGTTGGTATTGGCTGAGCTGATGTATCAGGAGGGAGAGGTAGCTATAATTAAATAAAAATTTTCTCTCTGTCTTACATATTTCTGAGGCCTGGGGACACTTCTGGGGACACAGTCGGGGGCCACTGTTATTTAAGGACAGCCTCCTGAAAGTAAGGATGGTCAAGGGGTTATTATACGTGCTAATTACATATGCAAGGTGTGCTTTGTTTGAGTCAGGATCAGGGGCGGACTGACCATTTGGAAACTTGTGCACTGCCTGAGGGCCCGGGGTCAGCAGGGGGCCCCATGAGATGCCCCTGGTACCTTTTTCATAGGCTTTTTTGAGTTTAGGCAAGGACACAGGGGCCCCATGATCCCCTATTGCCTGGGGGCCCCATGAGTTGTCAGTCCGCCCCTGGTCAGGATTGTATCTGCGGTAGTTACAATACAAAATGTACCTGAATCAGTGGTTCTTGCAGCTGGGGACCTCATTTACTTTGGATACAGATCCAGCCCGATTTTGGAGCAAGCCTTTTTAACCTCCCTGGCGGTATTCCCGAGTGTAGCTCGGGGTAAAATTTCAGTACCACAAGTGGTAACCCCGAGCTACACTCGGGCTTACCATGCGGCGTTGCTCAGGGATTCCCTGCAGCGCTTACCTTGTCCTTCGCTCCCGCAATGTGTCCCCTGCAGCGTCCTCGGCCATCTCCTCCGGCCGATGCCGGCATCCAGCTTCCGTGTTCCTGTCCCTGTGACGTCGGGACGTTCGGGCGCCGGAACCGGCGGCAAATTTGAAAGTTTTAAAAAATTTCATTTTTTTAAAAACGATTATTACATAGCAAAACATTGCTGTTTCAAAGCATTTCACATACATTTTGTCCCTACTGCTTTGTCCTGTGCCCTGCCTGCATTTTGACTGTTCTTTCTGGCTGGAAACTGGGAATAGTCCATGGCGTCCAAAAAGCGTCCCTTTATGTCAAAAGCGGATTTAGACCAGCTAGAGAACAGCGATAGTAAATCAGAACCACTTGCAGAATTGAGTGATAATGATTTCTGGGGAAATTCGTCATCAGACACTGAAAACGATTCTGCGACTTTGCTCAGTGATGTGCGAACTTGCCGCTATATTTCAAATTTCAGTGTTTTTGGTTTGATTATATTATTGAATTAAATGTATTATTATTATTATTATTATATTATTATTTTTTATGATTATTTATTAAATTATAATTTATGATTGCGTGTTTCAAATTTTAACATTCCCGGGATGTTTACTAGACTCTTGTTCGTACAGATTTCAGTGAGTTATTCCTAAAAATGACAGGCCTACAATAAAAAAACTACATATTTCCATGCAAAAAAATGGTACCGCTTTCAGCACCAAAAATCTGAAATAATCAGATCGCTAGGGAGGTTAAAAGGCCCAAATGCCATTTGTGGCTTTTTGTCTTTGTAAAAAATGTTTGTAATGTTTAACAATTTGTTTAATAAATGGCTGCTGTGGCCACTTAGATTGGTTCTAAACCTATTTTTTTTTCCTAAAATGAAAAACATGTTATACTTACCCACTCTGTACAATGGTTTTGCACAGAGCAGCCCCGAAACTCTTCTTCTGGGATCCCCTGCTGGCACTCTCCTCTCCTCTTCTCTGAGTGCCTCCATAGCAAGTGACTAGCCATTGGGGCATTTATGTGGGTACACACCTAAGCCAGGTTGTGTTCATCTATAGACACACTGTCACAACTGGAAAATGTATATTGTATAGGGCGCGCTTGTTGGAGCCCAACCTCTGTAGCTGTAAGATAAAGGTGCCAGATGGATATCAGGGATGGATGGATGGGAGCAGTAACACTTAGGCAGCTCTTCTTAGAGTGGAAGCAAGGCTCTAATGCAGTAACAAGAAAAAGAGAGGAAGGCGCCTCTAAGTGCAGTATTGACAATTTATTCAGTAAACAATGGAAAATTTGCACTTACAAGATAAACGGTTAAAAAGGCTCATCGTGTGGTAATTAGATCCAGGTGGGACATCCAGCCGTCCAGCAGCAGACTATGCCTATAGGATCAGGAAGTAGAGACCAGGACATGCCTGTGCATCAAAAATGAAGCTTGGAGAGCAGAGTCAGATGTAGCAGGTGAAGGGGGCGGTAATGCATTTCGGAGCATGCTCAATAGGCTCCTTCTTCAGACCTCTGAAGAAGGAGCCTATTGAGCATGCTCCGAAATGCATTACCGCCCCCTTCACCTGCTACATCTGACTCTGCTCTCCAAACTTCATTTTTGGTGAGCAAGCTGGGGTCCAGTAGCAGATATAGAAGGTAAGGATCAAGCAGAAGCGTAGTCAGTAAACAAGCCAAGGTTTGTACGAAGTGGTTGCAGGCTGAGATCAAACAGAAGAGTAGTTGAGGGACAAGCCAAAGGTCAGTAACAAGTGTTGCAGGTTGAGATTAGGTGGACATGAAGTCGAGGAACAAGTCAAAGGACAGTAACAAGTGGCTGCAGGTTGAAATCAGGTGGACATGAAGTCGAGGAACAAGCCAAAGGACAGTAACAAGTGGCTGCAGGTTGAGATCAGGTGGACATGAAGTCGAGGAATAAGCCAAAGGTCAGTAACAAGTGGTAGTGAAGATATGGACAACAGCAGGAGTGACAAGAGCAAGATATTGACTGAAGAGAGCACAATAATCTGGCAAACAGGAAGTCCAAAGGCATTGCTTTTTAATAGGTAGCTCATGGGAGGAGCAAAAAATTCACGGTTCACGAGAACCATGGTACAAGATAAGATTGACTAAGGGATCAGATAGGGTGCTCTCCAGCATCTCAGGTGGCTCAGCAAGAAGAGTTACTGCCAGACACATCAGAAGTCCTGAGTTCTGATCCAGGTCCTCATACACACACAACTTGGCTCGGCTCTGTCCCCAATCCCTCCTTGCAGGATTTGATTGACAGCAGCAGGAGCCAGTGGCTCCAGTTGTTATTAGCAAAGCCTGTAAGACCAAGAAGAGCAGCTGCAGATGGGACAGTGTTGGATTGAGAATGGACTTGGGTAAGTGTTTAGAAGAGAGTGCTGGGGCAGCTGCTATTGAAAGGTTTTTTTACCTTGATGCAGAGAATGCATTAAGGTTAAAAACCCTTTTGCCTTTAGAATCTCTTAAATCCAGCCCATGGTGTGATCTCTTGATTGGTTACAATCCACTGGAAAATGACAGTGGGGTGGCCCAGTATAGGATTGCTTGGAGCTAAGGTCATCTCCAATATCCATATCATGCTTTGCAGTGCTACACAGCCGGGCTGATTTACTAAGGCAGTAAAGGTTGTTTACTTAACAAAGAGAATATTCAGTTTGTACTGCATAAGTACAGCGAAACTGTGTTCACTGAGCAAAATTTAACAAAATAAAGTTTAAAATAAAACAGGCCTACCTGTTGACAAAACAGTTGGGTTTGCTATTGCTGATCTTGCCTTGCTGCTGCTGGCTTCGGTGCTAAACACTGACCAAGATGCTATGAGTAACTAAACTTTCTAAAGCATTCTTTACCTTTTTGAAAAATCCGAATGTTGGAGTCATATCTCCCCTCCCCCCTTCCTTTGTTACATATGTAAAGCATGCAGGTAAAATATTGTATCTGCATGTCCTATAAACTAGCTGTCATAATATTGTAACTGGTGAAATTGCTCCCTGTGAGACAGGCTTGCTGTAGTGGCATGACATGGAAGCACATTTTCATTATAATTATAAGAAACCAGTGATGTTATGTTTTTTTTATCATTTAAAGCGGTATCCTCTGATGTGACATCTCCCGAACGCTGAATTATGCATCTGCCGCCTTTTAAACTGTTCTCCTGGCAGAAGTCAGCCAAGATGAAGTTGTCTTTCGAAAATAATTGCTCTGCAAAGCATCCATTATACCTGGAAAATGTAGAACTTGACTCCTACAAATTATACACTAGCCTTTAATGGTGATTTTTTGACAGCTATTAGCTTTTTGCTCTTGACAAAAAAATGGGAATATAGTCAGAGTATTGATAGCATTGAGTCTCACAACACATGCTAAAGTGGTCTTCTAGGGGAAAAAAAAATAGGTTCTAGGGGTCAAAGGGTAAGTCCTTTGAAAACTGGTATTTTAATTTTTGGTAGGTGCTTGAGAATTAAATTAATGGTTTCTTATATCTTTTGAGGGCTCTATCTGTGAATTCTGTGCACTGGAGTTCCTAAAGCTGGATATACAGTTGTAGAATTTCCAACAAAATATCTTACAAAAATTCTTAAGAAAATTTGTATGAAAATTCTTAGTACATTCAAATGTCATTTGAAAGTAGTTTTATTGACTTTTAAGATTTGATTTTGAGAGGAATGGACTTTATCAAGTGAAAACTACCTACACTGTTAGAAATTCTTACATTTCAGAAACTTTTCCATCCCACTACTGTGAATTTTGTCATCACTGCAGTCAAATACTAACGTCAATTTAACCCCCTTAATGATTACAAAAATGTATGAACATTCTTGCAAAAAAAATATTGCATGAAATTCTACCTTTTTATACTCAGCTTGAGTCTGCACACATGGTATGGCCAATATAAGGGGTTTTAAGGGTTTCCACTTTTCCTGTTGGATTTTTATTGAACTTATTTTATATTATGGACAATATAACAGGAGAAGCTGAAATACAAAAAGGTTGGGCAGGAACACTCAAAACTCCAATGTGGGCAGGAATAGAGTCAAGAGTTATAACAGGGAGATCTCACTGTTGGAATAGGGGCTGACTAAGCCCAAGAGGTCCCAACCATAACTATAATATCATGTTTGGTTGGACTGGCCCTTTAACACATTAGTGTTCAGGATAAGTTGGATTTTCACTGAGTATGCATCCTTCACTGGGGTTACATTTTACTAGGCTTGTGCATCAGATGCAGGCAGTTTGAAATACATGATGATGCAACTCCTCGGCTTGTCCCATCAGTTTAGAAGATGGGTCCAAGAAGTGGGAGCAGAGGAGACTTTTTTTTTAAATTTCAGCATGCAGGTAGGGCTGCTGTTAGAGAACATGGGGCCCCGTACAGTCAACCTAAAAAGGCCCACCAAAGAAAACAAAGTTTACTATGCTTAAGTTATGAATGAACACAGTGAGTGATCAGTACCACTCACTCATTGTGTTCATTCAGGAAAGGAAGGGGCTGGTAAATGTGAGGAGGGAAGCCGGCAGCACTGTGGGGGTGGGGGCACACAGGGGGGCCTGGGGAGCATGGTGCACAGGGAGGGAGATGGGTGAGATGGGGGGGCAATTACTGGAAACGATCCCCTTTACGACTCTCTCTGCAGCAGCTGAAAGCCAGCGGGAGGGAGAGCAGAAAAAGACAGTTCTCATCTGCTGCAGAGAGCCATACAGAGGATCGATTCCAGTAATTACACCCCCCAGGGTCCCGTCACCCTCCCTGCCTACATCCAATTCCCCCAGCTGCCTGGGCCCCCCTGCTGGGTTGGGCCCCGTACAGGAGGACTAGTGTTACCTCCTTACCCATGGCCCTGCATGCAGGTGGACAAACACCGGTACCGCTGTTCCCGGCATAAAAACTGCCTACAGCTTGCCCCTTTTGGAGTGATATCTAGTAGGGGGCCCTGTGAAATGCCCCTGGTACCTTTTTATAGGCTTTTTTGGGTGTGCTTTGAGTGTGGGCAAGGACACAGGGGCCCCATGATCCCCTATTGCCCGGGGGCCCCATGAGCTGTCAGTCTGCCCCTGGCTAGGTAACTAGCATTTTCAGAATGAGGTTAGCAATGTCAGCCCCCTATTTTTCTCCATAACGTTTCCTGTAAGAAGACCCAATTATAAACTGTATTTGTAACAAGATATATATATATATATTGAAAGGTTGGCTTTTAAGCACTTTCAGGCCTGGTTCACACCAATGCCGTTTTTTAGTGCTTTTTGCAGAAATGCACCCAGTTAACATAGTTTCCTATGGGACACATTCACATCTATACTTTTTTGAGGAGCTGCACTTTTGAAAAGGGTGAGGGACTTTTTTAAGGAAAACAGTGTTTTTGCTACAATTGAGTTCAATGGAAACGCTGCTCAAACGCATGTAGTGCGTTTTCGCCACGTTTTGCTTTTTTTATTCTGGCCAGCAACAAAAATATTTCCCCTTTAACAAAAAACAAACAAAAAGTTGGAAAAAATGCAAAATGCAGTTAAAACGCAACGCGAAATGAAAAAAGCATTGCAAAAAGGGATCAAAAGCAAACTGCATAGGTGCGAACTAAGCCTAAATCAGCCCCTTTCCCTTTTTTTCCTTTATAACAATGTAGGGTGGGTAGCATGACCCAAGCAATGTACTCATTGGTTAGCATCCCACAGTTTTTGCATTCAATCTTGAGACATTGTAGACATGATAAGCAGCCAAAATGCAGCTTTAATTAGGATACCTCTCACACACTAGCAATAAATCATGTTGCTTATCCAGAGTGACAATTACAGCTTTCGAACCTGTCCTGCTGGATTTGATACTTAAACACTGTTTACATTGAAATTTACGGCTAAGGATTAGCATTGGTTTTAAAAATTCTGCTTTTGGTTTACAAATCTAGAAATTGGTATTGGAGTCCCATCCTGCCCATTTATCTCTCTGTATATCATTGGAATAGAAGTCCGGCATCATTTAGTTATTGCCTTAAAAGTATTGACATTTTTTTTTGCACTCTTTATTTTCAATGGTTTTTCACAGTACAAAAGTAAAACAGAGCTACAATAGTAGGAAAAGCTGCACTGAGACAGTACCATGTCCATTAACAAAATATGGAAAACCAAGTTACCCAACAGGTTTCCAACAGTCATAATATAGGTCCATGTGTAGTTCTCTAAAACAACACACTCCATCATAGGAGCTACTTGTCTTACACATTGAGCTGGAGCTCCTTATAACCTTTGAGATCAGAAAGTGGCCCTGATAGGATATTGCTTCTCTGCCAAGAAACTCTGGACATATTATGACGGACACAGTGGACACCTCAAAAACCTGCAAAGAACAAGTTCCTGCCTCCTGATGGAAATTCAAACTTGGAACAGCAGAAGAGACCATGCAGGCCATAAACATTGTTTCCAGGAGTTGTTTCTGGATGAAAATTGACTAATATTATTATATTTTTATACGGGATGTATATAGCATCAACAGTTTGCGAAGCACTTACAACATGAGACTGTGATAAAAACAGAAGAAACTGTGAGTGTTCAGCTGCTCCTTCTGTCCACTTAATAAGGTATGTAGTTCCCTTTAGGGGTGCAAGAGAGGTAAATTTAGTTTGGCTCACAGAAGTAGCTGAAGTGAGCATGTCTGTTTGGGTTTACTTTAGGGCAGGCTGGAGGGCTCTACAGATTAGTCCTTTGGTAATTTTCCCTGGTTCTGGAGTCTTACAGAAGATTCTAGAAGCTAGTGGGCAAGGGGTGGGGTGTATATTCATGGGAATCTGATCAATCTCAGGCAGGAGGCTTGGCAGTATGGCAGATGGGCCCATAATATGAGAGATTCACTCCAGCAGGGGAGTCTGGTGATTGAGTGAAAGAGAGAGTGTTGAGGATTATGACGCATGGGAGGGGACCCCAGGGAAGGGGGGCTCTGCCTCCAGGCTGGAGCTGAGGAGGGATAAGGAAGGAAAGAGAAGATGTTAGACAGAAGGAATTGCACTACAAGTCCTATCCAGAAGGACCCCTGCTCAGCATGAAAGAATTGCATAGCTAAAATGACTGAACAAGCAATCTTATGCAAATCTGCAGCATACAAGGAACAGAGTGAGTAACTCCTCACCCCCAGGGCCTATAAGGGAGAAGGCTGCCATACGCAATATCCAGCAAGCTTTCATTGGGACAGTGTCACAGCTAACCTAATCCCTTGTTCTGAGACACTTATCCAAAGCAGCCATGTGGGCGTGCATTTTCTCTTTAAGTATTGGAACTTCATGAGACTTCACACACAGGGACCTAGTACTCCTTAAAGTAACATTGTTATTGATCCTTAAAGGGGCTGAGGCCACTCTGGCTGGAGTAACTCCAAGCATCCGCTTTTTTTGTACATAGACGCAGGAAGTTTGTCCTCAATCTGTTCTTTCTAGTCAAGTTGGGCATCCCATAACCCCTAATCCCTATCCAAGTTGTTTCCCCCTAAATAAAACAACAAAAATAAGCCCATGGACTAGATTTTTGTCTTTGTGTGTTTGCAGAAAATGCGTGTTGCCTGGTTGTGCAGGAAATAGGGGGACCCAAAGTTCGACAGGACCTTAAGGGGTAGCATTACTGGCAATTGGTGGGGCAGGTTTTTAACTCAAGAAGACTTCCATTGCTTCCTGGATAAGATATGGATATGGGCAGCTGTCACTAGGACACAAAGGTAAAGGCAACATTCTCAAAAGTTCTAACCCTTGACCATGTTATTAAAATATTTTTTGTTCTCTTCTGTGTCCCCGTTGACCATCAATTCCTGTATCACAGGAACCAAGGATGAATCTCCCTAATAGGGACAAATATAGCAAAACTGTAAATACCTGACAATGGATCTCATCCTTTCCTGTTTTACCTAAAGCAAAAAACAAAATGAATGTTTTGGCTGAAGCTGGCCTTTAACTCCTATAGTGCAAACCTATGATGTGGTCAGAATAGACCCTTACCTATCAGGATACCTCCACTTACATAGGAAAGAAAATATAGCAAACAAAAATAATATTGCATATACAATTTCCTGCTTGTGTGATTGGCTCACTGATTTTCCCAGAAGTCTGCACTAAGATTGTCAGATTTTAGGCATCCTCTGCAACAAGAATTTCATTTTTGGTTTGATACTCCCAAAGGGGAGTCACTTAAAAATAAATGCAGATGCTGCAACTTTCCTCATTAGGACACTGCAAGTGCATCAGCTAATTAATAATCAAAACATAATTTCCATTCAGATTCACCTTTCAGAAAAATAACAAGGTTTTCTTCACAGCAGAAACAGGTAGGAATCTGCAACAAGGTTTGTTAAAATCCATGCAATGTATATTGATCACCCAGTGGGGGTTTTTTTTACAACAAAAGTGGCGTTACTCTTTAAACAAAGCTCTGCTTGTAAGACTTGGATTTTGCCCATAGCAAGTGATCACGAGTGTTAGTCTGTGTCTGTGTTAGAGTGCATCTACACACATACATACCTCCTCACTTTTGAGCTTGACAAAGAACAATTTTTTAAAGGGGTGGAATGTAAAAAATGGGCGTGTACAGAAAAAAGGTGGGCATGGCCATATGAATGCGGTGTAAAGCTATACCTGCAGCTACTTTAATAAGAATCCCTTCTGTTACTGGAAGATTTATTATATTACAGTATAATTAAAGACAAAACTTTTCTTTAATTTTGATTAGAGTAGAACGGGATAAGAACACCTGTCAGGTTTTTACTGCTGTCTGTGATTCATGCTTACTATTTTTTTATTTTTACCAATAACACTGAAAATGAAAGAAAATCCCAAATGAGGCTGTTACCAGAAAAGGAACAGAGGAAATTGTGCAGTTCTGGTGGCTCTGGTGACACCCCAGGATTCCCTCACATGGGGAGTGAAGGGAAATCTCCGCAATGGGACACAGATGGCGCAAAAAATCTTAAAGGGATTAAAACCCTCCCTTATGCAGGCCATAGATGGGTCGAAAATCGGCCGATTTTTCGGCCGAAAATAAAATCGGCCGATTTTCGGATCGTTAGTGGGCTATTTGGTCGGCCGTTTTTCGGTATTTTGGCCGGTTTTTTTTTTTCTGTAAAGTTGGAAAAAATCGTCCGATTTTGCCGATCGGCCGATTTTCGCGGCAATTAGTGGGCAAATCGGCCGATTTTATGCCGATAAAAAATCTGCGCATGAGCAGTGACCTGCAAGAGGAAGACAAAAAGAAGAAAAAGAAGAAGAGGAAGAGGATGAAGAAGAGGATGAAGAAGAAGAAGAAGAGGAAGAAGAAGAGGATGAAGAAGAAGAAGAAGAGGATGAGGAAGAGGAAGAGGAAGAAGAAGAAGATGAGGATGATGATGAAGAAGAAGAAGAAGAAGAGGATGAGGAAGAAGAAGAAGATGAGGATGAGGATGAAGAAGAGGATGAGGATGAAGAAGAAGAAGAGGAAGAAGAAGAGGATGAAGAAGAAGAAGAAGAGGATGAGGAAGAGGAAGAAGAAGAAGAAGATGAGGATGAGGATGAAGAAGAAGAAGAAGAGGATGAGGAAGAAGAAGAAGAAGATGAGGATGAGGATGAAGAAGAAGAAGAAGAAGAAGAAGAGGATGAGAATGAAGAAGAAGAAGAGGATGAGGATGAAGAAGAAGAAGAAGAAGAAGAAAAAGAGGATGAGGATGAAGAAGAAGAGGATGAGGATGAAGAAGAAGAAGAAGAGGATGAGGATGAGGATGAGGAAGAAGAAGAAGAGGAGGAGGATGAAGAAGAAGAAGAGGATGAGGATGAAGAAGAAGAAGAAGAGGATGAAGAAGAAGAGGATGAGGATGAAGAAGAGGATGAGGATGAAGAAGAAGAAGAAGAAGAAGAAGAAGAAGAGGATGAGGATGATGAAGAAGAAGAAGAAGAAGAAGAAGAGGATGAGGATGGAGAAGAAGAAGAGAATGAGGATGAAGAAGAAGAAGAAGAAGAAGAAGAAGAAGAAGTAGGATGAAAATAAGAAGAATTCCAGTCCAGCAAAAAGTGTCTCTGCAGAGAGCTCCGCTATTTCTGACAGTTCTCTGACAGTTCTTTGACATTTACAGTGGTTGCAACAATGTATCTATTTGTTTCCGAATAAAAACATCTGTATCCTAAATGGAAACAAATAGATACAATGTTTCAACCGCTGTAAATGTGAAGGAACTGTCAGAGAACTGTCAGAAATAGCGGAGCTCTCTGCAGGGACACTTTTTGCCGGCTGTAGAAGGGATGAAAATCGGCTGATTTTTTTTACCATTGATGGTAACGTCGGCCGCTTGAACGACCGAATTTTCGTTTTTTAAAATAAAAATCTGCCGTTTTTCTCCCCATCTATGGCCTGCATTACTCTATGTAAAAGAAAAAAACATTTTTCCTTTAGTTCTACGTAAAGGACAGACAAGAATATATTGTACATTAAAAATTATTTGTGTTTTTGTTTAGTTAACTACAACCTTTAGTCTGCACTGCCTGTTTAAAGTGTGGCAACCCAATAGCTGTTGCAGAGAATACAGGGATAAACACCAATTAAACTGCAAACACATTAGACATAAAATAATGAGAAAACATCATTGGACACTGACCTTCCTGCTGAATATTGCAACACCCGTTGCAGCTATTGATGGGTTGAAGGCTTTGGTGGGTGGCAAAATATCCTGTGTAATGAACAAGGCCAGAGCTAGCCTGTCTTATCTGGGGTGCAGTAAAAAAAAGTCAGAGGGGTATAATGTCAGCAAAGTGTGGGAGTCCCTGATAGTCTGTCATACAGTTTGAAGAGTAATCCCTGTTTTCTTGGTGGTCTTCTGTATCATGAGTCGTGACTCGGTAATGTCTCACAGTTAGTCATGAGGCAGTGCAGAAGTGATCAGGAAATGCCAGTATGTATTAGGCTGTCATTAGATTATGCTGATTAGGTGTCCCCTTTTATCAGGCATCCCTATCAGAGCCACTCCTCACATTAGAAGTCCTCATCAGAGTCCCCCCTTACATTAGGGTCCTCATCACAGCCCCCCCTTACATCAATTGTCCCTATCAGAGTGCCATGTTGCATCTATTGTCCCCATCAGAGAGTCCCCTAACATCAGTTGTCTTAATCAGAGTGCCCCCTTATATCAATAGCCCCATCAGAGTTGCCCTTTACATCAACTGTTTCCATCAGGGTGCTCCCTTTTGTCAGTTGTCCTAATCAGAGTGTCCCCTTACATCAATAGCTCCATCAGAGTGGACCCTTACATCAGCTGTTCCCAGCAGAGTGCCCCCTTACATCAGTTGTCCTACTCAGAGTGCCCCCTTACACCAATCGCTCCATCAGAGTGGCCCCTTACATCAGCTGTTCCCAGCAGAGTGCCCCTTTACATCAGTTGTCCTACTCAAAGTGCCCCATTACATCAATACCCCATCAGAGTGGCCCCTTACATCGATTGTCCTAATAAAAGTGTCCCCATACATCAATAGCCCCATCAGAGTGGCCCCTTACATCGATTGTCCTAATAAGAGTGCCCCCTATACATCAATAGCCCCATCAGAGTGGCCCCTTACATCGATTGTCCTAATAAGAGTGCCCCCTATACATCAATAGCCCCATCAGAGTGGCCCCTTACATCAACTGTTCTCATCAGAGTATCCCCTTACATCAACTGTCTTAATAAGAGTGCCCCCATACATCAGTAGCTCCATCATAGTGGCCCCTTACATCAACTGTTCTCATCAGAGTGTCCCCTTACATCAATTGTCCTAATAGGAGCGTTCCCATACATCAATAACCCCATCAGAGCAGCCACTTACTTCAACTGTCTGCTTCAGAGTGTCCCCTACTTCAATTGTTTTAATAAGAGTGCCCCCATACATCAGTAGCTCCATCATAGTGGCCCCTTACATCAACTGTTCTCATCAGAGTGTCCCCTTACATCGATTGTCCTAATAAGAGTGTCCCCATACATCAATAACCACATGAAAGCGACCCCTTACATCAACTGTTCTCATCAGAGTGTCCCCTACATCAATTGTCCTTATAAGAGTTCCCCCATACATCAATAACCCCATCCAGAGCGACCCTTTACATCAACTGTCTGCATCAGATTGATAAGGACAGTGTATTTCTGGCAACATCAACAGATATTTTCTGTACTTACTAAAAATGTTCTTAGCCTGAAAGACAAAAACTAAAACAGCCACCATATCTAAGGACTGGTAAGCTGCAATATATTACATATATTCTGTAATGTTAAGATACACTTTAACTCTTGACTACCACCAATGTAACCTTTCAAGAGCAGGCTGTCGGCTTTACTGTAGTCACCTGATCGCTTTTACATTACGTTTTTACGTGGCCCACATCCAGGAACCCCCTCCTCCTGTCTGTTTGTGTTTCCCCATCGCTTCTTAGTCCACAGGCTCACATGCTTCTTCTGGGAGCCTGGGACTAAAAAAAAAAAGATCAGGATGGTGAGTGGGCAAAACTGGAGGAAAATCTCTTCTGAGAAGTTTGCACCCCAAATTGCTCAGCTCTGAAGCTGGATAAACCAGGAAAATGTGTGAAAAAATAATATTTAATTAAATATTACACATTTTTTTAAAGCCTCACCCCCCCTTTTACAGGCATATGCGCACCTGAACATTGCAGACAAGGTGCCCATGTGTACATAAATGATGATTGCACAACACATGTTGTGTGTCACCGCAGGACTAATTCTAGGGCTGGTATTTACGGTTAAGTTGATGACCTGGCTTTTAAACCATCACTCATGCAACATTCTGGGTATCGTATTTTGATGCATGTAGTTTTGAGTCTTGACAAATTTGACTTTTTTTTTTTAACTCTGTCTCATCTTTGATATTTTACAGAAAATTTGAAGATCATATTCAATTTTGGTGCACTAGAATGAATTTGATTGTATTCTTTTACTGAAAATAAGGATTTGATAAACAATTGCATTGATATTGTGCAACATAAAAATGCAGCTAGTGAGTTCTTATTCTATATGTCCTTTTATTTCAGAAAATATATAATGTTTTGATGTTTTAAGTGCATTTTCATGTAAAAAAGTAGCATTTTAGCATGTATGTGGAGATTGCATGAGTGGGTTTCTACCCCAGGGTACTCTGGTTTCCTTCCACACTCCAAAGGCTTGCTGGTAGGTTAATTATCTTCTGTTTAAATTGGTACTAATATGTGTATGTATGGATGTGAGATAGGGTTCCTTGATTGTAAGCACTTTGAGGGTACGACTAATCAGTGCTGGTTAACCAAATAGGCAGAGTAGGCACCAGCCTATGGGCACCACACCGTTTAATATTGATTTGATCTTGATAGAATATTAATTAAACTTTCTAAAATTGTTCGCAAAAGAAAGAAAACACAAATCAACTCAAAGAAACTCAAAACTTTACAATAAAGACTCTATAGAGAAAATAATGTATTCATGTAACGTACCCGACAATAATGTAAAGTACACAAACCATAGACATCAGGGTCACATTACAGTTTGTCTTAAAAGCTCATCTTCTTTCAGCCATCAGTTTGTAAAAAATTTGGTGCAATCTACATACTGTACGTGTAATGTACAGAAGTGATGGTCATCACCATCTAGCAGCTGACATGCGCTCACCTTATTTCAATGTTATCCCACTAGAGAGCATGCACAAGAAACCTACAACAACCTGAAAGGAGGGCCCCAAGGTTTTGACTGCCTACGGGCCCCCACAGAGTTTAATCTGGCACTGAGACTGATGTAAATAAATAATATATTAACCGCTTGCCGATCGCCTACTGTAGAAGTGCAGTGGCAGAGAAGCTTTCCTTTGCCAGATCATGTATCTCATATGTAATCCAGCACTTCCTGGTAGGGCGCATGCACGTGTGATGCTGGCACATCAGCTGTGCTGTGATTAGTCACTGCCCAAGCTGATCAGTGGGTGTCGGATGGTGATTGACCTCCGGCACCCGCTGATTGTTGAGGAGGAAGACAGGGCAGAGCTCTGTCAATCTAGACAATACAGAGCTCTGTTCTGTCAGTGGGGATGTGCTGGGGGTTTTTCCCTCTAAAGCAGGGAACAAAAACCAGTACATCCCTTAGTAAAAGCACCTCACAGTACACACATAAACACTGGTTAGGAACACAGTTAACCCTTTGATTGCCCTTGATGTTTAACCCTTTCCCATCCAGTGTCATTAAAACAGGGACAGGGTATATTTTTAGCACTGATCATTGTATTAGTGTCATTGGTTCCCACAAAGCGTCAAAAGTGTCAATTAATGATAAATTGCCTGCCATACTATCACAATCCCGCTATAAGTCGCTAATCGCCAGCATTACTAGTATTAAAAAAATAAATAAAAATTCCATTAAAAATACCATCATTTTTAGACACTATAACTTTTGCACAAACCAATCAATATATGTGTACTGATTTGTTTTTACAAAAATATGTATCAGAATACATTTTGGCCAAAATTTATGAAGAAATTTATGAAGAGCTCTGCCAATCTAGACAATAGAGCTCTTTTCTGTCAGTGGGGATGTGCTGGGGTTTTTTCCCTGTAAAGCAGGGAACAAAAACCAGTACATCCCTTAGTAAAAGCACCTCACAGTACACACATAAACACTGGTTAGGAACACAGTTAACCCTTTGATTGCCCTTGATGTTTAACTCTTTCCCATCCAGTGTCATTAAAACAGGGACAGGGTATATTTTTAGCACTGATCATTGTATTAGTGTCATTGGTTCCCACAAAGCGTCAAAAGTGTCAATTAATGATAAATTGCCTGCCATACTATCACAATCCCCCTATAAATCGCTAATCGCTGGCATTACTAGTATTAAAAAAATAAATAAAAATTCCATTATAAATACCATCATTTTAGACACTATAACTTTTGCGCAAACCAACCAATGTGTATTGATATTTTTTTTACAAAAATATGTAGCAGAATACATTTTGGCCAAAATTTATGAAGAAATTGTTTTTTTTTTAAATATTTTTATTGGATGTTTTATAGCAGAAAGTAAAAAAAATATTTTTTGTTTTAAAATTTTCAATCTTTTTTAATTTATAGCACAAAAAATGAAAAACCCAATGGTGATCAAATACCACCAAAAGAATCTCTATTTGTGTGAAAAAAATAAGAAAAATTTAATTTTAATTTTAAAACACCGTTTAATATTGATTTGATCTTGATAGAATATTAATGAAACTTTCTAAAATTGTTTGCAAAAGATAGAAAACACAAATCAGCTCAAAGAAACTCAAAACTTTACATTAAAGACTCTATAGAGAAAATACTGTATTCATGTAATGTACCCGATAATAATGTAAAGTACATAAACCATAGACAAAATTTATGAAGAAATTGGATTTTTAAAATGTTTTAATTGGATATATTTTATAGCAGAAATTAAAAAAATATTTTTTGTTTTTAAATTTCAATCTTTTTTAATTTATAGCACAAAAATGAAAAACCCAATGGTGATCAAATACCACCAAAGAAAGCTCTACTTGTGTGAAAAAAAAAGAAAAATTTAATTTGCGTACAGCATTGCATGACCGCACAATTGTCAGTTAAAATAAAAGTAATGCAGTGCCAAAAAGCAGAAAATGGTCTAGTCAGGAAGGGGGGTACATTTTCCAGAGGTCAAGTGGTTAGGTGTTGTGTACTGTATGTTGATGGCGCTATAGATGAAGTCACATATAGTAAAACACATCTAAAATATCTTACATTCAAAATGCAGAAGTGTGATCATAAAATAAATCAACGCTGACATTGAATTGCGGAGGGAACATCAGGAGGCTTGTTGCACTACACACCTTTTGCAGTAGTCACCAGAGCATGAGTCATATGAACACAGGTGCCAAGCTTGCAGGTGGGCTGAAAGAATCAGATTTTGGAATGGCCTTAGATGGGTAGATAACTACTCAAAAATGACAAGCATGGAGATATATGACAATCACTTTGTAACTATACCAGTGCCAGGACCCGCTCCAATCCAATACTTCTAACCCTTTTCCTTAGAAGAACAATAAATCTGTGCTTGCTTGCCTGGATACCTCCCAACACTCCTACCTTATGCACTGACTCCTATTTTACATACAGTAAACAAATATATACAATGTAAGCATACAGACAAAACAAATGTAAATATAAAAAGATCGCAGATATAAGAATAAAAAATCTTGGCTATGATCTCCTGCACTTTGAAAACCATCAGTTTTACCAAGCAGGGCTTCAAATATTTTTACATGCGGTAAAAAAAATCTTGCTTCTTTGTCTTAGTGAAAAGTTGTCAGATGACAGCCAATGTCTTCAAGGTGCCTGGAGTAAAAACAACAGATGCATCAGCATAAAAAAAATTGCTTCAAAAATGTTCTGATAATGGGAAATAGAGCCACAACGGACGTCAATACACTGAGGCTATTAGCAGGTCAGCAGGTTGCATTAATTGCCAGAAGAGTCGCCCTCCAAGGGTCCTATTAATGCAGATTTAAATAGTCCACTCACATTTTTTTCCAAGTTTGTTTTCTGACACACCTTGTCTGTCTTTGCATGTTGCATCCTCAATGGTTTGTCAGTTCTAATGTTACATCAATATCAATTTATCACGCAGCAAAATGAAAGATTAAAAAGAAGTATTAATGAAATCTCCAAACAGTTCCACAGATATGCAGTGCTGTGAAAACGTATTTGCCCCCTTTCTGATTTTTTTTTTTTTGCATTATTTGCCACAGTTAAATGGTGCAGATCAATAAACAATTTCTAATTTTACACAAAGAGAACCCAAGCAGATACAAAATGCAGTTTTTAAATGATGATTTCATTTATTAAGAGAAAAAAAGCTGTCCAAACCTGCCTGGCCGTATGTGAAAAAGTAATTGCCCCCTAACCCTGTGCCACCCTTCAATCAAGTGTTTGAAAAAACTGGCAATGAGGAATGTTAGCCCACTCTTCTTTGCAGAATTGTTTGAATTCAGCCACATTGGAGGGTTTTTGAGCATGAACGGCCTCTTTAAGGTCATGCCACAGCATCTCATTTGGATTCAGATTGAGATGTCTAGTTTGACTGTTGTTATGATGTCCTTTTTATGAAATGCTGTGTTAGTTTTAAGCCAGATGTAATGGAATGCACACCTTCCAAAAAGTTAAACATTTGTCTCATTAGTCCACAGAATATTTGCCCCAAAGTCTTGGGGATAAGCAAGATGTTTTTTGGCAAATGTGAGACGAGCCTTTGTGTTCTTTTTGGTCAGCAGTGGCTTTAGTCTTGGAACTTTCCTATGAATGCCATATTCGCCCAGCCTCTTTCTTACTGTTGAATCATGAACACTGACTTTAACTCCCCTGGCAGTATTCCCGAGTGTAGCTCAGGGTAAAGTTTCAGCACCACAAGCGGTAACCCCGAGCTACACTCGGGAATATCTTGCAGCGCTGCTCCGGGATCTCTTCTTCACTACCTTGTCCTGCGCTCCCGGATGTCCCCCCTGCAGTGTCCCCTGTAATGTCCAGATGCCGGCATCTGTCATCTGGGTTTCGTTCTCTGTGACGTCGGGACGTACGGGGGACGGAACTGGCAGGAAATTTAAAAATGTCAAAAAGTGACATTCACTAAATACACTAAAATCACATAGTAAAACATTACTGTATCAAACCATTTCACATACATTTTGTCCCGAGTGCTTTGCCCTGTCCCCTGTCTGCATTTTTACTGTTCTTTCTGCCTGGATACTGAGAAATGTCCATGGAGTCCAAAAAGTGTCCCTTTAGGTCAAAAGCGGTTTTAGACCGGCTAGAGAACAGCGATAGTAAATTAGAACTACTTGCAGAATTGAGTGATAATGATTCGTGGGGAAATTCGTCATCAGACACTGAAAACGATTTTGCGATTTTGCTCAGTGATGTGTGAACTTGGCGCTATATTTAAAATTTCAGTGTTTTTGGTTTGATTATATTTTTGAATTAAATGTATTATTATATTATTTTTTTTATGATTATTTATTAAATCATAATTTATGATTTCGTGTTTCAAGTTTTAACATACCGGGGATGTTTACTAGACTCTTGGTCGGACAGATTTCAGTGAGTTATTCCTAAAAATTACAGGCCTACAATAAAAAAACTACATATTTCCATGCAAAAAATGTACCGCTTTGAGCACAGAAATATGGACATAATCAGACCGCTAGGGAGGTTAACTGAGGCAAGTGAGGCCTGCAGTTCTTTAGATATTGTCCTTAATTCTTTTATGACCTCCTGGATGAGTCATCATTGTGCTCTTGGAGTAATTTTGGTAGGCTGGCCACTCCTGGGAAGGTTCACCACTGTTCCAAGTTTTGTCGATTTGTGGATAATGGCTCTCATCTTGGTTCACTGGAGTCCCAAAGTATTAGAAATGGCTTTGTAACAATTTCCAGACTGATACTACATGTCACTTATTTTGTTTCTCAACTTTTCTTGAATTTCTGTAGATTGCGGCATGATGAGTTGCTTTTTAGATCTTTTAGCATGCTTCTCTTTGTCAGACAGTCTCTTTTTAAGTGATTTCTTGATTCAACAGGATGGCAGTAATCAGGCCTAGGTGTGGCAAATGAAATTTAACTCAGATTTCCAAAACATGTGGTTAATCACAGTTCATTCACAAATTAGCAGGGGGTGGGGGGGGAATTACTTTTTTCACATAGGACCAGGCAGATTTTGACAGCTTTTTTCCCCTTAATAAATGAAATCATCATTTAAACACTGCATTTTGTATTTACTTGGGTTGTCTTTGTGTAATATTAAAATTTGATTGATGATCTGAATCATTCAAGTGTGGCAAATATGTAAAAGAAAAATCAGGCAAATCAGGGGAAAATACTTTTTCACAGCACTGTAGTATGAACAACAAAGAGGTCCATTTATTGATAAAGTACATCTCACCCAATTGCTAAAATTATTATTATTATTATACAGTATTTATAAAGCGCCAATAGTTCGCTCAGTGCTGTACATTACAAAGGGGGACAGAACATGCCACAGTACAATAACAATACAATGTGATACACGAGGGGTTCCAGGGCCCTACTCTTTCGAGCTTACAATCTAGGAGATCTGATATATTCTTTATCATGGTGATTTATCTCCAGAAGCTGTTCTCGGTCTTTTTAGAAAAGAAGTATGGGAATTTAAAAAAGTAATCACACTTACCTAGATGATCCCAGCTGCAGCTGTCCCCCACCACCTATAAACGGAGAACTGATTGATCAAACATCGCTGATTGCTCAGTTCTCGGTCTCCAGTCTTCAGAGAGCTGGTGACGGCCCATCAATGGCTCTCTGCTCTGCACAACCCAACCCAGCCCCCCCCCAGTGCTCACTGCACTGGAGGGCTGGGCTGTGGAGGGGGTTGGATCTTGACTTTAAAGTCGGGATCTTTTCTCAGACTGGACCAGCTGGATGATGCCAGCAAACAGTGGGTTTTAGTCCGCTGAAAACACCACAGGAGTGCCAAACTAACTGCACTCCTGTGACCCAAAACTTTGGCTATACTTCTCCTTTAAATCTGCAACTGTCAACAGTGGGATACCTTTGGATGTTGCTATAAAGTTCCTTGCTCATGCACTTCATGTTATAAGGTGACAAATGTCTCCCTGCTTTGATCTTTCATTATCAGGAATACTTAAAGCAGCATTAACCCCCAAATGAAAAACATTTTATATATTGCTGCATAAGTGTCAATGTGGTGGCTGCATTAGCCATCTTGCGTTTTAGCATTTTTTTCCCTGTTTTCACCTGGTGATCTGGCCAGTAACACTGCCCAGGGCAGTTGCTCCTTTTGCCCCCTTTTAAATCCAGCACCACCCAGATTGACAATGCTGTTGTCCAAAGGTGCCTGTGTGCTCCTTCATCCAGAGTGAGGGCACTTTAATACAAGAGGTATCACCTGATGAAAACAGACGGAAAAATCCTAAAAAAAGAAAACTAATGCAGCCACTACAATGATTGGTAAGCTGCAATATAGTAAATGTTTGGCTTTAAGGATTAAATTTATTTAAAGTGGTCTTTGTGTAATTTAGCAAAATTAACATTTGCTACTACCACTCTGCACAAAGAGCAGACCCCCACAGATGCATAGATGCCTTATGACACCACACTCACCACTGCCTCACCTCTTTTACCTTGAAATGTACCTATTGCTGGAAAGAGACAGCTTCCTTAACCAATAGCATGATGGAAGAGATGCTAGTGGGTGGGCCAATGTAAGCAACCACAGAAGCTGATTGATGTTTGTATTATTGACTGGCCCAGATTTGGAATCCACTCAAATCGTAGGTCCTCCACGGGATAATGAAGCTGGCATTCAGCCATCTAGAGGTGTTTGCTCTTTGTATTGAGTGTCAATATACATTTTTGGAAAGGACTTGAATTACTGTGGTGCACCATTGGTTTTCACTCTTGGAAGAAAAGCTCTGATGGGTTTTCTTGACAGTGGACTCGGGTGAGTAAAAACATACAAGGTTAAAAAAAAACATTGTAGGTAGTTGGTAGGGATAAGGGTGGAACAATTATTTTGAAGATGGACCTTAAACAAGGGCTTGACAAATTTGCTTTGAATCTAGGAGCCAGCTAAAAAAGTTAGGAGCTACACAATGCGATTTGCCATGGCAATCATGGCAAACCACACCACGTTTTAGGTGCCATTAAAAATAATGGCACCTGAACCTGCATTTTGCAAACATAGCGATTGTTCCGCAATCCCAAAATGCCCAGGTGTGAATGGAACCGCACTGGTTCACACATATGCGATGATGAATGCGCTTTCAAACTCACAGATTTGCATGACAGACTAGAAACACTATATTGCCAATCACCTCCATGGCCACATGTATATGAAATCAAGCACCTAGGCATGCAGACTGCTTCTACAAACATTTGTGAAAGAATGGGTCGCTCTCAGGAGCTCAATGAATTCAAGCATGATACCGTGATAGGTTGCCACCTGTGCAATAAGTCCATCCGTGGCGATTTCTTTCTACTATATATTCCATGGTCAACTGTTAGTGGTATTATAAAAAAGTGGAAGCAACTGGGAACAACAGCATCTCAACCACGAAGTGGTAGGCCACGTAAAATGACAGAGCAGGGTCAGCGCATGCTGAACAGTGTGCAGAAGTCTCCAACTGTCTGCAGAGTCAATAGCTAAAGACCTCAACTTCAGTGGCCCTCAGATTAGCACAACAAAAGTGATAGAGAACTTCATGGAATGGGTTTCTATGGCCCAGCAGCTGCATCCAAGCCTTACATCACCAAGCGCAATGCAAAGTGTCAGATGCAGTGGTGTAAAGCATGCCGCCACAGGACTTTAGAGCAGTGGAGAAGTGTTCTCAGGAGTGATTAATCACGCTTCTCTGTCTGGCAATCCAATGGATGTGTCTGGGTTTGGCAGTTGACAGGAGAACGGTACTTGCCTGACTGCATTGTGGCAAGTGTAAAGTTTGGTGTAGGGGGGATTATGGTGTGGGGTTTGTATTTCAGGGGTTGGGTTTGGCCCCCAAGTTCCAGTGAAGGGAACTCTTAAGGTGTCAGCATACCAATACATTTTAGACAATTTCATGCTCCCAACTTTGTGGGAACAGTTTGGGGATGGCCCCTTCCTGTTCCAACATGACTGCGCACCAGTGCACAAAGCAAGGTCCATAAAGACATGGATGAGCGAGTTTGTGGTGGAGGAACTGGACTGACCTGCACAGAGTCCTGACCTCAACCCAATAGAACACCTTTGGAATGAATTAGAGCAGAGACTGCGAGCCAGGCCTTCTCGTCTGATATCAGTGCCTGACCTAACAAATACGCTTCTGGAAGAATGGTCAAACATTCCCATAGACACCCTCCTAAACCTTGTGGACAGCCTTCCTAGAAGAGTTGAAGCTGTTATAGCTGCAAAGGGTGGGGCCAACTCAATATTGAACTCTTCGGACTAAGACCGGGATGCCATTAAAGTTCATGTGCATGTAAAGGCAGGCGTCCCAATACTTTTGGCAATATAGTGTATTATGTGTTTTTATTGAGGTGGTTCACACAGATGTGATCCATAAGCATTGTGTTATGAGTGCCATTATGAAGAGAGTCCCGTGCGAGTATGTGTGGGGCGTTCCAAGTAATAGAGTACAAAGGCATGAGGAGAAAAGTGTTCACATAGGATTGCTTATGACAGGAGTTTTTGCATTGAAGTAAATGGCACGCAATTTTTAATTGCAGTCAATGGAAAGCGATTTTGCATTAAAGTCAAAGGGCCACGATTTTGCATTGAAGTCAATGGAAGGTGGTTTTTTAATTAAAGTAAATGGGACACAATTGTGCATTGAAGTCAATAGGACACACTTTTGCACTGAAAACAATGGGAGGCGTTTTTCTATTGAAGTCGATGGAATGCAATTTTGCATTGAAGTTAGTAGGATGCGATTTTGCACTGAAGTCAGTGGGAGGAAGTGTGTGAACCCAGGCGCCAAGACACAATTTCTAGTCGCCAAGGCGACCTGGTGCCTGGGATCTATCGAGTCCTGCTTTAAGCTGATAGTTTCAACATTAGTATCTAAAAAACAGGATGGCAAGACCAGTGCATTGGTGCTTCAAAAACCATCAAAAGAACCTCAAGAATTAGAGAATTGGAAGAATGTTGTTATCCTTAAAATATGTGCCATACAGTATAGTAAGTATGGATAAATTACGCAATGATGGGCAGGGTTCTTCAAACCTTCTACAAGATGAAAATGTTCTTGTACAAATTTCGTATGTGCATTTAGTTGCTTAGCTGGAGTTTCTCTTTAACATAGATATAGTATTTAGGTATAAAGCAGAGAAGGTGGCAAGATACTTCTAGAAGTCCTCATTCTACTCACCAGGAAAACATTAATATTGTGAAAAATGATAAATTCTCCAAAGAAAAGAAGGAGAAGAGAAAATATATGTCACTAGACGTCAGATTTATAAAATATGGTTTTTTTCTGCAGATTGAGTTACAATCTTGTATCTGAATAATAATCCCCATGGTTTTAGCATATGTTCCTTAATTGTCTTAGAAGAACATTCCATGAATACCCTGCTGTCATATCCCATGGGCATCAGATCATCTATCACAGTGGGGACTTGCTGATTTGGTGAGTGGCTCTGAGCCATTGTTCTCCGCACTAAATCAAAGCAGTTCGGCTGATTACTTTTATCGGAATTTTTCCATGGATGAAACACATCTTAGAAAATATTTGCACTTCACCTAAAAGGTTCCAGTAAGAAGTCCGATGATTTTCAGCTCACCAAGACCTTGCAATTAGATTGCACTTGCTGTTGGCTTAGAGTAATCGAACCCGTAAAGATAATTTCTGATTTGCTGCTGTAAGTTAGGGCACATTACTCTTTCTTAACTTTTTTTTTTATGAGGCACCCAATACACCAGGTGCTACGTACTCCCTGTAGATATTGGTTCTAAGTTTTTAGTTTTCTAAACCCTTATAAAGTGGATCTAGACTAGGGCAACTTTCTCCTTCAGACGTTATGAAAAAAAGAGAGTTGTTAATGATACAACACTTATAGCAGGCATTCAGAAGCTGCTTTTTTGCCCAGGTCAGTTTATTATCCATTATTATTAAATGTGCAAACTATCACTAGGCAGCAATTTCCGTTCCTAGACCCCACCCCTAACTACGCCGTCAATATGCCTCTAATGATGTCAACAACCTGATAAGCCCCTGTGATTCTAATAGAACCCAGTATGCCTAGGCACCACATATGTGAAGAAGTGCTCTGGTACATCCAGTTATGAATTATTAGCTCATGATGCATTAACCTGCCGCCCACATAACAAATGCACAAATGTGTAGGTGGGATTTAACACCCACGGGCAGCACATGTGCATTGTTGGGTGGCTGATGTTTCTGTGTTGAGAGCATGCTCACTGCACTCTTCCAGCACAGAGACTGGGCTATCAAAGATAGCTCTTGGTCTGGACTAATAATTGGTAGCCATCAGGACCAGTTTCTGATCATGTGACCACTGTGACAGCTAATCACAGTGGTCATATGATCGCTGATCAAAGCAATGCACCTGACCGCAGGTTAGGTGCAACTTAGTGAGAAACTAAGCGCCTTCTCTTTACATGCAAAAAAGTGATATATACTGCCTTACACAAACAGTGTATCTTCTATACAATAAAATATAAATAATTACTCAACCATGTGCCAGCAAAAATAAAAATAATACAAAAAATGTTAGCTGCCCCTTGAAGTGGAAAATCACTTGTGACCATATAATAAAATAAAGTATGGCGCTAAACATACATATTAGGTGAACAATATTCCAGTTGAGATAGAAACATGTAAAAACTTAAAAGTTATATAAACTAATGAGTCCAAAGTCAAGAACAAAAACAAAAAACAAAAGTCCCACACCAGGTTGTAGATCAAAAACAATGGTACATAATCTTCTGGTGCCAAATAAATTGCTTCATGCAGATCCTTTATGCTCCACCACCATAAGACAATATATTGCACTCACCAACCATCCATGACCTCTTAATTAAAAGAAGGTCTGATGCTCTATGTGTCCCCAAGAGTTTGGAACATCAATGTATATCTTCTCAATGGTCTCCCAATTTACTCCATAGCCAAGGTTAGCAAGAATCAGAAGGAGAAATGTCTCATAGTATAGTAGGTTTATTGAAAAAAATGAATAAAATCAACCAAATATGCACTCACATTAGTTGGTGACCAATCCTTGGCACCAATACACTCAGCTCAGGATGCTAGCACCGCTTGACAGGAAAGTCGGTGTGCATTCCATAAACTGGAAAAGGAAGTTATGTTACTGGGCCCAGATGTGGCTAGACGCGATTCTGCCTCTATATGTTTCGCCTATCAGGCATCTTCAGGAAGCTCACGTCTACCATTTTTCCTGGGTCTTTTATGGAATGGAGGGGATGTAAGGAACCTGCATTCTGACTTCATTTGCCTATGTGTCTCTCTATGCACTCCAGTCCGCTACCTGCTTCTCTGCACCAGTCCATTTCCCCTGTGAGCTCCAGCCAGACCAATTATCAGCACCTCATAATGGTGCTGATAATATGCATAATAATTAGGTTTTTACATGTTTCTATCACAGTTGGAATATTGTTCACCTAATATGTATGTTTAGCGCCATACTTTATTTTATTATAAGGTCAAGTGCAATGCTTTGGCCAATCACGGTACAGGAAGATGTCATAAGGGGGTGGGGTCACCTGGCTGACATCACCTAAAAAGCACAAAAGGGTAAGTGAGCGCTAAAGGTACAATAAGCTGCTGAAACACCAAAAGGTACCAAAAAACCTCCAAAGCATCAATATAAAGTTGGGTGCAGTGCTAAAACTTTAAATGAACAAAACCACATATATAAAAATGTTCCATATATCAAACACATAAATAAAACATAAATAAAGTGACTCGTGACAAAGTGCTAAATATATCATTAAAAATGAAGGTGACTCAGTGGTAACATATAAAACTGTCACTGTGCAGTGACCAGTAGTACTGGAACTGACGCCTAGTCTCCTGAGAATGTTCCGGATCTTGTTCTCCAGCAATGTTCTTGGGCAGCAATGAGCTGGACTCATCGGGTTCCTCTGCAGAATTCCGGGAGAACAAATGTTCCTGGAGGAAGGGAAGGATTCCCTCCCCTTCCTCCAGAAACATTTGAACCCAATGAGTCCAGCTCATTGCTGCCCAAGAACATTGTTGGAGAACAAGATCCAGAACATTCTCAGGAGACCAGGCGTCGGTACCAGTACTATTGGTCACTGCACAGTGACAGTTTTATATGATACCACTGAGTCACCTTAATTTTGAATGATATATTTAGCACTTTGTCACGAGTCACTTTATTTATATGTTTTATTTATGTGTTTGATATATGGAACCTTTTTATATATGTGGTTTTGTTAATTTAAAGTTTTGGCACTGCACCCAACTTTATATGGTTGACATCACTGATTGGCCCCGTCCCTTAGACCTGTCTGGCCCGGCGCAGCTAACAAATGATAGGAGCCCTTTTTCTTTTTTTGGGTCAGCAGGCATCGTGATTAACCTACATCGGAGGACATTTTCTTTATTTTTATTTTTAATAAAGAACTTGTCAAAGACTGTCTTCTGTCATTTTTACACTACACATTTTTTTTTGTGTGAATGAGTAGCTGTACCATGTATTCATTCAGATTCCGATAAGCATTCGTTGCAGACCCCCATAATCACTGGCCATGGTTGTGGGGAAGAAGTCCTTGTCCCCATCAACATTGGGACAAGGTGCTGTGGGGGGTGCCCCCCTGCCCCAAAGCACCCCCCCATGTTGAGGGCATGTGGCCTGGTATGGTTCGGGGGGGGGGGTGCTCGCTCGTACTCCTTTCCTGACCTTCTGGGCTGCATGCTCGGATAGGGGTCTGTTATGGATTTTGGGGGGACCCAAAGGGCATGGTATAGATGAGGGGGGGACCCCACACCATTTTTATGTTAATTTTTTTAAATTGCTGGCATTACATTCAGCTGTCAGCGAGGAACCCCACTGACAGCTGAAGCATTAAAGAATTTTTTCACTACTAAAATACTGCATGACTTAATAATATAACTAATGCAGTATTTTAGTAGCTGTGCGGTCTCTTACCACATACTCGGCTGCGTTAAGATACCGCTTAGTGAATTGTCCAGGTTTGAAGTTCGTGGTCGAACTTTCGTTAGGTTCAAATGTTTTTCCACGAACCGAACAGGGGGGTATTTGTTCCATTACTATTGATTATCTATTCTTTGTGCTTGTACTAGGTTATCGACCCAGATAGTATTGGTCACTAGGTACCTAGCATTTATGAGGACATTAATGGCAGCTACCAGTCCAAAGACTTGTTAACCAGTCCATGGAGAAGATTGCTTCAATCACAAATAATCATCTGTGGCAAACATCTGAGAGCTACAGATTGGCCAAATCCAGGCAAATCCTAGTTTGCAAAAACTGATTTACTTATCTCTAATAATAGCAATAATAACAACAATGTTACTAAAGCTTCTTCTTTATCTTTATCAATGCAGCCTCAACATGACACAACAGAGAAGAACCTATTCCCCGGACTCATAAAATAATTTATGTTTATGGTTTAAATGTAATCCTTTTACCTTTAGAGTCAACCAAAAGCCCCCCTCCTAAGATTATTCTGTTTGGTTCAAAATGGGACAACAAAGTGGAAGGTGACCTGGGAGTAACAAACTCTCCGGAATCCTGTGACTCTTTCATCAAAGCACAAAGGAGAAATCATGCATTTTTCAGACAAATGGAACGTACAATGTATAATTCACCACTTGTACAAATGTAGATTACAAATGTCTTGTAATTCATGCTCACATGGATTTCTCTACTCCAGTGGGCTTGTATTGTGTCACATTGTTTATTCATAAGGCAAATTATGTCGAGTTCACTGTCCTTTGCAGAGCCTTTTCTACACGTCATATAAAAACAGTACAACTTTACAGAGTCCAATAAAACCAAAATGATTATCCTTTTTTCATGTTACGTTTTAAAGCTGAACCCCAGGCAGATATACAGTTATGTTATGTATTCTGTAAAAAAAAAATTAAAGCAGAATTTCAGGATTGATACACATAGGACTTTTTTTCTCAGAGAATAGATACAGGTATTCAAATCCTCCCCATCCCATACCAAATCTGTTCCCCCTATTTGTTTCCTGGAGTAGAGGAGTAAAGCATTGCGTGTGATAGTGTGATCAGGTCTAACAGCTGCAAAATGCAATGTTTAGGAATGTATAATGTACAGGGTACAGGGCTCAGGATTGGGTAACAAAGACCAGTGTATAAACACAAATTCAGCCCCCCCACCACCACCGAGTACAGAGCACTTCCCCACTCCCCCAGAACAAAGCTTTCCCCTCAGCTCTCACCCTCCATCCGCATTAGTTACTTCCCCCTTACAGTACAGAGCTTTCCTAACACCCCCTTCCCCCAGTGCTCCCATAGTACATGGTCCACCATAGTTCTGAACCCCGCACAGTACCGAGAGCCTCCCACCCACAGTACAGAGCTCCCCCCCATAGTACACAGCATCCGTACAGTACAGCGCCCCCACACCCAGTACAGGAGCCCTCCACCCCACACACTACAGAGCTTTTCCACCACTAACCTGAGAGTGCCAGGGAGAAGTCTTCAGGATGAGTAGTGGGGCAGGTGTAGCTTGGCTCACCTCAGCCACTCAAGGAGACATGCTGTCACTGGTAAACACAGAAGCTGGTAGAAGATGTAAACCAAGCAGAAAACTTCCTCTACTGGCTTCAGTGTTTACAGATGCAGTGGCCTTCAAGTTTAAGGGGAACTAGTTAGGTTTTTTTGGCAGGGGCTTGTTAGGAGCCTGGGTGATAGTCAGCCAGGTTATTTTAGGTCTCTTCGGGTCATTTCCTGATACCTTCCCCTGCTCTGGAAACTTGAGAAATTTTTGGAAGGCAGTGGGTGGGGGTGAGAAGGTGCTGATCTGCATGCTCAAGGGACTCTGACCAATATCCAGGCAGGAAGCTTGGCATCAGTCCAGGGTGGCCCTTAAGTATAAGAGAGCCTGATTGGCAGGGGAGTAGTGTGGAAGATGAAGGTGGACTGAAGGCTGGAGCAGGGGCGGACTGACAACTCATGGGGCCCCCGGGCAATTGGGGATCATGGGGCCCCTGTGTCCTTGCCCAAACTCAAAAAAGCCTATGAAAAAGGTACCAGGGGCATCTCATGGGGCCCCCTACTGACCCTGGGCCCTCGGGCAGTGCCCGAGTTTCCAAATGGTCAGTCCGCCCCTGGGCTGGAGTGTGCATCCATGGAGGGCACCCATGGAAGGGGCTTACCTACTGGTAGGGTGCTGTAGAGGAGGATCTCACTGCCTCAACATTTACTAAGAAGGGTTACAGCCTGTGGAGCAGGGAAGGAACCAGCCCAGCGCCAGGCCTGAAGGCAGTTACCAACCCACTAAGCTTGCAGGAGAGACAGAGTGAGTAATCCTACACTCCCTGGGTCATATAAGGGGACAGGGCAGTCAGATGGAGAATCCAACTAGCTCCTCATCTGGGACTGTTTCAAGTTGGCAGTTTCTGGGCCCCTTGCCTAGGGAATACACTTGGAACAGCTGGGTGAAGAGTAGGATTCATCTGGGGTCTGAAGAGGTACATCAGAGACCTGGAATGCTCTCAGAGGAGAGTCTATTTTTGTCCATATCTCTACATAGTTGCTAAGGAGTTTGTCTTCAAGTTTCAGTTCCCTTGGGCACCCCATGCATCCTTTAAAAAATATCCAAGTTCAAAACCTCTAACAAAACATCAAAACCAAGCTCAAGGACTGTTTACTGACTTCAGCGTGCAGGTGTGGAATGAAATGTGTGTAGCCTGGCCGTGCAGAGCTGTTGGGGGACCCAAGACTCAGCGATTCCTACGGGAGTAATGCTACACTAGTAACAGGTCAGTGAGAACAGGGCAGTGCCAGAGATGGTTGAACAGAGTTCCACATTCCGGGTGAAAACTAAAAGCCCTGATTACAGCCCTCCCTACTCACCTCCCCTCACATCCCAAAGCCCACCAGTACTCTTGAACAAAAACAAAAATCCCAATTCATTCCTTTATTCCTGGAGTGATCCAGCTGGTCCAATGACACAGGTGGTTCTTCCCAGCAGTTGAGGGTAGCAGGCATTTTTTTAGCACTGAGCAAAGCTCATGTAAAGATGTGTGAGTGCCGCATCGTCCTAGAGTACTGTGAGCCAAGTCTACAGTTTATAAATGTCAAGATCTTTTAAATTTATGAGATTAGGCTAGAAATAATGGAATTAATATATGATTTTTGATCATAGATACCCTTTATGGTTCATATTTATCAAAGTTTGAATGAGCAATTAGCCCGACATTCACCCAAAGTACTAAGGATGCCTGATTTCAAAAAGCTTGGAAAAAAGAAATTCGAAGATCATCATAATTTACAAACTATCAAACCCATAGAACAGTGGAGGTCAACTGAAGAGACTCAAAAACTCCCATTCCTCGCTGGGCTCCTGACTTATAAGGACCCCACTAAAACGGCAGCATTCGTACAGAAACGCTATGTAGTCCTAGCTTTTAAGCAACACGCATGCTTAGCAGAGTTCCTCCTTAAATACCAATAGACAAATTGCCCACTGAGCTAAAAAGAGTATTAATTAACCCTTTAAGCGCTATTTCATCGTTAAGGAAAGCTGAGCCCCCTGAGCGGCTAACCCTTTCAGCGTTAATGACAAGGGTAAGCAACTAATTAAATTGTATCACAGCTAGATGAAAGAGGAGGCCAATTAATTCAGGAATCAGCCGGCCAATTAGAAGTGTCATTGCCAAATACCGGGAGTGTAAGCTGGTTCACAAAACCTAATAATCACTCGAACTAGGAGCTTACTTTCTAATTAACCCTCCTGCAATTAAAGAAGGAGAGATTGTCAAGAGTGTTTTCTTGTGATCACGGCGGAGATATGCAGGAAAATAAAACAAGCATTAAGGCGACCGGCTGTGCAACTTCTGCTTGTGACTTGGAACTCTCTGTATCAGACTTTGTATTAAACATCGCCGATCAATTATAGGGAGCTCAGTCAGCAGACGTATCGTTTTGGAACATTAATGCTCTGGTATCTTCAAGAAGGTGGCCTTGTTATCTTCCCAGGCAGTTTCTTCACAATGTAGAGAATTGTTTGCATATATTTTGTTCATTGAATGCAGAACTCACAGAACAACAGAAAACCCTTTTTTTAGTTCAGAAACTTTGAATTCTTTAAATCAAATGACAGAAAATTGTAAAATCAATCAAAGAACATTGCACAATTCCTTTCCTGGTTTCCCAGGGTACTCAGTAAGATGTATAACTTGCTTGCTTTTCCTGATAAATTAGCTCAGTGATCTGGTAGATAGGAAGGAGAGAAATTGAGAGTCTTCGCTTTATGAAAATTTCTGCAAGTATTGGGAAATTTTAGCAAAATTTTTCACAAATTGAACTAGAATAAGTAGGCTGTGGTAGTAAGCCCTTACATATACCCAGTGAAGTGACTGGCCTCAGATAATACACAGAGGTAAAACAAATCCTCCTAAATATGTTTAACCTGTTTATCTGCAGTCCTCTCTTCTCTAGAACTGTTCAAAGTGCTGACCGAGCCGCGATGACGTCACTCCTGTGCATGCGTATGGGAGTCACTTTTTACATCACACAGCTCTGAAGGAATGGCACAGGAATGTCATTCCTTCAGAGCGCTTGCACCAGTGCTCCTTTACAAGTAATTTTCTCCTAAACCACGCAAGCAATTATTATTATTATACAGGATTTATATAGTGCCAACAGTTTGTGCAGCACTTTACAAAATGAAGGTGGACATTACAGTTACTATACAATCTGGTACAAGAGGAAACAGTGGGCCCTGCTCATCAGAGCTTACAATCTAAGAGGAGGGGTTGAGTGATACAAAAGTTAATAGCTGTGGGGGGATAAGCTGATGGAGGAAATAAATGGCAGTTTACTAGGTAGAAGCAGATTAGGCTTTAAAGAGAAAGGTTTTTTAGGGATCGTCTAAAGGTGGATAGATTAGGAGATAGCCAGACAGATTGGGGTAGGGAGTTCCATAGGAAGGGAGAAGCTCAGGAGAAGTCCTGGAGGCGAGCATGGGAGGAGGTGACATGGGAACTAAAGAGCAGAAGGTCTTAGGAGGATCGAAGAAAGTGATTTGGTTGATATTTTGAGACCAGGTTGGTGATGTAGCTGGGGCAGAGTTGTGGATGGCTTTGTAAGTTGTTAGTATTTTGAAATTTATTCGTTGGGCTAGTGGGAGCCAGTGGAGGGATTGGCAGAGAGGGGTAGCAGACACTGAACGGTTGGTAAGGTGGATGAGCCTGGCAGCAGTATTCATGATGGACTGGAGTGGGGATAGTCAATGTAAAGGTAAGCCAATGAGGAGGGAGTTGCAGTAGTTGAGGCGAGAGAAAACCAGGGAGGGAATTAGATTTTGTGGTATCATTGGTTAAAAAGGGGCATGTTCTGGAGATGTTGCGGAGGTTGAGGCAGCATGATTTGGACAGGGATTGGATGTGGGCCTGAAAGGATAGTTCAGAATCCAGTGTTACCCCTAGCACCCTGGCATGCAGGGATGGGTTGATAGTAGTCCTATTGATCCTGACCGAGAAATCGGAGGAAAAGGCATGTGGGGGAGGAAATATTATGAGCTGAGTTTTGGAAAGATTGAGTTTTAGGAAGTGGTGTGACATTCAGTCTGATATGTCAGTTAGTAAAATGGTGATACGTAAGGAAACTGGTGGGGTGAGCTGAGGCGTAGAGAGATAGATTTGTGTGTCATCAGCATAGAAATGGTATTGGAAACCATGGGAAGCTATCAGCTGACCCAAGGAAGAAGTGTAGATCAAGAATAGGAGAGGTCCAAGGACAGAACCTTGGGGGACCCCAACAGAAAGAGGAGTAGGAGAGAAGGAAGTAGAGTTGTAAGTGACACTGCAGGTGCAGTGAGATAGGTAAGATTCGAACCAAAGGAGAGTACAGTCATGGAGACAAAGTAAATAGAGTTTTTTGAGAAGGAGGGTAGTCAACTGTGTCCAAGAGTAAGTACGAAATAGTGATCATTGGTTTTAGCAGTAAGTCGTTTGTGAGTTTTAGGAGAGCAGTTTCTGTGGAGTGTTGTGGGCGAAATCCAGACTGAAGGGGATCAAGAAGGTTATTCTCAATAAAGTGGCATCTCAGCCAGTTTTAGAATAGACATTCAGTCTGGAGACAAGAATTGCATTTTTGAAGGGAATTTATATTGGTTGCAGTCTTGCTGGGATTTAGTCTTACTCCATAAATGCTTAAGCACACGGCTACATTTTTTGAGGCATCTGGTATTGTCTCTTTGCCCTGGCTGTATTGGTCGGGGCCTAATTCCATGTGTAGTGAGGGAGGCCAATGTGTTTATGGTGGATGACAGTGAACTGTTGTATACAGAAGTGGCAAGGTTGGGGCAGGACAGGGCTGAGATTTTGTCATAGAGACAATCTGTTGTCGAAAAAAGAGGAAAGGGGTTAAGCTAGCGAAGGTTTCTATGGGTAACTGTTTGGTAGTTGGAAGACAAGGAGGAGGAAGCCAAGGAGAGAGTGAAGCTAATAAGGGAGTGATCAGAGAGAGGAAAAAGAAAGTTGGTGAGGTTGCAAGGAGTGCATAGCTAGCAGAATACAAGGTCGAGGCAGTTACAATTAGAATGAGTAGAAGTATGTGTCCATTGTTTTAGGTCAAAAGTGGTCAGGCTCAGAAGTTTAGAGGTAGCAGAAGTGTTAAGATTATCAGGGATGTTGAAGTCACCAAGAATGATTGTGGGAATTTCATAAGAGAGAAAGTAAGGCAACGAGGCAGAGAAGTCATCAAGGAAGCTTGATACTGGACCAGGAGGCCGATAGATCACAGCAATTTTTATAGAAACTGGAAAGAATAGATGAATATAGAGTGAACTTCAAATGAGGAGAGGGACAGAGAGGGAGGTAAATGAAGCACTGAAAAGTGTTTTGAGGGAATAGGAGGATTCCAACTCCACCACCTTTCCATCCACTAGGCCTGGGAGAGTGAGTCCAGAAGAGACCACCATTGGAAAGGGCAGCAGGTGAGGGAAAGTCATATTCATGAAACCAGGTTTCCGTAATTGCAAGCAAGTTAAAGGAGTTTGTGATAAAAAGGTCATGGACAGAGGTGAGTTTGTTACAGACAGAGCGGGAATTCCAGAGGGCACAGGGAAAGGGGAGGCTGGCTCTAGGAAGAAGAGGAATAGTAACTAGATTGTGTGGATTGCGGCTACTATTAGAGGATAAGGGGTTCCGGGTGTGTTGATCAAAGGAAAAAGATGGCGGCCCAGGATTAGGGAAAATGTCTCCAGATGTTAGGAGAAGCAGAAGGGTGAGGGAGGTAATATGGGAGTATGACTTATATGGAGGGACAGATTCAAGTGTCCTGGAGGTTTTATTGGTATGTGGGTTCAGAATTAGCAGGAGTTGATGAGTACAGTAGTAAGGTGAAGACAGGAGTGAGGGTGATATATATAAGCTGTATGGCGGAGAAGGGGGTGAAGGAGAGAGAGTTTAAAGAGAGGGGATACAACTGTGAGAAGGAGTAGGGAGTGCATGTTACAGAGTTGTGAGATGAAGAAGCAGACTGGATAAGAGCTAAAAGAGCTGGATGGGGAAGCAGGTCACCTGTAATCTGTTTAATATTTGAGGTTGTCTGCTGTGGTTTAGGTTTAGGAGATATTTACAGTACCTACAGGTAAGTCTTATTATATAAGTATACAAGTGAAAACACAGACTTTACTATCACTTTTAGCCACCATAATGCTTTAGTTATCATTTTTACTATTATGTGAAACGAAAAATTGAACTGGACTTCAACCAATCCTAATCCAGCTCTCCACCAACATTTCTTCAATGTAATCTGTCTATTGTCTTCCAAGTTCCAAAGTCAAACAGAAGTTCCTTGCTAGTGTAGCAAACGTAACTTAAGTATCTCTTAAGGAGAAAGCAATTTATGCCGATCCCAAACCACAAATGCGATACTTTTATGACATTCCTCATGTTAATGAAAGTGAATGAGACATGTTTTCTTGTGCAAGTAAGTCCTACACTAAGTAATTACATTAATACATTAATTAGTGTTTCACATTGATTAGTTGTACCACTGTCCACCATAAATTTTCAAATTATTATTGAGCAAAATGACACAAGAGCCATTCATATGTCTGTGTAATTGTGTGCGATCTTTAAAACGGATGTATGCATCGCTGCAATTAATTTCTGTGCAGTTATGGTTAATAAAACAAAATGTAATTAAATATATGTTTAGTGAATTAGATTAGTGGTCTTGGATCCCTTTTTCTATAATGAGATGAGATATGATGACCATCTCCTTCGAAGTCCTGATATTAGTAACACCTTTTAAAGTATACACATATAGAACCAAAATATACCAGATGCCTCTTGTGATCTACCTGCACAGAAGCCAAGAAACTGAAGAAACCACTGAAGAATAAAATTCCAACGGATAAAATTCAAAATGCTAACACTGACGTACAAAGCTGTGCACAACATTGCCCCAAACTACATCACTGACCTGATATCCAAATACCACCCAAAACGTACTCTCCGCTCCTCACAAGACCTCCTTCTCTCTAGTTCCCTGGTCTCCTCCTCCTATACCCGTCTCCAGGACTTCTCCAGGGCTTCCCCCATCCTCTGGAACTCCCTACCCCAATCCATCAGACTTTCACCTACTCTCCTCTCCTTTAGGCGCACCTTGAAAACCCACCTCTTTGGGGAAGCCTACCCCGCCCTCAGCTAATTGCCGATCTCCTCCACTCATCCTACCACTCCATCCCCCACAGCTATTCCTCCCGTACCACTATCCCCTCCCTCCTAGATTGTAAGCTCCAAGGAGCATGGCCCTCGAACCCCTCGTGTATCACATTGTATTGTTATTGTACTGTCTCATGTATTGTCTCCCACTGTAATGTACAGTGCTGAGCAAACTGTTGGCGCTATATAAAGGTCTCGGCGAGTGCTAGGGCTTCTCTTATTCATCAACTATCTTTGGCAGAACGACGGTTGTTGGCCAAGCCGTCCATTTCTGGGCTCCGGAGGGTAACATCTCTACGTGACCAAATTAAAACTCTTGACTCTAGTAAGTCTGCACAATCCCTCTTATGGGTTAAGCAGAAATTTTACGAATTTTCCAACAAACCTCATCGTATGTTAGTCAATCGACTCAAAGCACAGTCTCCTTCCACGATGCCTGATCTTTTAATCCAACCGAATGGAAGTCCTACCTATGATCCTCAGATCATGGCATCCCTTTTTGGCTCATACTATGGGAATCTATATAACTGTTTGACCCCAGACCTTCACCCGCCCCTCACACAGTTATCTTTTGATAATTTTTTTGATCCCCTGTCACTTCCGAGTCTATCACCCTCAGACATTGCCACCCTTAATGCTGACATTACGCCAGAGGAATTACTTGACACAATTAAACATCTTCCCTCTCGTAAAGCCCCAGGACCGGACGGATTGCCCTACTTCTACTATAAATCCTTTATTGGTATCCTGGCCCCTTATCTCCTCTCCTTTTATCGAGATCTTTTTAAGGGGGTCACACCCAGACTGAATTCTCCCGTGCATATATTTTGGTTATCCCCAAACCCGATAAAGATCACTCTATTGTAGACAACTACCGCCCCATTGCCCTACTTAACTCCAATTACAAGATTTTCACTAAAATCTTGGCCAACCATCAACTATGTAATGCAAGGGTCTGCCTGATTTATATCAAATTAAATGAATTGCTTAGGTTTGTCTTTCAACTCTGAAGAAGAGGGGCACCTTAAAAATGCATCAACATCTGTAGGCCTTTGTGGTGCCTTCCAAGCCCATCTGGAGGCATGCACAGTGATTCTGGTCATTGCATTCTGGATATTTGTAATAAGCCTTTCTTAATGTCCATTCATGAGTATAATCATCTACTTTTATCCTTTGAATAAATGGTGTTTTGTAACAATGTAGAAATTACCATACTTAATCTTCAGCTTTAAAGAGTAACTCTACTTTTGTTGAGAAAAAAAAAACATTCCCCTCTGTGTGATCTATGTACATTGCAGGGATTTTAACAAATTGTATTGAAAAGTCCTGCCTGTTGCTGCTCTGAAGAAAAAGCTGTTAGTTGTCTGCAAAGTGATTCTGAATGGGAGTGGCTTTTTCACTATTATTAGCTGATGCACTTGCAGTATTCTAATGAGGAAAGCTACAGGGTCGGTATCCCTTTAGAAGTGATTAACACTTTGGGAGTATCTCACCAAAAATGATTTTTATGTTTCAGAGGATGCCTAAAATCTGACTTGTATCTTTGTACAGACATCTGAGAAAATCAGTGAGCCAATCGCACAAGCCTTCATGGTGTTATATTGCATTGAATTTTACAGAAAATTACAGCAAGTGTATATGCAATATTATTAATTAAAGTGGTTGTAAACCTCAGACATGAAATATGTACAAAGCATATCCCTCTGTAGTGTGTACTTGTCTCAATTAAGAGCACTGTGGGGATTATTTACTAAAGCTGGTTCACTCAGAATCGCATGCATGTCTGCATAGAAACCAATCAGCTTCCATGTTTTATTACTAAAGCTTAATTGAAGAAGCTGAGATTAGTAGCTGATTAGCTGCCATGCAAAGGTGGACAAGGTTCTGAGTGAACCAGCTTTAGTACATGTCCCCTTATGTGTAATTTCTGTCTGCTGCTTCTTACCTCAACTATCAGCATGACTCACTTCTGACAAGTTTTCCTGACACAGAGAGAACAATGGTGACAGGAGGAGGGGCCTCCAGTAGATTGACAGCCTCAACTCTGCTCCTGTGAGCTATGTGAAGGGGGAGTGTCTCATCCCTCCAATTGGCTCTCAGAGCTCTTCTTTCTGAGCTGTGCAGTGTGTAATTTTAGCTTTCCACCCCTTTTTTTATGAACTCTCAGACAAGCTTTATAAATTCAACAAGTTGAAAGGATGTAGAGAAGAGAAGACTGCAAATAAACAGGTGCAACTTAAGTAGGAGGATTTGTTTCATCTCTGTGTACCACCTGAGGCCGGTCACTTCACTGGGTATATGGTTTACAACCACTTTAATTTTTTTCACCATGAAAGTGGAGTTACCCTTTAAGCTCCAAGGTTTCTGGATGGTTGGCTTACAAAGTAGAAAACTGCTACCCTTTGAACTGTTCTTTTAAAATACAACAGACTATAGATTACTCTTTGTCTATTAATTTACAAATTAGTAAAAACAAGACAGAAACATTGGCATTTATTTGTGTAGAATGTTAAATGAACACACAGCTGGAAAATAAATGGGTGATGATAGTTATTGATGTGATGACAGGTTAATTTGGTTGTTGGCAAGCTGGCTAGTGAGTTGATTTTCAAACCTTTTTTAAATTTTTCTTTCTTATTGACATGTGTTGCCCGGTTCATGTAGTCCTTGCTTCATAAGCCAGTTATAGACTGGGGTGGGTGCCATGTTTTACTTTACTGTTGTTTTTAAGGTGAGTGGGTGCACTGGGCGCCCTGGCTGCCATTGTGCTACATGCTGGATGTCCTTTACACTCCTGTACCTTTAAGAGTGGTGGGCTCCCTGATGTGCACCTGCCCTTGATCTATCTTTTTAATGCATGTGCCTCTACTATGGGGGCTCTCAAATTTGTAGAGTTAGGACCACAGAATACCAGGGTGCCGTGATGTGGCTCTGTGGCTTACGTATGTATTTGCAAATGTGTGCTAACTAAACCCCTGTTTCTAACGCATACTGTTAGACAGGTTAATTTGGTTGTTGGCAAGCTGGCTGGTGAGTTGATTTTCAAACCTTTTTTTAATTTTTCTTTCTTATTGACGTGATTATATTTATACCTACCCCCTTCTCTTTCTCCCCCATAGACATATCCAAGTATGAAAGATGAAATAGCAAATCAAATATTTCTGGGCCACGCCATGCAATCCCTACTACTTACTATGACCTTTGATAAACAAAACACTCCCAAATTGTGTCTTTTCACCTAAAAAAACTCAATTTTACTGTTAAAACAAAACTCTTTTTCTTCAATAATCTAAATATTTACTAACAAGCATGCGTTCTGCTCTCCACATTCCCCAGTAGCCTATAATCCATCTAAGCAGAAAAACAACAAAAGATCCCTAAATATGTAAACGAGTTAAAGGGAAGTTTCCAAAAAAAATGTAGCAAGATATTTAACAAATCATGTCTTGGATTTATTTTTTTTCCTTGCATGGCTATGTATTCAGCTTATTTTGACCATTAAAGCCTTCCTTTTTTTCAGTTATATTTAAGCTTGATGCGCATTTCTCTTTGTAACATCTTCCCTCAGGGCTCAGAATACAGAGTCTGACCCCAGCTTTTTAAAATATCCTGGTTGAACAAAATGTAACAAGCCTTGTATGTTTGGCTAAACATTTTCTTATTCTGACAGCGACTGAGCTCTTCTATTTGAAGTCTGTAAGCTGGACATAGATAATGGTTCATCTTGAGACCACTGTCATTCTTGTCAATAAACCGGCCTGGGGGAACGCTCAACAAAGCCACCTTTTTTGAATCACCATTTTTCTGTCTTGGCGAGACATCTGTAAACCTCCGGTCGGGGAGGTCACTTTGTTTTATTCTGATGTGGCTCCGTGATAGCATCAAGCCTGCAAAAAAATATATATAAATATATCTATATGAAAAAACATTTGACAGAGGAACAATGCGGACTCATTCTTATCTTATTTACTGAACTCTCAGTAGCATAATACTTTTTATTCCCCTTTGAAGGGGTTTTTTATCTTCTTCTTTTTTTATTTTTTTATTTGAAATCAACATTTAGGAAATATTTTTAATCTAGTTCTTAAAAGATCTACAATGAAAGATAATTTTTACTGCTTTACCGTTTTTCAGTAGCCCATGCGGCATTTCTGTAATCAGTCCTGAACTTGGGCAAAGGACAGCTCAGCCTCCATGTGCCCCTACAGCCTGACATATTCTACTCTGATATGATAGAACACAATGGTACACAGCAAATTGTACGTCTGTGCGCATGAGTCTTTAGAGGGTACATACAAAAATGTTAACTGTGCCCACGCAGTACCATGAAAAATGCACCCTTTACCATGAATTTCTGAAAAATAGGCGCGCAACTGCCTGTGCGGAGGTGGCCCTAGGCCATGCGGTGGATGGGGGGGGTGATGTGCGCAGACACAACATCACTCTTCATTAGCTGGTGGTTGGAACTTCAGAAGTCTTAGGTTATGCGAGAGGTCAGTGTGACAGGGCTATACGCTGCCTTAACCAGTTCGGCTCCAGAGCAATGTTTTTAATTTTTCGCATTAATATAAACATCTAAATTTTTGGCAATATAATTACTTTAACCCCCAGAACATTTTATATGTTCTGAAAGAAGAGGCCCTGTAGAATAAAAAGGTGATATTTGCACATTTTTATGTTACATGATGTTTGTGCAACTGTTTAAACATGAATTTTCAGGAAAAAATATCATAAAATTAATTTAGTGCAAAAATACACAATAAAATACCCAATTTTGGTTCAAATATAAAAGATGAGGTTGCATTGAGTAAATAGATACCAAACTTCTATGTCCTAAAATTGTTGTGCCCACGATATCACCAAAATCTATGGTGCCCAAAAATCACCATAGGTGATGCTTTAAAAGCCTTTACAGCTCATCAGTTTAGTGTTAACTAGGAGCTCTTGTGCTAGAATTATTGTTCTCACATTGACATTCACGGCAATATGTCACACGTGTGGTGCGACCGCGTTTAACGTACACGTGCACACCCTGGGCTTGTTTGTGCAGATGTGTGGGGCAACAGGGATTACAGCATTTTTTTTGTAATTTTAATATATATTATTATAATTTACATTTTTTTTTTCTTTTTTTAAATTTATCTTTACTTGATTGCTATCACAAGGGGTTAATAAACCCCCATGTAATAGCACTGGACTGGTGACAGGTACTCTTTAAGGAGACATTAGGGGTCTTTCACACCATCTAACCAAGCACAGCTCGGCTTGGTTAGAAGTGTCCCCTGGCTGTACTGGTCAGGAAAGGATGCTTCTGAAACCTTCTGGTTTCACTGTTTGCATGTGAGATCGGGTCATGGATCTGCCTCAATCTCACATCGCTCTCTCCCTCCCCAGCGGTAGTGTTCCTGAGCTCTGGTAAGAGCCGGAAACCATGGGAGGAGGGTGGCGGCTGGCAGAACGGGGGGGGGGGGGCACTGCATTACTGGTTCTGTGAAAGCGATTGGCAGCTATAGAGCTATATCTTTAGCTCACTTTCAAGCCAGCAGCTAGCTGCGTTAGGCAGATTAGGCAGCCGCAAGGCCCATACGGGCACAAGGCCTTAGGCGACCACCTAATTTGCCTAATTAGAGAGCCACCTCTGCTCCTGTGCATTGAGCCTCACAGCAGTATACCTGTAGTAAGATTATTTAGGAACCAGGGGCAGACTGACCATTTGGAAACTCGGGCACTGCCCGAGGGCTCTGTGTCAGTAGGGCCCCATGAGATGCCCCTGGTACCTTTTTAATAGGCTTTTTTGAGTTTGGGCAAGGACACAGGGGCCCCATGATCCCCTATTGCCCAGGGGCCCCATGAGTTGTCAGTCCGCCCCTGTTAGGAACATTTGAACTTCTGCTGCTGCTTGATTGTTCCCCTATCAAGCGATTCTAATCTGAGGAAGCAAAGCCCAGTAATCTCACCCTGCTCTGCACATGCTCAGTTGCTCTCTATTTATAGGCATTTTGCCAAGGCTTATCTGCTGACAGCCTAAAGATTTCATGCTGCCCAGGATGCTGGACTTCAGCAAAATTGCAGCCTCCACAAGAAGAAACAGGAATAATGCTGGAGGAAATTTACAGCACACACTTATTTTGGTAGCACAAATATTAATGTGGAATGTGTGTTTCTTGCTAAAAAACTTTATTTTTTATCAAGTTGTTATGGTTACAGTTCCACCTTAAATGGTTTGTCTCAGCCCACTAATAGCTACCTTTGCTTGACAACTTGGCCTGATAAAGTAACCTGTAAAAAAAACAGACATACTGTCAGGATCAACATGAGTAAAGGAAAAAAACCCTGAAAAGAAAACAAATACAGCCACCACATCTAAGGGTTGGTAAGCTGCAATATAATAGACCGTTGTTTTTGGGTTTAATACTGCTTTAATCATGTCAACTCATTTTGTTCCACATCAATTCTTCTAAATTATCAAGTATATCATGACTCTGATTTTAAAGTCTTTTACTGTTGTTTTCAGGTTTCTTTTTTGTCCTGTGTGCACTCCCTATCCTCCACTGATGCACCTCACTGCTACTAGCATAGAATGATCAATGCCCATTATTTCTGGTCCTATGCTCCACTCTGTGTGTACTACAATTCCCATACAGCTGAATGTTTCTGCACAAAGATGTGTATTCCATCTTGGGGCCAAGCAGGAATGGGTGGCTACATTAACACACACAAGGCAGGCACGGAGAACAACTGTAGCCACCCTAGAATAGGAAGCCTGAGAACAGCAGAAAAAAACTTGCATTTGAGGGGGGGACAAAGGAAGAGTGAGATAAAAAGTACATTCTACTTATATTTAATTATATTGCTTTCATTTTACATAACAAAATTGAGTTTAGTGTTACTTTAATGCCACTTTAAGTCTGTCATTCTTGTAAAGCTTTCAGAAAATAATAGTAAACACATGACTGGATACTAAGGGCAACGCCATTATGATTTCATTGTTTCAGTTTTTCAAACTAATATTTTTTCCTTTAGTTAAAATAATCTTTCATTGTTCCATTTCTCAAAGATGTAACAGTAACTAATGTTGACACCCATTAAATGCATATTGAGATAACAGGACATAACATTTTCTGAGAACAAAATGGAGTCTAATGGTCTAGCCTGTGTACAGCATATATGTGCACCATACACTAACACAATTTGGCATCATTAAATGCATTAAAGGTTCACAGATCTATAGTCTCACATGTCCAGTATTTACATACCGCGTGCTCGGAGCTTGAAAAAGAGATGTGATCTGTTGCCAAAAGGCATCAAGAATCAAATTCAATTGTTAGTATTTCAAAGATTTTCCTGTTTATTTCTGTAAATGTTGGAAATAAACAATGTCAGTTCAAAGTAAACTCCAAAGTCTACGTCCTCCATTGAGATGGTTTCGCTGTAAAGTTCTTAGCGTTGTTGAAAACATCACTTTTTGGGCCAAACCTTTGTGGGGACTGGAGGCATGTGTAAAAAATCAAACAACTGCCCAACTTGCTAAGATCCGCAGAAATGTCACATTTACATAAGGATCCCGAAATTATTTCTGAAGACCAGGTTAGCTGACATGAAAATATGCTGCTGCAATTGGAAACATCAGGTCTGAAAAGGGATTCCATGAAAATGATTTGCTATAAAAGTGGATGGCTGTAAATTGCTGTATATGTTGTTACACGTGAAAAAAAGATTATTCCTATTTTTTTCCCCCAATTTTCCTAGATCAGGGCTTCAGGAAAAAGATGGCCATCAAACTGCCTTGGAAGCTAGCAGAAAAACTATGAGGCCTATTCCAGGATCTTTATGTGGACAGTAGAAGAAAACTACGTTGGCTGGATGTAAATTTGACTTGGATTATGAGTGCAGGTACCATGGTATCTCCAAACATGTTAAACCAGACTTTCCCAACCACTTTACCCACAAGGAACCCTTGAAATATTTTTCAGGTCTAGGGGAACACCTTTTAAAAGTACATTTTAATTTACCAAGGTTCAATGGGAAAAATGCACCTTACATTGTTGGTCCATAGGAAGAATTCCCCACTTACAGTGGTCAAAATGCCACCCTTGAAGACAGCTAAAAAGATAACTGATATCATGTTGCTGGCTCTTTTAAGTGGCATTGGCCTCAGAGCTATGGGGACATCAATAAAAGGCCCTTGAAAGAGCCAGCAGCATGACATCAATGATCTTTTTATCTGTCTTCAAGGCATTCTGCTATCCCACTGTAAGTGGGGCATTCGTCCTATGGACTACCATGTATGATGCATTTTCCATTTTTCAATCAGCTCAAGAAACCCCTAACAACCTCTAGAGGAACCCTACGGTTCCACGGAACCCTGGCTTAGAATGGCTGCCTTAAACAGTACCGAATTTTGCAGAATAGTTTGGGTAGAAGCTTTCTGTTAAAACATATCTAAACCAAAAAATATAATATATTGCAGCTTTTGAAGTCCTAAGATATGGTGACTGCATTTGTTTGTTGATTTTTTTTTTTGGGGGGGGGTTATTTAATTATTTTCACCTGGTGACCTGGTCAGTAACACACTTCCATATTTGGGTTGCTGCGTTAACTCCTCTTTGAAGCTATGAAGCAGTAATGTAGCCACCCTTGTCACCCCATGGAGTGGGTAGTGTTAGATTTAGAGGATAGAGTAGATTTACATAAATTTTATATAAATGGATGACAAATTAAAACATAACTCCAGCTAACATTTTATTAGTAGTTACACAGTTATTTTCTTTTGGGATAAAGGTTTTAACTAAATGAATAAACGATGACCATTGTAAGCACCCATGCCAGTGGTATATGGTTTGTCTCAATGCCAGGGGGCCCTGGGTCAGTAGGGGGCCCCATGAAATGCCCCTGGTACTTTTATAGGCTTATTTTGGGTGTGCTTTGAGTGTGGGCAAGGACACAGGAGCCCCATGATCCCCTATTGCCCGGGGGCCCGATGAGTTGTCAGTCGTCCCCTGCTCAACCCTCTACAACCACCCACTACAGGCTCATTGTAGAAAACAACAGGAGGGGGTGGATGCAAGACCAATCATCCTGAACAAGGAGGGTGGTCTTTATTATAGGATGCTTCTGTGCTGGATTACTACAAAGATCTTGAAGAAATACAAAGAAAACGGCAATATTCAAGAAAAAATATACATGCCTCTCATTTTTAGACAGCTTTGCTTATCCCGCATTTCAGCTTTAAACCGCCTCCCAGCAGAAAAACCTCTGGATGCATATGTGTGGTACATGGGTTTTAAAGCCCACCCTTTTTGCTGCTGCATGTATGCATTACATGAGGTGTAAGAGGTTAAAGTGGTTGTAAAGCCTTAAGCTTTTTTACTTTAATGCATTCTATGCAGTAAGGTAAAAACTGGGGTCCCCCAGCCCCCCTTATACTTATCATCACAATCCAGCGCTGTACCCGAGAGCCACAGCTCTCTCTGCACCGCTGCTGTCAAACTCTGTGATGAAGGCTCAGCCCTGCCCCCTACTGTCTGTGTCAATGAATGCAAGCAGCAGGACTCAGGAGTGAGCCCACACGAGTGCCTTCATAGGAAGGAGCTTCCTATGGGGGCACTCGCTGAAGAGAGGGAGCCAGGAGTGCCGGTGGGGGATCCGAGAAGAGGAGGATCAGTACTGCTCTGTGCACAAATATTTCACAGTGCAGTTAAGTATAGCATGTTTATTATTTTAATGAAAAACAAATTCAAGCTTTACAATCACTTTAAAGCCTGCACCAGGCACACATAGGGCCTGCTTGCTCAAAAGCCAGTTGATTTACCAGTATGTTTTGGGGCTAAGAGAGAGAAAACCAAATAAAACAGAGATAACATACATACTCCATACAGGCAACAACCTTGCTGGACATGAAAACCAGGACAAGAGCTCTGCAAGTTGCTAACAACTCAACCGCCACGCTACCCAACTCAATAAATCCATGCCAATGCAAGATCTACAGCACATTTGCATCCTCTGTGAACTGTTTCACAATTTGCTTAAATACAGGCCTTTGCCCCGATCGTTGATCCAAATTGACCTATTTGTATATTTGATTCTTTCTCCCAGTACAGTTCACTCAACCTTGACAGATTTAATACATTGTAATTATTATTTTGGGAGATAATATCACAGACAATGTTCCTTCAGGCTACATATTATTAAGCCTGTTATGTACTGTTACTAAAGAGGAAATACCAATTATCATATCATTTAGTGGAGCAAAATATTATCCTCCTTTTTATGAGTAACTACTTCCTTGAAGTTTATTCGAGTGTTTCTAACCATTTAATGCAATATTGCTTCTTCGAGGTATCCATTACACTGATCCATCCAGCCGGAGATTGCTTGTGTCTCCATCATGTCTTGCAAGAATATGCTCATCGTTCTCCTTGCTCTTTATTTTGTACCATTTAAGTGACTTGGACGGGATTCAGATCGTGCTTCAAGAAGGTCACAGATGAAGGAAGGAGTTTTGTGGCTCTTGAAGTTTCAAATAAACGTCTCAGGGCGAAAAGTAATGTTAACACCAAGGTTGTAACTTCAATACTGAGGTTGTAATTTCACAGCGACCTGAAAAAAAATCTGGAACTTGTAGAGGAGAAAAAAAGAGGGTGAATTAGATTCTTAATTTAGTGTAAAAAAAATTGGTCTGATTCATAAATAATTTGATGAATTGCACATTAGAGGAGCCGAAGAGGGAATAATTAATTGAAAAACTTCAGGAAATTGTAGTTTCTTTAATTAAATCTGTTTTTATGGCACTATTCGTAGATATAGAAGATGGAGGGTGTGGGGGGATTTTTGAGCAATCCCAAAAGTAATGTTCACAATTGAGGCTTACAGGCAAAATTTGAAAGGGAATCTTTCAATCAGAAAAGATCCCGCGGACATGCAGAAGTTCACTAATTAGGTCAAGGAATATTTATGAAGCCTGTCAGTTATTGGATAACGGCAACAAAATGGTACAAAACTGACTCAGCAAACAGTCATTTTGAATAATTATCTACCTATTTCATGGCCAGAAATGGTGTCAGGACTAGTGATGGGCCAAAGACCCCCCTGTTTGGTTCACAGTCGAACATTTGAACCTATAGAATGTTCGACCGCGAACTTCAAACACAAACAAGTTACTGATCGGTATCTTACTGCATCTGAGCATGTGGTAAGATACCGCTCAGTTACAGTCAGGTCCATAAATATTGGGACATCGACAGAATTCTAAAATTTTTGGCTCTATACACACCACAATGGATTTGAAATGAAACGAACTGCTTTAACTGCACACTGTCAGCTTTAATTTGAGGGTATTTACATCCAAATCAGGTGAACGGTGTAGGAATTACAACAGTTTGCATATGTGCCTCCTACTTGTTAAGGGAACAAAAGTAATGGAACAATTGGATTCTAAAGCTGTTCCATGGCCAGGTGTGTGTTATTCCCTCATCCCAATTACAATTAGCAGATAAAAGGTCCAGAGTTCATTTCAAGTGTGCTATTTGCATTAGGAATCTGTTGCTGTCAACTCTCAAGATGAGATCCAAAGAGCTGTCACTATCAGTGAAGCAAGCCATCATTAGGCTGAAAAAACAAAACAAACCCATCAGAGAGATAGCAAAAACATTAGGCGTGGCCAAAACAACTGTTTGGAACATTCTTAAAAAGAAGGAACGCACCGGTGAGCTCAGCAACACCAAAAGACCCGGAAGACCATGGAAAACAACTGTGGTGGATGACTGAAGAATTCTTTCCCTGGTGAAGAAAACACTCTTCACAACAGTTGGCCAGATCAAGAACACTCTCCAGGAGGTAGGTGTATGTGTGTCAAAGTCAGCAATCAAGAGAAGACTTCACCAGAGTGAATACAGAGGGTTCACCACAAGATGTAAACCATTGGTGAGCCTCAAAAACAGGAAGGCCAGATTAGAGTTTGCCAAACGACATCTAAAAAAGCCTTCACAGTTCTGGAACAACATCCTATGGACAGATGAGACCAAGATCAACTTGTACCAGAGTGATGGGAAGAGAAGAGTATGGAGAAGGAAAGAAACTGCTCATGATCCTAAGCATACCACCTCATCAGTGAAGCATGGTGGTGGTAGTGTCATGGCGTGGGCATATATGGCTGCCAATGGAACTGGTTCTCTTGTATTTATTGATGATGTGACTGCTGACAAAAGCAGCAGGATGAATTCTGAAGTGTTTCGGGCAATATTATCTGCTCATATTCAGCCAAATGCTTCAGAACTCATTGGACACCGCTTCATAGTGCAGATGGACAATGACCCAAAGCATACTGCAAAAGCAACCAAAGAGTTTTTTAAGGGAAAGAAGTGGAATGTTATGCAATGTATATAAAACCTTTTCTTGAAGCTACTTAGTCCCCTTCCTTAAATACAAAATAACCTAAATCAATTCAAAATAGTCCACCACAAGTCCACACTATTATTAGGTCTTCAAGCGTTGAAAATTGTCCCATTCATCACTTCGAATCCAAGAAACCTCAAAAGAAATAAACTAAATATAGTGCATTAACTTTTAACAACAATCAAATGTTGTGATACCATGCAAGAAAACACTCGTGAGGAAAAAGAGAGAAAAAAAAAATTTGAATAAATCACTACTTTTGGTGAATCTCACGTGTAAAAATTACTAAAAATAAATAAGTAAATAAGGGTTAAATACTATTACCCTCTTTCAGCTCAGATAGGCATTTCAAATACTCCAGGGTACAACAGCTTTCCCCTTGCGGATAACTCAATCCATTGTTCCCCGATCCTCATAGGTCAAAGAAGAGCAAGATTCAGTGCGGTGTACAAGTAATAAAACAAATTTATTGCTGCTTACATTCAAAGACACAGCATAGACATAGCTAAAATCAACAACAAAGATGGCCACGCTGCTCCTTCCGGTTTTGCGTCTGACGCCACAACTCTGACGCGTTTCGTCACTTCCGACTCCCCCCCAAATCCATAACAGGCCCTTATCTGAGCATGAAGCCCGGCAGGTCAGGAAAGGGGGGAGAACGAGTGAGCACCCCCCCTCCTGAACCATACCAGGCCACATGCCCTAAACATGGGGGATGCTTTTGGGCGAGGGGGTTCCTCCCCAAAGCACCTTGTCCCCATGGGTTGTGGTTGTGGGGGTCTAAGGGTGGGGGGCTCATCGGAATCTGGATGATCCCCCCAGATCCCACCCCAACATGTGAATGAGTATACAGTACATGTTACTGCTACGCATTCACAAAAAAAAGTGCAGTGTAAAAAAGACAGTCTTTGACAAGTCCTTTACTAAAAACAAAAAAAGTCCCCCAAAGTAGATCCAACATCAATCACGATGCCCGCCGCCGCTACTCAAAAAGAGAAAAAAACTCGCTCTGATAGTGATACTGGCTCCCACCGTCTGACAGCTGCGCCGTGATGACAGTTCTTAAATAGTGTCATGACATCATCAGGGGGCGGGGTTCATCCCACCCTTGTGATTTCATCCTGAGCTGTGATTGACCCAAGCTTTGCACCTGACCTGTGGTCATGACCAATCACAATGCACTGTCAGGGCACAGAGCATTGTGGGGTGCGGCAGGCGAATAGACTACCGAACGTCCGTATCGTTCATGTATTCAGCGAACACGCAAACGGTCAATGTTCAGGTTGAACTTAGGTTCGACTCGAACATTCAGCCCAACACTAGTCTGCACTTTTGGGGGAGGTTTACTAAAACTGGAGAGTGCAAAATCTGGTGTAGCTCTGTACAGAAAACAATCAGCTTCCAGGTTTCATTGTAAAAGCTTAATTGAACAAGCTGAATTTAGAAGCTGATTGGCTACCATGCACCAGATTCTGAGTGCTCCAGTTTTAATAAATGTCCCCTTTTGAATCCATGTAGTTATCAGATTTAAAGTTATTGTTATAATAATTTTGTGTCTGATTACTTACTGATAGCATAAAGGGGTGAAGGGGTGTAAACATCGGTTCATTCAGCTCTAAACTAGTAAATCAGGTTTACTCCACTTAAAGTGGAACTGTAGGATTTATCTTTATTGCCAACTCACATTGGTCCAGCTTGGCATGATGTAATTATCCATATCTTATATCTTGAGGGCTGTTGGGGATGCTGGAAAACACTGTAGTAGCCCACACTACAAACAGTGATAGCCACAATCTACCAAGTCCCACTTGAGCAGCTTTCCTTATGCACACCGACCACAGGGGGTACTTGCTTGGCATTGACACCATTCAGAGAACACTTTGTATTTTTTTTTATGAATACAAGTTCCCTGATTGGATAAGGGTAAATTCTATCTTTCTCTCCTACCCACCTAATGCAATCAGAGAATGCCTTATATTTATTTAAAAATACAAGGCATCATTTGATTGGTAGTAGTGCCAATTGAGTGATCTCTTGTGTTCAGTGTGTAGAGGGGAAGCCATTTGAGCGGGACCTGGAAGATTGCAGTTATCACTGTATGTAGCATAGACTACAGCATTCCTGGAGTTCTGCTTTAAGGGCCAATTCATGAATCACACAGGAACATGCTGTGTTTTCCTATACTATTCACATGCAATCCGGGTGCAGTGTGATTTCAGCCCATTCAATTGAATGGCCTGAAATCACGCAAGACCACACCAAAAGTAGTGCATGCACTACTTTATTGAACCACAGCAACCAGATCACATGGTACGCCTGTACTATGTGATCCAGTGCAGACAAATGCACTGCATTTGGTTGTCAACGTTAACACTGACATCCTCTGTAGATTGCAAGTGCAGTGTGTTTTGAACACGGTGCTGGAAACACGCAAAGAACGTTAGTTTCATGCACCGTGTTCTGGTGTGAACAGTCCTTAAAACTCAACTTGTGATCTCACAAAACAAAAAGTAACAATGAAATGCCCTGCATTGATTAAAAAAGCAGTTCAAACTATAATATACCCCAATTTATCAGACTATCGCCTACTCTGCTCACTTTTAGGCGATCTCTGAAAACCTATCTCTTCAGGGAAGCCTATCCTGCCCTCAGCTAATAATGGAATCTTCTACTCTTCCAGCCAGTCCATCCCCCACAGTTACTACCTTTTGTACCACTAGCCCCTCCCTCCTAGATTGTAAGCTCCAAGGAGCAGGGGCCTCCTTTCCCTCTTGTATTGAACTGTATTGTTAATGTATTGTCTCCCGTTATATTGTAAAGTGCTGAGCAAACTGTTGGCGCTATTTAAATCCTGTATAATAATATTAATATGTACCTTTTTTTCTTCACTGACCCTGCAGACCCAATACTAAGCATTCCTCTTCCTGGTTGAATTGTGTTGGGCTTCCTGTGATCCCAGGGCATCAGAAACCTTCCTCTTGGTGGCTCATTAACAAGCTGTTCTGGGCTCACAGGAAAATGCTAGAAGGTATAGAGCCACATCATTACAAGTGTTTCAATCAAAAAAGTGTATTGTGTGATGAACAAAATAAATCAATACATATATAAATAATTAGCAATGAGATAATCCATATTACTTCTGTGCAAAAGTGCAAATTAGTGTAATATTGTTATTTTCATAAAATCAGTTTCCATTAAAAATTGTAGTTAATTTGAAATGCATCACCATACATTATTATTATTATGATGATGCCTTTCTTATGACAAAATTCATTGGTTAGGCAATGGCGTGTGGTATCATCGCGCAATGCACCATGGCCATCTTGTTGGTTGGAAACAATACTTGGTTATATTGAATGCCGTTTTTATCAGGATCTATGTAAGTGCAATACGTTTTAATAAATATGAATTACTGAAGTTTACTACACTATGAGGTGGTTCTGTTCTCTTTCCTGCCTATGTGCTTGAGAGAATTTATCATCTTTGTGGCCGAATTGCTGCGGTGTACCGCTGTGGATAAGGTTCTAATTGGAAACATTGGAGATCTCCTGCCAGGATTGTTTGATCCATGCGTTCTTTGACTGCTAGTTTAGTGGTCAACAAGTTGCAGCAAAAGACATTGTATGCAGTTTGATGGTGGAGGATCTTTTCTCTTACTGCCTTCACTATTCCTTCAGATGCACTGGTTGGGGGAGCTCCAGGTGTACCTAGAGGACACTTTTTGAGGACTACGCATTTGGAATTTTTATTATGTTTTTTATAATGTGATTTATTTGGGATGATTAACGCTGAATTTCATGTACTTCATGATTATTGATTGGTTGCCAAAAATTGTGTCAGCTGCTTGTCATAATTTTTTAGTAACCCAAGCACAGATTATTATTATTTTGGTTTAATAATAAGGTTTTATATAGCACCAACAGTTTACTCAGTGCTTTACAATATAAAGGGGGACAATACAATTACAATACAGATCAACACAAAAGGAATAGGAGGGCCTTGCTCATGGAGCTTACAATCTAAAGGGAGGGGAAGCTGATACATGCTACAATCTGTGACCAATCTTGATATATACATCAAAAGTCCACCATACATCATCCAATGTGTTAACAGTAGTGTGCAGCTCTCAACCCAACAATGGTTGGGTTTCTACTTCCAGGAAATTGAAGTGCATCCAGCGGAGACATAAAATAGTACCCACAAACTACTTACCAGAAAGTTATGACATGCTATTTAATGAGTTGCCATAAGCACTTGTGGGATTTATCCCAAAAACACCGGATGTAAAAGGCCCCTTTCAGTCATTCAGACCTCATTCATACAAGATAGAAATGGAAGAAAACAACAGGCCCCGTAGTGCAGTAGTTAAAATAAAATCCTCTTTATTCAAATATAAATTGTGAAATCATATGTAACCTCCACGCTACCAAAGGCATTAAAAGTATTGCCTGCGCATCGGTGACCTGGTGGCGGTGAGTGCAGAGATTATCCATCCATCCATGACCTCATGCTGACATATACTCTATCAGAAGCAATACCCACTGCCTTTCCTTTGGCCTGCTTATATCGGAGCTTCACACTCATGGGACAGTATGGCATACTCCAAGACTGTATAACTCCATGATTATGGTTATGCTCTCTTTGGATACATACCTGGCTTTCATTGGCTTCATATTGAAGATGATCTTCATCATCACACATGGGACAGTATGATAAATTTTCAACACTGTATAATTCCATGGTCATATTACCATTTCTCTGGACACTGATCCGGCCTTCTTTTGAGATCTTTGAGAATTTTTTCAGGCTCTGCACAGGGCTTATTTTTTATTATTTTTTGCTCTCCACATGTCCGGGACGATCCAACTTTCACATGTCATGGTATATATTAGGCTACCTATTGTCATTGCTTTCTATTAAGTTAGGATTTCAGATCCTTTTTTGATGGCTATATGTTATGACCTGTTTGTTTAGCAACCGCTCCATATGGAACATACCAGTGCTGTATAATCTCATAAGAGTCTTAAGCGACAATCTCTATGATTAACGCATTGCAATCCGGATTGCTCTTTTTGCATTGTTTGTAATTACATGTTCAGTGGTTGTGTGTTTTATTGTCAACAGATATCACTCTTTTTCCCTGTCATGGGATTAATAAATATGTGGTTTACACCTGAGCTACATACCTGGGTGGTCATTACCTACTTCGGTAGTATGCGCTATGCAACTACTACTTTTTGTTTTCTGCATTAAGAGTAAAAACTGCAGTACAAAACATTTTGTTCCTCCGGATGGTGACCGCAATGCATGATGATGTCACATCAGACGCCGCCCTACATTCATGTTCAAGCCAAATTCAGCAGTCTTCTACATACCCCAAAAGCTTGTCCTCAAAATTGTATGTTAGTGCAAATAAAAAACGTATCACGGACAGTACTCATTTGTAGCAGTCTTCTAGGAAACCGAGATTATTAGGTGATGACATATATGGGTCTTTGATTTGCAATTCAGTCTATATTTTTTCTCTTCAAAGCTGACCTCTGGATATGAACTTTACCACCACCATTTACCCCCATCTTAACAACTAATCATTGGGTCATGTAAACCCATGGTCTTATGGTAGACTCGGTCCCAAATCTGTTATCTTTCTCTGTGCAGAATGAAAGGGTCCACCTTCAAGTGCCCAGGTTATTGCCTGTGAAAGTAGAGAAAAACAAACAGAGGGCGCACCGGCCTAGTGCATTATCTTAAAAATGTATTTAATAAATTAAAAAAGTAGGTATTGTACTCACAAAATAAAAATAAAGTCAAAGGCACATCATAAAAAAACAGCTCTGTCCAATCCCCACTACATGTCTGTCCGCAGTGGGAATTCTGGACCTCCAACAGGCTAATGCCTTTCGAGGACTTGCCTCTTCCTCAGAACCAACACTTCCCCGGTCTTTTGAGGGCAGCAAGGCGCGCATATCCCAAGACATTCGTGATGTGGTCCTAATCCATACAGAGTCCACCCCTAAGCGCAGGAGTATCTGGGTTTGCCATTTCTTTACTATTGCCTGGGAAACATGGAAATGTCCTATTGGTTGTCCAGTGGCAGGATCCTCTAAAGCTCCAGAAAATGGCATAACATGATAATGCTCTATGATGGGTGACCTGTCGGTGTGGACACAGTCAGCAATGCTAGAACACTGGTAGAGGGGTTTTTTTTAAAACAAAATTTAGGAATGGGTAGAATGGGGGGTAGGGGGTCTAAATTTGCTGAGCTTTGCTGGGCTTTCATTTAGATCAGGGGTCCTTAAACAGTGGGCCACATCCGACCCACTACAAGATTTTATCTGGCCCACACTAGGGTCAGTGGCATGTCATTGATGTGCATTGATTGAGGATTAAGGTCAGCAGAGGCTGCTTATGATCTCCATTGAACCCCTTCTTATGTAACAGGCTCTCTGATTTGGACTCTGATGTAGGGGGACACTGATTGGAACCTTGATGTAAAGGGGGCCTGATGGGGACCCCGATGGAGATTTTTTTCAGCCCTTGAATATTTGTAAAATATATGATGTAACCCTCATACTAAAAAGTTTGGAGACTCCTGATTTAGATAATAACAATTGTTTACAATGGGATATTTCAGGAACTTTCATATCATTTGAACACAATGCAGACTAAGCTGCAATTCCCCTTTAAAACGAAACTAGGATAGAATTTTCTTATATAAAGCACTTCTTCAAAATGATCTCTGTAAAGCTGCAAACAAACTCGAGTAAGTGACACATCTCATTGCAATAGCTGAATTTTACCGTCACTTTGCGGCAAATATTTCAATATCGGGATGACAGAGATAAGTAGAGTGCGCTTATTGAGACGTCGCCCGTGGATAATGATCTACTGGGTGACTGCAAGATCTGCAAATAAAATTGTGTTTCAACCTCACCCATAACCCAGTTACACTTCTTTAATTTATCTTTTAAGAACATTACAAACATCAGAAATCTCATTTTATGTTAGAATTTGTGAACAGTAAAACTGGTTACAATATGTTCCCTTATAATGTCATAAATTACTGCACTATATTGATGGCAGGAGCTGTTCTGAGAATCGGCATGGAGGGTATTTTTCTCGTTCAAGTCTACGGACGAGAAGATGATATGAGTGTATTTCTGAGTAATATTACTGTGTTCCATTGGTTGTACTTGAAATACATTAATATAATGGAGGATTATTTATCTTACTTAGGAAGTCAAAGCCTTGCAGCGGACTATATACTGTTTTTGTATCTGTACTAAAACACATCTTAATCAGGTTTTTCATCTTAAATGGAAATGATAGAGAATTTTCAATAAGTTCATGTTTAAAGCTATCATAAGACTTATTTTAAAGTTAAACTTGGACACAGAAGAAAAGTGATAATATAGTTACCTGGTTATAGTCTGAATACTGTCTATATTTGCATTTTGTTGTTAGCTCCTAAATTTCTGGGAAAAAGTTTGGCCTATTGTATTCTGACATCTCCTGACGGTGGCTGTCAGGATAGCTGAACAGCTCCTTCATCTGACTGAATGCAGCTCCAAGTTTTCTGCCAGGCTCTATCGATATTTCGATTTGCACAGTGTATGGCCAACTTTAGGCTACATTCTAAGGTTCAGGCGAGGGCTGGGTGAAAGAGTTACCATTACCCTTCTTGCTGAGCTACCTGTAATGCTGGACAGTTCCCTAGACAACTCCTTAAATGATCCTGTCTTGAACCTTGTTTGTCTTGAACCTTGACGCCTTTGCTCCTCCCATGAACTTCCTATTAAAGCCATGCCTTTGCACTTCCTGTTTGCCAGATTATTGTGCTCCATTGAACCAGTACCTCACTCTTGTCATTCCTGCTGCCGTCCGTATCTTTGCTATCCCTGTTTACCTACCCTTGGCTTGTTTCCTGATTACGCTTCTGCTTGATCCCAACTTGCAACCAATCACTACTGACCTTTGGCTTGTTTACTGACTACACTTCTGCTTATCCCTACCTGCTATATCTTCTTCTGGACCCTGGCTCGCTCATCTCCTGGTGGAGCTATCCTGAGTACCACAACCTGGTACTAATACGCAGCAAAACCCAAATCCACCATTAGGAGCTCTAGAGAACACAGGTTAGTACTTAGACTCCACACCTCAAGTGAGCTCATGTCATCAGCTAGGGTGACCTGCTTCTGTATTTATCCAATTGGTTGGTGGGTGCTTCACTACTGCTATAACTACTGGTCTCCAAGCCTGAATCCAGATTGTGACAGCATGTGACTTTCTCCTATGTGACAATGCATGGTCTACAAGCCAATTGTTAGGACTGAGCATTGTCACTTGCCCAGGGGAGTAATGGCTTGGCCCTGTCTTAGTGTTTGGTAGAGTTCCACCACTATTCCAAATCCAGACTAATAAAAATCTGAGAGGATGTTCAACCCTTCAACCCTTCAACTCTATCCAAAACTAAAGAAAAAATTATCGTACATTCTCACACTTTAATCCCAGGAACAAAAGTGCAGATTTTTGTTCAGATTGGCATTTCTTACCTGCTACTGGCTTCACGGTAAGGCTGCATGCTTAACTGGATCTCACAATTAACCAGCCAGATACACCTTCTGCCTTTTAGAAGTTCTGGCAAGAAACAAAAACATTTTAGGAGCAGGATCAGCTCCTAAATATACAGTACTACATATTTTATATAAATATTTTTCTTGCTAATGTTGGAACACGTAAGGAGGATTACCAAGTGCCTCGCCAGTCGTGATGTTGCGCAGTTTTCTGGATTAATTATAAAGTAAATGTGACATTAGGAAAGACCTTGAGAATAAATCTGTGGAACAATTGCTCTGTAAACTCCTCAGACTTGACTGGCCTTCACTGCCATCCTTCAACGTTATTACTGTAGCCTGCCGGTTTAATTGTCTCAATACGTGGAGGGCGAAGTCCCTTCACGACTTAATTATTGTTCATACAAAAGGAGACAGCAAGTGATGAGCTTTGCTGTGGAGAATGCTGAATATAAATACCCCACCATACCACAGTGGAACCGAACTGAAGTTGTTTACTTCAATAGAGACTCCAACTAATCACCTAAAAAAAAATATATATATATATTTATATATATATATATATATATACTTTCCATGTGCCTATGTGTGTTATTTAAATATAAACTTTATATCATTTTATATTGGTCTACAGGAAGCTATGATGTGTGTTACAGTCAGGTTAGGGTGATTGCAGGAGCCATTTTGTTCTGTTCACACACTGTAGGTATAGGTGTCTTGGGGGGGGGTGGTTGTCTTTTCTAGAAAAATAAATCATGCTTTTTTCAAAGTGCTGCCTGCCATATGGGTTCTTAGAGGTCCTAATCTGTTCATGTCTGCCAGATTGTGATGTAAGTGGGGCCCAGTTGGCCAGTTGCCATCAAGTCCACTTCTCCTTAGGAATCTTCCCATCAACCTACATAAGCACTTTGCAGTCAAGCCTTCTAGGAGAAGCTTCCATTGACTGGACTCCTGGCACATGTGCCACTATGTGTCCTCTCATTCCCTGTGTTCCACTCCAGGGGTGTCTGGGCCAGAAGTGAAAGGGAAGCCCTCTCATTATCTTGGGTTCCTGCTGGGTATGTCATAGAAGTTCCAGTCCATATTCTGACCAGAGAGAGGGGGATCTTCAGGATAATTACACACCGCGTATTTTGAATACGCTTCTAGTTAGTGCGCATTTCTATCATATGCACTGGAAACGCAGAGAGCACCTTCACAGAACTTTATTGCACTTCAGTTCCATTTTTATATTTATTTTTATTTTACCATATTGTTTGTGCATCTGTATCATTGGTACCTTTCATTTGTCAGCGCTGCATTTTACGTTTTATGCTATTTCACAAGGTTTTATATGGTTTCCTTGAATGTCCAGCTGCTTTCTTAGAGCGCTCACTGTAACATTTTATTATTACATTTATTGATACATAGTTAAAAGTATTGATCTCAATTTGGGTCACGAACATTCAAATTATAAAACACCCTCATATAGTAACGTAATATTTCCATATTAAGTCCTAAGACCTTCAACAAAATCAGTAGATTTTCATTGATCCTTGAATCAGTGCCGCAACATGTTTCACGGATGGCTTCTTCAGGAGATTTTTGGGTGCTGAATCTGTTAAAACAATAAACCTAGTACAGCTACGGCAGCATGAGTAAGTAGGCAAAACCTTGCGGCAAAGGTAGGTCACCAGGCGGGGATAAGGGCGTACACACAAGTCAAGAAATAGTTTTCCACGTAGCCTAAATCAGTATTGCAAGATGACTACTAGAATGAGTTTAGTGCTTGTATCCCAAGTTTCTTACATCTCAGAGATGATATCCTTAGCAGATGCATAAAAAAATAGTAAATATAAGCCTCACTATGGTCCTGTATATTGCCCTCACATAGAATCCAGTGACACCAGTCCCACATTAAATCATCTCATCATGTGCCACTATGGGTCTAGCTAGGTGCATGACATCTCCTGGACTTATCTCTATTATTTACAGGTTTTTTTGCCCTGCTGGAGAGACACTCTGGGATCAGAGGAGGGAAGCACACAGAGCAGCTATGCCCACCCCTTCCCCTCTGCTGCCCATTCACAGAAGCCTTTGTATATTGTGAATGTGTTCACATCATACCAAGACTTCTGTTATTGGGCAGGAGGAGGGGTGGGCATAGCAGCTGTAGTGATTCTAATGTTGAAGTTTACAGAGATCAGAAGTATCAGTGTTGGGCTCCCAGAAGTACAGCGATAGCTATAGAACCTGTCAGATATAAATAATAGAGATAGGTGCAGGGGATGCCGTGCACCTCCTTGGACTTAACTCATAGTGTGCCATCACTTTTTAAAAAGGAGCTGAATTCCTGGAATTCGGCTTTAAGTAAAAAAAGCCCCTTCTTTTGCTCTCAGCCTCCTCGAAAACTCCAAATTTCTTTTGTGATCCAGCCTCCTGTTAGAACGTGGCTACATTTGTTCTCTATGCTCCCACTGTATGTAAGAAACTCTTTGTTAGCCCTGAGATTGACTATGGATTTGTTGTGTGCATAGAGCAGTGCACTTGACTGCAACTAATGTGCGCTGCTTATTCTAAACAAAAGGAAATGAGAGGAAAAAGGAAAGATTCAGGAGCTCATGAAGAAAAATACTAGGAGGCAATAAAACACAGTAAGAAACAAATTCTCGAAAAATAGATTACAGTGCCATTAAGCAGTGGATGTGTATGGAGAAGGATGCCATTTAGTTTCACTTTAACATGATGTCTGGCCTCCCAAGCCTCACCTATGACTGATGGACATTAATGTTCCAGAGCCATTGTGCCAACCTTTTTCCAGCACCCATGTTACTCACTCAAATCTACCTCCAGTTCACATCAGTGACATCAACATCTCTCAGCAACAGCCAACCTGCTTTCTGGAGGATCTAGCAAGGCAGAAAGAGTGGTTGCTGTAATGATCAGCCATAAAACTTAATCATCTGCTGGTCATTACTCTGCAGCATACACACGCACCCTAATCAGGAACGGTTAAATAGAATGCTGGAAATTCATCTTGTGTCTTACTAACAAGATTGTCTGTTTTATCATGTCCTGGATAGAGGTCTGTCTCTGAAATCTGTCTCTGAAATCTGTCAGACTTTCCATGCCTTAAAAATAACTGTAAATTGTTTGAACTGCGTACTTACTCAGTTTGTTTGTACTCATCCTGGTCATTGGCCCATTACCCATAATCCAGGATTGCCCTGCCTGGAACCCGGGTTTTGTTTGCCCCTGACGTGGGCATTAGCTTGTTCACTGTGCTTCTGTTGGTTATTTACTCTGATCATTTGTCTGGGGACTTTTACTGCTCTAGCATCTGTCCTCCTTGCTATCATCAGTAAACACAGAGAGCCTGGAATCACTATAGATTATTTATTTAAACCAATGCAGTGTGTCTTTAGCAATAGGTTTAGGGTAATCGTCCTGTTGGGAGGTCTCAGGTCTTATTTTATTTATTATTTATTTCAGGTACTTATATAGCGATGTCATTTTACACAGCACTTTACATATATATTGTACATTCACATCAGTCCCTAACCCTCAAGGGGCGTACAATCTAAGGTCCCTAACTCACATTCATACATACACATACTAGGGCCAATTTAGACAGGATCCAATTCACCTACCAGCATGTCTTTGGAGTGTGGGAGGAAACGGGAGTACCTGGAGAAAACCCACGCAGGCACAAGGAGAACATGCAAACGCCAGGCAGGTGGTGCCATGGCTGGGATTTGAACCAACGACGCTAGTACTGCCAGGTGGAAGTGCTAACCATTTAGCCACTGTGCTGTCTTATGCAGAATGAAACAGGAATTCCCCTAGAACTGCATTTGATTTGGCTCCATCATGTCCAAAATCCTAACAAGTTTACCAGTGCTCGCCAACACTGGGATGCCACCACCATGCTTTACCATGGTGAAAAGGGTTCTTAAGGCAATATGCAATGTTAGCTTTCTAACAAACATACAGTTTTGGGAAGAACCCTTTTGCACATTTGCTGGGTTTCGCTTTGCATTTTGGTAAGCTGTGTTTTACCACTGATGGTTTTTCTGATTGTGGAGATTGTGACATCACTGCCCTGCCTCTTCACTTCATCCAATCTGAGAATGCTAAGTATTTTTGAGAAAAATGCAAGGTGTTCTGTGAATGATGCCCACATTGAGTGGCAACCCTCTGTAGTTACTATGCAACATGACAGCGACTCAGCATGTGTCCCAAAAACAGAAGCAATCACTATAGTAGCAGCAACTTCAACAGTAATTTGCAGCATCCACAGCGATCCTACAGGTATGGAATGTGCATACTTACTTTGGACCAAGCTGGACTATGCAATAAATCCATACCTGGAATTCAGTGGCCTTAGTGATCCTGCTCCAGATCTTTATCCTGAACATGTTTTAATAGCTACTTGGTCTTGCTGCTGCTATTTGGTTAGATATGTTATCTTATAAACTCTGAGGCCTTCCAGAAGAATGTGTATTTGTGCAAGAGCCCTAAGATACAGTATCAGTTGGCACAAGGGCCAAGTGACAAAGCCTTCTGATAACCAACCCTCAACCAGGTATACTCACCAATTCATGCATTCTCACTTACTCACTGCTACAGGAGTTGCCCAGGTAGACGACTTCACTCCCTTCACCCCCATGCTTCCAAGTTTCTAGATGACTCCCTCAATAAGGGCAACATAGCAGTGCTCCAATCTAGCAGGGAGGACACCAAGGAGCAAGGATCAGTAACTATAGAAGGGGGTGGGCTATTAGGAGCAACTGTCACCATATCCAGGAATGAACAAAGTGACAGTTGTCTCTCTAAATCCATTTTATGGTGGTAATACTGCTGAACAATTCAGAGCATTGTTAGTCAATTTGACACCTGATAATGCAATTCAAAAACATCAAATCAGAAAGACTCCCCAATTTAATTTTAACCTATGAATTGATCAACAATGCTATCAGATCCAACAAACTTGTCACACTGTACCAAGCTTATGCTGTACAAGAATCCTCTCATGCTCCAATGTGTATTTGGTGAATCCAGGAAACACTTAACACCTAAGTTCAATTAGAAAGTAAGGAAACTTTGAACTATAGAGATTTAGCTAGCAGGACAACCAGTTAATCCCAAAATAAAAATGAAAGCTTTGAATGATGCCAAGATAAAAAAAAAACTGTTCCAGAGACAAATTATGTCCCCCGAATAAGCACAAAACCTTCATGTTTGATTAGGGTGTTTTCACAAAGATACATTTTAGTTCCTTCCACAAATGGAAGATGAGGCCAAATCTGATGGGATCCCAGAATAAAAACGTAGCTGATCAACTTTCACACACTACTAAAAGTCTACTATCTGAGAGCCAAATACTTCGAACTGAGATGAATAGTTTTGGCTTGTCCTGTGACAGAGAGAGCATGAGAATGCACAGAAAGTTATGCAAATATCAGAGTGATCAGGCGTATGACTTTCGTCAGTTTTGTCCACTTACAATAATAACAGTTTGCTGTACTCAGAGGTGTAATCAGGGATTTTTACATCCTGCACAGCCCTCCACCCCACACAAAAATTCAGGGCATGTGCCTTTTCTCAATTTCAAGGTATATTCCTATGGGTAGTGTGAATTATGATACTTATTTCAGGTACTTATATAGTCAATTTATGCAGCGCTTTACATATATATATATATAGTACATTCACATCAGTCCCTAACCCTCAAGGGGCGTACAATCTAAAGTCCCTAACTTACATACATGCACTAGGAACAATTTAGATCCAATTAACCTACCAGCATGTCTTTGGAGTGTGGGAGCAAACCCACATCGGCACAGGGAGAACATGCAAACTCGAGGCAGGTGGTGCTGTGGTTGGGGTTTGAACCGATGACCCTAGCTCTGCCAGGCAGAGGGGCTAACCATTTAGCCATTGTGCTGCATATTCTTAGAGTATATAACTGTAAGAATCCTATGCTCTTCTAAATCTTATTTACTAACTTCATTGCCAAGACTCAAGCCTGGGTCAAGACTGTCCCCCATTTGTATATCTGGACATTCACTAGTTTCTCAGGCCATGTAGAGTACATACCCACCTTACCTTGCAGTTCTGAGTTCTTCATTTTACATTATCTATATGGAGTTTGTATGTTTTCCCTTATTGGAGTGGGTTTCCAATGGGTGCTCCCCTTCCCTCCCACAATCCAAAAACATACTGGTAGGTTAATTGGTCCTAGTTAACATAGACATATGGTAGCAACAGTAGATCAAACAAGCAATAAGTAAAGCCGGCCATACACTGATCAAAATTCAGGATATAAGCTGTGGCAGGCGTACACCCAGAGATGGACGCGGTTCAACCATTTTGGCTTCAACCTCCATCTTGGCAAAGGGGTTAACCATCCTGACAAACATACAGTCATGGCCGAAATTGTTGGCACCCTTGATATTTCTCCAGGAAATCATGTATTTCTCACGAAACGTATTGCATTAACACATGTTTTGCTATACACATGTTTATTCCCTTTGTGTGTATTGGGACAAAACAAAAAAAGGGAGGAAAGAAAGCAAATTCGACATAATGTCACACAAACCTCCAAAAATGGGCTGGACAAAAGTATTGGCACCCTTTCACAACTGCGGATAAATAAGAATGTTACAAGCATGTGATGCTCCTGTAAACTCACCTGGGGCAAGTAACAGGTGTGGGCAATATAGAAATCACACCTGAAAGCAGATAAAAAGGAGAGACGTTCACTTAACCTTTGCATTGTGTGTCTGTCTGTGCCACACTAAGCATGGACAACAGAAAGAGGAGACGAGAACTGTCTGAGGACCTGAGAACCAAAATTGTGGCAAAATATCAACAATCTCAAGGTTACAAGTCCATCTCCAGAGAACTAGATTTGCCTTTGTCCACAGTGCGCAACATTATCAAGAAGTTTGCAACCCATGGCACTGTAGCTAATCTCCCTGGTCGTGGACGGATGAGGAAAATTGATGAAAGATTGCAACGCAGAATAGTCCGGATGGTGGATAAGCAGCCCCAAACATGTTCCAAAGACATTCAAGCTGTCCTGCAGGCTCAGGGAGCATCAGTGTCAGCGCGAACTATCCGTCGACATTTAAATGAAATGAAACGCTATGGCAGGAGACCCAGGAGGACCCCACTGCTGACACAGAGACATAAAAAAGCAAGACTACAGTTTGCCAAAATGTACTTGAGTAAGCCAAAAGCCTTCTGGGAAAACGTCTTGTGGACAGATGAGACCAAGATAGAGCTTTTCGGTAAAGCACATCATTCTACTGTTTACCGAAAACGGAATGAGGCCTACAAAGAACAAAACACAGTACCTACGGTAAAATATGGTGGAGGTTCAATGATGTTTTGGGGTTGTTTTGCTGCCTCTGGCACTGGGTGCCTTGACTGTGTGCAAGGCATCATGAAATCTGAGGATTACCAAAGGATTTTGGGTCGCACTGTAGGGCCCAGTGTCAGAAAGCTGGGTTTGCGTCCAAGATCCTGGGTCTTCCAGCAGGACAATGACCCCAAACATACGTCAAAAAGCACTCAGAAATGGATGGCAAAGAAGCGCTGGAGAGTTCTGAAGTGGCCAGCAATGAGCCCAGATCTAAATCCCATTGAACACCTGTGGAGAGATCTTAAAATTGCTGTTGGGAAAAGGTGTCCTTCCAATAAGAGAGACCTGGAGCTGTTTGCAAAGGAAGAGTGGTCCAAAATTCCGGGTGAGAGGTGTCAGAAGCTTATTGATGGTTATAGGAAGCGACTGATTTCAGTTATGTTTTCCAAAGGGTGTGCAACCAAATATTAAGTTAAGGGTGCCAATACTTTTGTCCAGCCCATTTTTGGGGTTTTGTGTGACATTATGTCATATTTGCTTTTCTGCCTCTGTTTTATATTTGTTCCAATACATACAAAGGGAATAAACATGTGTATAGCAAAACATGTGTTAATGCAATACCTTTTTTGTGTGAAATACTTGATTTTCAGGAAAAATATCAAGGGTGCCAACAATTTCAGCCATGACTGTATTTCCCCCTCATTCTCCCCATTCCCTCTCTGAGAGGCACAGTGACATTTGGCCAGAGTGTTTGTGTGTTAGGAGTGTCACAGGAGGCCAGAGCCCAGCAGGGGGCTAGGAGCTATAAAATCCCCAAGGGAGCTGGGGCCTCGCTGTCCAAAGAACCTGTGCCATTTAACACCTCGTAAAAGGATAACGCAGCCTTCCCAGGAGTTCAAAAGACATTGAACTAGATAACCTTTTTAAAAATCCATTTTTCCCCTATGTCTCCTATCTTGGAATATGAGAGACTTACATAAAAACCAGGCATATAGTAAGATTGGCCAAGAGGAGACGAACATTTTGATAGGTCACTCTCCGTGGTTGGAATACATAGGAAAGCAGAAAAGTAGATCTCGTGAACCATTCAGTGTAGAATTTCATATTTAATATCTAATCAATCCTCAGACGTGTCTGCATAATAATCTACTCGCGGGTGGAGTGTCACTTATGCATATGGAAAGTTATGAGCCAAAGAATGGAACTAGAAGAGATTTTGGCTCTAGTTTAGGCCTATGCCCAGATGATCCCTCCCTAAACGGGGTATTGGTCCTTGACTTCAGAGACACCCCCTGCTGGGGAACAACAAATTGGGTTTTCAGGCCTAAGAAAAGTTAAGTTGAAGAAGTCTCCCATTTTAACATCAGAACCACCTGGGGAGACCCGTACCCTTTCGCTCTGAAACGTGATCTGAAAACCCAAGGCTGATTGGCAAATACTTTAACCCTTTAACCTCCTTCTGTTACCTCTTGGCTGTGCTGTTGTTCTCTGTATATTTATATATATATTAGTTACATCTTTTTTCTGTAAATATTTTTATTGCACCGTTTTTTGACCTTTTAGTAATAAATATTTCCTTCTGAAAGTGTTGAACTGTTTCTATAGCTCTTAATTGCAATTTACGAATTCCAGCCTCTAAAAAGAGCGCTACTGTGTTTGTTTAACCTTCTGTATAACCGTGTTATACAGACGATTATCTCAACCATTATAGTGTTATAGCTGATATTGCCGAGTTTCCTCTTTCTCTGTACAAAAAGGAGGTGGTGGCAGTGTGAAGGGTTAATTGTGTAATTAACCTGACCCAGTAACAATCGCTCAGACATAGATTGTGGTCCAATTAGCTGGAAAATCGTTGTGCAGGGTGCAGCTGGGTGTGGCATTGTTACGCATGTGACATCGCGGTTTTAGATTGGCTAGTCCTTCGGTCACGAGTTTGGTGAGAAGGGCTGGGGTCTGACGCCACGTTCGTCACATATTGGTGACAGCGATCGTGGGATCGTCACATATTGATGGCAGCGATCTTGCGTCCATCACATATTGGTGGCAGCAGTGGGATCGTCACATATTGGTGGCAGCGATCCTGCGTTCATCACATAAGCTATCCTTTTTCAATGAAGGGACATGAATACAATGTCCTGGCGGGGGAAATCCTCCATCCACTTCACCTCAATCTGTTATTTATATTTTGAAAAAATTGATTGAAAAAAAACCAAAAATTTCTATGACTAATTTAACTCTCACGCATGTGTGGGACAAAGCAGATGCCAATCAGCCAGTAGGGGGTTGTAGCTTCAGCAGATTTGACAAAGGTAGGGATTCCTATAGTTCACACAGGAGGGTGATAATGCCCCTGCAGTATTGGGAGCTGGTGGGATAGCGTTGTCACCCAATTGAATGAAGGCCTTGGACAAAGAAGAACCTGGCAGGATTAGTGGGTATATAAAACTTTGCACAACAACACTTACAATGCAGAAAGGGAGTTATTTACATGACTTTAGTAGCATTTGGGTTGACATAGATTTAGCACACTGCTAGCATAGGATGCTAGGCAAATTTAGTTTTTGGCTCCTTCATTAGTCAAGAGAGCATTGATTAATCCCTCTTGTCTGTGCAGGGTTTCACCAGCTGAGAGTTGCAAGAATATAGGGCTGGGAGAGGCAAATGACCAGCTTGAATATTTATCATGCCCTAACAAATCCCTGGAGGGAGTGCCAAGGAGGTGGCTGGGGAGGTGATAAATAGTCTGGAGCCCTAGAGAGAGGGTTCTTTTCTCATCAGGGAAAGTTCTGAAACCTTTGGGGATCCTGCCACCTAAGGCAGCCTGTGGACTGTGTAGCTGTTCCCTGAGGTCTCAGCATTGGCAAGGCTGAAAACTATAAAGTGTTTGTAAAGGCTCAAGGTTAAAAAACTTATTCTGTGCATCATCTCCTGTAGCCCCCCTGATACTCACTTAAGCCCCCCTCAATCCTGCAATGTGCACTGGACTCTCAGCTATCCCGGGACTCCCTCTCCTCATTGGCTGAGACTGGGGTGTGTCTGGAGGATGCTGGAAGGTCTGCAGCTGTCCTGAGGACTTGTGGGTAATCACCCTGAGTTATGATCTCTGGTGTGTGCTTTCAGGATGTAAGTGCAACAGGTAGCTAAGGACTGTGATGGCTTTCATAAGGTCTTAGAGTACTGGCCATTGCCCTGTCCTCAGCAGAATCCTGGAGTGTGAGCCTAGAGAAGAGTGTCCTCCTGTTATTCTGCAGCGTTTTGGAGTATCCCATGCACTATTCCCCCTCCTGTTTAAAGTCCTTCAAGCACAAATTATCAAAAAGCTATCCCTTAGACTGAGTTATTGTAGGCAGTTTGCATGGACTGGTGCTTGTGGGAACAGGTACCAGTCCATGCAAATGGTCTCCAATGGTCTCCAAACTTTGGACTGGGGGCTGGATGCAACCCTTTCCTTGCTTTTATCCAGACCAGTTCTGGAAAATCTGAAAGTGAAAGCTGACCTCAGGCAACAAAAATGTCCATTAAAAATACTTCTAAATATTGTAAAAGGATATAAATCCATTTTGTGAGGATTAGATTCTTCTGAACATGCAGTTATTATCTTATACATGTAGAGGGAACATTATCACTGTGCTGTACATAGCCTGTGCAGCAGGCTCCACCCACTACAGGCTGCCTGCAAAAAAAACTACAGAGGGGGTGGGGACAAGACCAGTCACCCTGTACAAGGAGAGAGAACAGCAGTGAGTGGTCTTTATTATGGAAAGCTCCTGCACAGAGGCACACTGAATTACTGCACAGATCTGAAAGAAATGCGCGCACCAAGATTCAAGGAACAATACACATGACAAATGGATTTAGACAATATTTGCTTATCCTGGAATTCAGCTTTAAAAATAATGGCATAAGGAAATTTCTTTTCAAACAAAAACTTGAAAAAGATTCTTAAACCCATATGGGACAGTTATCAAACTATCTTTATTGGCTCCCGTAAGAACTTTGAAATGAAATGAACAATTTGCAGAAATCAGACTTGATCACACTAAAAATTATTCCCCCGACTCTCTCCAAGAATTATAATGGCAAGACTCCATTTTTGAATAATTATAAATGATGATAAGCTTGTGAGAGAAATGCAGTCATCTGACTCTCAGGATGAGTATAATCAGTTTGGCACAATGTGCTGATAGTCTATGAGATCTGAGTTAAAACAGAGAAGAAATGATCACATCTTTCCAATCGGCCCTTTCTGTAGAAAAATGGCAAAGATAAGACATCTTGTTCACTTAGAATGGAAAGCACCATTAACTCCAGCTGCCTGAACTTCTTATAAGAGTCCATTCACACTTGTGCAACTTGCCATGCAACTTTGGGGTCCAAAGTCTCATGACAGGTTGCACCCCATGTTTCCCAATGAGTACCATTTAAATATGTGCAACTTCAAGTCTCAGTGACTTGAGAGTAGTTCCTGCATTACTTTGGTATGACTTTTGATGCGACTTTAGTCCAGTGAATGTGAAGTCGGATCAAAGTCGCACTGGAAATCGTGTGACTTTGGAGACACGCTAATGTGAATGGAGCCTAAGGGAGCTGTATTTACCTGTCAATGGATTTATACTTGGGTCCATCCAGTCATGAGATTTACACAGCACAGTCTAGTCTGAAAGAGCAAAAAAAAAGATTTTTCTCCATGCTACAGTTCAGTAGCCTTTTCCGGTGTCGTCCCTTCCCCAGCCTTTGACTGGACAGTGAAAGATAAAGTAGAAGACTGACAAGCTCATCTTTCTGTCATTCTGCACTTTCCTTCTATTAGCACACACCTTGCATTGCAGAACAACTGATTGACTCCTTGTTCTGCTTGTCCCTTCTCCCGTCAGAGTTCTGCTGTACAGGAACTGTAAGAAGATGACACCAAGGTATCAAATTCAGGTACTTACACTGTTCGCATTAACAATATAGTAATGGTGTAATAATGAATACAGAGTGGCATTTGTGTCTTGTATATCTGTCCGGAGTTTAGCTTTAAAGCCTAATCGAATTTTAGTTTAACCACCTCCCGTCCGGCTGTGCAGAGTCGGGTGGCCGCATATAAACGGCCTCCCCGCACCCTACTTGTGCGTGCTCCCTGGGAGCACGCAGCACCGCGATTCGGTGCCCGCTGTGTCCTCCAGACTCAGTGAAACACCGATCGCCGGATGGGACCTCTGTACGAGGTCCCGATCATGTGATCACTGATTGGTCAACCAGTGATCACATGCAAAGTAGTAAGCAATATGTCACTTGTGACATCATTGCTTACTACATGTGAAATCTGTGAATGGTCACATGGTACAAGGCTATTCACAACAGCCTTGTACCATGTGACAAGCTGTGACCAATCACAGCTCACTCAGTAGTTCTCAAGGGCTGCAAGAATGCAGACAGAGAGAAAGAGAAATTATTGCTTTTACATCCTATATGGGTGTAAAAGCAATCAGTAAAAAGAAAAAAAAAACTTCACCCCCCCCCCCCCCCACCACCATGGTGACACTGTACTGCTAGGGTGACAGGTATGTAAAAAAAAAAGATCATAAATAATAATATTTTAAAAAAAATGCAAAAATGTTTTTAAAAAATTATAATTTTTGGTTATAAACTAATTTGGCTTATTTTTTTTTTTACTAAAAAGATAACAGAATCAATTTTGGCCAAGATTTATGATGAAATATTATTTATTTGCAAAATTTTATAAGAAAAACACTTTTATTCTAAATTTTTGGACTTTTTCATTTACATAGCAAAAAAAAATTTAAATCCCAGCGGTGAATAAATACCACCAAAATAAAGATTTATCTGTCTCAAAAAAATGGTAAAAAACTCATATGGGTACAGTGTTGCATGACCGTGCAATTGTCATTCAAAGTGTGATAGCGCTGAAAGCTGAAAATTGCCCTGGACAGGAAGGGGGTGAAAGTGTCCGGAGAGGAAGTGGTTAAATCAGCTAAATATTTTCCAGTTGAGTTGTGGAAGTGTTGGAGTTCATATTCCTTATAAAGCAGCCACATCCTGAGTAGAAGAAGCTTTCACCTGCCAGCAAGCTGTAGAGAATGATCCTTGCTCTCTGCTTAGTTAGATCTATAGTTCATGTCTGCTGCTTATTGGAGAATTTTAACCCTGACTCCAACCATGGGGCTTGTTGGACCTCTGCAGAGAGACCACTGTTTGCACAAAGAGAGCAAGGGTCCTTTTGTACTGCCACAAAGGTAGAGGTTGCCATTGGTAGACTTACCTTTTGAAAATGTTGCTTGCATATTTGTAATTATTATCCAGTGATTTCAATGCCTTGTGACGTAAATTAGTATCCCTGACTTCATTATTATTATTTATTTCAGGTACTTATATAGCACCGTCAATTTATGCAGCGCTTTACATATATTATGTATGTATATTCTCATCAGTCCCTAACCCTCAAGGGGTGTACAATCTAAGGTCCCTAACTCACATTCAGAAATACACATACTAGGGCCAATTTAGACAGGAGCCAATTAATCTCCCAGCATGTCTTTGGAGTGTGGGAGGAAACCAGAGTACCTGGAGGAAACCCACACATGTACAGGGAGAACATGCAAACTCCAGGCAGGTGGTGCCATGGTTGGGATTTGAACCAATGAACCCTAGTACTGCCAGGTGGAAATGCTAACCATTTAGCCACTGTGCTGATAACATAATAGGTTAAATGCATGAAACATTTCATTTAAAGGGTGGAAATCTTTGTGTTTTCTAAATGTTTAAAAGGTTAGTTAATTTTTTACGATAGACTGTATGCAGGTAAGGGGCGATAAAAAAAAACTGTGCAGCTTTGACTAATGTTAAATATTGCCCTTGCTATAATGAGTAGGCAATTTATCCCATCCCAATCCCAAAGCGTGACCGAAAAACTCAGAAAGGTAGCTTCATCCCATCCTGCCTTATTGCTAGGATGTTGTTAACCACTTTCCCTCTAGAGGATTTACCCCCATTCCTGACCAGGCCATTTTTTGCTGTACAGCACTGCGTTACTTTAACTGACAATTGTGCGATCGTGGAACACTGCACCAAAATTAAATTTATGTCCTCTTTTCCCACGAATAGAGCTTTCTTTTGGTGGTATTTAATCTCCTCTGCGTTTTTTATTTTTTGCGTTATAAACAAAAAAACACTAACAATTTTGAAAAAAAATATATGTATTTTACTTTTTGCTATAAAACATATTCCAGTAAAAAAAATTTAAAAAAAATTAAATTTTGTCATAAATTTAGGCCAAAACGTATTCTGCAACATGTCTTTGCTAAAAAAAAATCCCAATGCGTGTAAATTAATTGGTTTATGTGAAAGTTATAGCATCTACAAATGGTGGTATATCCTGTATCCTGGAATTTTTTTTTTCTTTTATACTAGTAATGGTGGCAATCAGTGACTTATAGTGGGACTGAAGGACTGCAGTCGGCATTCTGATGCTTGGGGGAACTAACTAACTGCCACTAACATCCCTAGTGACACCAATACAGCAATCAGTGCTAATAAAAAGCACTGACACTCTACTAATGACACTGGGTAGGAAGGGGTTAACATCTGGGGCGATCAAAGGGTTAACTGTGTGCTGTGTGTGTTTTACATGAGAAACATGCTGCTTGGTATTGCTCTGCGTTGCAGAGCAAAACCTAGCAGCATGTCATGACAGGGGAAAAATCTGTGTTGTTTACACATAGACCTTCTCCCTTTCACTGTTCCTCGGCAATCGCCAGGTTCCGGTGGGGAATCTCTGGCCGGGACCCGGTGATCGACATCTATAGCCAGCAATAGCAGTGCGGGTTGGGCGCCAGCTGGGCCTACCCGGAAATGCAAAATCACCTATATATACGTGATTTTGCGCAGCCCTTAACTGGGAACCAGTTAAGACACTCCAAGCTATTAATTCTCACCCCCACCATCACAGGAGAAACCATTCAAACCCCCCCACATGTGTTTTCCACTATCCCCCCCAACACAGCATCGCTGAACCCAGAGCTACAGGGGAAAAAAAGGAATGTAAGCAAAGGGGTTTGAATCAACTGGGAGTGTCTTAGCAACATCCTAGCAACAAGGCAGGGCAGGAATAATGCCATCCCAGGAAGTTTTTCAGCCAGGTTTAGGAGGTACTTAAATGGCCTGCACCTATAGCAAGAGCATTCATTAACTTTAGTCAAAGCTGCACAGTTTGTTTTTTATCTACAGGCACCCCTTACCTGCAGTTTTTGGTAAAGGTGAACTAATCCTTTAGGCTCATGTTTTTGTTTAGAAATACACAGAGGTCCATAGCTCCGCTCAAGACTGGCCTCTCCTGCACATAGACAACCTGGTCCATGTGCAGTCTGTCTCCACTCTTCATTAAAGATAGGAAAAATTGTCAGCCACGCTCCAATTATCTCTTCTTGCAGTATTTTTAATAATCAGTGAAGAGATTGCATACAGTGATGTCTCCAACCCAAAACCAGGCTTCCTTAATGTGTTTCACCACTCCTGGCTTGCTCACAAGGATGATGGATGCAAGGAGTGGTGAAATGTGTGAAGAAGTGGAAAACCCAGTCACTCCTGTGCTTGGGGATGGACTCAATGTCATTAAGACCACATATGGAAATGCTTCAGATATGCACGCCTTGCTGCCTTCAAGAACCGGGGAGTCCAAAGTACCGAATAGAGAAAAACAAACAAAGGGCGCACCGGCCTAGTGCATTACCTTAAAAGTGTGTAATAAATGTAAATAATAAGTATTAAACTCACAAATGATCAATAAATAAAAGGCACATCATAAAGAAACAGCTCTGTCCAATTCACACTGCGTTTCTATCTGTAGTGAGAACTCTGGACATCCAAAAGTCTGACGCGTTTTAAGGACTAGCCTCTTCCTCAGAGCCACTGTGGTTAGAAACGCAGTGTGAATTGGACAGAGCTGTTTCTTTATGATGTGCCTTTTATTTATTGATCATTTGTGAGTATAATACTTATTATTTACATTTATTAAACACTTTTAAGGTGGTGAAATGTGCCAAGGAAGCTTGATGTTGTGTTGCCGACATCACTGTATGCAGTCAATTCATTGCTTTTTTAAAACAAATATTGCAAGAAGAGCTAATTGAAGTGCGGCTGATATTCTTTCCTTTTGTTATGTTTTTTAGTTATATTCCAAAAGTGCAATATATCTGCTAATATGTCAGGCTAATATACAGTCAAATCCAAAATGAAAGAAGTACAGATGCTTCTGATTCCGTCTTTACCAATGTGCCCAATGCTCTATATGAATATCCAATTCCTCATACATTATTTTATTTTGTGATTGTATATTTTTAATCCCTTTATTGACTTGGTTCTTCTAAATAAAGGAATAAAGGATAAGTAGTGTGTTTTGTAGACTTCAACCATTCGCTTTTGTCTAGAGAAGAATTCAGCATCACCCAAAATTCCCTATTAACAGATCTGAACGTAAATCTCCTTTTGGGAAGCAGGTGTGAATTTACCAAGACAATTTTGGTCTTAACCTGACGTCTAATTTTCACCGAGTTTGTCTAATTCACCAATCAGTGCATTCTTTACTAACTACAGGGAGCTAACATTCCTTCCAACTATAATTGTCCTAATGCCTGTTTTAATCAGTATTAACTACGAGCAATAACATGCTTTTAATTATGTTTTAAACGAGTCCTTTATTGGTCTGTTTTGGGAAGCAAATTAGTCAAAAGGAACCGTTAATCAAAAAACGTGTTACTGGCACAAATAAATGTTCATTTAAGGAGCCATTTAAAAGAAACCTGGATCATTGACTCTGACAACCTACAAGGACACGGAGGTCTCTGGAGGATATCTCTTCCCGTAGTCTTCCAGATACGCCTAGCTGCTCGCAAGTTATAAGTAGAAACATATTAAGCAGTTTGGGTCATTCATCAGCTAACTTTTACTACTGTATTCAAGAAAACGAGCCTCATAGGAGCTCGGTAGCAGATCTATCCCTTCATTAGCTAAGTAATATTGAGAGAGATGTTAGCCTGTCAGGATCAGTGAGGGTTCTCTCTCATGCTGAATTACAGTCAAGTGGCCATTTTGTCTGGGACATGCCTGGAAAGACCCACAAGTCTTTAATTCAGACAATCTCCGGTGGAAGTGTGAGATGTGAATTATTAATGTTCCCTATGCTCATAATTGATATAACTGTTGTACGGCACAGTATTGACAGCAAGTAATAAAGCTGATTACAATTGTCTACTCAATGTCTGCTCTTACTTCTGAGATTGACGTTGACGTCGCACATTTATAGGCTTCATTGTTGAAGTGTAAGATGAACAAATTGATTTACCATATTCAAGATTTGGCCTATAAAGGGATGATACACAACATTGGCAGAGATTTTGAATACTGGATCTCCCTATCCACCATGGATATGCTGTTATTAAACCTTATGGCTTTTTAAATTTCGCCATTTTTTTAAATTAAAGATAAAAGAACCTTTTAAAAAACTTAAAAAAAAAAAGATAAAAGGACATACCATACCTCCAAATTAGGTCAATTAACACTAGAGCCATAATTATGTGTGATGGGGTCTCAAAGTATAGTCATTAAAGTGAATGTAACCCCAAATACTAAATTCGGGTAAATCCTGTTTTGCCTTGTAGAATTATAATTGATGTGAATAATTGTTTGATAATTATCTGTTGATCCTACAATTTCTGTTTGCTTAGCTGTTCTTTAACCTCCCTAGCGGTCTGATTATGTCCATATTTCTGTGCTCAAAGCGGTACATTTTTTTGCATGGAAATATGTATTTTTTTATTGTAGGCCTGGGTAGGATAAAACTTGAAACACGAAGTCATAAATTATTATTTAATAAATAATCATAAAAAATAATAATAATAAATTTAATTCAATAATATAATCAAACCAAAAACACTGACATTTGAAATATAGCTCCAAGTTCGCACATCACTGAGCTCAGTTGCAGAATCGTTTTCAGTGTCTGATGACAAATTTCCCCACGAATCATTATCACTCAATTCTGCAAGTGGTTCTGATTTACTATCGCTGTTCTATAGCTGGTCTAAAACCGCTTTTGACCTAAAGGGATGCTTTTTGGACACCATGGACGTTTCTCAGTTTCGAAGCAGAAAGAACAGTAAAAATGCAGGCAGGACACAGGACAAAGCACTCGGGACAAAATGTATGTGAAATGGTTTGATACAGGAATGTTATACTATGTGATTTTAGTGATTTTAGTGAATGTCACTTTTTGTCATATTTGAATTTCCCGCCAGTTCCATCCCCCGTACGTCCCGACGTCTCAGGGTACGAAACCCAGATGACAGATACCGGCATCGGCCGGATTACATTGCCGGGGACACTGCAGGAGGGACATCGCGGGAGCGCAGGACAAGGTAAGTGATCGAGGGATCGTGGAGCAGTGCTGCATAGTATTCCCGAGTGTAGCTCGGGGTTACCGCTTGTGGTACTGAAACTTTACTCCGAGCTACACTCGGGAATACCGCCAGGGAGGTTAACAGGGTGCTCCTGCAGGAAAACGTATCACCTTCCTCTGTGAACTACAGGCAGTTAATTACTGCAGTCAATGCCCATCCACTGCTTAAAGCCTAAAGCGGGCCATAGATGGAGCGATTTTGTTTCCTGCAACCACAGGTTGCAGGTAAGAAAATCGCTCATTTCCCCCATCAACACAGTCATGGTTAATAGGGGAATCCTTCCAGTAGAGCCATTGTGTACTCCGAGCGGGGGTAGCCGTCCCTGCCAGGAGAACACAGTGATTACTGCTAGTGGCTATAATAGCCGCTAGCAATAATTGCATGTAAAATCCAGCAGGCTGGTTGTACCCAAGTTGATTAACCGATACATGGTTCAAATCTCCTGCAGAACTGGCCGAGATTCAAACTGTCCATGGCCGGCTTTAGTTTAGCTAAAAATAAAAACATGATAAAACCCAAAATCTGTGCTAAGGAAACAGAGTACCAATAAATAGCAGCTGAACACTGTACCTTGATACCAGACACCTCATAAATAGTGTACAAATAAAGTGCAGTGCTTAAATAAAAATATAAAATATAAAGAAAATAACAATTCAAAATGTTCATATTGATATATCAAATAATGAAATTGAGGCAGAACAGTCCCAAAATGCACTTTATTTGTACACTAAAAATAAAAACATAAGAATCAGCACAAGGGACGTAACTTGCAGCTAGTACGATGTGTTTTTTTTGTGCTGATTCTTCTGGTTTTGGTAGAAATCTTATTTTTTCATACCCCCCAAAAGCACAGGATCTATGGGGGATGGGTAGATGATTGATAGATCAGCTCATTAGCTGATACCAGTGGGAGAAACCAGTGCCAGATAACCAAATAGGCAGAGTAGGCACCGTGTAGGGACCAGGTTCAAAATAATATCAATTAGATGAAAGAAAATTACAATGGAGCTTTCTTAAATTATTTACAAAAGATAGAAAAAATGAATCAACTCGAAGAAGCGAAAACTTTACATTAAATACTCTGTAAAGAAAACACTGTAATAATGTAATTTACACAATAACAAACTAAAGTACATAAACCATAGACATCAGGTTCACATTACAGTTTGTCTATTAAAAGCTCATCTGTCAGTTTGTATAAAAGTGTTGGTACAACTTACATACGTGTCATGTACAGTAGTGATGATCTCCATCTAGCTATCGACATGCGCACTACTTAGTTCAATGTTATCCCACTAGAGCACATGCTTGAGAAATCTCCAGAAACCTGAGAGGGGGGCCCCAAGGTTTCAACTGCCTAGGGGCCTCCACAGAGCTAAATCCAGTACTGGGGAAAACCAGGGGCTGCAACCTAGTAGCCACCAAGCAGCCATCTGAAGGGTAAGGCATAGCTCTCTTTAGCCATAGCCTGCTTAGCTTTAGCCTGCACCTCAGTGTGAGCCAATCTCTATGCCATTGACACTTAAAGTTAATTTACACCTGTGGTGCTTGATCCAGTTCCCACACTATCACAAGTAATTGACTCATCCATTTAGTAATAAAATTTCTGGTTAAACTGCCTTCTGTATGTTCAGTGTCCTACTCTTGAAGCACCTGCCCAATGGTGAAGATAGATGAACTGATATCAGCATGTTAAATGACCCTAAAGCCTGCCATAGATGGATCGAATCTCGGACGGTTTGACAGAGACAGACCAAATTTGGATCCATCCGTAGGCAGGCTCCTTGTACTGATGTCGATCCATCGATTGGCTTCAGTACAACCAGCCTGTTGTTTTTTTTTTTTTCATTTGATCAATACTGGCAACTATTGCCGCCAGCCATGATTGTTGCATTCTTTCAGCAGGGAAGGCTCCCCGCCGGCAGAACATAATGGCATTGCAGGAGGGATTTCCCCATCAACACTGAAGGTGGTTGAAAGAAAAGAAAATTGCATAAAGTATGCTGGTATGCAGGGGCGGACTGACGATTTGGAAACTTGGGCACTGCCCGAGTGCCTAGGGTCAGTAGGGGGCCACATGAGATGCCCCTGGTACTTTTTTCATAGGCTTTTTTGAATTTGGGCAAGGACACAGGGGCCCCATGATCCCCTATTGCCCGGGGGCCCCATGAGTTGTCAGTCCGCCCCTGCTGGTATGTTAAACTTATACCATTTGTTGGGGGGTGTCCTCTAATTTCACGATAGTTTAACATTTCACAAGTAATTTAGCATCTTGGTGGAAATCATCCTAGTTCCATAACATTGAAATAAAAATAGAAGAGGTTACTGCCATATTGGAGGGAAGTGAAGATGAGAAGATATGCTTTGACGCCTCTTGACAATGTCAGGATGATGAAATGCCGTGTCGGGGGAGCCAGGAAATTATGTCATCCCATTTAGTACACCCAGAAGTGACAGTGGATACACCCGGGACGCAGCAGGAAGGGACCTCTCGGTTGCATAGTACGGAGCGGGTACCCAAAAACTGCTAATGATTACCAAGTGCATATAGAGTACCTTAGTGCAAGACAAAGCACTATGTATAGAAACTTTGTGGTTTTCAAGTGGTTTACCTGATTTCTTCAGCCATAACCCTGGTATCTTTTTTTTCAGTAAACGGTCAGCTTTCAAATGAAAGCAGTCCTAGCAGCTTTTTCTGTAGCGGCAGGAGGGAACTCTGGGATTCTAGAGTTTTTATGAGCAATAAAGTATTTTAATATTCTGCACCATGGAGATCTCCATTTATTCCCTCCTCTCTTGATACGAGTTTACCTAACCTGATACAAGCAAAGGGAGAGTGAATAGATTGACCCTAGTGGAAAGTGGATGGTGTCTACTCCCAGTACCATAAGCTCAGTATGACTTACCTATAATGGTGAGCTGCTTGTGTTGGTGGCGGAGGATCACTGAATTACAGGATCAAGAGTATACTGGTTTTATTTGATGAATGTGCATGGAATCATTTGCATGAAAATAATTGCACGGTCACTTTATTGAAGCACTTTATTGAGGTGTGTGGAGTACTGTTGCATTATAGGTGGACATTATGATAAGTGGCTATTGAATGTACATTTTTTTTTAGCAAAGTTTTTATTGAGGGTGTACATAGCGCTGCATATATTTTACTGTTGATAAGGATAAGAAGATAGTTGACTAGTTTGGGGGTTGTGGATTCCACAGAAAATGTGCAGCACAGGAGAGTTGACGATAGTTATAAGTGAGATGATGTAAAGTTTTCAATAGAAGAGGGTTTACAGTATGTGGCCAACTATGGGGAGGTAGATTGGTTCCTGCTTTACAATGTTATCCTTTTTCTCCTTGATAAACTTGAAATAATAAAGTAACAAGAATTGACAATTTAATTATAACCAGAACACAATTTTTGCTTCAACAAGAGGAATGCAAAGCTCTACAGCCAAAATGGTCTGTGGTTACAGACAGAGGGCATCCCAGTAAAAGTTGCCTATGGCTGTACAGAACTGAAGGTCGTCCCTGTGAATCAGGCTTGTATTGCTAAGGATACTGGGGTACATAAGGACATCTCTTTGATTGGAAAAGCAAACAGATATTTTTACACTGACCACATTATGTCCCTGACTTATTATTTTTGTCATTTTATATTCACTGTCATTTTAGTTAATATTATTGATTCATTATTTTTTTTTTACTTTTTTTTTTGTATCTGCATATTGTTCAACTCAAAGTATGTAACTGGCCTTCAAAATGCTATTTATGGCGTCTCAGCACTTCACCGAAATCTTGTATACCATGAAAGTTAGCTGGAACTCCCAGGGACTGAACAATAGTGCTACTTAGAAATAAACTTGTTAATGCTCAGACTGGGGTGAAAGAGTCAGTTGAAAGTTCTCTGAGAACAATACTGACGCCAACTCTTATGACCGTTCCACCAGAACTGTCATCATTGAAGAACAATGTCCACACAGACATGGCCTGTGTGTGCTCCTTTGTGCTGGGGATTTGTTAAGCAGTGGGGAATGCGAAGCTATCTGTGATATTTTTATGTCCCCCCAACAAGGACTCCAGTCCTGGACTTTTAATTTTTTTTTCTTTTCTAAATGAAGGCAGTTTTCCATTAACCTTTCACCCAACATTCTGGCAGGGACAACACTTGTACTGATTCATTTTTCCCAATCAATACATCTTTCTTTTTCTGTTGCGATCTGTACACAAGCAGAGAGTCTAAGCAAATCCCAAGGTGGGAGTGTCAAAAGGCATTTCAAAGTGTGAAACTTTGGGAGGCTGAGGTTTGGTGCTGAGTAGAGAGACTTTAATCGGCACAAAAAAACAACATGCATATATGCTGGGATGTGACATACACCTGTATTAGATGTAAGCAGACAATTAGGATGGGCATGATTATTTGCTGGAAGGCAGTAATATTTGCTTCCTTGCTTCTCTTAGGATCTAGATCAGGGGTCTCCAAACTTTCTAAACAAAAGGCCAGTTTACTGTCCTTCAACTTTAGGGGGGCCGGACTGTGGCTAGTGGTAGCAGAAAATGTCCTGTAAATAATGCCCCATCTTTGGTATTAGTAAGGAATAGTGCCATATTGTTGATGTCAGTGGGGGGAATAGTGCCCCATCATTGGTGTCAATGGGAGGAATAGTTTCCCATATTTAGCATTAAAGGAAGGAACAGTGCCCCGTCTTTGGTATTAGGGGGGAATAATGCCCTGTCATTTGTGTCTTTGGGAGGAATAGTGCCCGATTATTGGTGTTAGTTGCAGGAATTATGCCCCTCTCTTGCTGACAGTGGGGGGAAAAAAGCCCCAAGGGCTGAATAAAAGAAAACAAAGGGACGCAGTTTGGAGACCACTGATCTAGACATTTTAATGCACACTAAGCACTTGCAATGGTAAAACCATTGCCACAATTGTAAAATCAAGCACCTAGGCATACAGACTGTTTCTACAAACAATTGTGAAAGAATGGGTCGCTCTCAGGAGCTCAGTGACTCCAAGCGTGGTACCGTGATAGGTTGTCCACCTGTGCAATAAGTCCATCCGTGACATTTCCTGGCTACTAAATATTCCACGGTCAACTGTTAGTGGTATTATAACAAAGTGGAAGCAACTGGGAACAACAGCAACTCAGCCACAAAGTGGTAGGTCATGTAAAATGACAGAGCAAGGTCAGCGCATGCTGAAGAGCACGGTGCACAGAAGTCGCCAACTGTCTGCAGAGTCAATAGCTAAAGCCCTCCAAACTTTGAGTGGCCTTCAGATTAGCACAACAGTGCGTAGAGAGCTTCATGGAATGGGTTTCCATGGCCGAGAAGTTGCATCCAAGCTTTACTTCAGCAAGTGCAATGCAAAGCGTCAAATGCAGTGGTGTAATGCACGCCACCACTGGACTCTAGAGCAGTGGAGATGTGTTCTCTGGAGTGACTAATCACGCTTCTCTGTCTGGCAATCCAATGGACGTGTCTGGGTTTGGCGGTTGCTAGAAGAACGGTACTTGCCTGACTGCAGTGTGCCAAGTGTAAAGTTTGGTGGGGGGGAATTATAGTGCGGGATTGTTTTTCAGGGATTGGTCTTGGCCCCTTAGTTCCAGTGATGGGAACTTCTAAGGGGTCAGAATACCAAGACATTTTGGACAATTTCATGCTCCCAACTTTGTAGGAACAGCTTGGGGATGGCCCCTTCCTTTTCCAACATGACTGCGCACCAGTGCCCAAAGCAAGTTCCATAAAGACAAGGATGAGCGAGTTTGGGGTGGAGGAACTTGACTGGCCTGCACAGAGTCCTGACCTCAACCCAATAGAATACCTTTGGGATGAATTTGAGTGGAGGCTGCAAGCCAGGCCTTCTCATCCGACATCAGTGCCTGACCTCACAATTGTGCTTCTGGTCAAACATTCCCACACATACTTCTAAGCCTTGTAGACAGCCTTCCCAGAAGAGTTTAAGATGTAATAGCTACAAAGGGTGGGCCAACTCAATATTGAACCCTATGGACTAACACTGGGAAGCCAATAAAGTTCATGTGCGTGTAAAGGCAGGCGTCCCAATACTTTTGGCAATATAGTGTATATAAAGGAAAACAAATACTAATGGCCTTGATTAAGTACAGATCAGGGAACCGAACAATAGTACCCAGTAATTATCGCTCAAGATTGCATGCTAATTAGTGGTTAATTCATTGACAATTGGGATAATTACATCTGATGCTTCAATAAGTGGTTCTAATGCTGCATTCTAGTATAAAGGGCTTAAAGGATGAATGCACTTTTAACGCACGTATCCATTCCTTTCCCCCTTCCCTTCCTCAGTGCCTTGACCATAGCACATGTATCTACTCACTGCTGCTTAGGGATTTTTACTGTTTGTCTAGCCCAACCTCCATCTGAAATCTACAGAAATCTATTGATCTATATGCAACAAGGTCTCTTTTCACCTCAATGGAAAGCCTTTCTGCACTTACCTAAATCCGTGGTCACCTCACACATGGGGTCCTGTGTCTCCTATCTTCTTCACTGCAGAAGACAAGAGTTCTTCTTCAGCTTTCTATGTTGATTCTGGGTAATGTTGTAACTTACCTAAATCCGTGGTCACCTAATAAGTGGGGACGTGTATCTTCTATTTTTATTGCAGAGGAGGAGCGTCCTTCTTCAGTTATCTATGTTGTTGTTAGGTGCAGGGGCAGACTGATCATTCGAGCACCCGGGCACTGCCCGAGGGCCTGGGGTCAGTAGGGGGCCCCATAAAATGCCCCTGGTACTTTTTATAGGCTTTTTTGGGTGTGTTTTGAGTGTCGGCAAGGACACAGGGGCCCCATGATCCCCAATTGCCCGGGGGCCCCATGAGTTGTCAGTCCGCCCCTGGTTAGGTGATGTAGAATCTTACCTAAATCCATGATCACCTAACATGTGGTGTCCTGTATCCCCTATTTACTTTGCTGCAGAGGAGGAGAGTCCTTCTTCAGCTATCTACAATTCTTCTAGGTGATGTGTAAATGTATCTAAATCTGTGATCACCTAACACGTGGGGTCCTGTGTCTCCTATCTTCTTCACTGCAGAAGACAAGAGTTCTTCTTCAGCTTTCTATGTTGATTCTGGGTGATGTTGTAACTTACCTAAATCCATGGTCACCTAATAAGTGGGGTTGTGTGTCTTCTATCTTTATTGCAGAGGAGGAGCGTCCTTCTTCAGTTATTTATGTTGTTGTTGGGTCAACTTAGGTGATGTGGAATCTTACCTAAATCCATGATCACCTAACATGTGGTGTCCTGTGTCCCCTATTTTCTTTACTGCAAAGGAGGAGAGTCCTTCTTCAGCTATCTACAATTCTTCTAGGTGATGTGTAAATGTATCTAAATCTGTGGTCACCTAAACCGTGGTGTCCTGTGTCTCCTATCCTAGAGGATGCGAGTCCATCTCCAACTGTCTATGTTGCTGCTGGGTAATATGGAAATTTACCTAAATCCATGGTTACTTAACACATTCGGTCCTGTGTCTCCTATCTTCCTTACTGCAGAGGAGAAGAATCCACCTTCTACTGTCTATGTCTTGACTAGGTGATGAGGACAGTTTTTATTGGTCACCCAGTGGTGGAGTGATCACAGGCTCCAGAAAACTGCACACTATGATGGCACTACAAAGAAGGAACCAGTCAATACAAAGTGCAGTGTTGGATCAGAGAACCTGGTGAGGGTCATAGACAGTGGACTCAGAAGAAGGTTTTTATTCTTCTAAAGAGATTGTAAATGGGAGGGATAGGAGGTTGTGCAGTCAGAAATAAACCTTAAGAATTAGTTCTTCAGAATAGGATTCCTGGTGAATATGGCTTTATCTAGTTAAATTTAAATCCATCCTAGTTTCACCGGGAAGGTGGTTTCTTTCCGCTTGTTGCACTAATCTCTACTGACGAGTACCGCTGTGCAGACACACCAATGTACACGTATTACCATCAATGTGTAGCAGTTCTTGGCATGACTCTGCATGTAGGAAGCAGATGTGGCAGATGTGATTCCAGCACACCTGTTCCCTCTCACACAGCTTGTGTTGTTGTTACATAAATGCACTGATTACTTGAGAGGTGCTAGGAGCTATTGGTTAGATACACTTCTTTATTTGTAAACAATGTCAACCTTTTCATTCAACATAATATCCTCTATGTATCAGCAACAGAGCAGATCAACCTAAACACAAGTCATTCTATACAGTGAGAAAGGTGTGAACATGAAGGAAACAAGTTTTGATTGTAGCTGGTGTGTATGCGTGATGAAGTGATGCCAGACCTGAAATTAAAGTGTAAAGTGTAAAAGAAATTACTGGTTGCAAGCTTTACTTATGTAGCACCCTCCTAATTTAGCTAAAGGGAGCTAGACCATGATGACTAGTGAGGAGCTGGTTAGCAGCTCAGGTGAGATAGTCAGAGGGGTCAAATTCTGGTCAGGACTGAGAGACTCTTGAAGCCAGCCGTTCTGGAATTTCCCCCTGGTCTGAGGCTTTCAGGGGACAGTCTTGGAGGCAGTAGGTGGATCTGAGGAGTGGTTGCCTGCACTTTTGAGGGACCTCAGCCAATCCCCAACAGGAGGGTTGGCAAGAGGCTGGACTCCCTTAAAAAGTGTTGGAGCCTACTCAATAGCAGGAGAGAACCGGGTGGAAGGAGAGAGGAAGATGGGAGGTTGGAAGGCTGCCAGGAGGCCTAGTGGGATGGGGCCTGCCTGCAAGTCTAGCGCTGGAAAGGAGGAAAACGCAGGACTCACTGGCCCCCTGAGAGAGGACTACATGTATGGCAGGGAAGGAGCCTGGTAGCAGCAGCCAACCCGCAAGCAGTACAAGAGAGGATCTGAGTGAGTACACCTGCACCCCCTGGGTGGATAGAGGTCAGAGCACTCTGGTGGGAAACCAGATTAACCCTCTGCTTGTGACTGTTCTCCATTTAAAGGAACAGGAGCCAGGTTCCCCTGCTCAGAAAGAAATTCTCCAGATTGCTGGGTGAAGAGGAGTTCATCTAGGGTCTGGGGTGGTACAACTGGAGCTGCTGGCTAGCACTCCAACAGAAACTGCATGTCAGAGAAGAGCAGCTGTGAATAGTTCATGAAGTTGTCATCATACCCCTTACCCTATCCAAGTTCTAATGCCCTCAATAAAATAACAAAACAAACACTCAAGGACTGATTTCTGTCTACGGATGAGAGCTTGTGTGGGAATTGCTAAATGACTGGCTGTGCGGGACTATAGGGGGACCCAAAATTCATCAGCAGTCTCTAAGGGGGAAGAGCTACACTTATAAATTATTGTTTCAGCTCCATTTGTTTTTTTGCAGCACTTCTTTCCTGTTGATCCTACCAGTATTTCTCATTTCTGTCAAAGGGCTGATAAAGCTGCAAGATCCCCACTCATATTCTAGAACGGTTGTCAGTCCTGTCCTCTAGCATCTGTCCTTCTGCACAATGGACTTCTCTATCTTACATTTACATCAGTGTTTACATTGTAGGACTTTCCAGGCATTATATGCCACATAACTACAAATATATACATATGGTTTTTTTTATTTGTAAGCTCCTTGAGGGCATATATGTGTAAGGTACTGTGTAAATTGACGGTGCTATGTAAGTACCTGTATTAAAGAAAAAAAAAAATAAACACATCACGTCATCACATAAAAGGTGTTTTTTACAAATAATTACTACATGGCTTCCCCATAGTCCCACAGAGGTATAGATTGTTCATAGGGGAACATACCAATGTGTTTCTAATTCACGTGTTTGTTATACTCTTGGAATGGAGATCTACGTTTGAGTATTTGATGCTGATTATAATGCATATTGTGTATATACTGCATATTCTTTAAGAACAGGATCCCTTACCAGCCCCTGAGGAAAAGGTGCACCTGAAATGCGTTGGATGTTCCTACATGAACAAAATCATATTTCTACATCCCTACTATATCTAAGACTATAGGGAAGTCAGTTGTTGATTCTATGCAACAAGATATCAGCCACTTTTTCTGTTATGATTTTAACTTTGATGTATTCATTTAGAAAAAAAAAAATAAAATATATATATATATATATATATATATGTCCAAAACTGGTTTAGAGGCACTTACGGGTGCCTCTAAACCAGTTTTGTTTTTTATGGATTTCTTTCTAGGCAAGCACCTGGGCATTTATCACAAACATGGAGTGGCTACCTTTGGAACTATGTATATATATATATATATATATATATATACAGTGGGGCAAAAAAGTATTTAGTCAGCCACCAATTGTGCAAGTTCTCCCACTTAAAAAGATTAGAGAGGCCTGTAATTGGCATCATGGTTAGATCTCAACTGTGAGAGACAAAATGAGAAAAAAAATCCAGACAATCACATTGGCTGATTTGGAAAAAATGTATTTGCAAATTATGGTGGAAAATAAGTATTTGGTCAATATCAAAAGTTCATCTCAATACTTTGTTATATATCCTTTGTTGGCAATGACAGAGGTCAAATGTTTCCTGTAAGTCTTCACAAGGTTGGCACACACTGTTGCTGCTATGTTGGCCCATTCCTCCATGCAGATCTCCTCTAGAGCAGTGATGTTTTGGGGCTGTCGCTGGGCAACACGGACTTTCAACTCCCTCCAAAGGTTTTCTATGGGGTTGAGATCTGGAGACTGGCTAGGCCACTCCAGGACCTTGAAATGCTTCTTACGAAGCCATTCCTTCATTGCCCGGGCGGTATGTTTGGGATCATTGTCATGTTGGAAGACCCAGCCACGTTTCATCTTCAATTGCTGATGGAAGGAGGTTTGCACTCAAAATCTCATGATACATGGCCACATTCATTCTGTCCTGTACATGGATCAGTCGTCCTGGTCCCTTTGTGGAGAAACAGCCCCAAAGCATGATGTTGCCACCCCCATGCTTCACAGTAGGTATGGTGTTCTTTGGATGCAACTCAGCATTCTCTCTCCTCCAAACACGACAAGTTGTGTTTCTACCAAACAGTTCTATTTTGGTTTCATCTGACCATATGACATTCTCCCAATCCTCTTCTGGATCATCCAAATGCTCTCTAGCAAACTTCAGATGGGTCCGGACATGTACTGGCTTAAGCAGGGGGAAATGTCTGGCACTGCAGGATCTGAGTCCCTGGCGGCGTAGTGTGTTACTGATGGTAGCCTTTGTTACGTTGGTCCCAGCTCTCTGCAGGTCATTCACTAGGTCCCCCCGTGTGGTCCTGGGATTTTTGCTCACCGTTCTTGTAATTATTTTGACCCCACGGGGTGAGATCTTGCGTGGAGCCCCAGATCGAGGGAGATTATCAGTGGTCTTGTATGTCTTCCATTTTCTAATTATTGCTCCCACAGTTGATTTGTTCACACCAAGCTGCTTGCCTATTGCAGATTCAGTCTTCCCAGCCTGGTGCAGGTCTACAATTTTGTTTCTGGTGTCCTTTGACAGCTCTTTGGTCTTCACCATAGTGGAGTTTGGAATGTGACTGTTTGAGGTTGTGGACAGGTGTCTTTTATACTGATAACAAGTTCAAACAGGTGCCATTGATACAGGTAAAGAGTGCAGGACAGAGGAGCCTTTTAAAGAAGAAGGTACAGGTCTGTGAGAGCCATAAATCTTGCTTGTTTGTAGGTGACCAAATACTTATTTTCCACCATAATTTGCAAATAAATTCTTTCCAAATCAGCCAATGTGATTGTCTGGATTTTTTTTCTCATTTTGTCTCTCATAGTTGAGGTCTACCTATGATGCCAATTACAGGCCTCTCTCATCTTTTTAAGTGGGAGAACTTGCACAATTGGTGGCTGACTAAATACTTTTTGCCCCACTGTATATATATATATATACATACAGTATATTTGTGATTATGTGGTTGGTATATAATGTCTGAAATGCCCCACAATGTAAACATTGGCATAAATATATGGCACAATTAGGGGTGTTGTAATAAAGATACGAGGTGGTATCAAAACGTTTCTGTAACATTACATATAAGGTGATAAGTGATGGGCTACTGGTGCTTAGTAATAATTGATAAGTGTCCTCATATCATAATACAATAGTCCCAATAAGCCGTGCAAAGGTGGTTGACTCCGTGCTGAAAAGTGTCAAATATTATGCACTCACCAGAAAGCGCATAATATGCGCATTTGAGTTGTCAGACCACTCCTGGTCCTAGAAAGCTGAACCTGTGTGGATCATCTGGCAAGCTGTCACTCTGATGGAGATACAATTTTCCTTGGCCAACAGGGGGATTCCAGGCATCCAGAGACCCTTAATAGCACTGATCCAGATTCCTCACCCAGGGCACTCATAGAGGTATCCACCTTAAGAGAAGGGGGGGGGGCTTGACCAAAAAAGCCCACCCTGGTAGTTGGAGGAGTTCCAGTGCACGGCGTGCCGGTTGGCGGAGGTCCCGGGGAGGAGGGAGGAGAGGAGAGGAAGGAGAAGAGAGATCAGAAGAGAAGAGAGCCCCCCCCCCCTTCTGAGTGACAGCTTGCCAGATGATCCACACAGGTTCAGCTTTCTAGGACCAGGAGTGGTCTGACAACTCAAATGCGCATATTATGCGCTTTCTGGTGAGTGCATAATATTTGACACTTTTCAGCACGGAGTCAACCACCTTTGCACGGCTTATTGGGACTATTGTATTATGATATGAGGACACTTATCAATTATTACTAAGCACCAGTAGCCCATCACTTATCACCTTATATGTAATTTTTATATTTACTATCTGTAGCGCTGCATGTGTTGTTATTATAGTGTGAAGTTTTGAGGTTTGTGCCTTTCATGCCAGCTGCTTATCATCCATCTCCAAGCGCTCGTTAATTATTCTCTTTGCTGTTTCTGTAACATGTCAACAAATGGCAGTGTAGGGCTACACACACAGTCACAGGGAGCACCGACCTCATAAGTCAGTGTGCCAAAAGACATTGTCCTGTGTACATCAGGAGCTGTGCAATTGGTGTTATTCTGACCAAGTGCGTTACCACGTCTATAAGAACAAGCAAGAGTAAACCACAATTCCTCTAGCAGCGCTCTGACAATCAAAAAAATCACCACATCTCCACCCACTTGTGAAGAAAATGTGCAACTATATAGTAGGCAATAATAATGTCCTTCATAAAGGGTCCATACACTTTATCTGCTGGATCCTTTGAGAGGTTCACACCACCACTGTGCTTTAGGTAAAACACACTCCCCTCTTTCCTGCTCATGATCCTAAGCATACCACCTCATCAGTGAAGCATGGTGGTGGTAGTGTCATGGCGTGGACATGTATGGCTGCCAATGGAACTGGTTCTCTTGTATTTATTGATGATGTGACTGCTGACAAAAGCAGCCGGATGAATTCTGAAGTGGTTCGGGAATATTATCTGCTCATATTCAGCCAAATGCTTCAGAACTCATTGGACGCCGCTTCACAGTGCAGATGGACAATGACCCAAAGCATACTGCAAAAGCAACCAAAGAGTTTTTTAAGGGAAAGAAGTGGAATGTTATGCAATGGCCAAGTCAATGACCTGACCTGAATCCGATTGAGCATGCATTTCACTTGCTGAAGACAAAACTGAAGGGAAAATGCCCCAAGAACAAGCAGGAACTGAAGACAGTTGCAGTAGAGGCCTGGCAGAGCATCACCAGGGATGAAACCCAGCGTCTGGTGATGTCTATGCGTTCCAGACTTCAGGCTGTAATTGACTGCAAAGGATTTGCAACCAAGTATTAAAAAGTGAAAGTTTGATTTATGATTATTATTCTGTCCCATTACTTTTGGTCCCTTAACAAGTGGGAGGCACATATGCAAACTGTTGTAATTCCTACACCGTTCACCTGATTTAAATGTAAATACCCTCAAATTAAAGCTGGCAGTTAAAACACATCTTGTTTGTTTCATTTCAAGTCCATTGTGGTGGTGTAAAGAGCCAAAAATGTTAGAATTGTGTCGATGTCCCAATATTTATGGACCTGACTGTATGAGATAATGTGCCTCCTGCTATTTGTTATAAGGAAATTGGACTTTACTAAGGAGTTCAATGACCATAACAATGTACAAAACTGCAGACTGAGTGCACTTATAAAGGTCAGTGAACTTCTCAGTGAATTCTCATATCCTTAGCGTATGGAATGTGCTATTCCCTATATTACACTAAAACTAACATTGATACAGAATGATGGACACAGGTTGACAGACATAGAATGAGACGGGCAGACGAAACTCTGATGGCTGTAGGCTGACATTGAAGTAGATGTAAACCTTAACTGAATGACATATGGGGGAGATTTACTAAAACCGGTGCACATAGAATCTGATGTAGCTCTGCATAGTAACCACTCAGCTTCCAGGTTTTATTGGCAAAGCTTAATTGAACAAGTAGAAGTTAGAAGCTGATTGGCTACCATGCACAGCTGCCCCAGATTCTGTGTGCTCCAGTTTTAGTAAATCTCACCCAAAGTTTGCTAAATCATTGTGTCTCATAAACAACTGTCAATGTTTACGTAAAGTACTCGTGTTCACCTTGCATCTCAGTGTTGATGATCTGCCGCTGCCTCCTTGCAGCCTCTTAGTCACCGGTCACACTGCTGTGATTTAAAATTGCGCAATTTGTGTGCAATTTCAGGTGCGATTTCTGAAGACTTTCTTGCAACTTGTGAAGATTTTCAACAATTTCTTGTGATTTGCATTATATTCTATGTATGTGTAATTGCAATAAACTGCAGAAAAAGTAATGCAAGAACTACTTTAGAAATCGTGCTGCAGCAAATCACGCATGCTAAGACACTGACATTCACATTCATTAGATGTGATATCAGGGGTGATTTCAATTCGCAAATCGCATCTGAAATCGCACCGGTATGACCGGGCACCTAATGTCTACATGCACTCCAGCGATGACCACATGGCCATTCTTGAAACGGGTCTATGGACAATGCCTGGGTAAAGTGTGTTGAAATTACAGCTTGTAGTCTTTTTTAGAAGCAACACGGGGACAAGGAAGGAGCGTTGTCACCCTATAACAGCAAATGTCTAAATGTATCTTTATGGCAGAATCAATCCATTATTGTAATAAAAACTTCATAGTTCAAAATATTAACCATTAGCCGCCCTGCCTATAGCCATTTGGCGGCACCAGGTGCACGCCATTTGGCGTCCTTCCGCACATGCGCAGTTCACGCGGTTGCAGAGCCGCGCAGCGGCGCGATCTGTCACCAGCCGTGTATCTCGGACACGGCCGATGACAGATCTGAGTACCGACCCCGTTGCATGTACCATGTGACCTGCTGTGACCAATCACAGCAGGTCACATGACAGTTGTATACAATGGATGGCTTCATTCATGCCATCCATTGTATACTAGTGCCTAGCTGTGAATGGTCACAGCAGGTCACATGCACATGTCATGTGATTAGCTGTGGCCAAATCACAGCTAAGCACAAAAAAAAACAAAAAAAAACCTGAATGATTTGATTTCATTCAGTTAAATGCTTGCTTATAGCAAAGTAATTCTTTGCTATAAGCAAATTGTGTAAAAAAAAGAAAATACTGATCACTTCCCCAAAGTAGTACAATGTTACTATGGTAACATTGTACTACTTTGGTCATAGTAAAATATGAAAAAAAAATTAAAAAAAAATAAAACAAATGTAATAAAAAATTAAAAATAATTAAAAAAAAATAAAAAAATAAAAAGAATATATATATATAATTTTTTTTCATACTGTCACCAGTCAGTGTCCCCGTTCACCGCCATGCCAGTTATATGATGACGCTGTACTGCACTGGTGACAGTATGTTAAAAAAAAATAGTGAAAATAATTTTTTTAATTTTTTCATTTTCCGAAAAATGACAAAAAAAATACAACTTCAAAAAACTCGCCATGCCTCTTATGAAGTACGTCGGACTGTCTATTCTGCAAAAACGGGTCATTTGGGGATATCTGTACTGTTCTGACATTCTTGGACCTCAAGAAATTAGATTGGCCGTCAGTACTTCAGGATTGATCAATTTTCAGATCTATACCATAGTTTGTGAACTCTATAACTTTCCTACAAACTAAATAATACATCCTAATTTGGGTTATTTTCACCAAAGACATGTAGCAGAATACATCTCGGCCTAAATTTATGAAGAAAAATTATTTATTTGTAAACTTTTATAACAGAAACAAAGAAAAACGTGTTTTTTTTTCAAAATTTTTGGTCTTTTTTTGTTAATTTAGCAAAAAATAAAAACCCCAGCAGTGATTAAATACCACCAAAAGAAAGCTCTAGTTGTGTGAAGAAAATGATCAAATTTTAGTTTGGGTACAATGTTGTATGACCGCGCAATTATCATTCAAAGTGTGAGAGCGCTGAAACCTGAAAAATGGCCTGGGCAGGAAGGTGTAAAATTGCCCGGTATTGAAACGGTTAAAAAAATGAAATTTGAAATGACATGTTAAAGCGTATATGAGGTTTTGGTGATGGACAAATACAGGTGACACCGCAAAACTACACAGACAGATGTAGGTTGTCATTATAATTAGGCTCTGCCAGGAGGAAGAAAAGTCTGTGCCTATCAAAAACTGATCTCTCCGCAGAAATAAAAACACAAATGAGTGCAGCAGTAAATGTATTTTTAATGCAAGCAATATAAGTACCAGTATGTGACCTGGTATTGCAGCCTTTTGCAGTCCCTGTACAGCAGAGCTGCAGTGTGAGTGGAAGAAGCAGTAAAAGGGACCAATCAGGTTTGTGCTAACAAGAAGCATGCTGATAGGAGAAGGGAGCAAAGTAAGAGAAAGATGAGTTAATTACTGTGCTGTTTCTCCTTTCAGTGTCCAATAATAGGCTGCGGTTGGTCCATGATAACCTGGGCTCATAGGAGGTTGTTTTGAATAATGCTGGCATTCAGTTTGAGGACATCTAGGGATTCTCTAGAATTAATGTGAATATATTTCAGCAAAATATATGTTTTAATGCTATTAATTTTTATGTTGTTATTTTTGGCTGAAGTTCTTCTATAACTTAGTAAACTGCTGTAAAAAAAAAGCACAGGGTGTATCACATCATTGCATGAAGTTGGTGCGGGGACCATATATGACAGCTTTCAGGGGTTATAAAAACCATGTTTTGACGCCAGATTGTACGGTTTATTTTTATGTACTTTAAAAGAAGCATCAGATACTCTTCAGGGAGGAGAATACATTACATTTCAGTATGTTTGTTTTTTTTATCTATAAATATTTAGCCTTTGTTTATAAAGCCTGCATAGTGTACAAATAACATTTGCATTCTTGACCACTAGATGGCACTTGAGAGACTTTTTCTGTGTTATTACTATGCTGTTAATTGTTTGTTTGTTTGTTGTTTATTTATAGTACAAAAAAATGTATTTGCAATTGGTAAGTTTGAGAATTTTCACCTTCAGTGTTGTTTACCATATATAATGTAAATGTGTATTTTTTTGTAAATATTTTTATATCATTGAATGGCTTGCCCTTTGCGGCATAGAGTGCTGTATTGAAATATATTAAAGTGGAGTTCCAGCTGAAAACTGTAGCTGCTGACTTTTAAAATACAGACACTTACCTGTCCCTCGGTCCAACACTGTCCTCACCACGGCTGGTTTCACCAGCCTTCTCTACCCAGCGCCGGCATCTTCATTGTGGGCACCTGCCTCTGACAGCTTGTAGCTTCACAGCCGGGTGCCCACTGAGCATGTGCGAGTAGCGCTGCGCTTTGTGAATGGTCCCATAGTCTTCTGGGACCTGTCATGTGTCCCAGAAGGCTACGGAGAGGGAGGGGGGAGGACAACTTCAACTTCTGATCACCTAGGCGATCTCAGCGGAAGTGGGAGCGAGTACTTGTCAAATTCGGGTGCCCACTCCCCAAAGGTGCCAATCCTTAATGGGGAGCGGGGGGACAAAGGGTTAAAGCGGAACTTCCCCTTTTGCGTGGAGCTCCACTTTAAAATAAATGAGCTGTTATGAGTTAATGGAAAACATGACCATAATAAAATATGTAAATAAAGCTAAACTGTGGGAAGGGATTACAATCTACCCTTGTAATGCAGCTCCTTCATTCCCCATTGCAAGTGTTAAAGTCATTTTAAAGCCTTTTTTTAATTCAAATAATAAACATGTTATACTTACCTGCTCTGTGCAATGGTGTTGCACAGAGCAGCCCTGAACCTCCTCTTCTTGGGTCCCCTGCCGGTGCTTTTCACTCCTTTTCTTTTTGTTGCACACCTGAGGCTGTGTTTATTGGCACATTGACAAACACAGCAAGACTCAGCCCCACCCCCCGCTCTCTGCTTGCAGGATTTGATTGACAGCAGCAGAAGCCAATGGCTCCCACTGCTGACTCTATGAGCAGAGAGAGGGAAAAGAGCCACTGCAGACAACACAAACCCTGGATCAAGACTGGCGCCAGTACTTTTCTCTGTCTTCAAACATACTGGCTCTCAGCACTGGTACATAATGATGTCATAACGGCAGAGTACAACCAGCAGATGGAGCACCAAAGAGAAGAGGCTCCAGCGGAGCTGTCGCATGGAGAGGGGGCACCTACAACATATAGATGTATGATAAGTAAAGACACTTTTAATGGTACCCTAGGAAAAAATGAGCATTTAAAGTGTTACTAAACCCAGGACCCTGGATTCACTATATCTGGTCTCCCACAGTACACAAAACATGGAAATGCAATTATTTAAGTAACTATAAACTGCTAAATATCTTTTCTCATCAGCAGTTAGAGCAGTCTTGTGACTTTATCAGTGTCCAGCAGAGCACTGGCTAAAGCTTATAGAAAGAGTTTTCATTCTCTCCTAATTGTCCTATGAGGCTGCATAACTCCTGACCCTCTGTCTGGACAGCGCTGATTGACCCTGCACTGATCACATGCACCTCCCACTCCCCAAGACAAAAAAAAACTCTCTACCCATACACACCAAACTGGGCAAGTGCAGATTGCCCCCCAAGGCTCTGTTCTGTGAGCAGACAGATTGGGGACTGTAGAAGAAGGGTAGGATCAGAGAAGACAGGATCAAACAGTCTTTTTTCACAATGTGGAGGATTAACCCCTTTGGTTCCACAGTGAGTATAACAAGTATGCTTTACTACATATGCAGAATGATTTCACTGTTGTGAGTTTAGTAACACTTTAACCCTTTCAGTGCTGGGGGGGGGGCTATAATGCAATTCTTGATTTTTTCTTGATTAGTATAGATGACTTTTTGTTACGCTCGGCAATTCTGGAAATGTCCCCTCAGATAATAAGCCAAACAGCCAGCAAACAGTTGCAATACAAATATACAAAGAGGGAGATTTACTAAAACGAGTGCACACAGAATCTGGAGCAGCTGTGTATAGTAACCAATCAGCCTCCAACTTCAGCTTGTTCAATCTCCCTCATCTGTCAATCTGCAAATCTCTAACACAGACACAGTGGGGTTGATTTACTAAAGGCAAATAGACTGTGCACTCTGCAATTGCAGTTGCACTCGTTCTTCCCAGAGCTTAGTAAATGTGGTGAAGCTTCACTTTGTAAGGAATACCCAATCCAGTGGAACGAAAATAAAACAAAAGACATTTTTGCCTTAACATGATTGGAGGATGGAAATCAGCAGAGTTTTCATACATTTACTAAACTCTAGTTAAATCTGGTACAACTGCACTTGCAAAGTGCACAGTCTGTTTGTCATTAGTGAATGATCCCCGATGACTATAAAAAAAATATTTTTATGAGTAAGGCAGGTTAGCTTTTTATTTCTGTCCTTGTCCCCACTGGAGATCTCCCCTACACCTCCTGCCAAAGTGACAACCTCATCCAGGGACAGGAAGTGAGGGGAAATTTCTCCAGCGCAGAAACAGAAGGCTAAAAGACTGACTGATAGGGGCCTGATCATGATCACAGGGGCATCCTCCCTATTGTCATTGATCTTAGGCTAGCTATAGATCATGCAAAGCTTTTCCTTCAACCATAAGTCTAAGGTCTCTAACTCAAATACATAAATATACAAGAGCCAATTTAGATAGGAGCCAGGCACTCTATCAGGCTGCCTTTGGAGTGTGGGAGGAAACCGGAGTTCCTGGAGGAAACCCATGCACGCTCAGGGAGAATGTGCAAACTCCAGGCAGGGAGCGCCGTGGTTGCAATTCAAACCGACGACTTTAGTGCTACTAGGTGGAAGTGCTAACCTCTTGTCACTGTCACTGTGCTGCCCCTTTCTGGTGACTCTGGGGACTCTGGTGACTCTGGGGACACCATGGGATTCCTGCACTCTAGAGGGATTCTCTCTCACTTCCCAATCTCCCCAAAGGGACACAGATGGCAAAATGAACAAAAAAAGTTTTGTCTTTAGTTTAGTTTAATTTCAGTGCTGGATGGGAAGACTGGATGCCCGGAAGGCAGTAAATCTATACTACTAAGCCAGGTAAACAGATTTTAGACACTTTAATAAGGCAACAAGGATGTACTTTAACATAAAATGCTAACTTTTTTGTGTACATTTATTATTTCCTTTTTTTAAAATATTGTTTACATTTTTCATTTACATGTTGTTTACAGGCTTGAAAACACATATAATTTGTCCACCTGTATAGATCCTTTACTTTACAAATAATCTATCAATACAGAATGCTTTAATGACAGCACCCAGGGCATACTGGTCTATCTAGCAAGGCATATTTGTTTTTTATCTTGTGACATACATGATCCCTTGCTGTTGTAAATGAACGGAGACATGGTGAAATGAGAAATTTAGATTTATTATAATATTAAATATAAGTACCATTATCCATTGTTAGCAGGGGCGGACTGACCATTTGGAAACTCGGGCACTGCCCGAGGGCCCGGGGTCAGTAGGGGGCCCCATGAGATGCCCCTGGTACCTTTTTCATAGGCTTTTTTGAGTTTGGGCAAGGACACAGGGGCCCCATGATCCCCTATTGCCCGGGGGCCCCATGAGTTGTCAGTCCATCCCTGATTGTTAGTGTTATAAAGCAAATAAAAAAGGGTATTTTATACATCAGAAATAATGTAATAACGCTTTTGCAATTATTTATCAAACAGTCATACATAAGTGAATTGTTCATACTTTTTACGGATTAATATTATTGATCTTTCTACATTTTATTTATTTTTTAAACTATAGCTGGCAAATATTGCTGTCAGACCTAATTGTATTCCCTTTGTATTGATAAATAAAAAAAAGCAATATATGTAAATAAAACGGCAGTAGTGCCGCCATCAAGCAACTAATCAGAATTCATGCCATACTTTATAATAATTAAATAACTGAAAAAAAAATTATATATATACACACACACGAGGGGCATTCAAGTCAAACTGGGACTTTTCATTTTACAGGTATAAAAAGGGATGCAGCACTATGCACAGTAATAAGTGGCACATGTGTCCTATTACTGATAGGCGGTGCACATGTCACGGGCCAGTCCAGAGGTCCAGAGACCAGAGTTAATCAAGATGGCAGACAAAAGTGTGTGCATGGAACAGTGTGTGGTGATGAAGTTTCTTGTGAACGAACACACCTGTGGATGTTTACAGGAGACTTCAAGCACAGTACGGCGATGAGACACTCAGCTGCAGTAAGACATTTGAACAGTGTAAAGGTTTCAAAGATGACCGTCCATCCATCAGTGATGATCCTGGCTGTGGTGGTTCCCAGCCCACAGCAGTCATCCTGTGAACATTAAGTGCATGGAACGCCTGATCCTGGATAATCGACGCATAACCTGTCCTGAAATTGTACAAGAGACAAATCACTCTGTGGAAACGATGAACACAATAATGGCAACGTGAAGCAGGCTGTCCTAGGATGGCTCAGGCATACGGACAAATCTTTCAGTTTCCACTCCTTCAAATTTGGCTTTTATTATATAAATTGAAAAGTTCAGGTTTGACTTGGATGCCCCTTGTGTGTGTGTGTATATATAATTATTATGTATTTATAAATTGAAAAGTCCAGGTTTGACTTGGATGTCCCTTGTGTGTGTGTGTATATATAATTATTATGTATTTATAAATTGAAAAGTCCAGGTTTGACTTGGATACCCCTTGTGTGTGTGTGTATATATAATTATTATGTATTTTATTTAATTTTATACATATATATATATATATATATATATATATGTATATACTGTATATATATTTATATTTATTTATTTTTTTACATTTATTTCTTACAGAAAAGACGCATCTGTCAATGCCCTTTCATCTTGTACCTGGCACCCAGAGTTCATTCTAGAGATATATATTAAACAGGCATTGGCTTTCTCTTAGGGTTTACATAAAAACATGTTACTTTTTTTTTTTAAATGATTACGATCCGTAAAATAATGCTTTTTACTTTAAAGACATTTTAGACAAGCCGCCCCATAAAAGTGTCACATAAAACCCCGAAGTACCCTCGCCCCCAAATGTGCGTAGATTTTCTGCACTGCGGATCTCAGTTTTCTTTCTGCAGTGTCTCCTGCCATCTTTAGTTCACTTTCAACAACTGCATTTGCAAAATACATTAGCAGTCCATCAAAAAAAAAAAAAAGAAAAAAAAATTCCCACTCCCACAGCCCAGTGGAAATGGCCCATTAATAGTAATTTCTGGCAGAAGGAGTTGAAAGGAAACAGCACAGGAAATGACCTAATCATTGTAGAATAGGACATTTCCCTGGTGTCCCAGCTGTTTGTGGGCTGACCTGAGCGTTAACCAGGAAACTGTGGGGTGGCATTATTAAACCTCAAAGGATTTCACTATTTTCAGTGGTACACTGCAGGCAGGAATGCGCAGCCAAAGGGAAAAAAAAAAAAAGATAAAAAAAGCAAATATCTTACACTGAGTTAGCAGGGATTAAGTGATCTGGTAAAATATATTTGAGGATAGCCCTAGGACACCTGGGTTAGATTGGAAACAGATGTGGATGGATATGCAGCTTGTTATTACTGGTGCTGCGCTGTGCAGTCTCACTTGGTGTGTTACAGAGAAAACATGAAGTCAGTTTTCTCCATCTGAAACACTGGAAAAATATGTTTAACCTTCTCGATGTGTGATTTAGAAAAAAAAGGTGTTTTATTTGGTGGTGGGTTGATTTTTTTTTTATATACTGCGGTGGCCAGGGACAAGAAAGTGAAAAAATAATGATATGATTGCTTCCTGACGAATATTATTATTTTATTATTATTCATTTATAGTGTTAACCCCTTCAATGCGTCTTTATTGACTATTATGAAATTCATACATATAAAATGGTATACATCACTGCATAGCATGTGTCATACACAGATGTTATAGGTAATATTGTACAGGCAATTAACCAATCACAAGGGATTTGTTTTTGTTTGCTATGATATTCTAAATTGTATATTTATTTTGCTATGCCTGTTGATAGTAGTGCATGAATTTCATCTATCCATGGGAAATGATATAAATGACTTTAACCACTTGATTTCTAGAATGTTTTACCCCCTTTATGACCAGGGTATTTTTTGCTATTCGTACAGCACTGTACCCGAATGAAATGTATATCATTTTTTCACACAAATAAAGTTTTCCTTTGGGGGTATTTGATCACCACTGTTTTTTTTTATTTATTAATTTCATTATATAAACAAAAAAAGACTGGAAATTTTGAGAAAAAAAACGTTTTACTTTACTTATAAAACATATCCAATAAAATCAAATTGCTTCATAAATTTAGGTCAAAATGTATTCTGGTACGTCTTTGGAAAAAAAAAACAATAAGTGTATATTAACCTCCCTGGCGGTATGATTATGTCAGGAATTTTGTACCAAAAGCGGTACCATTTTTTTGCATGGAAATTTGGTGTTAAGTATTGTAGGCCTGCAATTCTTAGTAATTACTTACTTAATAAATACTCATAAAAAATAATAATATAATAATAATAAATTTAATTCAATAATATAATCAAACCAAAAACACTGAAATTTGAAATATAGCGCCAAGTTCGCACATCACTGAGCAAAGTCGCAAAATCGTTTTCAGTGTCTGATGACGAATTTCCCCACGAATCATTATCACTTAATTCTGCAAGTGGTTCTGATTTACTATCGCTGTTCTCTAGTTGGTCTAAAACCGATTTTGACCTAAAGGGACGCTTTTTGGACGCCGTGGACTTTTCTAAGTTTCCAGGCAGAAAGAACAGTCAAAATGCAGGCAGGGCACAGGGCAAAGCAGTAGGGACAAAATGTATGTGACTTTCTTTTTTTACAGGAATGTTTTGCTATGAAATAATCGTTTTAAAAAAAGTCATTTTTTTTTAATTTTCAAATTTGCCGCCGGTTCCAGCGCCCGTACGTCCCGACGTCACAGGGACCGGAACACAGAAGCCAGATGCCGGCATCAGCCGGAAGAGATGGCCGGGGACGCTGCAGGGGACGCATCGCAGGAGCGAAGGACAAGGTAAGCGCTGTAGGGAATTCCTGAGCAACGCCGCATGGTAAGCCCGAGTGTAGCTCGGGGTTACCGCTTTTGGTACTGAAACTTTACCCCGAGCTACACTCGGGAATACCGCCAGGGAGGTTAATATTTTTGTGTGAACGTTATAGCGTCTACAAACTATGATATACATATTGGAATGTATGCAGCTGTAGACAGTATACTAGTAATGGCAGTGATCAGTGACTTATAGCATGACTGTGATAGGGTGGCGGCCAATCTGGCGCTAGCAAACACTGGCTGGAAGGGACCCTAACTGACCAGCTGACATTGACATCGCTAGTGACACTAATACAGTGATTAGTGATACTACTGTACACTGTACATTAGTGACACTGCCTGGGAAAGGGTTAACATCAAGGGGCAATCAAGGGGTTAACTGTGTGCCTAACAAGTGTAATGTGTGCTGCTTTTACTTACAGATCTGGCTGCTTTTTCTCCCTGAACTCAGCGTTGATTTCAGGGAGAAGAAACAGCCAGATCGCTGTCTATGTAGGGAGTTCTGTGTGTTTGTAAATACATTAGTAGATTTATGAAAGAATGTCTGTACAAACATTTGACCAGTTCAAAATGGTCAAAATTCTGATTAGTACATTCTATGGGGTGGATTTACTAAAGGCAAATAGACTGTGCACTTTGCAAGTGCAGTTGCTCCAGAGCTTAGTAAATGAGCAGAAGCTCTGCTGACTTCTATCATCCAATCATTTGCAAGTAAAAATTATGTTTTTTTTTTATTTTCCTTGCATGTGATTGGGTATTCTTTGCCAAATAAAGCTGTACCTCATTTACTAAGGTCTGTATTAACTGCATGTGCAGAGGTCAACTGCACTTGCAAAGTGCACAGTCTATAGTAAATCCTCTCCAATGACTTAAAATCAGTCTGTATATGCAGTAAAGCACGCTTGTTATACTCACGGTGGAATCTAAGGGGTTAATCCTTCGCATTGTGTAAAAAGGCTATTTATCCTGTCTTCTCTGATCCTCCCCTTCTTCCACAGTCCCCAATCCATCTGCTGATAGTACAGAGCTCTAGGAGTCACTATGCCCATGCTCTGTTTGGTGTGTATGGCTGCAGAGTTGTTTTTTTTCTTAGGGAGAGTGCATGTGATCAGTACAGGGCCAATCAGTGATGTGCGCACTGAGGGTCAGGGGTTATGCTGCCTCATAGGACAATCAGAGGAAAATTAAAACTTCTCCTACAAGCTTTAGCCAGTGCTCAGCCGGACACTGATAGAAGTCACAAGACTGCTATATACGGCTGATGAGAAATGGTATTTAGCAGTTTATATTTACTAAAATAATTTGCATGTTCTGTGTACTGTGGGAGACCAGATATAGTGAATGCAGGGTCCGGGGAGACCAGATATAGTGAATGCAGGGTTTGGGGAGACCAGATATAGTGAATGCAGGGTCCTGGGAGACCAGATATAGTGAATTCAGGGTCCGGGGAGACCAGATATAGTGAATGCAGGGTCCAGGGAGACCTGATATAGTGAATGCAGGATCCTGGGAGACCAGATATAGTGAATGCAGGGTCCGGGGAGACCAGATATAGTGAGTGCAGGGTCTGGGGAGACCAGATATAGTGAATGCAGGGTCCGGGGAGACCAGATATAGTGAATGCAGGGTCCGTGGAGACCAGATATAGTGAATGCAGGGTCTGGGGAGACCAGATATAGTGAATGCAGGGTCCTGGGAGACCAGATATAGTGAATGCAGGGTCCAGGGAGACCAGATATAGTGAATGCAGGGTCCGGGGAGACCAGATATAGTGAGTGCAGGGTCCAGGGAGACCAGATATAGTGAATGCAGGGTCCGGGGAGACCAGATATAGTGAATGCAGGGTCCGGGGAGACCAGATATAGTGAATGCAGGGTCCTGGGAGACCAGATATAGTGAATGCAGGGTCCTGGGAGACCAGATATAGTGAATGCAGGGTCCGGGGAGACCAGATATAGTGAGTGCAGGGTCCGGGGAGACCAGATATAGTGAATGCAGGGTCCTGGGAGACCAGATATAGTGAATGCAGGGTCCGGGGAGACCAGATATAGTGAATGCAGGGTCCTGGGAGACCAGATATAGTGAATGCAGGGTCATTGGAGACCAGATATAGTGAATGCAGGGTCCAGGGAGACCAGATATAGTGAGTGCAGGGTCCGGGGAGACCAGATATAGTGAATGCAGGGTCCTTGGAGACCAGATATAGTGAATGCAGGGTCCGGGGAGACCAGATATAGTGAATGCAGGGTCCTTGGAGACCAGATATAGTGAATGCAGGGTCCGGGGAGACCAGATATAGTGAATGCAGGGTCTGGGGAGACCAGATATAGTGAATGCAGGGTCCTTGGAGACCAGATATAGTGAATGCAGGGTCCGGGGAGACCAGATATAGTGAATGCAGGGTCCGGGGAGACCAGATATAGTGAATGCAGGGTCCTTGGAGACCAGATATAGTGAATGCAGGGTCCGGGGAGACCAGATATAGTGAATGCAGGGTCCTAGGAGACCAGATATAGTGAATGCAGGGTCCTTGGAGACCAGATATAGTGAATGCAGGGTCCAGGGAGACCAGATATAGTGAGTGCAGGGTCCGGGGAGACCAGATATAGTGAATGCAGGGTCCTTGGAGACCAGATTTATTGAATGCAGGGTCCGGGGAGACCAGATATAGTGAGTGCAGGGTCCGGGGAGACCAGATATAGTGAATGCAGGGTCCGGGGAGACCAGATATAGTGAATGCAGGGTCCTTGGAGACCAGATATAGTGAATGCAGGGTTCGAGGAGACCAGATATAGTGAATGCAGGGTCCTGGGTTTAGTAACACTTTAAGGAATGTTGCACAAAAGTACTTCAAAATTCCATTCTCTTTTCTCATTTAATTTTGGAGCAAATAGACTTTCATGAATGAAAACCACATTCACAGCTAGAATTCTTTCATTTGAAATTAGAAGTTTTCATTCTGAAGACAAAAGTTTTCTAACATAATTCTACTAATGTATGGCCAGCTTTATAGTCTATTTCATTTAGAAAGCATCCCCGGCCACAGAATAAAAAGTCTGACCCCAGCCAGAATGATGTAGAGGTGGGCCTTTGCTCTCTGGGTGGAATCAGTGGTCTCCCTGCAGAGACTCCCATCTCGGGAAAATAGTGATGAAAAATAACAACACAGGGCTCTTTCAAGGCAATGTAATTGGAATGAGTAAACTTTGGTTCCTTTAATGAGGATCTGTTGGAGGGCGAGTCTGGTGCTAGCCACAGTATGATCCCTGGCGTGGGTGGTGGCCTCCCGCAGCTGGTCATGTGCTTCCCCCCCTTCTATCCTGTGCCCTGTCCAGACCAGGGGCAGATGCTGTATCCCCCGGTGGTAAAAAATAGGACTCCAACTCTATTTTGTTGGTTTTCGGAACTGGGGCGATGATTAAAAGGTGCAAAGCTGAAACTTAAAGGATTTGATGGAAGGGCACCACAAGGCATGGTGCCTGAAGCTTAATTTGATTCAACACGGGAAACCTCACTTGGCCAGGATGCAAAAAGGATTGACAGATTGATAGTTCTTTATCAATTCTGTAGGTGGTGGTGCAATTTATATGGCTAATTCCAATTATGAATGAGACTCCTCCATGATAACTAGTTACACAACCCCCAGCGGTCAGTGTCCAACTTCTTAAAGGTACAGGTGATGTTTAGCCACGTGAAATTGAGCAATAACCGTGATGACCTTAGATGTCCAGGGCTGCACACACGCTACACTAAATGGAGTAGCGTATGTCTACCGTTCGCCGACAGTTGCAGATAGCCCGCTGCGTCCCATTCATGATAGGAATCGGAGATTGCAAGTATTTCCCACATAAGAGGAATTCCCAGTAAGTGCGGGTCAGACTCAAAAGCTTGTGTTGATTAAGTCCATGCCCTTTGTAAACCCCCCCCCCCCTTGTTACTACTGATTGGATAGTTTAGTGAGTTTCAGTGTCAGCGACAGAATTGGTGGTACGCCAAGAAGACAATCAAACGTGACTATCTAGAGGATGTAAAAGTAGTTATAAGGTTCCTACAGGTGAATCTGTGGAGGAGTCATTACCATGAAGGAGCAGGCCCCCCTGCATGGGGGGATCCTGTCCTGGAAAAAACCACAAATGAGAGCAGTTGGGGGAGGAGAAGGAGGTGCAACCTGGAGGGGCAGACAGGGCTCAGAGGGCTTGGAAGCTTTGAGCATAGCCAAGGGGTTAGTTTACTGAAGGCTAATAGGCTGCTCAATTTGCAAGAAAAGTTTTACTTTGCAAGGGAATGTTCCCTACAGCTTAGTGAATTTAGTGAATTACCACATAGCAAAGCATACCCAATCACATGCAAAGAAAATAAAATATAATAGCATTTTTGCTTGCACATGATTAGATGTTGGAAGTCAGCAGAGCTTCACCTCATTCGCTAAGCTTGGTGGAAGTACCTTTAAAAAGTGCAACTTCCCCTGCAAAGTGGACAGTTTATTTATATGACATGATGCCCTGAGATCAGTTTTATTTATAAAAAGCTAATTTCCTCAAAATAGGGATGTATTGGAATATCTATGTGTAATTAACCACCTTCCGCCCGCCATATAGTCCAATGATGGGCGCAAGGTGGTTCTCTCGTTCTGATAGGACGTCATATGACGTCCTTCCATTCTCACCACGCATGCGCAGCTCAGGGAGCATGCAGAGCGGCGATCGCCGATGCGCTGTGTCCCTCGGACACAGCGGATCACGGAAAGAGCTGAGGATGTCAGCTCGGTCATGTGATCAGCTGTGTCCAATCACAGTGTGCCCTGATGATCAGTGTGGCCCCAGAAGTGCCACCTGTCAGTGTTCATCAGTGCCAGCTGTCAGTGCTCATCAGTGAAACGTGACAGTGCCCATAAGTGCCACATCAATGCCACATATCAGTGCATACCAGTGCACATCAATGCCACATATCAGTGCCCATCTGAGCTGTCTTTCAATGTCACCCATCAGTGCCAGTCAGTGCCACCTATCAATGCCAATCAGTGCCACCTATCAGTGCTGCCAATCAGTGCCACCTATCAGTGTCAGTCAGTGTCACCTATCAGTGTACATCAGTGATACCTATCAGTGCCAGTCAGTGCCGCCTAACATTGCCAGTCAGTGCCGCCTATCAGTGCCAGTCAGTGCTGCCTATCAGTGCCGCCAATCAGTGCCATATATCAGTGTCATGTATCAGTGCTGCCTTTCAGTGCCCATTAGTGATGACTGTCAATGCCCATCAGTGCAGCCTACCAGTGCCTCCTCATCAGTGCCCATCAGTGCCACCTATCAGTGTCCATCAGTGCAGCCTATCAGTGCCCATCACTGCAGCCTCATTAGCGCACATCAGTGAAGGAGCAAAATCACTTATTTACAAAATTGTATAACAAAAACTAGGAAAAAAACGTTTTTTTTTCAAAATTTTCATTGGTTTTTGGTTTGTTTAAGAAAAAATAAAAATCCCAGAGGTGATTTAATACAACCAGAAGAAAGCTCTATCTGTCTCAAAAAAGGATACAAATTTCATATGGGTACAGTGTTGCATGACCGCGCAATTGTCATTCAAAATGTGACAGCGCTGAAATCTGGAAATTGGCCTGGGCAGGAAGGGGGTATAAGTGTCCTGTAGGCTAGTGGTTAAGGAGCAAATAAAAATCATAAGAGTCCCAAATGGAACAAAAAATAGTGATCTCTCCACAATGCAAAATAATACAAATTTAAAACAAACACAGAATGAACAGAGAGCATATAGTCAGATCCCAGCCTGGCTGACACTCAGGTCTCTATACCAGCCTTTCTCAGCATTTTCAATACAGAGGAACCATTGAAATAACTTTCCGGTCTCAGGAAACCCTTGCTAAAAATTACTTTATCTGCAACTCATGATACAGTAGTGAGATGGTTAGTGGGAAGAATGTTTTTTACACTTGTGGAAATTGGGAAGAATTGCCCACTTATAGACAACCAAAAACATCAATGGTGTCAGTAGTTACTTATCTGAGAGGCAGAAATTGCTCATTGCTCAAGGAACCTATAGAAACCTCTGGAGGAACATTAGAGTTCCATGGAACCATGGTTGAGAGACTCTGCTCTGTACAATGTCTCCCCACAGCTCTTCTCTCCATAAATCTATTACAATTTATCATTTCAAATGGCAAATCTAAAACCAATAAGAGCCCAGTGATTGACAGGAATGGAGCGCTCAGCAAAAATTTAAAGACAAGCTCCAATAACTCAAACATACATCTCTGCCAATAATGATAACCCTTAGCATTCTACCGAGCACTATTTCATTCTATTTCATGACGGTTTCTTTAAGAAAAAAAATAGTCATTGCATTTAATCCTGATAAGTTGCGTGAACCTAGGTTTTTTAGCACAGCGTAAAAATTATCCTTTTATTTCCAAAGCACGCCATCTATTCCCCTTCATGTTTGTTCCAAAACAAAGGATTATATATTGCGACGGCACTGAAAGGGGTTAACCTTAACAAGGAAAAGGGGAGAAAAAAAATGAAATTAACTACAGTAAAAACCCTTGAAATACAATGACACGAGCCCCGCGCTCTCCCAGAGAAAACACGATGATAAACCACCACAAAGACGAGCGTTATGAATTTTATTAATGACTAGAAGACAGTGCGCAAAACATCAAAGGTCTGCGGAAAAGATTAATGACCCCGTGTGAGACTGTTTAATTACCTCCAGCTAATTAGATTCTTGACCAAATTTTTAATATCTGCATTCCTTCTAAAGCCTAATTGAGACTCCACATTATTTATCAATCTTTCAAAAAGGCCTGAGCGAACCGCTTTTTGTGCAATTTTTTCCCCGGTGCCCTTTGACTCCTTTTATGGTCAATTATTAAATAAATAGGAAAGTAACTATTCTGTCTGCAGTGTGTGAGCCAAGCACTTTAGGCTTGTTTATTTTGACAGCTGATATTTTCTGTATGCTTTGGAGATTTATATATATATATATATGTATATATATATATATTTGTATAATATTAGAATACAATTGATGTGTGTGCGTGCTTTACATAAGCCTCATGAATCACTATACTAAGCTAATATAATTTATTTTTATTTTCATTTTCCTTAAGGTATTAACTTACTTTTTGTTTTACATTTTACATGATATGCAGATTTCTGTAGAAAACATTGCAGTCAGCATTGTAGCTGATCAGCTGGTATCAGAATAGCTAGTCTGCTGAACAGGGTACTTGAATGGAGCATTGTATTTTGCATAAGGGGGTCACCTGTGCCTTTGGTCAGTGGGACATCCCCATTCACTAAATTACTAACTAAAGAATTATGGAATGTCCACTCTGCAAAGTGTTACATACAAAAAACAGTGGCATTCAATTCCCACACAATATTACCAAGTTATACTGTACAAAGTGAATGGTCACCTTGCTAATGGAGTTCTGCTTGAACGTGATTTGACAATTTAGAGAAAAGCCTAATTATGTTTATTCCAAAAAATGCCCCCCCCCCCCACACACACCTACAGTATCCTGTCTACCCTGTATAAAAATACCTGTTTATGTACCTATTTTAAATCCACTCCAGTCTAGTCACATGTGTAGCACCCTGTCCTACTATCTAAATTGAATCATGATGGATGGCAGTTAGCCCAGACTGATTTAGAGTCTAATTGTTTGCTTGTTTTCCCATAAATTCAGTGGAGCTGTGGTTTCTCCCTTCTGTCAGTACGTTTTACTGGTACTTCTGATATCAGTATAAGAAGCTATAGCAAAACTGAGTTATGAATATTCTTGCTTCCCCTAGCCAACCAGTAAGAGGTTTAATGCCAATGGTGCATGCTGGGGGAGAGTATAAATACTTTGGGGCAGGCCAGCTGTGGTCTGAGGAGGGAGTGTGAGGAGCAGCTAGATGATTAGACTCAAGTCTTACTGCACATGTGTATGGAACATAAAAAGTCTGCCTATCCAGTGTGTCCGGTTGCTTGAGGCCCTGGGTTGATGTAGTGTTGCAGAGGACAAGAGAAGAGAAAACGACATCTGAGATGAAGTACCAGAGGTGATGCTACTCCTTGAGGTTCTAGGGAGCCGAAACTTGTGGGAAGGATGGGAAATCATCAAGATGGGATCATCGAGGCTATTTCTACTGCTACTGGGAGTTGACTGCTGCTAAAAATCTACAGGCTGCTGGATTCCACTTAAAGACCCTTTTCCTGTACTGGTTTCAATTGGTGTGCTATTGAGTATGTAGGCCAGTAATGGGTGTTCTGAGCTCCTTACCCCTCTCTCCCTGGAGTTTTGTGTGTGAGCTTGTAAAACTTTTGGTTCACCAGAGGTGAATATCTGCCAAGAAGTGTCCAAGTCTTGCTCCAAATATAACTTGACTAATATGGGGCATGGCAGACATACCAACTCTGTACCTGCCCAGTAATGTCCCCCAAGTACCGTATTGCCAAAAAGAGAAAGAAGATAGAGAATATAGTGGGCGCTAAAAGTCAACTGGAATATGATTGATAATCGCAAGAGAACATTGCTGCTTGTAGTCTAGAATGTTAGTCATATAAATTGTGCCCAATAATAATGTCTAGGTGCAAATCACTGTAAAACTCAATAAAAAAAAAATTAAAAAAAATTAAAAAGTTGACAAAAAAATCTAACTACATGTAAAAAAAGTTAACTTGAAGTTGACCTTGATATTCACATTACCTATATGTCGATTACCACTAAAATGAGCACTCCCAAATTTGTATATGAAACAAAAATCAAAATGTGGTAAAACAGTAAAAATTCTGAAGCTGCATCCAAAATTCCAAAAATAATGCAAGTGATGGCAATATTTTACCACTTCCCTTGAAACTTGTTTAAAGTACTGATTATCTTGAATATCTAAAATCACTTAGTTTTGTATAGAGTGTGTATTGGTTAAAGCTTTAAAGTTTTCCTGCTGATTGTGTCTCCACTGGGGACTGGGAGTTTATATCCTCTATAAATGTATTTCTTCTCCAATATCTTGAACAGGAATAGATGTGTAATCTTCCAAAAGAGACAGCTATACTAGAAAGGATCATATCCTCTTGAGAGATCCCCTTACAGTTCCTGATGTGCTTCTGGAATAGGAAGTCATGGAACATTTCCCCAATAGGTCTTTGATGTGGAACTTTATCCTTAACAACTTGATAAAAAATAATGTTCTTTAGCAAGGAACATATATTCCACATTAATAATGATGCCACCAAAATTAGTGTGTGTTGCAAACTGCCTCCAGTATTGTTCCTGTTTCTTCTTGCTGGAGGCTTCTATTTTGCTGAAGCCCAAAGCCCCTGAGTAGCAGTAAATCTTTAGACTGGCAGTGGATCAGTCTTTACAAATTTGGCACAGTGCCCAAAAATAGAGAACATCTGAGCATGTGTAGAGCAGGGTGACACAATGTATTACTGGATTTTAACTCCTTCCCACCCGGCCTACTGCAATATGATGGCCGAGCGGGAACCTTATTATCTTGGGAGGACTATGTGCTCCGGCGTGATCTGTCATTGGCACTGTCCACGAGACATGGCCAATGACAGATCACTACCCCAGCTCGCTTCCATTGTCATGTGATCGTTGTGACCAATCAAAGCAGATCACATAACAGTTGTAAACAATGAATGGCTTCCTTTCATGCCATTCACTGCTTACAACTGTGCTGCGAGCTGTGATTGGTCACTGTGATCACATCAAAGCCCATCTGTAGCATGTGATCAGCTTTGGTCAATCACAGCTAATCACTAATCACAACAATAACTACTGAATGAATCAGTTTCATTCAATAAAAATGCTTGAAATTGGTTGGTATAAGCAATCATAATGTCCTGGCATTTTTGAGTTTCAAGAAATTAGATCAGCCGTCAGTACATCAAGATTGATCAATTGTTAGACATATACCATAGCTTGTGGACTCTAGAACTTTCCTACCAACTAAATAATAAACACTGCTTTGGGTTATTTTCACCAAAGACATGTAGCAGAATACATTTGGGCCTAACTTTGTGTAGAAAGATTATTTATTTGCAAAATGTTATAACAGAAATGAAGAACAAGGCTTTTTTTCAAAATGTTTGGTCTTTTTTTCGTTTTTAGTGCAAAAAAAAGCGATGATTAATCACTTTCCAGCCACCCTATAGCAGATATAGGGCGACAAGGGTGCGCAAAATCAGGTATATATTCGTGATTTTGCATTTCCGGGTAGGGGGGCGTGCATGCTGCCCTACACGCACCGCCCTACACCCACCACTATTGGTGGCTACAGATGTCAATCACCAGGTGATTCCCTGCCGGCAGTAACACAGGTCTCTCTCCTGCCAGCAGTCACATGCTGCTTTGTATTTCTCTGCACAGCATACAAAGCAGTGTGCTTACAGTTAAAACACACACACACAGATTACAGTAAAGTAGCACACAGCACACAGTTAACCCTTTGATCACCCCACATGTTAACCCCTTTCTACCCAGTGTCATTAGTAGTGTCAGTGATTTTTATTAGCACTGATCACTGTATTGGTGTCACTAAGGATGTCAGTGACACCAAGTCAGTTCCCCCCAGTGTCAGAATGCCCAGAACAGTCCCACTATAAGTTGCTGATTGCTGCCATTACTAGTAAAGAAAAAAAAAATCCCAGTATATATACCGCCAATTGAAAACGCTATAACTTTCACGTAAACCAATTAATTTACACATATTGGGATTTGTTTTAGCAAAGACATGGAGCAGAATACATTTTGGCCTAAATTTATGCCGAAATTAGATTTTTTAAATTTTTTACTGGATATGTTTAATAGCAAAATGTAAAAAATATTGTTTTTTTTTTTTCTCAAAATTGTCAGTCTTTTTTTTTATAGCGCAAAAAATTAAAATCGCACAGGTAAAAAAATACCACTGAAAGAAACCTCTATTTGTGGGGAAAAAAAGGATGTAAATTTCATTTTGGTGCAGTGTTGCATGTCAGTTAAAGTAACGCAGCACAATAACACAAAAAATGGCCTGGTCGGGAGGGGGGAGGGGGTAAATCCTCTGTGACAAGTGGTTAAATACCATCAAAAGAAATCTCTATTTGTGTGAAAAAAATGATAAAAATGTCATATGGGTATAGTGTTGCATGACCGCACAATTGTCATTTAAAGTGCAACAGTGGTGAAAATAGACCTGGACAGGAAGGGGGTAAAATTCTCCAGTAAGGCAAGTGGTTAAACAGTATACTTCTCTCTGAGGAAGTGTTATTTACATGAAACGCATTAGAGAGGTGCCCCTGACCTGTGTACATATACCGCAAAGCTATCCTGTCTGACACCGTGGTGGCCAGATCAGATCCGGATGTAAGTTTTATTTTAATCTGTATATGCTGGAATTTTGCTAATTAAAGACCTACTACACTATTAGAAGCTTTCTTGGGGCTGATCATTTCCATGGGAGCCCACTTTTGAAGGTTCGTGATGATTTGGAGTGGTGTGTGACTTCCCCCTCCCCCCCTGGTGATTGTCCTGGTGGATGGCTTAAGAATACACCTAGACTGATGACATCTAGTGGCCCACTTGCTGATGACATCTTCCTGGTATCACAAGTCCAGAGCACCAGGAGCGGGTCTTAATTGCTCCACGCGCAGTTAGGTGTCCGTTTATGAACCAGCGGTAATAGATCGGTGCTCGGTTCTCCGGCATTCTCGAAGAACACAGTTCTCCTGTGAATGCAGTTTATGAAGCAGTTCTCCAAACGAAGGGAGAACGGTCTCCAAACACTGGAGAACGGTCTACAAACGCTGGAAAACGGCTGATTTTACTATAATCTTGCGAGATTACAGTAAATGATCAGTTTACTAAACAGAGGTAAATTATCGCTGCTTAGTTTGCGGTCCCTCTGATTCTCCAGCTCTGGGCTGGAGAATCTGGAGGGAGAACACAGATCTCCAGTGAAGGGCTGAACATGTTCTCCGCTGATCTCAAGAGTGTTATAAACTGTGAATGACCAGAGAATAGCTGAGATCCATTGAATCGCAGCTATTCTGTGTGTCATAAACGGACACCTTAATGCGCTATCTGGTTAGTGCAATGTTTGTACATTCACAAGAACACAAGAGTCACGGTTATCCTTGATCATGGATTTTTTGAACACTTGCACATAATCACTTTGCTTTACCACTTAATATGGACTGAGTTACTTAACATATGTTATTGTGCAATTATTTATCTGATTCTTCATCTGATTTTATTAATATCTATTTATTCATATTAGCGCTGCATACTTTTTTTTACATTTCTCATACTGAGTATAGGCAGTTATTCTTAATGTTTTACACAGCTATACCTGCAAAAGGGGCCAGCCTGAAGTTACCTAACAGGACTTAATTTTCTGATTTTATATATATATATATATATTATTTTTTTCTCCCTTATATCCAGTATATAAAAGATATATATATATATGTTTATCATTTTGTTTAACTTTAAATCAGCCATTACTCCTGAGATTTACAGACTGCTCCCCCCACCCCCCCACTACCTTGATCTTAAATCAAGGCATAGTAGACTTCTAGGAAATGACAGCTCCAGCTAATATTTCTCTGTCATTATTTCGAATCCTGGGCTGTGACTGCTGTATGCTCAGTACCTGCTGGTGCTTTACATGTGTCCCTCTATTTCTGCAGTAATGTATCCTTCTCTTTTATTGTAGAGCAAAGGTTTCAATAACAAGATCAGCAAAACAAGGTTGCAGCCAATAGAGACACTAGCTTTGTAGTATTGTAAGAGACAGATGCGCTTTTTTAAACAGTTTAAACACCATTTAAAAGCCAAAGCAACCTTTTGTTTTGTTTTTTTTTTCTTCTTGTTCTTTAAACTGCAGAGGTTATGATAATGAATTGGGGGAACAGGGACATTGGATTCGACATGCCGCAGGATCTGTAATGCCTTCTTCATTTTTTAGACAAGTTTGCAGGAAGAAAATGAAACAAATAGTTTCTTCTTGCAACAAAAGAAAAACAAATATATTTGTCCTGAACGTGTAGCATATTCTATAGGGATGCTGTGATTTTTTCAAAGTTGCAATTATTTTTATGTCACATGGTGGGGTGAAGTCAATAACATTCAGTTATGAATAGTCACCAAACGTGTTGGAGTTTTCTTCAGCCTGGGTTGCTGTGAGTAGAAGACATAGAGAATAGACTGTAGAACCTCATGAAGTGGCCTGAGTTACCCAAGGAACCTGTCACTGGCAGTTTTTAATGGCTCATTCACCCCATGGGTTGGATTTACTAAAGGAAAATAGAATGTTCACTTTGCAGGGAAAGTTGCATTTTGCAAGGGAATTTTCCTCCAGAGCTTAGAGGATGAGATGAGGCTCTGCTGATTCTATTGTCCAATCAAGAGCAAGAAAAAATACAGTTTTTGTACATGATTGGGTATTCTTTGCTAAATAAAATTTCAGCTCATTCACTAAGCTCTGGGGAATATTCCCTTTTAAACTGTAGCTTCCCTTATGAAGTGAACAGCCTATTTGCCTTTAGTAAATCAACCCCCATACATACACTAAAGCATACGAGTGCCATCACGTCTTCTCATACATTGAGGTACATTACATGCGGCAGCCCATTCATTTTGAATGGACTGTCAAAATACACTGCTCAGAAAAAATTAAAGGAACACTTTTTAATCAGAGTAAAGCATCAATTAAATGAAACTCCTGGGATATTTATCTGGTCAGTTAAGTAGTAGAGGGAATTGTTAATCAGTTTCAGCTGCTTTGGTGTTAATGAAATTAACAACAGGTGCACTAGATGGGCAACAATGAGATGACTCCCAAATCAGGAATGGTTTCACAGGTGGAGGCCACTGACATTTGTTTCCCTACTCATCTTTCCTGACTGTTTTTCACTAGTTTTGCATTTGGCTAGGGTCAGTGTCACTACTGGTAGCATGAGGAGATACCTGGACCCTACAAAGGTTGCACAGGTAGTCCTACTCCTCCAGGATGGCACATCAATATGTGCCATTGCCAGAAGGTTTGCTGTGTCTCCCAGCACAGTCTCAAGAGCATGGAGGAGATTCCAGGAGACAGGCAGTTACTCTAGGAGAGCTGGACAGGACCGTAGAAGGTGTTTAACCCATCATCAGGACTGGTATCTGCTTCTTTGTGCAAGGAGGAACAGGATGAGCACTGCCAGAGCTCTACAAAATGACCTCCAGCAGGCCACTGGTGTGAATGTCTCTGATCAATTAGAAACAGATTTTATGAGGGTGGCCTGAGGGTCTGAGGTCCTCTAGTGGGCCCTGTGCTCACTGCCCAGCACCATAGAGCTCGATTGGCATTTGCCATTGAACACCAGAATTAGCATGTTCTCCACTGGCGCCCTTTGCTTTTCACAGATGAGAGCAGGTGCACCCTGAGCACATGTGACAGACATGAAAGGGTCTGGAAAAGCCTTGGAGAATGATATGCTGCCTGTAAAATCATTCAGCATGACAGTTTTGGTGGTGGGTCAGTGATGGTCTGGGGAGGCATATCCATGGAGGGACACACAGACCTCTACAGGCCAGACAATGGCACCCTGACTGCCATTAGGTATCACGAAGAAATCAATGTCAGACCCTACACTGACGCAGTGGGTCCTGGGTTCCTCCTGGTGCATGACAATGCCCGGCCTCATGTGGTGAGATTATGCAGGCAGATCCTGGAGGATGAAGGAATTGAAACCATTGAATTGCCCCCGCACTCATCTGACTTAAGTCCAATAGAACACCTCTGGGATATCATGTTTCGGTCCATCCGACGCCGCCAGGTTGCACCTCAGACTTTCCAGGAGCTCAGTGATGCCCTGGTCCAGATCTGGGAGGAAATACCCCAGGGCACCATCCATTTGTGACTGGGGGTGGACTTACCATTTGGAAACTCGGGCACTGCCCGAGGGCCCAGGGTCAGTAGGAGGCCCCATAAGATGCCCTTGGTACCTTTTTCATAGGTTTTTTTGAGTTTGGGCAAGGACACATGGGCTCCATGATCCCCTATTGTCTGGGGGCCCCATGAGTTGTCAGTCCGCCCCTGTTTGTGACGTTGTTAGGCATGCATACAAGCACGTGGGGCCCATACAAACTACTGAGTACCATTTTGAGTTGCCGCAATGAAATCTCAGCAAAATAGACTAGCCTGCTGCATCATTTTTTTACTTTGATTTTCAGGGTGTCTTTGAATTCAGTCCTTTGTAGGTTGATAATTTTCATTTCCATCAAACGGTGGAGCATCCTTACGTTCCTAACACATTACCCATCCATATCAGTATAGAGATCCAGCAGGAGATTTTCCCCATTGAGATCTGATGTGTTTTCAAAGTGCTCCTTTAATTTGTTTGAGCAGTGTATTAAAAGTAGCACCTGCACTACTTTTTAAGTACATTAACATTTGAGTTTGTGCCTTGTGGTGTACTCTAGCACAATGTATATGTATATTGGGGTGCAAATAAGAATGAATGCCAATACACCACAAGGCACATATAAAGTGTGTTACTACACACTGCGGCAGCATGCACTATGACATCCATTACCGCATGCATTGTGATGAACAAGCCCCTCATGTGTACATCTATTATTCTATTTGATTCTAGAATTATTTCCAGCCTACTTCTAGTAATCTGAATGATCTTAAAGGTTGTAAACTTACTTTGTAAAGATCCCACACATTTTCTTTGTTATGTTTCAAATGCCGCTTTATGCGTTGACATACCTCCATAGACACCCCGAGGGCGGTTATTTACTAAAACTGGAAAGTGCAACTGGTTCAGCTCTACAAAGAAACCAATCAACTTCCAGGTTTGATTGCGAAAGTTTAACTGAACAAGCTGATTGACTACCAGGCACAGCTGCACCAGATTCTGTGTGCACCAGTTTTAGAAGACATTGACTATCCTAAGCCCCATCTCTGTGAAGTACTAACACTGGTTGAGGGAACATGGAAGAAGTGGGGAGGGACTAGCTGAGACTAAACTAACTAGCCCTGAGCAGGAGGGGAGGACAGAGGAAAATACCAAAATCACATTATTAAAAAAGTTGCAGTGACCAAAAACTGCCCCTAGATGTCAGCATATTACAGAATAATGACAACCTCTTGTAGTTCAATACAAGACATAAAAATTACAGAAAAACGGGCAGAGCATACTTCCTTCTGTGATGCATAATTACTATGTCCTGTGAGTAGGCACTACTGTGTCACACATTTCACAGAGCCTGCCTTCTGAACTACAGAGGTGCTAAGAGGAGGAGCTTCAGGAGGCGGAGTCAGTACAGGAATCAGTACTTGCAGACAGCAAGGTACCATGGGATATGTAGTCCTTAGAAATTGAAAGCAAACAGCAGATGAGCAGCTGTACAGCATGCAGGGAATGCATGAAGTTGTAGAAAGAGACAGCCAGCAGACAGGCAGAACTCACAACGTGAATGGAGATTTTTCAAGTGAGCCTTTACTGGATTGGCAAATATAACTATTGTTTGTATTACTATTACAATGCTGATGTTATAAAATGAAATGTGTGCTGTGACCATAGAGCCCCTTTAATTCCTTCCTCCCTCCTTCTCTTCAGTACAATCCCAGTAATTGTAAGGTAAACATCCATGACACATGTCACACATCCAATAGCTGAACTCCAGGCAGACATGCAGTTGAAATACATATACTGCATGTGAACTTATTTTCTCAGGCAATTATGTCGGATGGTGCAGACAAGTCGCTGACCTCACTTTTCTCTACACTAGTTAAGCAGTACAGCCTGGTCAAAGACCCGCCCCCAACTGCCTTAGTGAACCACAAGGGGCAGCTGAACATTGATAATTCCCCTGTTCTTTCTTCCTGTAAGAGTTTTCTCATTACGGCTCCATTCACACTTGCACGACTTCAGAATCATGAGATTTTCATTGTGACTTTACAGTGCGACTTGAAGCGACTTTGATGCGACTTTGGATGAGTGCGAGTTTGTTGGCTTTGACCAAAGATGATTGTTTGTGCAGTACAAAGTGGCACACAACTCGCATGTATATCATTCAGGTGCAACTTTCATGCTACTTTGGAGGGTTTACATTGAAGCAGGGCTTTTTTTCTCAGAGAATAGGTGAAGGAACTCCCTCTTTCTGAATCACCCCTTGTCTCCGCCCCTACCCACCCCCGAGCACCAGCCCTTGGTTCCACCTCCTACCCACCACCCAGTACCACCATTTTAGAGAATACAGAACCAAGTTCCATTTTGTGATGTTAAGTAATTTAGATGGAATTTGTTAATGATAACAAGAAATGCAGTAATATCCCTTTCAGCCAGTAACAATAGACCCCCAGCAACAATAGATCCCCCACAATAATTTACCCCTTCCAGCAACAATAGATCCCCATCTACAAAAATTAGGCCCCCCCAACATAATGGACCCCCCACAACAAAATACTACCCCAGCAACAATAGATCCACCCCAGCAACAATAGACTCTCATCAGCAATAACAGATCTCTCAGAAAAAATTGATCCCCCACAACAAAATACTAGTCCAGCAGCAATAGATCCACCCAATCAACAACAGATCTTTAGGGGCAGCACAGTAACTAAATGGTTAGCACTTCTATCTGGCAGTACTAGAGTTGTTGGTTTGAATTCTAACCATGGCACCACCTGCCTGGAGTTTACATGATCTCCCTGTGACTGCGTGGGTTTCCTCCAGGTACTCTGGTTTCCTCTGACACTCCAATGACATTCTGGGAGGATAATTGGCTCCTGTCTAAATTGTCCCTAGTATGTGTATGTATGAATGTGAGTTAGGAACCTTAGATTGTACACCCCTTGAGGGTTAGGGACTGATGTGAATGTACAATATATATGTAAAGTAAATGATAGCACAATATAAGTACCATAAATAAGTAACTCTCCCAGCAACCATCATCAACAGATCTCTCCCTCAACAGTAGATCCCTGCCAGCAACAGGCAAACCCCCAGCAACATAACTTACCCCCCAGCAACAACATATTCCCCACCAACAATAGACTACCCCCAGCAACAATAGAACCCACTCAAAATTAGATCCTCTCCAGCAACAATAGATCCCCCAACAGCCAACATCAATAGACCCCCCAGCACCTCTTCCATTACATACATTCAGTGCTGGAGCTGGGTTCCCCCCAAGTTCCTGATGAAAAAAAAAGTCCTGCATTGAAGTCTATGGCCCTCAAGTTTCATGAAAGTTGAACCAAAGTAGCGCAGGAGCTACTTTCAAGTCGCTGTGACTTGAAGTTGCACAGATAGCAAAGTCGCATGACAAGTCGCACAAGTGTGAATGGACTGTACACTGACAGCACTGTCATCCCTCTCTGAACCTGTGCTCTGCTCTACAGGAGATTACAGGAAGCTAATATAAAGACAGATACAAGTTTCTGTACTGATGATACTTAAAGTGGTTGTAAAGGAAGGGGTTTTTTTTTATCTTTTTTTACCTTCAGCTCCTCCTCAGCAACCCCAGATACTTACCGATCTCTATCCAATGCTATGCCTGAGAGCAGCATAACTCTTTCTTTCTCCTTACTGGACATGGAGGCAGCAATGGGAGCCATTGGCTCCTGCTGCTGTCGATCAAATCATGTAAGGAGGGAGCAGGGGGCAGGGCTGGGCTGTGCTGTGTGTGTCAATAGACGGCAAGTGGCTTGCTATGTGGGCGCTTAGAAGATTGGAAGAGCAGTGGACCCCACAAGAGGGGGATCGGTGCTGCTCTGTACAAAACAACGTATTTTTATTAACCACTTCCCGACTGCCCTATAGCAGAAATATTGCTACAGGTCGACAGGGCTGTGCAAAATTATGTATATATATATACGTGATTTTGCATTTCTGGGTAGGGGGCTCACGCGCCGCCCCACACGCGCTGCCGTTGGCGGATACAGATGTCAATCACCAGGTCCCGGCCAGAGATTCCCTGCCGTCTCCCAGCGATCACCGAATATCACTGACAGGTCAGTAAACAACACAAGTCTCTCTCCTGCCAGCAGTAACATGCTGCTGTGTATTTCTCTGCACAACAGAAGAATACACAGCAGCATGTTTCCCAAGTAAAACACACACAGCACACAGTTAACCCTTTGATCGCCCCTTCCTGCCCAGTGTCATTAGTTCAGTGTCAGTGCTTTTTATTAGCACTGACCACTGTATTAGTGTCACTGGGGATGTCAGTGGCAGTTAATCAGTGCCCCCCCCCCCCCCCCCCCCAGTGTCAGAATACCCGCCGCAGTCCGATAGTCTCGCTACAAGTTGCCGTTCGCTACCATTACTAGTATAGAAAGAAAATAAAATCCAGTATATATTCCACCATTTGTAGACGCTATAACTTTCATGTAAACCAATTAATTTAGACGTATAGGGATTTTTTTTTTTTTTTTAGCTAAGACATGTAGCAAAATACATTTTGGCATAACTTTATGAAGAAATTTGATTTTTTTAATTTTGTTACTAGATATTTTTGGTAGCAAAATGTCAAAAATATATATTTTTTTTTCAAAATTGTCAGTCTTTTTTTTGTTTTATAGCGCAAAAAATAAAAAACAGAGAGGCAATCAAATAGCACTGAAAGAAACTTGTGGGAAAAAAGGACATAAATTTAATTTGAGTGCAGCGTTGCATGACCGTGCAATTGTCAGTTAAAGTAATGCAAAAAATGGCCTGGTCAGGAAGGGGGGTAAATCCTCTGGAGGGCAAGTGGTTAATATAATGTAAAAATCTTAGTGTGCAGTTTTATGTGGTTTTTAATTAATTTGAGTAGAGCTAAAATGTGCTAATTCTTTTCCACAGCTGCTGTGAGCAACATTATTCATGACTGGCTGGTATAGGCAAGTAAGCCTAAGCAAAATGTTACACCTTTTTCTTTTAATAAACGTTGGGAGCTCCCTAAAAGTAACAGAGAAAATGAAAGGGGGGGAGGGGAGTTCTGTTTTAGAGTGATATAAAACCCTCAGTTTTTAAGCACTTTCAGCAGTTGATTTAAGCCCCATTCACACCAATGCGATCTGACAGCTCAAAATCGCATGACAAGTCGCACTGAGGCAGCAATGGCAGAGTTCCCCTTCAATATGGACCAATGTGGTAGCACCCAGCTAGTGCAGAGTTCCCCTTTAAGCTGTAAGGTTTTAAAACTTATGTTCGCAATAGTTAAGCTAAGCAGTTCTCCTTCTACCCCCATATTTCCTGTAGCAATGGCCTGTGCTAATTTAGCAGGTGGCAGTTTGAGCAGAAACTGCAATAAGGCCATATCCTGTATACTGCTTTTCACAGCTACAAGAAATGTTAAGAGGAAAATATATGCTTTGTGACATAATCGCTAGTATATACGCTTGTAAGAAGGGTATACCAGACACTCAGCAGATAAGAGCCTTAGCCATCTGTTGGGGCAAAACAGCGCTGTTTTCAATAAACTTGTATTCCTTAAGAGTCCGTGTCCGGAGTTTTCCTGATTTTCCAAAAATTGCTACAACAGCACCCTATTATGGAACCGCTCAAATCGGTGTGTTTCCCACCTGCACTTGCAAGCGTACAATCCAAAGGCACACATTCCTGTGTTGAAAATGGCTGTGTGTATAAGTGGGTGCTGCAGTGACCACTGGCTGGAACCGAACAGAATCAGCAGGAGGACGTCACCAACACACCCTGCATTTGCGCGCGGATTCCTGTACTATTTTTGGCAATTTCATATACGACTTGCACCAACATCTGTGCATGAAGTCGCACATATGTCAGCAGCTGCACATGAAATCACACTGACCGGCGGCATTGAACTTGCACTACTTCAGCTGAAGCAGTGCCGTTTCAAAGCCACATTCAGTGTGAACCAAGGCTTAATCATCTACTGAGTATACAACTTTTTTATCTTTTAGTCCTTGCTTATGTTGCAGTTTAAGCTGGTACCTTGATCACTGCCCCCCGGTTTCCTGTTTCAGGGTGGCTCCTTTCTGAAACACACAGCCCCATAGCCTGGGATGACAAGACAACACCTTGCTCCTCCCTTCTCCAAGCTAATGGGCTGGCTGTGGACTGCACTGTACACTGTTAACTTCTTTGAAGACCGAAAGTTCAGGGAAGCATCGCTGAAAGTTGTAAACTGCGTGTGCTGGAGTAAAACATTTAACAACTAGTAAAATGGGGAATTTCATATTTTATTGTGCTCAACTAAAAGATTTAATACTACTTAAATTGTTACTAAACCCACAACAGTAAAATCAGTCTATATATGCTATAAAGCATGCTTGTTATATTCACTGTAGTACCTAAGGGGTTTATCCTCCGCATTGTGTAAAAAGGCTGTTTGATCCTGTCTTCTCTGATACTCCCCTTCTTCCACAGTCCCCAATCCATCTGGTGATAAAAGAGGGTATAGGGGCAAGCTGCACAGGCTCAGTTTGTTGTGTATTGCTAGAGAATTTTTTTTTCTTGCACAGGGCCAATCAGCACTGTCCAGACAGAGGGTCGGGGGTTATGCAGCCTCATAGGACAATCAGGGGAGAATGAAAACTCCTCCTGTAAGCTTTAACCAGTACCCTGCTGGGTACTAATAGAAGCCACAAGACTGCTCTGACTGTTAATGAGAAAAGGTATCAGTTTATATTTACTAAAATAAATACATTTCCATGTTCTGTGTACTGTGGGAGACCAGATATAGTGAACGCAGGGTCCTGGGTTTAGTAACATTTTAAAGTTCACTTTAACTTAAACAGAGATTCCCATAGAGTTTCACTGCTAGGTAAGAACAATCAGGCATAGACAACGTGCAGAAGTACTGGGCATATGTAATGAGGAAATATTATTGTTGTTATCAGTATTATTGTGTTTTTCTAAAAAAATAGGTGCAGGAACTCCCTCCTTCCGAGTCACGGCTTGTCTCCACCCCCTTACCCACCTCCGATCACCATCCCTTGGTTCCATCCTCTACACACCAGAATGATGTGAACCAAATCCTGATGATCATAGGGATGGGGTTGCAGGCTCTGTGGACTGAGAACTGCTTTATTAGGTTATGATTCCTTCAAAGGTTTGCTTTAAACAGATCACATTCACATATAGATCTACAGAAAAAAAATCCAAGAGTAAAAAAAACATATTTTCTCTTTAAAGTTGCGCGCCATCATTAAATATTGGAGGAGCAAGGCCTTTTGGATCATAAATCTTCATCCTTCATATTTTCTGTTCCCTTATTCCTTCGCTCGAGTAATACATTGCAAAGAGTAAACATTTATAAATCATTTCCTAAAGAACATCAAAATGCTGTAACAAGGTAGCGTAAAGAAATCGAGGCGTTTTCTGGCCGTTTGCCAAGAAATCTGTTCACGTCAACATTCCTATGCGCTTGTAACGCTCAATATTACGCCACTGTTTGTTTAAAACTTAGACTAAACACTAGAGTGGCGTACAAAATAACTGAGTTTGATAAACAGATAATGACATGAGATTAAGTATATTATGTTTTCAACAAATACCCATAAACATTTACCGTAATACATAATAGGAGATCAGAAAGTGTTAAAGAGACCTTAAAAATGGAGAAAAGGCAATGCAACCAGCCACTCTTAGTCCTCACGAAACAAAAGGGGTTAATATGCACCTTTCCAACAGTCCTGTAAGCCAGACTTCGGCGGCCTTCATAGGCTGGCACATGATAACGCCACTCATCCTGGCCCACAAGGATTGGCCCATTGCTTTAACCACTTGCCTACCAGGCACTTATACCCCCTTCCTTACCAGGCCAATTTTCAGCTTTCAGCGCTGCCGCACTTTGATTGACAATTGCGCGGTCATGCAATATTGTACCCATATGAAATTTTGATCATTTTTTTCTCACAAATAGAGCTTTCTTTTGGTGGTATTTAATCGCCACTGGGCACTTTACTTTTTGCGCTATAAATTAAAAAAAGTGCAAAAAATTTGAAAAAAAAAAAAAGTTTATTTGTTTCTTTTATAAAATTTTTCAAACAGGTATTTTTTCTCCTTCACTGATTTGCGTTGATGAGGCGGCACTGATGGGCACTGATAGGCGGCACTGATGGGCACTGATAGGCGTCACTGATGGGCACTGATAGGCAGCACTAAAGGGCACTGATAGGCAGTACTAATGAGGTGGCACGGATAGGCGGCACTGATAGACAGCACTAATTAGGGGTCACGGATAGGCGGCACTGATATGCAGCACTGATAGGCGGCACTGATAGGTGACACTGATGATGGGTACTGATAGACGGCACTGACTGGCATCACTTCTGGGCACTGACTGGCGGCACTGACTGGCACAACCCCTGGGCACTGACTGGTGGCACTGACTGGCAGCACTGCTGGGCTGCACTGGTGGGTGGCACTGGTGGGCAGCACTGGTGGGTGGGCACAGGTGGGTGGCACTGGTGGGCACAGGTGGGTGGCACTGGTGGGTGGGCACAGGTGGGTGGCACTGCTGGGCACATGTAGGTGGCACTTCTGGGCACAGGTAGGTGGCACTGCAGAGTGGCACAGGTGGGGGCACTGCTGGGCACAGGTGGGGGCACTGCTGGGCACAGGTGGGGGCACTGCTGGGAACGGGTGGGCGGGGCTAGTGGGCGCACTGCTGGGCGGAACTTGCGGGTGTCACTGCTGGGCACCGATCATCAGGGCACTGATCATCAGTGCCCTGATGATCGGTGCCGATCCCCGCTCTGACAACTGCCGGTTCTCGGCAGTACTTTCCTCACGATCTGACAGCGTGAGGAAAGTGCAGCCGAGAACCGGCACTTGCATTTCCCTGTGATCAGCGTGTCATTGGACACCGCTGATCACGTGGTAAAAGGCCGGTGGGATCGGCCTTTCACCACATCACGTGATCAGCTGTGTCCGTAGGACACAGCGATCACGGAGATCGCCGGGTGCGCGCCCCCTGGGGCGCGCAGGAGAGCGCGTTCTGGGAGGACGTCATATGACGTCCACTCAGAACTGGCCGGCCGCGGTGAAGCCGTCATTCGGCTATGCGCGGTCGGCAAGAAGTTAAGCTGAACCTGCATGCTCACTGTTTGTTACAGCTTTAAATGTTGCCTACCCACTGCCTTATAATTAATTTGTACAGATGCTAATAAATCTCAATGTAAATACCTTTTTTAACTTTTGGACAGTCATGCGACTTTTTCCAAGTGGTCCCATGACTGTAAAGCCCCAGCGAGTGCCTGTGGAGGGCCAACAACGCCACTGACATCATCCCAGCGATCGCAATATCAAAAAAATAGTTAGAATGGGACTTTTGAGGAACACCATTATTCATGAAAATACATCTTTATTTCATCCATATATAAAAAAGGGAGGTATTTCACTAAAATACATCATCAGTTATGTATAAAATGTTGCATTAGGTTTACACAATAAAAGACATTTCACTCACATGGTATATCAAATTCAAGGAGCAATATACAATATAATGGGCCAACGCATTTCCTGGACAAAGTCCACTTCTTTGGAGGTGAGGGCAGAACAAAAGTGGGGCACCCAAAGAAGGTCCACGGTACCCCTCTTGGGTGTCCCCTGTGTTCTTTTCTCCTCTCTTCTATCTCTTATAGTGGGATGCTGATGATAATTATTTTGTGAAATTGTATTAATTGTATTAATTTTGAATATTGTTATTGTTTTAGATAATTGGTGCATGTATTGGTTCCTGAAGAAGTGGACTTTGTCAGGGAAACGCGGCGGGCCATTCTTTTGTATATCGCTCCTTGAATTTGATATACCATATGAATGAAATGTCTTTTATTGTGTAAAGCTGTTGCAACATTTTAGATGTAACTGATGATGTATTTTGGTTAAATACATCCCTTTTTATGTATGGATTAAATAAAGATGCATTTTTATGAATAATGGTGTGCCTCAAAAGTTCCACTCTACTATTTTTTGACATTGCGATAGACTCAGGGATGTGGCATTTTTTCTTTTACTGGATTTTATATCTTAGTTGGATCATCCCAGCGATGTCATCACAATAGCACCCATAGCTAGAAAGCGTTGTCAGCCCTAAAATAATTCAGGGCCCCCAGCCACACAGACAAACACACCCACCTGGAGTTTTATGGTCATGTAACACCGCTGACATCATCCCACCTGCATGCAAAGCTCAAAGGCATTGTCGGCCTTGAAAGAATTCAGTTCCATCAGCCCACTGGGGCAGTTCATGTGGCTGTAAAGCTCCAAGTGAGCGTGTCTCTGGCTCTGGTGGGCCCGAATTCTTTTTGGGTAGGCAACACCTTCAAACTATGGATGCTGGTGGGATGAGGTCTCTGGGATGACAGTAGCGGCTTTGTCAGCCCTCAACAGGCAGATACACTTGACATGGTTTTGCAGTCACATGACCACTCGGAAAAAGTTAGAAACATTTATTTACATGATATTTATCATAAACTGCATGCAGAAAATATGAGTAGTGTGTAGCAGGGCATTAGTAACCAATAGTTACATCTGGTAGGATGTCTGTGGATGTTTTTGCAGGCATCACTAAATGTCACTGTTCGCCTTGGTTTGCTCCTTATGCCATTCTATAAGGCTTCTTTCATGGATAGTCCCATTCAGGAGTTGAAGTGATATAAAGACCTGCTGGTAGGAATTAAAGTGATATTAAAGGCATGACAAACATGTCATACTTACCTTTTCTTTGATCCCCTGCTGGCGCTCCTGGATCTTCCCTCCTGCCAAATGCCCCTAAGCAAGCAGCTTGGTATGGGGGCACCCAAGCAGGCTCGCTCCTGAGTCACTGCTCTGTGTGTCCATTCACACACAGAGCTATGGCTCAGCACCATCCCCTCTCTCTCCTCATTGGCTCACTGGCTGTGAATGACAGCAGTGGGAGCCAATGGCTCTTGTGCACATCACTAGATTGCGGCTTAGGTAAGTATTAGGGGGGCTGGGGTAAAACGCCTTGAGCCTTTACAACCACTTTAAGGCTCTTACATGGGATGCAGAACAAAGAGGCAGCAGCCACATGTGAGCGGTAAGTTTAGAGACATTTATGTAGAGAAACCTTGCTCGGGAGCAGTGGCAGAGAGTAGAATAATGTAGCTACTAAATCAACACTCAGAGTGGAAGGGGAAAATAAGACCCTCTCTGAGAACTTACCCTGGAGTGATATTATGTCCTAGGACACCCAGCAATTGGACAATATGCATAAGAACCCAACATCAATGTTTGCCATTTGCCATATTTTGTTAAACATTCTTTTACCTTATTTCCAGACTGTCCATCTGAAGAAACGAAATGCAGATTTGTTCTTTAAATAGTTAACGAGTCTTTGAATGACAGGGGAGACATCAGGGGTCTAATACATACCTGATGTCTCCAGAAAGAGTACCTGTCACTAGGATTGCCACCTCAACCCTTTAAAACCGGAAACATTATTTACTAAGGTTCTGTGGCTGATTACGGTGGTAATTAAACTCACTTAGCGCCTTATCTGCATTAAATTAGCCCCAGGACCTGTGTAATTCATATGTGTTCGGGTTTAAAGGGATGAGGTGGCAACCCTACCTGTCACCTGCACAAAGCTTCCACAAGATGGCAAGATCTTGTGATGGCAATAAGGTTAAAGTGATTCTAAAGGCTTACTTTTTTTTTAAGTAACAAACATGTCTATACTTACCTGTTGTGTGCAGTGGAGCAGCCCAGATCCTCCTCTTCTTGGGATCTAACCGCCGCTCCTGGCCCATCACTCCTGTCAGGTGCCCTCACAGCAAGCAGCTTGCTATGGGGGCACCTGCTGCTCCATATGTCCATTCAAACACAGAACTAGACCCCACCCCCTCCCTCTTCTCATTGGCTTACTAGCTGTGATTGACAGCAGTGGGAGCCAGCGGCTCCAGCTTCTGTCTCACCCAATAAGGAGATGGAGTCCCGAGATAGCCAAGACTCCAGTGTACATCATTGGATCGGAGGGGGCTTAGGTGAGTATTGGGGGAATGCTGCAGACAGGTCTTTTACCTTCATGCATGAAGGTAAAAAAAACTGATCCCTTACAACCACTTTAAATAAAAAAAAAATTAAAAAGCATAACTTTTTAAACAAAAAAAGAAATAAAAATAATAAAGAAAATGTAAAAGCACCCCTGTCCCTCCCGTGCACACAAGCAAATGCACACATAGGTCCGTTAGCATATTGTTGGTGCTATATACAGTAAATAGCTGTAATAAATAAATAGAATGAATAGATCACTTCACTCATCCATAGGGACCTGCATCTGTTAGCCACGTCGCAGATATTGTACCGTTATCACATTCAAATGCCATTTGTCAGTCCTTTAATCTTTCCACGAAGCTTGACCTGTAATAAAATAAATATTAAGAAAATTACATGAAACAATCCAATGTATTCGTTTGGCGGTTATCTCATTATGGGAAATGTATTAGCATTTTCATGGAATGGTTGTGAGAAAACATGGGAGCTGAGACTGGAAGGTAAATGAATAATTCCCCATGCCAGGATGTCTGGCTGATAATTCCCAGAAGAAAACATTCTTTGTGCTCACATCTATCAACCTTTTGTAACCGGTTTTAGTGGGGTTTAGTTTAGTTTGGCAATCTGTTTGTTTCCAAAGGTGTCTGCACAGATTGAACTAGAGAAAATATTTGTTTTATTAAGGGGCAGCTTAACCTTTCCTTAAATAAAAAAGGTTAAGGTAATCAAAAGGTTATTGCAATCAGACCTTGTATGGTTTGTGTCATTTGTGGAATTTTTTGTAGAAGTCACATAATTCTAAAGTATTTTTAAAGCCAAACTCCGGAAAACTGGAAAATGTTCCTCTGCCTATTGCAAGGGTTAGTTGCTCATTTAGGACTAGGTGACTTATTAGAGAAGATTTTCTTACCTGATCTTCTACTCCCCTGCGCTGCTAGACTAGTCCTCGCACCAGCTCTAGCAGTCTAAGGTCCTAACATCGTCAAGACAAATGCAGGATCAAAGCCCTGCATTGGATGTAATGATGCTGAGGGACAGTCCACCACCAGAGTGTGGGGAGCTCCATCTGCCAGGAGAGTGAAGGGTTAGGTAGGTAAAAGCGCCTCTTCTCTCTGCTAGATTTAACGAGGTGCAGCCCCTCTGCAAGGAATAGTTTTTCAGATTCCTGGAGGGGGGCTTTAATGAAAACTTCCAGGTGTTGATATTTTATGCATAGCTATATTGCCCCAGCTAGGACCAATGTAACTATGTATATACCATAACTGGCTGATGATCCTGGAAACTGGAAATCACTGAAGTAGACACCGCTAATCCATTGCTCTCCACTTGCTTCCAGATCATGTGCCAAGTGACTGCTTTGGTGAATTTTGAACAAAGGAGGTCAATGGTTTAGCACAGGCACCATTCAAAAAATGCTTTGCATTTTCTAAATCAATGCAAAGCATTCTTTGATTGGATGAAGGGATGCAGTGACATCATGGGGTTTATTTACTAAAGCTGGAGAGTCCAAAATCAGACTCCCTTCTGCATAGAAACCAATCAGCTTCCAGGTTTCATTGCCAAAGCTTCATTGAACAAGCTGAGGTTAGAAGCTGATTGGTTTCTATGCAGAAGGGAGTCTGATTTTGGACTCTCCAGCTTTAGTAAATAAACCCCCATGGGTCCTTGAAGCAAGTGGAGATCACTGGAGTAGCGACATCTACTAGAGTGGTCTCTAACTTCCAATAGCATCAGCCAGATATGGTTTAGTCATTGGAACATTGTTTGATCTTCCATGATTTAAGGGTCAAAAAAAGAGGGTGGGCTGCTTTCTATCAGGTGGTGGCACCAGGTGCCGGTTGGTTTAACACATATGCAGTGGTGGATGAAGATAAAAAGATGATATATATCACGGATTTTAAGTTGATTCTATGAGAATATTTTGTATATAGAGTTATTGTAACAGATGCTTTTTATTATGTTATAGATTTACATTGATGTGAACACTTCCTTATGAATTTATCATTTGATAGAAAATTTAAGGGCAGCACCTTATTGCCTGCACAAATGCAGCGTTTTTGGGCAAATGAATAGTACTGATAAGAATACAGCATAGTTAGAGAGTAGAAATGTTTAGCTCACAGGATTTCTTGAAGGATCAGCAGGTTTTTGTTTTGTACTTATTAGGTACTTATTATGTTTACATACATGCATGTAAGAAATCTAAGGCCCCTTTCAAACAGGATGGACCAATCGGCGGATCCGCCTGCTCAACGAGGGATCTCTCCACTGATCCCTGTTGAGCAGGAGGATGACAGGTCGGTGTCCATTCTGCTGCTTCAGAGCGGACACAGACACAGCCCACTGACTTCTATGGGGTGGTCGGATGGAAACGGACCGCTTGTCCATTTCCACCCAACTGTCATTCGATCTGATCAATAAGACGGATGGGGAACGGATCCCCATCCATCTGTTTTTGGCATACAGGATCGGATGCTTGTCCGTTGACACCTGTAGTTCTATAGAGGGCTATTCTGTAGATATAGATGGTCCGATCGGGTCCACCTGAAAATCTGAGAGGTGGACCTGATCGGGCCGACAGTGTGAAAAGGGCCTTAAGGATGTGTACTGTACTTTTGAAACCTTGTATCTATTACCAGCTTCTATCAATATACTGTATATCCATTGGGCAATCATGTTAACTGACTAGGAATGAAATTAAAGAGTGTTCCTGCTTAGTAGTGTAGGTGGAGCATGTGGAGCACAGTGATTGAACATTAGAGTTCTACTTATGCCGGTGCAACTGTGTAGGTCATATCAAACCATAAAAGCACCCAGAGCATTAAATGTGGCTTATCCTGAGAGTTTTGCTTTTAGGGGTAGCAGAGTATTTACCATGAGGCAAACAAGGCATTTGCCTGGGGCAACAACTTTCAGGGGGGCGGCGTTGCCCCCCGGAAGAAGTGACACAAGTGGCTGTGATGTGGACCTGGTGAGGCACTGCCTGAACTCTGCCATGCTCCAATGCTCCGTCAGGAGGCTGTACAATACTGGAGGGTGGCTGGCTGCTTCTTTTATTCCGGTTAAGGTTAGTTCTTGAATTGGGGCGGTGGGCGGCAGTGGCGGAAGCTGGTGGTGGCAACTGAAGAAGTTGCTGGTGGGGGGAACCCCAATTTTAGTATATCCTAGGGCAGCACAAAAAATAAACACACCACTGTTTGGGGGTCAAGGCAGCGACAATTTTATACAGGGAAATAAAGCAATGTATGCATGGGAGAGAAAAAGAGAGGAGCAGGGGATAGGCAGAATACTGTAGTCCGCAGGGGAGAACACAGACAGGGCAGGGCTGATTGCATTGGATTTTAGGGATAAAACACATAGGAATAGATGCATATGAGCAGAACAAAAAATTAATTTTGTTTCATTTTGTATCGATTTTTTAAAGGGACTCTAAAGGCTTTTTTTTTAATAACAGACATGTCTATACTTACCTGCTGTGTGTAATGGTTTTGCACAGAGCAGCTCCAATCCTCCTTTTCTCAGGTTCCCTGCTGACACTCCTGACCCCTCCCTCCTGTCAGGTGCCCCCACAATAAGCAGTTTGCTATGGGGGCACCCGCTGATCCATGTGTCCATTCACACACAGAGCCACCGCTCAGCCCCCCCCCTTCTCATTGGCTCACTATGGGATTGACAGCAGTGGGAGCCAATGGCTCCAACTTCTGTCTCAGCCAATGAGGAGAGGGAGTCTCGGGATAGCCAAGACTCCAGTGCACATTGCTGGATTGAGAGGGGGCTTAGGTGAGTATGGGGGGGGGGCTGGGATGCTGCACAGAGGTTTTTTACCTTCATGCATAGAATGCTTTTTAAAGTGGTACTAAATCCACAACAGTATAATCAGTCTGTATATGCAGTAAAGCATGCTTGTTATACTCTGGAACCTAAGTGGTTAATCCTCTGCATTGTGTAAAAAGGCTGTTTGATGCTGAGTTCTCTGATCCTCCTCTTCTTCCAGTGTCCCTCTCTTATCTCCTTATAAGAGATATCATGTGTAGACACTCTGCACATGCTCTGTTTGGTGTGCATTGCTAGAGAAGTTTTTTTTTCTTGGTTTCTTGGGAGAGTGCATGTGATCAGCACAGTGCCAATCAACACTGTCCAGACAGGGGTTCTGTTTCATCCTAGAGTAGAAAGAACACTCCTCCTACAAGTTTTAACCAGTGCTCTGCTGGACACCGATAGAAATCACAAGACTGCTATATACTGCTGATGAGAAAATGTATTTAGCAGTTTATATTTACTAGAATGCATTTCCATGTTCTGTGTACTGTGGGAGACCAGATATAGTGGATAGAGGGTCCTGGGTTTAGTAACACTTTAAGTTACTAATTTTGTTTTGTTGCATTTGTAACAAAATTCATTTCATTTCATTTTCTTTATTCATTTTTTGAAACAAATTTGTATTCAAATAGCATTCATATAGAAAATATCAAATCAATCCAAATTCATTGTGAAGAATAGCTGGTTCTATTCTATTCAAAATTTGAATTTCGGAAGATGGTTATATTCTTTCTATTTTATTCTATTCTATTCTATTTTTTTTGCTGGGTGCTTCAGCTTAATACAACAACAAAAGTAAGACATGTGGAATATGCATGCAGAAGTCAGAGCTGAAAAGAGCTGAATGTGAGATGTGCATGGGGGATGCAGAGGTAAGCAGCTATGGAAGAAGGCTGAACTCTGCACTCTGTGTGTAGCACACCCCTGAACTCTGCACTCTGTGTGCAGCACACCCCTGAACTCTGCACTCTGTATGCAGCACACCCCTGAACTCTGCACTCTGTATGCAGCACACCCCTGAACTCTGCACTCTGTATGCAGCACACCCCTGAACTCTGCACTCTGTATGCAGCACACCCCTGAACTCTGCACTCTGTGTGTAGCACACCCCTGAACTCTGCACTCTGTGTGTAGCACACCCCTGAACTCTGCACTCTGTGTGTAGCACACCCCTGAACTCTGCACTATTTGTGTAGCACACCCTTGAACTCTGCACTCTGTATGCAGCACACCCCTGAACTCTGCACTCTGTATGCAGCACACCCCTGAACTCTGCACTATGTGTGTAGCACACCCCTGAACTCTGCACTTTGTATGCAGAGTACCCCTGAACTCTGCACTCTGTGTGTAGCACACCCCTGAACTCTGCACTCTGTATGCAGCACACCCCTGAACTCTGCACTCTGTGTGTAGCACACCCCTGAACTCTGCACTCTGTGTGTAGCACACCCCTGAACTCTGCACTCTGTGTGTAGCACACCCCTGAACTCTGCACTCTGTGTGTAGCACACCCCTGAACTCTGCACTCTGTGTGCAGCACACCCCTGAACTCTGCACTCTGTATGCAGCACACCCCTGAACTCTGCACTCTGTATGCAGCACACCCCTGAACTCTGCACTCTGTATGCAGCACACCCCTGAACTATGCACTATGTGTGTAGCACACCCCTGAACTCTGCACTTTGTATGCAGAGTACCCCTGAACTCTGCACTCTGTGTGTAGCACACCCCTGAACTCTGCACTCTGTATGCAGTGTACCCCTGAACTCTGCACTCTGTGTGTAGCACATCCCTGAACTCTGTACTATGTATATAGTGCACCATCAAACTCTGCATATAGCACTTCTGTATTCTGCACTGTGTGTGTAAACCCCCCCCCCAAAAAAAAACTTTTCACTCTGTACGTAATGCCCTCCTGGTATTTAATGCCCCTTTAATACCCTCCCACTGTGAGTTAAATTTGGCCACACCCACTATTTGATGTGCTTTGGAGAGTTTGTGTGTGGGGGGGTGGGGGCCAGGTGGTCATTGGGTTTTTGGAAGGTTGTAGTTGAGTTCCTGCACCTATTTTATGAGAAAAAAAAGCCCTGGCTGTGCTATTCAGCTTCTAACTTCAGCTTGTTCAGTTAACCTTTGACAATAAGACCTGGAAGCTGATTGGTTTCGCTGCACCAAATGTTGCACTCTCCAGGTTTAGTTAATTACCCCTTCATAGTCAAATTCAGTAAATCAATGAGAAAGTGCATACAAAGGCTGTTGAGACAGAAGGCTCACTATCACTGAAGAAAAAGGAAACCATCTATTATTATTATTATTATTATACAGGATTAATATAGTTTGCAACAGTTTGCGCAGCGCTTTACAAAATGAAGGTAGACATTACAGTTACAATACAATTGGTACAAGAGGAAACAGAGGGCTCTGCCCGTTAGAGCTTACAATCTAGGAGGAAGGGTTGAGTGATACAAAAGGTAAGGTAGTTAAAATCAGGATAGGCTTCTTTAAAGAGAAGGGTTTTCAGGGATCGTCTAAAGGTGGATAGATTAGGACATAGTCAGACAGATTGGGGTAGGGAGTTTCATAGTATGGGAGAAACTTGGGAGAAGTCCTGGAGGCGAGCATGGGAGGACATACATTAAATAGTGAAGCGCTCCCAAATTATCTAAAACAATTCCCACTGTGTATAACTAAATTACCAACTGAACTTAAAAAGATCAATATTGTACGGTGATAAAAAACTTAAAATACATAAACACCTCTCATATATATCGATTACTCTTGCCTTTTGAAAAAACTGTGATAAAAAACCATAATAAATCCTCAAATATCAGTGATACATCACTTAACATAATAATACATAATAAATTGTGACAAATCGTGATAAGTGTGAAGAACCTATAAATCAAAAACAGTGATTCTGTAACAAATAATGTAATACATATATCCTGTGATAAACCTATAGCAAAATGAAATTGGATTGCTACTTGATACTGTGATAAACAAATGAACTCAGTGTCCAAAAAAACTCAAAAAGTCCATGCAAAATTTGTGAAAAACACTCTGTGATCTCCACTTCTAGTGCTCAAAAGGAATCCTCCAAAGGCCGAAATGCCTGCTCACCTCCCCTCCTCGACCCACACAGGGCCACCAGGCAAAAACTCCCCTCAAAGGCAATCCTTTCCTCCAAATAGCTCAGCAGGGGACCTCTGGACTTCCACTCCTCCTCCTCTCACCTCGTCATATAGGACACAAACAAAAAGCTTCCCATAGTATAATACCGTTTATTTAGGAGTAATTCGGCATAACAAACTTATTCCCACTCACATGTAGTCTTTGAATACAGCGCTTTCCACCTCACATCATGGGTGTATTCTCATTCACATACAGGGAGGGAAACAAATATGGCCGCTACGTCCGGACAAACGTTCCCACGTGATTGCCTTTGAGGGGAGTTTTTGCCTGGTGGCCCTGTGTGGGTCGAGGAGGGGAGGTGAGCAGGCATTTCAGCCTTTGGAGGATTCCTTTTGAGCACTAGAAGTGGAGATCACAGAGTGTTTTTCACAAATTTTGCATGGACTTTTTGAGTTTTTTTGGACACTGAGTTCATTTGTTTATCACAGTATCAAGTAGCAATCCAATTTCATTTTGCTATAGGTTTATCACAGGATATATGTATTACATTATTTGTTACAGAATCACTGTTTTTGATTTATAGGTTCTTCACACTTATCACGATTTGTCACAATTTATTATGTATTATTATGTTAAGTGATGTATCACTGATATTTGAGGATTTATTATGGTTTTTTATCACAGTTTTTTCAAAAGGCAAGAGTAATCGATATATATGAGAGGTGTTTATGTATTTTAAGTTTTTTATCACCGTACAATATTGATCTTTTTAAGTTCAGTTGGTAATTTAGTTATACACAGTGGGAATTGTTTTAGATAATTTGGGAGCGCTTCACTATTTAATGTATGTTATCTATGACTCATTGGTTGAGGTTGAGTGATTGCAGCTAGTAGTTAGGGACCTACCCATACGAAGCGCAGGAGGATACCCCCTCAGAGCATGGGAGGAGGTGTCACGGGAAACAGAGAGCAGAAGTTCTTGGGAGGATTAAAGAGAGCGGTTTGGTTGATATTTTGAGACCAGGTTGGTAATATAGCTGGGGGCAGAGTTGTGGATGGCTTTGTAAGTTGTTAGTATTTAGAATTTTATTCGTTGGGCGAGTGGAAGCCAGTGGAGGGATTGGCAGAGAGGGGTAGCAGACACTGAATGGTTGGTAAAGTGGATGAGTCTTGCAGCAGTGTTCATGATGGGCTGGAGGGGGGATAGCCTATGTAAAGGTAAGCCAATGAGGAGGGAGTTGCAGTAGTTTAGGCGAGAGATAACCAGGGAGTGAATTAGGAGCTTTGTGGTGTCATTGGTTAAAAAGGGGCATATTCAGGAGATGTTGCGGAGATTGAGGCGGCATAATTTGGACAGGGATTGGATGTGGGCCTGAAAGGATAGTTCAGAATCCAGGGTTACCCCTAGCACCCTGGAATGCGGGGATGGGTTGATAGTGGTGCTATTGATCCTGACCGAGAAATCAGGGGAAGAGGCTTGTGGGGGAGGAAATATTATGAGCTCAGTTTTGGATATCTATCCTTTCTTATTTGTTGGTTTGCACAGTTAAAAAGGTGCGCACATTGTAAGCATAGCCCATGCTGCTTCTAACAATGTGCTTCAGCATTACATTTTTCTAAACTATTCACAAAGACACATTGGGGTGGAACTGGAACAAAAGGGCTTTATTGTTCAGGTGTGATCATGGCAGCTTGATGTAGGAATACTGCCATGGTTACATTAAAGTGTATCTAACCCAAAACAAAAATGTACTGTAATATATTGTAACTTACAAGACCATATATTTGGTGGCTGCATTAGTTTCTCTCCTTCTCGTTACTTAGGGGTCATTCCATTGGGTGCTCAGCTCTGTGTAGCATGCAGAGCTGTTTTTTACTACTGTTTTGTTGCATGCAGGCAGCCTATAAGAATGGGTATGCATCAGCTGACTCGCCCACACAGTTGAGTGTGACATGTATGTGGGGAAAGATGCACAGACCCAGGCACAGAGCATGTGCATCTTGGTCTGTACACCTGTCTATGCATACCTGTCAAATTTGGTTGTACGGTTGACGCATACCCATTTACTTGCTATGGGCTGCATGCACAGAGCTCAGTGATGGTTTAAACAAAACTATTCCCAACATAAAAAATGGGATTTTTAGGTACATTAATAATAGCTATTTAAAATATTGAAATTTCAATATTGAAATATTGATTTATAAAACAGTGCACTATAACTATATAATTATATAAAAGGAGTGCAAGCATACCAGCTCTAAATTAGATCCAGCCATACTTAGACTATAAAGATAATACAAATCCAAAGAGTATAATTGGGGGACTTCTATTGGACGAATAAACACCTTGATGTGTTTTGTGGATAATCCATTTCTTTGGGAGGAATTTTGAGGGGAATCCACTCTTAAAAATGAACCCATTTATGGGTGGGCCAAAAATAGGGTGACCCCAGAAGCGATAAAAGACAAGTAAAAGGTAAGTATGTCAACGGTAAAAAAAACAAATTACAGCATTGAGATGTCACCAGTGGTGTCTCTGAGAAACATAAAAAGCCAATGCTGAATATCAGTTTTGGTGGACTGGCTCTGTAATACCATTTCCTGCCCCTTAATTAGACTAAAGTTTTTAAAACAGACTTCTTAAAGCAAATCGCCATTCCAATAACACAGAATACAACATCTCATGATTATAAACATGCCTGCTGAAGATTTTCAAGGTTCAGCCTTTGATGGTAATTGAGTGAACGTGTTTGAGGTTAATATCTCATGTTTTTGCATGTGGCAAAGAAGTGTAGACTGTCCACCAAGTAATTCCCCAATGCTGCTGCAACCTTTTCATTTCTGAATCTTACATCGTGTTTCCTGCAGTGTGTATAATGTGTAACAAATCTTCAGTTCCTGTCCACAACAGAACACCATGTTCTGATGTTACACTGATAAACCAAATATGCTTTCTAAGGGCTACGTTCAGCAAAAAACAACGTTGCACATGGCAGTAAGTGGTGCATTTGAAGGTTTTTGATTTTGCGAGATCACAATTCTGCCATGTTAGTGGGTGCTCGGACAAGCAGATAGGCACAGTCTGAAAAGCAGCAATATTATTCAACCACAACTACATTTGTTCCTCTCTAAAAGTCTGGTGTCATATCTTCATCTGGCTTCATATGTGTCTAAGTGAATTAAACATTGAGATCTTCTCAACAAACCTAGTGGCTCTTCAATTTTTTTTATCAGCCTTCCTAAAACCAGGGTGCAATGGAACTCTATGGTTCCTCCAGAGGCTGCTAGGGGTTCCTTGAGCAATGACCATTTTCTTTCTCTCAGGTAAGTAACCATTTACACCAATGATTTTTTAGCTATCTGTAAGGGGGCATTCTTCCCACTGACCACCAGGAGCTCTCTTCCTTCTGACAGCCATGATAATGTACTGTGAGATGTAATTATTAGCAGGGGTTTCCTGGGACTCAGCGGTTCCCAGATGTTAAATAGTTTGAGAAAGACAGAGGTGCATACTGCACTCTCTGTAAGGTACAATAGGAGAAACCTTTAAAGTGGGACTGAGTCCACATTGCAACGGGTGCAGTAGTTGGTGAATAGCCATCTAAAGTTAAAACTGTCATGGGAGAAATTTAGGGCTACCATTGCTGATGCTCATTAAAGAGGTTGAAAAGCTTGGCTCCTCCTCTCCAAAGCTTGGTTCTTCTCCAAGTGCCCCCTAGCAAGATGCTTGCTATGGGGGCATTCATGTGGGCTCGAGCCCAATCCGGGCTGTGTGCATCTATACACACAGAGTGGTTCGGTCCTGCCCCCCTACCCTTGATTGACAGCAGCAGGAGCCAATTTCTCTCACTGCTACCTCTCTGTCCTGTGAATGCAGGGAAAGAGGAGAGACCCCATAGAGATAGGCACAGCACTGGATCGAGTGAGGATTTAGAAGGGTGGGGGGGTCAAACAATGGGAATTTTTTTAGCTTAATGCAGGTAATGCATGAAGGTAAAAAATATTTTATCCTTTACAACCACTTTAAATTTATTGGCATACCTGTCAGTTGAACCCTCCTGGAAACCTGGCCAGAAAACTCCCAGTAGCAGTAAGCCCAGTAGCAGTAGCAATCCCTACATTACACCTTGTTGCTAGGATCTGAAAACAATTGGATGCTCATTTCCAGCATGACAGAAGCAAAAGACAATGTTTTCCACGTAACAACAAGGCAGCGTGTTGGGTTTCCTAACTGGGAGTTTTCCACCCGGTTTCCAGGGGGCCCAAATGCCTGCAGGGTGCTTTATTTTCAGGGCTAGTTCACACTAGATGCAGTTCAGTGCACTTTTTTCTGCATCAAAATTGCATGCACAGTGTTTTCCATGTATTCCAATGGCCCTGGTTCACACTAGTGCAGCCAGTTCTAGTCAGTTTCCAGTGCAGAACAAAAAGTAGAACATGCTGCATTTTTTCTGCACAGAACCATAATGGAACATAGCAAACTGTATCAAAACTGCAAAACTGTGTGTGGTGTGAACTGTAAGCAAAAACGTATCCGGAATGCATCCGGAGTGCATTTTTGTAGTGTGAACTGGCCCTTAATGCATCTGTATCAGTAAATAAAAGCCCAGTTCTGAATGTTTTTTCCCTGAACTAATGAGCAGGGAAACAAAAAAAACGCACAAATGCACCTTTAAAAAGTACCATGCAAGCTGTACTACAGTACTATGCCTTACAAAAAAACGTATTACTGTATATACATAAGTATAAGGTAAGGTAAAAGGATAGAAATTTGGCAATCAAAGTAATTTAAAGCGGAACTGAACTGAATTCAAAAAGTCTTCTCTTTGCTGCAGGCTCTGACTTGAGTAAGCAAAGCCCTGCCTCTACTAGGATGGTCTGCGCCACATGAAGACATAGTGCAGAACAAGGTATGGTGAGTCAGTAATGGGTGAAGATCAGTTACAGGGAAATTCTATATTGGGGACTACTAGTTGTTTTTCTACCTTTTTAAGGCAAGGTTAAAGTGTTACTAAACCCACAACAGTAAAATCAGTCTGTATATGCAGTAGCGCGTGCTTGTTATACTCACTGTGGAACCTAAGAGGTTAATCCTCTGCATTGTGTAAAAAGGCTGTTTGATCCTTTCTTCCATGTTCCTCCCCTTTTCAAGTGACCACCACTTATCTCCAGAAGACTGAATCGTAGGCATGCACATGCTCAGTTTGGTGTGTACCGCTAGAGAGGGGGGTTTTTTTTTTTGGAAGAGTGCATGTGATCAGCACAGGGCCAATCAGCACTCAGAGGTCAGGGGATTTCCATCCTCCAAGAGCAGAAAGAAAATTCCTCCTACGAGCTTTAACCAGTGCTCTGCTGGACATTGATAGAAGTCACAAGACTGTGCTGTAACTGCTGATGAGAAAAGGTATTTAGTTTATATTTACTAAAATAATTGCACTTCCATGTTCTGTGTACTGTGGGAGACCAGATATAGTGGATGCAGGGTCCTGGGTTTTGTAACACTTTAAGGTGATTAACATAAAAAAGTTTTATTGTAACCAAAACATTTTTATATCAATGTTCCTAGAAAAGTATCACAAATGATTTATTTACTGTGCTTATGACTATGATTACTTTACTAGCATTATGTGTATAAATATATATATATATATATATATATATATACACACACACTGTATATTCTGTATATTCATTCATATATACAGTGTGTGTGTGTTTGTATATATACAAAGCAATCATTTGAAAGATTTTAGGTTCTATTTAAATATCCTTTTATCAGCGGTAGTGTATATATTATATGTCAAGTCCCCGCATAACCCAACAGTATGTCAATTATATATCCATTTGTTATCTTAAAAGCAAAAATTATAATTAGCCTTCCAGGTTTTTTGTGTTCTGTAACAATAAAAAAGACATAAAATAATTATAACTCATTTGAGGGAACATTAGAAAAAGAACAATTATGAGGATCCCATGGAGAAACATTGTGGTGGAGACAGAATAATTTATTATATTTACCCAAAAATATCCTCTATAAATTACCATGTAGATGTATTTCTTCTCGGTTAAACATAAATAAGCAGAATTTGCATTGTGTATTCATAAAAATAAAGCACTGTGAAATTTGACCTACAAGCCAGTCACGTTAAGCTCAATGAGAACATTTACCAATAAAGGATTGTAAAGTGTTCCTCCAACTCTCAAAACGGATATGGGGCTCAATTCACTGATCTATAACATGTTATTTGCTCAGAAATCATTCTTTTTATCCATGTGACTCTTTTTTTGAGCATTCATTGGTTGTCAATATAGCCAATGACACTCATTACTTCTTAGCGCCCCTTCACACCATTGCACTGTGGTAATGCATGTTACACATGTTGATGCATTGTGGTGCTGTTCACTTTGAAAGGCACCCTGATGTACCTTCACTATGTACCATACCTACGTTGCAGTGTACCATAAAACACAGTAACACAATACCATACAATGCTTTAAAAGAAAAAAAAAAATTTCCTACTCTGGTGCCTTGACAGCCCATTCAAATCAAAGGGCTACCTATACAAATTGAACATTAATGCACAACGTGATGCCTGTTATTACACCACAGCAAAGATAACAGGTGTGAAGCCAACCTGCTGTGACCCCAAAGTTGTGCAACTTGCTTGTGACTTCCTTGCCGCTTGCTTGCAACTTACTTTTGTGATATAACATTGCAGTCTATGGACTCAAGTTGCACCAAAGTCGCAGAAAAGTAGTGCATGAACCTTTTTTTTGTCGTGACTTGGTTCACATTCATTAAGATGGCACCCATTGAAATTATTGTGTTTTTACTTCTCATGCGATTTTATGTGTCACAGTTCGCATGATAAGTCGCAGTAGCGTGAACTGGGACTAAGTGAATTGACCTAAAATAAAAAAAGGCAGGAATTCAGCACTAATGCTCAGGTTAGTTATGTTCTTAACACCCGGATTCTTCTATGTACATGAAGTTGACGAGACCAGATGGATGCAGTAAAGGTGAGAATCCTTAAAAAGACTCGACTTCAACACAATTGTACATATAAATAAACTCTGTCCCTAATAAAAAAAAATCTCCTGCCTCCCTCTTCCAAGCACAGTTCTGATGTAGAGAAACAGAAGGGTGAAGGTTCTTCTGCTACCGACACTTCTGGGAGTGTCAGTCTGCTGTATCCTATGTAGCTCTCACTGGTTCCTCCCATTGACCACCACATCACTAGAGCACATGGATGTAGAGGTTGGTGGGAGGAGCCAGTGGGGAACACAGGTGATTGGCTCAGGTGACAAAGTATTGGTTTATTCAAAAATGTCCACCAGCAGTTCTTCTTGATCAGAGCAACATTTGGCAGTGTTGGCAGGAGAAGTGAGCATTTACATTTGTTTTTACAAGGGTGAGGTGTCATTTCAAAGTTAATTTTTGGGCCTATTTCTAAAAACTAAACCTTGGAAAAAGTCAAGTATTTAACAGTTGAATGAAAAGGGGTGGGACTTGCCAGTCGGGGTTACAAAGTAATTTCAGCTTGAGCAGAAGCCCAGGCCCCCATACAGTCTGGGCCTATTATCTGAGGTGATTCCACTGAGATGCAATGATGGAATTGAAGACTATGCAGCTTGCATTTGGGTGTCTGGCACTATACTTGCAATTGGTCAGGTCAGGTTCTCTTTAAAGATAATCTGTCCTTAAAAGAAGCAAATAAACAAAGGAGCTGACTTCTGTTTACAGAAATGTCACTTTCTTAGCTTTCATGCCGAACCCTTGTCATTAAATAAAAAAAGTAGAACAATTATGAAGATAAGGACTTACACTACTGAAATTTCTCTAATTTTCATGCTCTAGTCTTCATACTTGCTCAGGGTCAGTGATCCAGAATGTTTTGAAGCCAGTGGGTCTGCATACCAGCCAGGCATTTAGCATTTCGAGAATGTGTTTGTAGAGCCCTATTGTAGCCCACATTTGGGGTCATGGTTATCTTCTACTTTGTCACCTCTGGGGGTCCTCACATTCCTCCCACTTAGGACTATTGGTAGCAAGGAGAGATGAAGTAAAGGGGAATCTAGCAATGAGTAGGGGGTAGTGAGAGGAAAACTGTGTACCTTGGCCCTCATGGGAGCTCTAGGGCTTGCACAACACAAAAAATGCAAAGTAAATGGAAACCACCTTTAGGGGAATACCATCTAATTTTCCTCCAGTGTGTCCTGCCACTCGAAAGTGTACCCTGAAAGTGTTTAGAGTACTGAACGTGAGCAGCTATGTTATGTGGGACCATGCTTAAACTGGACTGTTAATAAATAGGTTGAAATGGATTGCTCATTGCATGTCTGCAAAGTAAAGAAAAGTTTCAGAGAGGAGTGTAATGATTGGCTCAGACAGTGAATTGGTGGTGATCGGGAGCAAGAGGCTGGCCTGGATGTGGTAACAGGTCTTCTACCTGCACCATGCGCCTTGTACCCCCTGACCTTGGCATAACTGGGTTGGGTATTTGGGGCAACCCCAATGGACCGGACCAGCATCTACGAGTTCAGGGCCCCTTACAACTGTTGCTATAGAAAGTGATAATTCCCTGACAAGGTTTTTTTAGCTGAACAGCATGGAGCCAAGGCTTATTGGCTGAAGAGTGTGGAGCTGCAGCAGTATAACTGGGTTTCCTGACCCAGCACCACTGCATTCTATCTACTGTAGGCCCTGGGTGGGTAATGGAGAAACAACGAACCACCAGGATGCACCACACTATATTTTTGTCACGTCAGGTTTAGTTTAAACTACACCTTGTAACGGAGTCAGTGTCTCGTTTAGGGTGGGCTACACCCTGTCACCAGCATTCCGGGGTGGGCTACCTCTACCTATTTATGGTATAAAAAGTGGGGGAGATGCCACTAGAGGAGCAGTGCATGAGAAGATATAGCCATGAAGGGCACCTGTGTGTGGTGGTAACATAGCTATGTGTTTTGTCCTTTGTGAATACAAATTTGGGCCTGTTAAATGTACCTCAAAGTGAATACTGGCAGCCAACCCTTCTATACAGGGTAAAGTGATCTTCTGGAGTCCTGTTGCACTGCTAGTTGGATTTTCTAAAGGAACAACATTTATGTAAGGCAAAAAGAAAGCTCAGGCCAGAAATTCCATTATTGGATGAACTTGGATGTGTATTACGCCTAATAAGGGTTAATACACCTTGAGGGGCCAAAAGTATGACTTGGGTAAGAGACCAGTATAAGTTCCTGATGGCCCTGTGGAAGAGTTCCTCTGCAGATGGGAAGAATAGGTAACTCAACCCTTTTGTGTTTTGGGGTTCTAAAGGGGGTCCCCTGGAGCAGGAACTGGCTTAACAACTTGGGGATAAGGGGCCCTCTTACAACCTGCTATGAAAGCAACATATAGGTTGCCTTTTCTAACCTTCATAATGGCAGCCAACATATTTCAAGTTCCCTTTACAAATGAGGAAAGAAAGGTAATTACTGAGGAAATGTAGAATGTGAAGTATAGTATTCTGAAAAAGAACACTGGATTTAATCATGTGGAGCGATGGGAAGTAACGGTTGATTTGGCCGGCATACTGAGGGAGCAGGGCAGACCTGGTACCGGGGTCAGACCTGAGAGGTATTGCAGCAATGAATGACAAGCTCCCGCTGCACTCTCTGTCACTTAGCAGGTTCGAATATTCACTCTGCTGTGCTGTTTTCATAGACTTTCGCCAGGGATTTCTAGGTCTGTCTGGGGTCACTCCAGTTTTGTCCCGCAGCAGACACATTTACAGCTGCAGACAGGCTGCCCCGATGACAGATTCAGAATTCTCTTATACCCCAGAGAGCGAACTCTTTGTCTTTATAGGTACTCAACAAACAGAAATCAGCCATTTTATCCTTAAAGGGAGAATATGGGTTTTAAATTCATTTATTTTTCTGAAAATTTACAAGTATATAAACAGCTCATATAAAGTCTTTATTTCACAAATATCAGACTATAGGCACTGACTTTATGTTTTCTGGCAGACTTTGTTATGGCCCGTTCACAACAAGCATGTGTTAGAACGCACATTCATTAGCACACGCTTTTCACGTGTTAAGGCGCATTGGATAGCCTATTTATTTTGAACTGGCCCACAGTGCATCCCAACACACAACAAATAGGCTCTGCAATATTTTTTTACAGCATGGCACTCTGTAAGGCCTGATTCATAGGGGTGCACTTGAGTATACAAATTGGGACCAGCGGCTGTGTCTGTACAGCTGCTGCATCTCAATAGACATGAATGGGTCTGCCTGCATGCCGATGCATGGAACACCTGTGCATCCCGTGCAGGCATAGAAGGCCCTTTCCACAGATGTACGCTTAAGGCCTCATGCACACTGGATGTTTGGGCATCTCTCATAAATGCCTTTGATGCGTGTAAATGCATGTACCAGGTTTAGCCACGTTGAGGCATGTCAATAATAATTTATTCTGGCAATTGAAATGAATTAATGCTTAAAGCGGAGCTCCACCCAAAAGGGAAAGTTCCACTTTAAAGATTGGTCCCTCACTCCCCATTAAGGATTGGTACCTTTGGGGAGTGGGGGGGGAGCGGGTACCCGAAATTGACAGGTACCCGCTCCCACTTCCGCTGTGATCGCCTAGGCAGCATCATACACAGAGGTCAATGCAAGTCGCACACGAAATTGCCAAAAATAGTGCAGGATTCCTTTTCAAAATAGGTCGGAGTTGGTTTTGAACAGTTCCATAGGCACAAATAGGGTGCAATTTGTCATGGGATTCTGAACCGTCAAAGCACATGACAAATCGCATTGGTGTGAACTAGGACTTAACCACTTCCCGACCGGCCATTGCATATAAACGGCCGGACGGTGGCAGTGCAGGGTCGGGTGGCTGTTTATAAACGGCCTCCCCGCACCCTGCTTGTACGCACTCCTTGGCAGCACGCAGCACCGCGATCCGGTGCCCGCTGTGTCCTCCGGACACAGTGAAACACCGATTGTCGGACGGGACCTCTGTGCAAGGTCCCGATCATGTGATCACTGATTGGCCAATCAGTGATCACATGCAAAGTAGTAAGCAAGATGTCACTTGTGACATCATTGCTTACTACGTGTGAAATCTGTGAATGATCACAGAGGTCACATGGTACAAGGCTATTCACAACAGCCTTGTACCATGTGACAAGCTGTGACCAATCACAGCTCACTCAGTAGTTCTCAATGGCTGCAAGAATGCAGACAGAGAGAAAGAGAAATGATTGCTTTTACATCCTATATGGGTGTAAAAGCAATCAGTGTAAAAAAAAAAAAAAAATCTTCATCACCCCCCACAAGTAGTACAGTGTCACCATGGTAACACTGTACTGCTAGGGTGACAGTATGTAAAATAAATAAATAAATAAATATAAAAAATAATATAAAAAAATAAAATAAAAATGTAAAAAAAAATGTTTAAAAATTATAATTTTTGGTTATAAACTAATTTGGATTTTTTTTTTTTTACTAAAGAGATAACGGAATAAATTTTGGCTAAGATTTATGATGAAATATTATTTATTTGCAAAATTTTATAAAAATAAACACTTTTTTTCAAAATTTTTGAACTTTTTCATTTACATAGCAAAAAAAATAAAAATCCCAGCGGTGAATAAATACCACCAAAATAAAGCTTTATCTGTCTCAAAAAAATGGTAAAAAATTCATTTGGGTACAGTGTTGCATGACCGCGCAATTGTCATTCAAAGTGTGAGAGCGCTGAAAGCTGAAAATTGCCCTGGACAGGAAGGGGGTAAAAGTGTCCGGTCTCGAAGTGGTTAATACGGAACTAAGTTGAAAAACATTTGCATTTTCACAACATTTATGGTATTTGTAAGGGGGCAAGAATAGAGCGAGGGGGTGGGACAGTGTGACTTCAGAAAGTTGGAGTTACTTCACCAGGTGCTAAAGAGAGAAGATGCCAGACAAGGTGGATTACTAGAATAGATTGAAAGACTGCCATAATTACATTATGGCAATTGCTTAAGGGAGAATTCCATTTTCATAAAAAAAAAAAAAAAGAAATAATATGGCATATACAGTTGTAGCTCCCCTCTAATTAGCTAGGAAGAGCTAGATAGGTTTTTAAGCTAGAGGCTGGATAGCAGACTGGTGTGAGTCAATATGGGATAAGTTAGCCAGGTTCACTTTAGATTGGGGCTGAGGGCTCTGCAGGTCAGTTCCCTGATACCTCCCCCTGCTCTAGATGCTTGAGAAGTTTCTAGAAGACAGTGTTTGGGGGGTGAGGAGGGGCTGATCTGCATACTCAGGGGATGTTGACTAATCCCCAAGCAGGAGGCTTGGCATGGGGCCAGGACAGCCCTTAAATATGGTTGAGCCTGATCAGCGGGAGTAGTGTCAGGTGGAAGATGAAATGAAGGCTGGAGTGTGGAGCCTGTGAGAGGGTCCAGGAGAGGGGCCTACCTGCAGGTAGGAGCTGGAAGGGAGGATCTCTCAGCCTTAACCATCATGAGAGGACAGCCTAGGAAGCAGGGAAGGAGCCAGCCCAGCATAAGGCCATAAGACAGCCACCAATCCACAAGCTTGAAGGAGAGGACTGAATGAGTAATCCCACACACCCTGGGACAGATAAGGGGAGAGGGCATTCTGGTGGGAAACCTGACTAGCCCCCATTTGGGACTGCTGAAGTGGCAGGTTCTGGGCCCCTTTGCTCAGGGATTCCCTCAGGCAGCTAGTTGAAGTGGAGAATTTATCTGGGATCTGAGGTGGTACACCAGGAGGGCTGGAGAGCTCTCCAAGAAGAGAATCTTTGTTTGTGGACTTGTACGTAGTTGCTAAGGAGTTTGTCCTCAAGTTGCAGTTTCTTTGGACTTCCCATACGCCCCTCAACCCTATCCACGTTCAATACCCCTTAATAAAACAAAAAAAAGCAAGCTCAAGGACTGTTTACTGTCTCCAGTGTGCAAGGTCTGAAGAAAATGCATTTTGCAGGACTATAGGGGAACCAAGAACTCAGCAACTCCAAAGGGGGTAGTACTACACAATAGGTACACAAGCAATGTGTAATTTAATGTCATTACCTTTTTGTTTCAACCTGAAATCACTGTAATTTTCTAAAAATGTTCAATTCAATGCAATGTGGCAAAAATATAATTTTCAGTTTGTGTGATTGTCTCACTGATTTTCCCCAGAAGTCTGCGCTAAATTTAACATTTAGGCACCCTCTGCAATAGGATTTTCATTTATGACAACATACTCACTAAGGGTTAACTACTAAATGGATAAAGACAGTTTTACTCAATAAAACACTGAAAGTGCACCAGGTGGTTTTAATGAACTAGACCATCCAATTAAGAAATCAATGTGGAAAAGACTTGCTGAAGACTTGGAAAAAAAAATAGCTTGTTCGTTAGTGCCTATTTACATAGGAATGGTACAGCACACCGGACTCCCTGTGCGATTTAGTGCAATGTCATTTTAAGCCCATTCATTTGTACTGGTTTTTAGTGTTTTTTGCAGAAATGCACTACAGTCCATTTAACATGGTTTTTTATGAAACATGTTCACATCTATGTTTTTTTTGAGCTGCTGTGCTTTTGGAAAGGGTCAGGAACTTTTTTAACAGCAAAAAGCAGCGTTTTTGCTACAATGGAGTTCAATGGAGAATCTGCTGAAATGTATGGTAGTGCGTTTTTGCCACGTTTTGCATTTTTATTCTGCCCAGCAACCAAAAAAATTTAATTTTAATTAAAAAAAAGGAGCTGAAGGCAAATGCAAAACAAACTGCAAAAACACTGGAGAAAGCATTAAACGCAAAATGTGAACCAAGTATTAAAAAAGCACTGTAATTGTATTGCATGGTACTGCAGTAGCATACAATCTGGTGCAGACAAACACAGTGCGTTTGCAATATGTTTTTGGGGTTTTGCTAGGATTACATTGACACCCGCAGCAGATCATACACCCAGCGCATTTTAATGCAGTTTGGGAAGCACGCATGGAACCTGGGTTTCCCGCACGAGGTTGCAGTGTGAATAGGTGCTAAGGATTAGGTACTTCTAAAAGGATAAGGACACTGCAGTTTTACTCATTAAGCCCTGGTTCACACTAATGCTGTGCTGAAATACAGCAAATCCTGTGCGTTTCCCGAACCGCATTGCAATCGCACAGCGTCCATGAGATCTGGTACGGGTGTCAATGTTAAATTAACGACATCCTGAAACAGATCGCAAAACGCAATGCGATTACCAGAATTCGCATTTCATGGGTGTGAACACCTGTGCGATGCGAATCAGGTGTGGGGGAAAAAAGGGTTCTGCGCCTTTTTAGTGCGGATGCGATTTTATCCATACAAAATGTATGGCTCAAATTGCACCGCACAGACATCACATGTGATTTGTAGAGGAATGCGGTGTGGTTCCTGTGCAGATCACATGCGATGTGACGCACCCCAATTAGTGTGAACCAAGGCTGAAACACCGAGAGTGCACCAGGTGATTATAATGAACCAGACCCTCCAATTAAGGAATCAGTCTGTGAAAGATTTGGTAAAACAACAGCATTTTCTTGTTAGGACAATAAAAGGTAAGACAAGGATTTGCTAAAATTTGTATATTGATCACCCAGAGAGAATTGTTTTTTTTTCCTCAAAAAAAGCTGAGTTACACTTTAGAAGACCCATTGCAGATTTTGACCTGCTATAGTCATAGCAAACCATGTCTCTCCTAGGGAGTCCAGCACAGCATGTCTACAAAATCATTTATGCAAGCAGCAACAAGTAAAATTAAAAATACTTATGACCCGGCTTTCAGCCATTTCCTGGAGTCACCAGTGATATCATTGGGGGAGATTTACGAATGCAGGCAATAGATGGGTCGAAAATCGGCCAATTTGTGCACCGTTAATGGGTTAATTGGTCAACCGTTTTTCTGGATTTTGTCAGATTTTTTGATCGGTAAAGTTGGAAAAAAATCGGCCGATTTTGCCGATCGGCTGATTTTTACAGATAAAAATTCTGCGCATGAGCCGTGACCTGCAAGAAGCAGAAGAGGAAGAAGAAGAAGAGAAAGAAGAAGAGGAAGAAGAAGAAGAAGAAAAGAAAGAAGAGGAAGAGAAAGAAGAGGAAGAGATAAAAGAAGAAGAAGAGAAAGAGGAAGAAGGAGAAGAGAAAGAAGCAGAAAAAGAAGAAGAGAAAGAAGAAGAGGAAGAGAAAGAAGAAGAAGAAGGGAAAGAAGAAGAGAAAGAAGAAGAAGAAGAGAAAGAAGAAGAAGGAGAAGAGAAAGAAGAGGAATTCCAGTCCGCTATTATATTTGACATTAAAAAGTATTGCGGTTGCAACAATGTATCTATTTGTATGCGGGAAAAAAAAATCTGTATCCGAAATGGATACAAATAGATACAATGTTGCAACCGCAAGACTTTTTAATGTCAAATATAATAGCAGGGCTCTCTGCAGGAACAGAAGTAATTAAATGCCGGCCGTAGATGGGAAGAAAATCGGTCGATTTTTTTTACTGTTGGTGATAACGTTGGTCTATTGAACGACCGATTTTTCTTTTTTTTTGTTAAAAAACTGTCCGGTTTCTCCCCGTCTATGGCCTGCATAAAGCTGGCACACTCAGAATCTGGTGCAGCTGTGCATGGTAGCCAATCAGCTGCTAATGTTTGCTTGTTCAATTATACTTTGGCATTAAGTCCCTGGCCACACTGGATGCGAATTGGCATGTGATTTGAATGCCATGCAACTTGCAAATTGCATGCTAAGCCACACCCTATTGTCCGCATTGAAGCGATCATATAGGTGCGATTCCAACTTGGTCGGAGCCGCACCGATTTCCAAAGTAGTACATGCACTACTTTTGGTGAGATTTGCATAGACATTTCTGCCAGATGTCTTGCAAATTGCACCTGAAATCGACATGTCACCCAGCTTTGAAACCATGCAAATTTACTGTAAGTCGAACGATTGCAAAGTCGGGTTTGATGTAGCTGGGGTGTAAAACCTGGAATAGGGGCGGACTGACCATTTGGAAGCTCGGGCACTGCCCGAGGGCCCGGGGTCAGTAGAGGGCCCCATGAGATGCCCCTGGTACCTTTTCATAGGCTTTTTTGAGTTTGGGCAAGGACACAGGGGCCCCATGATCCCCTATTGCCCGGGGGCCCCATGAGTTGTCAGTCCGCCCTTGACTTGGAAGATGGTTTCTTTGCAGAGCTGCACCCCCCATTGTGTCTGCCTGAAAGAGATGATTACCCACAATTTTTTAATAATCTACTTTGGCACAGTGCAGAAGTATATTCTTGCAGGATTTTGAGTACTCGGCCTATCCTGGAAGCAGCATTTAGGTACAGTGACACCACTGGTGCCCCCAGGAAGCGTCAATAAGGTGCAAGCTAAATCATGAATTTAATTTCTATCAATTTAATTAATCAATTTAATTTCATTGAAGTAAAGATAAGTGCTTTTTATTTCTTCAAACGGTTTATATTTTGCAGCTTTTATTTAATGTTTTTATTTGGGGGACTCGGGGAGCTCCCAGGAAACTTCTGATTTATGCAGTTATAGTAGGGGAATTCCACAGCTACTCAACAATATCTTGCTGTTCATATAGAATGGCATTTTTCCTAAAGAAATTAAAAAACAGCCATGAATTTTTGCACTGGTAGATTAGAAAATTCAAAATTAAAGATCATAGCGCCATTGTCAGCATTTTCACAGAATTACAACGCGTCTCCCTGCCCATCGGCCAGATACTAAAGATCCCCCTCCCTGTGGCGGACATAGGATCACCCCCTGATTGCATCACATGTATAATAGCCTTGGTAATTGAAAAGCAGACCCTCTGCTTGCTGCAGTTAATTCATCCCATTGTTGATATGCTTGTCTGCGAAAAAAAAAAAACGATTCTGTCCTCTTCAGATGTTATTGGCTTGAGAGAGCAAAGTTCTTTTGTAAAGGAAACTTAATTAAGAGAGGGAGGGTGTTGATTTTGTGTGATAATAAAGTTTCCTCATATTACCCCTGAAGATTAATAAACTTTACCAGAAACTTATATCTAATTTATGTGACTTTAAGGGTCATGCTTTAATAACGATGATGAAACACGATTATTACTTCTTAATGCTGAAATTACAGTTTTTACATGGTAAATGTTTCTCTCTCTCTCTCTCTGCCCCGTGGCACCAACATCTTTATCACTCCATGTGTTTCTAGTTTTCGAACCTTTACCCCTGCTGTTTGAAAAATATTTCTCATTTTCGTCCCCTATGGAGTTCAGAAATCCCTAAAGGCAAGCCATTAGTGATCTCTCTGCCTTTCTCCAAATACTTATTATGATCACCATTGCAACTGCTCTTGCCTCATTGGCTTTCGCTAAGGTATGTAAATGAGATGGTAGCAAGACACACTTTTTTTTTCCTTTTTTTTTGCAACCGTGCAACTTCATAGAGATGTATAAAATGGGCAGCTATTAGAATGACTGAGAACGTCAGCAAGATTTATGCATGAGTGACAAATTGTCTTGAAAATGTTACTTCAGAGCCTGCTGTCTCAGTGTCTTTTCTAATCAATCTAGACGTTGTATGATACACTGTTTAGTTTATTTTATTGTCTATTTTTCCTATTTTTTTTTTTGCTAGTATAGGTATTTATTTTATATCTCAAGCTATCAGTAAATTTTTCGACTGGAAAAATAAACAATAGCAGCAATAGTGAGAACAGGGCAACTGGAGTACACATGTGGCGCTTGTTCAAAGCTGGACTCCAGGCGATCAGCTAAATACAAATTTGCAAATTTAAAATCAAGATCTGGAAATTGTTTTCTTTTTTACCTGCCAAAAGATATGTCATTCTATTGAGCCAGTTTTGCAGCTTATACAGTGACTTCAGTTTTTTTCACTGCAGTTAAGCCTTAAGGCTTGGTCATTGACCTGCCCCAAATAATGATGGAGCACAACTACATTGCCCAAGGTCATAAGACACATTGGATTTCTAGAGCATCTTATAAAGCCTATTGGCACATGGAGACACTATTAGCAAGCTCTCAGTATGCTCTAATACAGGGGTGGGCAACTGTGGCCCTCCAGCTGTTGGTGAACTACAAGTCCCATCATGCCTCTGCCTTTGGGAGTCATGCTTGTAGCTGTTAGTTTTGCAATGCCTCATGGGACTTGTAGTTCTACAACAGCTGGAGGGCCACAGTTGCCCACCCCTGCTCTAATAGTATCTTTAGCTGCAGTCTGAGCTCAGGCACACTGTAAGTTGGAGTTGCATTTGGAGTTGCTACATTTGGGGTTGCTAAGTTTTTTTAGGGAATGTGGATTATGAATTTGAGTTTGGATCTTCTCTTGAATTCCCCCCCCCACACACACACACACACAGCTTCGCCCAGCAGCATGTATTTACCTTTGTATTGCTTCTCAGCTGTTCCAACCAGTTGCTGGAAAGATAGTCCTGTGTAAGTTCCAGGTCACTATAGTCAGACCCAACCCAGGGCTGAGGATTGCCTCCCTACCCCCATTGGGCAGATATGGGAAAATTACTAAGCATCAGCTTTGTAACATGTGTGGAAGGAAAGTAAGTCAGGTTCTTCTCTATACTTGGAAGTACCAGGTATTTTCTTCATTCCTGGTGGCTTAATAGAGTACATTTGTCCTTTTCTGCTCCTCTCTGCCAACGTTTTCATTGGAGGCTACACAACTGTCCTGAGATCTTCACTGGGAGGCACACAGCCTCTTCAGACATCCATGGACACCAAACCCTCATTGATCTCAAAGAGATGTTTTTTCATTTTTTTTTAATATATGCCATAGTACTTGATAAAATGTAAGGAAAAGAAACATGTTGTTTTGCTTTGTACATTTGTAAAGAATGTAATATGAACACATGTATGAGTCATGGACAAAAGAACAGTTGCACCTTCTGTCCCCTATAGTTACGCTCTTATTTACTGCCAGCTTTTTATACTGACAGAACCATCTAATTGATCACACAGTACTGGGACTTTAAATTCCAGCTTGTACAGCCTTTGCATATTCCTCTGTATGACACATTTTTTTAATTTAAATACTCATCATTTATTTAGAAAAAAAATGTAAATTCCTCTATGCATCCACATAGGGTATCATTTCCAAGAATCATAAAAACAATCAATCATAAGTTATATTCACCCAGTAAAAAATACTAATAGATAATTATAAGGGAATTAATTAATAAATGTTGACACTAATTAATCATTTTTCAAGAAATGTCAGTGTCTATAGAATGTTGTAATAGTTTTTGTTGTCTGTGTACTGAATTGAATAATTGAATAATGACACGTCTTTTCCGGATTTTGGGAACTTAATTTGTCTTGTTTCTATACCCATTTCTTTTCTTTTGCTATGCCCTTGTTGAAAAAGTTTGTCTTATAGATTTTTTTTGCTTTTTTTTAGAAATGATCTGTTTTTGCACAACTACCACAAAATGTGCCGACCCAAGTATACAGAGCAAATGTTACTGGCAAAATGGCAAAAAGGAGAAAACAATTAGCGATTTTGTTACTGGTTGAGTATAAGAATATAACATATTACTGATTGTTTTTTATGATCTATGGAAATGATACCCTATGTGGATACATATAGTAGCATTTCCTAATTGTTCAGTGACAGCCAAACCTGTGTAGCTTGGTGTACAGTCTTGGCATGCCATGGGTTCCAAGATGAAGTAACTCCTGTTCTGTTCTATCACCCATAGCTGGCCCATGGAGATGGCAGAAGACTCCTCCTGAATCAGAAGAAAACCAGAAGAAGGCGACAGCTATAGCAATGCAGCAACAAAGGAGAGGGGGGAGGCGGTAAGTGCCTCGCAACAATTGAGGAGGGTACTTTGGAAGATAGGTCTACCATAGTGCTGTGCATACTTGCATCCTATAGCAGGAATTCCAGGCCCCAAAGTCTATTAAAGTGGAAGGTCAGCCAAAATCTGTGGCTAAACCCACTACCTACCACCCCATTCTAAGTCTGTTCTATTTAATCCTGTAAAGAAAAGATCTGCACACTTACCTATTCTGAAGCCACTCCGATCTGGTCACATGATCTGTTCAGTTGCCTGTGAAATGACGTCACCCATAGACTCACTATGGGGCATCCATTGTCGGCTGTCCCTCCTCTACAATGTTGTTGACAGCTGATCATGGGACCAGACCAGAGTGGCTTCAGGACAGGTAAGTATACAGATCTATTCTTTACAGGGATAGATATAATGGGCTTAGAATGGGGGTGGGAGTAGGTTTACCCTTAGTTAGATTTTGCTTGAACTTGCACTTTAAGTTCTACTTAATGCATTTCAGAAGTTGTTTCAATATTTATAAATCTGTAATGTTTATTAAAATAATACATGGTGATCCTGCCACAAGGACCTTTATTTAGGCATAGGGTGACAAGACTCTGACCCAGTCTTCCAACTGAACTCCTGTTTTTTCACTCTGTCCCATGGGGTTCCAATGAACACTACAATAGAGGTCACTTGGTTTTTGAGGCTACAAGGATGTTACTCCCGCAGAGGCACATGGGAGTCACATCATCAAGACACAGATTGGTGCCGTAAATGTACCTGTCAACATTTTTCCATTTTTTTAGGTTTAAAGGGTAAGTTCACCTTTGTAAAAACAAATAATAAATGCACATCTTTTTGCAGGCAGTTACACAATGACAGGAGGAGACAATTAACTACCTAGAGCTCTGAACAGTGTCCTGGAAGTTCACTGAGAACTACAAGTTGACAAGTGCAAAGGCTGTCTGTACTTGTAATTCTTCCATTCAGTCGGGCATTTTTGTTAACAATTGTGACAGCGGGTTTGGGGAGAAGATCCCAGGCTCACTGTCACCAGAGGCGGCGTGTCAGGGAACAGCTGCAGCAGTGAGAACATGTTACATGTTCCACCCCAAACATAGGTGGAACATGTAACATGTAATATGTTCCCAAAGGTGAATGTATCCTTTAATTCCACTTGAAATAATCCTGTAAGCAACCTTGAACAAGTCCTTCTGACATCCTTGTCTCCTAGACCTTAAACAACTCCATCCTAAGCTTCTTCAGAGGGCATAAGCGTCCCTAAAGTTCCAGCCGCCTGTGCTATCTAAAAATATAATCAATCAAATAATTAGATGTAGATGTCAATTTTCTAACTGAGACTAAACCCTTGCTGCTGATAGATGCTCCCAGTGCCATTATGCATTTCTACCTTGATGCGCATTATCCCCGATGTTTCAGTTAAACACGACATGAAATAACGGCTGCCGTATGACATCTTGTTAAAATGTTTTCATTCCCGTCCGTGCCTTCCCTCTACTACCAGAACGCTAAGAGATATGTTCTTTAATTAAAGCAAGTGGCAAGTCAGTGTTAACCTCGTGCGGCGTTATCCAAAACTTCATCAAATATTCATCTAAAAAAAAAAAATTATAAAAAAACCTTATTAAAAACAAGTTCACCGGTTTCCCCTTTTCTTAGAGAGTGGCATTTAACAAAGCCCAGGCAGGATGCACATGCTGCGTGTGGAATTACAGGCTGCCAGGGCTCAAGGATTGACAGGGGGATCATTTTGTTACAAGCCACCTCCAGTCTATTTTGACAACCGGTCATTACACCTCTGAGCAAAGCACTCAACTGTAGGTTTTCTGTGCAATGCAAATGGCCGCAAATGGATTCAATTTAGAAGGAGCTGAGACTGTATCATTTGCTCTCCTCCAAAGGTAAAATCTATTCATTTTTTTTCTCCTAAGACAAGGGGAAATTCATTCTGATCATTCTCTCAAATCATCCTAAGGAGCATGAGAATGCTTTGACTTGACGATGTGTACAAATAACACAGGCCCCAGGAATGATAAATATAATATTCAATCATTTTATATTTAAACCCTTGAATGTGAATGTAAATGCGCATTGGGAACCCCTTCTAAACACTAGTGTCATTTAACAATCCTCTTGTGACCTGATAGGAAGGGGTGTCGCATACTGCTTCGTCTTACAAACGACAATTGGGTTCTTTTGAATAGAACACTCTCTATTTACAGATCTCTTTCAACAATTCACGTCAGTAGCAATGGCTTTTATGGGACATGTTTTACCATACCAACTTTAGGGCTTTAGCACACATTAAAATATCATCGTACAATCTGCTAAATTAAGGTTTAACGATACAAAAAATCATTTAAGGGGTAATTTAACTTCTATAACAGGGGTGTCCAATCTGCAGCCCAAGATGGCTATGAATGTGGCATAACACAAAATCATAAATTTTACTTTAAAATGTTGATTTTTTTCTTGGAATTGTTTTTTAAAACGTGTTTACACTTGGCGAACACATGTGGCTGAAGAAAATGTGATAGTGCCTCTTTGCTGAACTTTTATCTGAACTTTTATCTTCCCAAAGAAAAATTATTACATTACATCGAGTTTATATAGCTCCAAAGGGTTTGCTCAGCGCTGTACAATAGAGGGGGGGGACAATACATGAAACATTACAGCAACTACAAACAGCAAAATAACACGAGGGGTTATAGGGCCCTACTCTTTCGAGCTTACAATCTAGAAGGGAGGGGGTAGTGGTACAGGAGGAAGTGGCTGTGGGGGATGGAGTGGTGGGAGGAATGAAGGAGAGCAGCAGTTAGGTGAGGGTGGGGTAGGCTTCCCTGAAGAGGTGGGTTTTCAGGGAGCGCCTGAAGGTGAGGAGGGAAGGTATTCCAATCTTTACAATCACACCTTATTCATTTAATCAGTTTTCAGCACCTATATTTGTGAGCAACTCTTTTCAAGGATCAAGCACATGAAGGGCAAAATCAGAACAAATATATCTGATGAGCACCTTGAGAATTCATTGAGAATTTCTACCACATCAATCCAACCAGTTCATGTATCATAAACAGTGTCAAATAACGCACTCGTTTTATGGTGCCCTCTTTTTCTTTTAGAATAAAAATATTATAAAAAAAAGTTTTGATACTGTAAAAAAAACTAAGATACTGTAGGTAAATTATTCATATCAGTGATTGTTAACTATGCTTATTGTTAGTGTATTTTATGTGTGGCCCATGACAATTCCTTTTCTTTCAATGTGCCCTAGGAAAGTTGGGCACCCCTGGTCTATAATCTTAGACAGAAAGAAAAGACTCACGATCATGAAACAGTTTTATTTATCAACTTAATCTCCGTAAAGTTTATGTAAATAAAAAATTTTAGGGCTTGCTTTATTTTAGTTTTGCCTGGCAGTAACACACTTCCTGTCTTAGGGTATCTCTACTGTCAATAGAAGAGCACTGGAGACACCTTTGGACAACGGCATTACCAATCTGTAGAGAGGGTAGTATTAAATGAACCAGCAGATTAGGACTTGACTAAAAAACCTAGGCCAGACTCCAGTTGACACCTTTTAAGCAGTTACAGAATTTTTTTTTTCTTTTGCGATAAAGGTTTACATAAATGAATAAAAGCTGATCATTGTAAGCATCCCTGTCAGTGTTAAATTGTTTGTCTCAACCCACTAACTGTCAATTTTGATGGACATCTTGGTTTGATACAGGAAGTTAAAAAATAACAAACTCACTGGCCGGATCACCAGGTGAAAATAAAGAAAAAAAAGAAATAGAATTTCGCCACCAAATCTGGTAGATTGCAATATACTACTTTTTTTTTTGGTTAATACCACTTTGATTTTAATTTTGGATAAAACATGGTAGTGTTAAAACTCCTGAGTTTTTTTATCACCGCGAGTGCCCCAGCTGGGGAGATCACCAACTCTATTTATCCTAATGACCTGTGTCTCCCATAGAGAAAGTGGTGGGAAATCCAAAATTTTAGAGGAGTCACGGAACTGAAGGTGAAGGGAAATCTGCCAAGAGGAACACCTGTGGTGACAACCTTCTAAGGAAAGATTTTTCCTTGCTTTGGATAGATTTACTTCTTTCGGACTGAGGAAATCTTACACACACAGACACAGACAGGAAAAAAATGTTAACAATGGACTTAGCCATTCCCTACCTTATCCAACACTAAAAAAATAAAATAGGCTTTACGTACAAATTAACTTAACTTCAGTTCACTTTCAGTCAATGATAAGGCACTTTGATTCCATCCAGAAAAATAAACATTCTTCTTCTTCACCCTCAAACCACTTGGCAACAGCATTCATGACTTCATTGCTTCCAAAACTTCTTCCTTGCAAGCAGTCTTTTAATCTTGGGAAGAGGTATTTGTCACAGGGCAAGGTCTGGTGAATAGGGAATGTGATCCACTGATCAGAACCCTGCTTCGTTGATGGCAGCCAAAGCAACAACTGACTTGTGTGCTGCAGAGGACTTTCCAACGTAACATGTCTCACTTCTTCCCCTTGATCATAATCCCACAGTTAACCACAAAAATTAGACACTGGAAATTTGCCAAACACACATTAAAAACAACACACTATACTATACTAATACCATCCTAATCAAATCACACTTCTTTCATGTGTGACTTACATCTTTTGGATTCATGCAATCAAAGAACTGGCAAAAATTATGGATATGTAATCCTGAACACTAAAATCTCATGTAGTACTATTTAATATTGTCTCTTCTCAAAACTACTAATATTCTTTGCACCTAAGTAAACTTGAGAATGAGCCTTCACTAGGGTGGAATAATGTGACTTTTTAATAGAAACTTCTCTGCCGGTGCCCATAGTCTGTTGGTTCTTGCAAAGGAAAGTTTGACTGCCAACTTGGTTCTTGACAAAAAGGTAGTCAAGTGCTTGGGAATTTCTCTGTTTTTATAACAGAACTTGAGTTGGTGAATTGAATACCCAAAAACTGCAATTTGTTCTCAGGCTAACAAGACTAGTATTATTATTTGCACCTAAGTATTATTTATTTTTTTATCACAGGTATAGATTGTACATTCACATCAGTCTGTAGAGTAACTGCAGAGTGGTGCAGCAGCAGTGAACACCCAGAGGCCCGTAATGCAGTAACCAATGTATTGAAGAACTTGAAAGGGTACAACAGCACAGTGGGTAAACTCACCGACCAGGAGCTTACAGTCAATGTAGCGAAGAGTCAGCAGCAGTAGTAAGCCCAAACTGAAGACAGCACTTGCCAAGGAGGGTGGAATGTGGCCTGGGTGGTCCAACCCAAAAGGGAGCTTGCTGAAGTACAGACGTAGGCCCTGAGCTTTACCTACTGCTTCAGAACCTGCCCCTGCCACTAATGCTGTCCCTGATAGACCAGTATGCTCTCCCTACACTAGCCACTCTGCAAATGTGCACCACAACCGAGAGGCAAGGACTTAAAAAGACTCAAGACCCAAAATGCTGCCAGGGTCACCTGGATGCAGTGTAGCAAACCGGAACGCTGCTCAAGAGAAGCTAGAGAACCATAGAGAAACCAAGTTTCCCTTGACTTCCACTGCAGCTGCAGTACCGCTCCAGACGAGCACCACCTACAGTGAAGAAAATAGACTGCACGTGTGTACAAGTCCCTGTACTCAAGAAGCTTACAATCTAAGATCCTTAACCCACATAGGGCCAATTTAGGCAAGAGACAATTAACCTATCAGCATGTCTTTGGACTGAGGCAGGCAGTAATCAAGAGAATGGATGGGAACAAGCAGAGTCGGCAACAGGGGCTGGAGAGGAGCAGAGTCAGGCAATCCAGGTCAGCAACAAGTAATCAGAGCAACAATAATCTCAATGCAAAGGGTAGCTGATAAGAAGATAGAGCGCCAGCCAAAAAGTGTTTAAATACCCACCCCACCCATCCAACAGCAGGAACGCACGTCAATGCACACTAATGCATGCTAACGCACTTACACCAACACACACTAACCTATGTGTGCCAACGCCTGCACTCTCACATTTGTGTGCATTGTAGAGCAAAAAATCTCTACAAACTGAGGGCCATTCCATTTTAAGACAGTGAACACCTGAACCTAACGGTCACAGGATAAACAGAGAGGTGGGCATCTACTTAGATGGGGTACAAACAGAAAGGGATCCTAACCCTTCCCTACTCTATCCAAGACTAAAAAAATATTTTTTTCTTGTGTAAACTAAATACAGGCAGAAGGTTCCAAGGTTGACCTAAGACAAAAACAGAGAAATGTATGTAGAGGGTTGCATATATTGATTGGGGTTCTTCAACAAGAGATGTTGGCCCCAACTTATTGTTATCTTTTAAATGGCTTTGAAAGTATGTAGGGGGACATTTTTTCTAAACTTGCTTTTGTTACCAAATTCCCATACGAAGAACTACCTGGCAAAAGGTTATCAACACTGAAAAAATGTAGCAGATAGAAAAATATTTTCTTTTTGAAGGACACATTGGTGGCTGTCACATTCTGCAGAGATGTTTTAGTTTTAAAGAAAACGATGCAGTTTGCTGATGCTGAATTAATGAACTTTGCCTCATTTACATATGGCAAAAAGCCGCTTGCAAAGTGCTTCCCAAATCAATTTACATTGATAAAATCAGTTTAAACAGACTGTGATTAATCACTCCCAGGGTTTATGTCAGCATTTTATACAAAGTACAATTCATTAAGAGAGATTTTGCCTCCCCTGGACAGTTCCCGATATACGCCGTGATCAGAAACCCTAAGTATGAAGACCGCAGCACATCATGTCCAAAACCATTTCTCTTTACAAGAAATAAATATTAGGAAAAATATCCAATTTGTGCTGTGCAGTAAGTTGTGCCATTCAGAAAGGAAGTTACCTAACTCCCACGTTCCACATAAGTCCAGTGAATTCCAGTGAAGTAAACTGTACCTATCAGAACAATTATCCTATCGCTTCATTTTTTTAAATCAACATTTTGAATGTTATATTTACAGGATCCTCAAATCCACAAATATGAGCAGGCCTGTTTTCTTGGGGACCAGGTGGCCTTGGCCCTGCTTTCATAGAAAAAAGTGTTGCACTAATTCATAAAATTCAAAATTCATTCATCAAACTGAAAAAAAGATAAATACATTAAACTAACAAAAGTCCCACAGTTAATCTTGTGAAATTCTTCAACATGTAAACACTATCAAACATTCCACCCAAAAGCTCTTGGAAGAAGTGCCAGGATAGATTCAGAGCTTATACTAAATGGTAGCAAAATGCAGGCATACCAGTCAAACATGACCCATTAAATACTGAGAAGTCATAAATGGCATTCTATGTTTAACGCGTCTTCTCTACTCCTCCGCAGATAGCCAGGTTTAACATAGGTTCCTGCATCCAGCCATCAGCCACATTAACTCAGAAAGAGAATAAGAACAAATGTCACATATAGTGTAAAATCATCCAACAACTTTTATTCGTCAGAATATTGCACTTACAATTCATTCAAGGCAACTGCACATTGAAAAAAACACATTCAGGCTGGAAAATAGACAACTCTGGGTCACTTCCTTTTGCACGATGACACTGGCATGTATCTCCTCTCTACAAGTTTGTAGACATCATATGTGATGTCATTTGGGGCCCTGCTTTACCTGCTTTTGTTTTCTAGAAATTTAATTAAGACATTTCAGTTCATCTGATGAACATCTTTCAAAATTCATGCTAGGAGGGAGGCTCTCATTTTCTTGCATCTCATGATCAATTCCCGAATAAAAAATGTAATGAGAACCACTGGACCCTCACAGAACTTTTCAGTCCTATAATTCTGTTGAAATATAAATATTTAAGGGTCTAATCAACTATGAAATCCACAGTTCAATAAATCTAAGGGTGTTGATGGGGAAGCCATATCCCATATCCCAAAATGCTGCCTAAAGTTTGACCTTTGACCTTTATGTACCCTTCTGGGATTGGCATTGAGTCAGTTACATGGGGCCTTGGAAGAGAGGAGTGGTGAAGATTCCTGGAAATACTGACTACCTGCATGGTGCATTGCCATAGGGGCAGGACATATGCATTTTGTTGTTACAGAAAGGTATACTTGAAATGGTGAGGTAATACGACAGGTTCACTTACATACACTAACATTCCTTTTGCTCCTCGCCACTCACTTGTTCTTTGACTGTGGCCAGGTTATAAACATTCAAGCATTTCCATATTCTTAACAAGTAATAAATGAGCTTTAAAATAGACCCTCGCTGACTTCTGTAGCTGTAGGCACTGTGGAGCAACTGCTTCAGAAATTTAACAGCAGAAGCACTCGTCTTTACAAAAGCTTAGCTCCCCATGGTCCTCCATGCCTAGTATTGACCAGATAGCTCAGCTCAGTTCAAGCCCCCCTCCCAAAACTCTTGCTCTGTGTTTATTTTGGTGATCAGTTAACTGGAAGGCTGCCGGACGAGGGAGGGCCTTGGGCGAGCAGAATGAGCTGAGCTGCTAACTCACAAGGGAGGGGGAACCAGAGTATGATGAGATTTAGGTAGGCCTTCACCCTGGAAAGGGACTTTAAGTCCTTGCTGTGGCCACCCCCTTTACTAGCTAACAACAGTGTTTTTTTTCGTTCAGGTGTGTTCTACTTTTTTGTTGCCCCACCCCCCACAACCATTCTCACCTAAGTGAGAATGACATGGCAGATTCCCTTCAGATATCCTAGGGGGCTGTGGAAGGCCATTCAGGGAGCAGTGTGTGGCACGTCACTGGGGGCCTGGTTGCCTGAATCCAGATTAGGCAGCTGGGCTTCCAATGACTAAGTGCACCAAGATGGCGGGCTATGACAACTCATAAGTGGATCACAGCAGGATAACACTGCATCTGCTGGGTCTGTGAATATGCTTTTTGATGAGAGCCCATCATCACAGGGAGTAGATGGGTAGAAAAGCAGAGGAAGAGTGAACTTCCCATTGAAATCACTGCTGGGAAGGGTAAGCATGGGAAGCTGAGCTTCTGTATCACTGCTGGTAGAGGGCAGCAAGGGAAGCTGAGCTGCTGAGACACTGTTAAGAGGGAAGAGCAGGGGGGAGCTGAGCTGCTTAATCACTGCTTTGGATGACTTGAGCACTTCAGCTTTAAATGTTAAAGTGGTTGTAAACCCTTATATATACCCACTGAAATGATTAGCTTCAGGTGATACAAAGAGAAGAAACAAATCCTCCTACATAAGTTGTACCTGTTTATTTGCAGCCCTCTCTCCTCTACAGCCTTCTAAAACACAAATAAAAGGCTGTTTCTCAGCTCCTGTAGGCTGAAAAAACATAAAGCAGGTAGTTGAGTGTAATTTGAGACCTCTGAGGAAAGAAAGCCCTCCCACCCTACACTGCCCCTTGGGAATCATGCACAGCTTAAGCTGTCAATCACATTCTGGGTACTGTAGGGGGGGGGCAGGGATGTCTCTTGAGACTCTGCAGACGGAAGACAGAGAAGACAGAAATCACACTCAGTGCTTTGGATTGAGGAAAGTATACATTATAAAGGGATATGCAATGTTCGTTTTTCATTTCAGAGGTTTACAACCACTTTAAGGAGAAATTCCTCCGCACTGCCTGCAGCTACAGAGGTTAGAGAGGCTTTGTTTTAAACCCATTTACCGCTTGTGAAGAATATTCAAATACCTGAATGCCTGTAAGCAGAAGTCTGAGTACGAACTTTGTGAGCATGAACTTCGCTAATTGAGCTATTGGTCAGCTCGGAGATGTCATATGACCAAATGCAGAGAGCTGCCAAACAAGCTGATGCTAGGAGATATGTCACACTAAGCCAGGAGTGGGCAGCAGCGGCCCTCCAGCTAATGTGGAGCTATATGTCGCATGAGGCATTGCAAAACTGACAGTTACAAGCATGACCCCCAGAGGCAGAGACATGATTGGACTTGTAGTTCTGCAACAATTGGAGGGCTACAGTTGCCCACCCTTGCACTAAATCATGTCTTTTAGAAATGCCCTCCTTTCACCATACCCACCAATCAATGTGGTACTATGTATACTTTGTGTGGTGCACTTACTTTAGCCCAGAGAATACTGTCGCTGCCATATGAATTGTGTTGTTCCCTCAGGTCAAATCTTTTCTTTCTTCCTTGCTCTATTCTCCCTTGTCTATATATTCCAGCTGCTGCAGAATAGCAGTGAATAGTGAAGTACAGACAGCTATCACAGGACTGCAACTGGATGAGTATGTTCATTACATTATTACATTTTCTAAAGAATATATGTGAAGTGAATACATATACATTTCTGATCTGAGAGAAGCTTATTTTTAAAGTGCACATTAAAGATACGTTCATCATTTTATTACAGTTGATTTTTAAAACATATATTTGCATCTGTTTAACCAATAAAATGTATTTCCTTGAATTAACAACTCAACCATGTCACTACATATAAAGATATGAAATTCCACATTACAGTTAATTCCAAAATGAGAACATTTCATCGATTTTATTAAAAAAAAAAAAATCTCATTTGAACGATATTCTCTCCCTCCTCCCCTTTCGCCCGGCCGCTTCCTTCTCATTTCCCTACGTAAAAAGAATTTAACCAAAGGAAGCCGGCATTAGACTTCAATTCATCCACAAAATCTATAATTTTATTTTGTCATAATGTCTGCTTTTATATCGGAGGTCAGCCTTTATTTAAATTTCACTCCATTAGCAACAAAAACTTGCCATTTTCTGAAAAACAAAATCAGCGGGGGTCCCTCTGCCGCTTCCAAATGTATTTCCATATAACATTGTTTACCATGATCAAAATGACAGGTATAAGCCACTTTCCCCCGATCTACTTTAAGGTTTTTTTTTTTTTTTTTTAAAGAGGTGACATTTGTAACAACAAAACTAGCAATCACCCGGCCTGTCTTGTGACAGGAAGATGGAAGTTGTAAAATGGATGTAATCCTTTGGTTTAGACCACCAAAGAGGCCTAATATGCATCATTAGAAGAGAACCTTTAATTTTCTCTGAGTGTTGTTTGTTGATGTGCTCAGCCTTTTGATATTAAAATAAAAAAAACAAAAATAGTTTAACGCTTTCTGACTGCTGTGACAGATCTTCAAGGACTTTCGAGGATTCTATATGCAAAATAAAAGCAGGACTCCACCCAAAGCTGGATTTTTTTAGGTGAAGCTGGTAGGGCTCAGTCCTTCAGGTTTTTATTGCTGTTTGTGTCCTTATCAAAGCGGAACTTAACTGTTTCTGAGCACCACAAACTAAAAAAATAAAGAATTAATTTTAATTTTCAAACCACACTCAAAAATCCATGTCTCCATGCTTTAATTTGATGAGAAATCACCCCCTATCATATCTAGCTGTAGCCATCTTGAGTAAGGGCAGATGAGTTATGGAACATTTAATTCCTGGAATTCATCTACCTTTAGCTGAATCACGCAGGAAGGAGGGTGTGCTTAGCTAAGAAAACCCCTCCTCCCCTCCTGAAGACTCCTGGGATGTATGATATAATTTTCCTAGGCATGGAAACAAAGAAGTAACTGAAAAAATGTAGAAAAAAAGATTATAAGAAGTAAATACAATATACCTTCCTATCTATATACTCATGCTAGGAGCATAAGGATTAAAAATAGTTAAAACTGAGAGAGTTTAGGACCACTTTAAAGGGGAAGTAAAGTCAATTTCCAAAAAGTTGCTGACATGCAGGGTATTTATGACAAAAGAGATCTTTTCTGCCAATGCATTCTCCTGCCTGTCATGTGCACTGAGCCGTGCATGTGCAGCTCAGTGAACATTTACGGTCCTGATCCAAGCCACAGCAAGCACAGGAGTGACATCATCGTGGCCCGGCCTATTGCAATGCCTAAGGCATGGGACCTGGAAGGAAGGAAGACCAGGTGAAGATCGAAAGCCGGGGACTCTCCAGATCGATCCCACCGCAGCTCTGGAGGGCACCGTTTGACAGGTAAGTCTACCATAATGTACTAATATATTAGAACATTATGGCATAATCCACCAGGGGAGCCCCAAATATTTTACAGCGGTGTTTACTACAACTTCAACGAGAGTTTCCCTCACTTCATATTAGAATCAGAAATTATGAAAAACCTAAGTTGGGCAAAAACAAATATACATTTATCATAGAGTGGAAAACAATACAGTATTAAATTAGTTCTGTATTCTCATCATTGTTTTGAGTAGGTATCCATCTATTTGGCATTCACTGCAATTGTAGTCTATTCTTTTCTGAAACAGGAAAAATTAAATTTTACTCATACATCAGTCCAGTTCAGTTTAGCTTCCAGAAGAACACCAGTAAAGGCTTCCTTTCTCCCTATGATACATGTATGCCTGTAAGTTCATTCATTGTGTTTGTTAAAGTTACATACATAGCTAGATCGCATTTCGATGTATTCAATGTGATTTATAGGTAGCTGTTTGTAAGAAATGTATTAATTGTATGCATTTATAAGAGAAGGGAACAAGCATATGGCATCTTCAATTTATGTGATTGTATTGCAGTTTTACAGAACTCACAGAAGTAAATTCAGTTTTAAAACGAAACACAATGCTGCTTCTGTCAGTTTTACTAGCTAGCTGTCGGCTAACCGTTAGTAGGACAGCATATTAGACAATATTTTAATTGCTACTTGTGTCTTCCAGTTTTAATTGCTACCTGAAGTCTGAGAAAATCTTCTCAGTGGGGTCACAGATTGAACTAGGCCCCTAGCCCACCTTCCTATGAAAGTTCATATAAAATTCAAATTAAAATTCTCAGTACATTCAGCTATATGACAAATGTACAATACATGTGTAAAGCACTGCATAAATTGACAGCGCTATATAAGTGCCTGAAATAAATAAATAAAAGTACTTAAAAATTTGATTTGTTGTTAATTGATTTTGGAACAAATGGACTATCCCGAACAAAAAACACATACACTGTTAAAAATGTGTTCATTCAAGAAACATTTTCAATCCTGCTCCTTTGAAGTTTCTTGTACCGGCAGTTGAAAATGAATGTCGAATTGACCTCCCATTAGAAAATTGAATATTCTTAAAACAAAACATTTCAAACGTAACTCTACTAGTGTATGGCCAGCTTAACCTCTCTATTGCCTCTTTATTGTGAAGGACCAATAAGGAGGCTTACAAGACTGAAACAGTAAAGCTGACCTTGACTTTTAAAGGAAAAAAGTTTTGCCTGTTAATAATATGTATGGAAATGCTTGTTAGTGGACTTTTTTTCAGCCTACGTAAAATATTTTATGTACTGATAAGAGTCTGCACATGTTCCCAAGTATCCAAACGTAGCTGTTATATATGACTTACTTTCATTTTTTGTTGAAGCGGAGTTCCATCCAAAGTGGAAGCTCCGCTTATCTGCCTCCTCCCTCCCCTTTCTGCTGCCACATTTGGCACCTTTTATATGTGGAGGGGGTAACCTGGTTTTGACAGGTACCCTCTCCCTCTTTGGGCTCAGTTCGACCCCCCACAGCCCTCTCGTAAACTCAACAGAGGACTGGGGCCCATTCACAAAGCACAGCGCGCTTCACGCATGCGCAGTAGGAAACCGACACTGAAGCTGCAAGGCTTCACTGCCTGTTTCTATTAGTAAAGATGGTGGTGCCAGAACCCAACAGCCAATTGAAGAATCGGCTAGGGGTGAGGACACTGCTGGATGCCTGGACAGATAAGTGCCCTAGTATTAAAAGTCAGCAGCTACAGTATTTGTTTTTTTGGGGGGGCAGGAGCTGGAACTCCACTTTAATTGTGCAAAAAAAATTGAATTGGAAGTTTGAAGGAAACAATATTTTGGAATATGTTTTATTATGATCAGAAATGAAAAAATATAAATGTAATTTATTTTTTTTAATGGGGAAAATATGAATTTTTTTACTGCCAGCAGACAGCAATTCAAGATACCTTTTCAAATGTCTATCACTCTATTCTTATGTCTTCTTTCAAATGTCTATCACTCTATGCTGTTGGTTACAGAGCTGAAAGCTGAAATTTACACACACAACTGTTTAGGGAGAGATTGCTGCTGAAAGTTTGATTTTTGTTTACTTGTACAATCCTTTTCCTTGAGTACAACCAAGCCAGGTTCCAATTATTTGCTAGTGTCCGAAGGTGCTTGCTTTGGCAGCACATATACTAATATTGGAATGTTACAGAGAAGATTAGTATGGCCTGTGCAAGGATGGCACACAAATTCGTGAAGTTCTCCATAAAAAATTGTGTCATCAGGTGTTACCTGTACTCAGGTGGCTTAAGGTTGAGCCCACGTATGAGGCCACCTTAGGAGTGTTGCCATTTTAAATCCTTCCAGGCTGGAGGATGAGTTAATTTCCTTCCTGGTAGGTTCTCTTAAATAGTGTGGGTTGAGTCTAGAGTAGGTCTTTTGTTGCTGGCCATGGGAAGGAGAGCCATGATGGGGAGCAACATCTAGAGCAGAGACTTCACCCAGTCCCTTCCCCCTGAAGGGGTTCTCCTTGAGATGGGCACAAGGGATACCTTACCAATTCTATGGAGCTAATGACTGCCTATGGGCCTATGGAGAGAATCCTTTATTGTGAATTGTGTTTGGTCCAAGGCCTGAGTGACTGTTATATATTGCAAATATTCAGTGAATAAGAAGTTTGTCTACATGTGGCTTCTGTGTGAGGCCTTCAGGTAATGCAATAGATGCAGTGAGAGAGTAAAAGTTCAGTGATGCCATCTGGCTGTCGAGGCCTGAGAGAAGCTGGGTCAATATCTTGATACCCCTGGGAATAAGGGAGTACAGCTGCGCAACCAAGAAGGTGGGCAGAGGATCAGGTCACCAGCCCCCACCTGTGCATCAAGCGGAAGAGAGAGTAAAGCCTTGCGTGGAGCCCCAGATCGAGGGAGATTATAAGTGGTCTTGTATGTCTTCCATTTTCTAATTATTGCTCCCACAGTTGATTTGTTCACACCAAGCTGCTGTCCTTTTGCAGATTCAGTCTTCCCAGCCTGGTGCAGGTCTACAATTTTGTTTCTGGTGTCCTTCGACAGCTCTTTGGTCTTCACCATAGTGGAGTTTGGAGTGTGACTGTTTAAGGTTGTGGACAGGTGTCTTTTATACTGATAACAAGTTCAAACAAGTGCCATTGATACAGATAATGAGTGCAAGACAGAGGAGCCTCTTAAAGAAGAAGGTACAGGTCTGTGAGAGCCAGAAATCTTGCTTGTTTGTAGGTGACCAAATACTTATTTTCCACCATAATTTGCAAATAAATTCTTTCCAAATCAGCCAATGTGATTACCTGGATTTTTTTTCTCATTTTGTCTCTCATAGTTGAGGTCTACCTATGATGCCAATTACAGGCCTCTCTCATCTTTTTAAGTGGGAGAACTTGCACAATTGGTGGCTGACTAAATACTTTTTTGCCCCACTGTATATCTAACAGCTTCTGTATTACTCAGGCTTATATCTTAAAGGGTGAGATTCTGGAGGAAGCCCATTCTACTAAAAGTGTTGGGACTTCTTGGGCTATTCATCATCAGGCTTCAGTATTATCAAGTGGATATTCCTGCCTCTGAGGACATTTCTTTCAGTTTGCGTGCTTTGCAAATGGCTGTGTGATATACTTACTTTTTGGGGGTTTGTGATTGGTAGTTGGTTCCTGAGTGCCCTTCCCTCATTTCATTGCTTTAGGACATCCCTATATGAATTCTGTGTTTCCAGATGTATGAAAAAGAAAAAAAGTAGAATATTTGGTTACCTGGAAAAATCCTTTTATTCAAGTACATTACAGGACACAGGGATCCCGCCCCTCTTGCTGTAGATTCATGGCTTGCTACAAAAAATTGGAGCCTAGCCTGACAGGGAACTGTCTGTCAAGGTCCTACCTTTCCTCAGAGATTGTGTTGCTCCATGTGCTGGCATCCATCTTAAGTTCCTGCAAAGCATGGTGGGAGCCTTTATGCTTTCAGGCCTCTGCGGCTCCTCCTCCAGAAGGGTGTGGCTGATCACATTTAAGCCTGCTGTCTGCAGTTGCTCTTTGCATTCGTGTCCTGTATGTTCCTTTGCAGCCAACTCTTGTTCTGTTCTCGTTGCTCTCCTGGTAACCAACTCGGCTTGGACAAAACTATTCTCTGCTTTATCCCATTAACTGACCTCCCGTTGCTGAACCCGGCCCGTGACCTGAGTATTCTTGTCTACCATCTTGTACTGTTTGCTCCGTTGTTATCGACCCGGCCTGTCCGACCACGCTATACGTTTTCCATCTGGCCCCCACCAGCTGTACGCCATTGGTGGCAGTCGTTACCGCAGCTGGGGTTACTTGGGGGCTGCGACCTGGTCTCAGGCTGCATCAAGTCCATCCCCAACATCAGGGGCCCTGGTGAAGGGCAGCCTGGGGCTTAGACTCCGCGCCCTGAGGGACTCTGGTCTGTGAGTAGCGGCTGTCGTCAGTCGCTGCATGACCTTACCATTAGGCCTGCGTGTAGCGTTGAGCACAAACTGTCTCCCGTCGATGAGTGGCTTTGGTGAGCATCAGCATTGTAACTGAAGACTGCTGGAGCTCTCCGAAACCACCCAGCGGTGGGAGATGGCTTGCACTCCACGCTGAGAGTTCCAACATCACTCTCCGGCTGATTCCCTAACAAAGTCTGCAGTTACCAGCCACTTGCCTGCCGATCTCTGCACACAGTCCAGCCGCTTCCCTGCTGAACTCTGCAAGATGGAACCAGTTTTCTGGAGATCTTCCATACCGACATGTATGCCTATTTTACATATACAGTGAGTGCAGTTTTGTCTAACAGCCTACATTTAGATGGGTGCACCCTCTCTCTGTTCACTTTCCATTCATTTATTAGTTTACTCAGGACCTGTATTTGAGGAGCAGCACTATCTTTATCCCCTTTTTGGTATCTGTACAACAGATAATTTATGCTTATCCACCAATCCTCAACAGTGACCTCCCTCACCCCCATCTGTTTTCCTTCGCCCCTCCCCCCACCTGGTCTCCCTTGGTGGATATCCTCCACATCTAGAAGTAACAAGCAGCACTATAGTTTTCATCTTTGTCCCTGTAGTGAGTAGGGACTAGTAAGTTGATCTAATACATGGATATTTGTTGTGGTGGCTGCAGTAGTTTTCCTTTTTAGGCTTTCCTCCTTTTATATTCACCTGGTGATTTGGTTAATAGATCTGTTGTTTTTCAAAAGAACAAGCTGTCCTACGGATGTAGTAGTTAGAAGGTTGAGATAAACCATTTAACACTGACATGGGTGTTTACAATTATCAGTTTTTATTTATGTAAAACCTTTATCCCAAAAGGAGAAAAACTATTTGCTGCAACTGCTTATAAAGTGTTAGATGGATTTAAGCTTCAGTTCAGCTTATTATAGCTTATTATATTATAGTGTATTTAAAACTGCTAGTACATCTAACACTCTCTTCCCCCCAGATCAACAATGCTGCTGTTCAAAGGTACCCCCTGTGCTTCTTCATCCAGAGTGGGGGCACTCTAATGCAAGAGGTGTGTTACTGGCCAGATCACCAGGAGAAAACAGAGGGGGGAAAAGACTCACAAATGCAGCCACCATATTTAATGATTAGTAAGCTGCAATATATTACATATTTTTTGTTTTGGCTTCAATATCGCTTTAAGTACCTGAAGTTGACCTTGTATCAGCCTCTGGCAGTTACTGTACAGCAGGGCAAGTGTATGAGGAAGAAGAAACACAAGCAGCTAATTAGTTCATGTGCTGACAACAAGAAGCTTGCTGATAGGAGATGAAAGCAAAGCGACAGAGATATAAGAATATGTGAACCCAACAATTCATATTCCTGATATGTGTCGGCTGTACCATGTACTTGTATGAAAAAAGTATCCTGTTCTCATTTAGATTGTAAGCTCCCAGGATCAGGGCCCTCCCAACCCTCTTGTATTGAACTGTATTGTTGCTGTATTGTCTCCCATTATATTGTAAAGCGCTGAGCAAACTGTTGGCGCTATATAAATCCTGTATAATAATAATAATAATTGTGTTGCTTCCTTTGTGTGAAATCCCTGGTGTTCCTGCAAGTCCCTCTGCTCCCCTATTAAAAGCTGACTACACTGGGCATGAGAGCACAACGGGGTCAGTTTTCTGGCTGTGTTGGGTACACAGCTTGCTCTCCTCCAACGATCAGACTTGTCCTGACACCCCCCCCCCCCCCCCCCCCCGGCATAGCTATTCATTTTAGTGTTTTAGTGCACTGCTGTCTCTCCTCCTCCAGCTCTCTATGCAGCCAAGAACAGAGGGAATGTGATCAATATGAAAAAGGAGAAAAAAAGCATTTTATAGCGCATTAATGTTTTTTATATCTAAACATAAATGTTTTGCCTTTCATTTCTGTTTTAGACTGAATGGGTTGTTTAAGCTGAAGGTTTATAATTACTTTAACTCATAAATGAGCTGCTTCTTTCATTGTCCAGTCACAGGCTGGGGCAAGGACCAAGTTGACATGGGCTCAGAGGAAGTGGGTTGAATGATGCTGACCTTTTGGACATCTAGCGGCAGAAAAAAGTACTGTGGGGGGGCATCTGAAGCCAATTATTGCAGGAGAATGTAGTTTTATATTATATATTAATGGGTTATTTGTTTTTAGATTGTTATTTTCTGGAGTTCTACTTTAACCCAAAAAAAAGAGTAATTAATGCATATTGTTATTTATTTATTGTAATAATCTGGTAATAAAAGTTTACAATACTAAAGCAGCTTGCGCTTTGTTTTCTGCAATTATTTATTTTGATATCTAAATTTTTTATGCATGACTCAAATTTACCACTAGAACAAATTACTGTGGGCTTTTTTTTAGTTATAGTAAGCACCAATTTTGAGGGTGCTTACAATTTTATGTTCTAGAAATTTATACTGGTAAACTAATAAAATAATACAAAAAAAAATTGAACAGAATTCACCAGAACTTACAGGAAAATCGTTCCACATATAAGAAATGCAGCTGTTACAAGCAAATTTCCTGCATGAACACATGTTCTCCCCGTGATTACTTTGGATCTAATATCACATAAAATTGGCTACTTTAATGGAACAGAAGTTATTTGATCTCAGCGTACTTTTCGGGCCTCCCAGGATGTTCAAACAAGAAGAGCGACGGGAGAAGCTGAAGAAGCACTTTATACAAAGTTTAGGTAAACCGTGCAGACTGGGTAGCCACAATGATCTGTAGCTTTTGTCACATATAACATGCTTTTTTTCTGAGAAGGCTAAGGAATTACAGGAATATAAGCAATGTGCTTATTACTATAAAATATCGCTACTAAACTATTTCTGTCTTCCACAAAGCCAAACTCTTTTTATGTCATATATATATATATATATATATATATATATATATATATATATACAGTGTATATACTGCTCGAAAATATTAAAGAAACACTTTGAAAATACATCAGATCTCAATGAGGAAAAATCTCAGGCTGGATATCTATATGGACTGGGTAATGTGTTAGGAACGTAAGGATGCCCCATCGTTTGATGGAAATTAAAATGATCAACCTACAGAGGACTGAATTCAAAGACACCCCGAAAATCGAAGTGAAATAAATGATGCAGCAGGCTAGTCCATTTTGCTGAGATTTAATTGCAGCAACTCAGAACGGTACTCAGTAGCTTGTATGGTCCCCACGTGCTTATATGCATGCCTGACAATGTCAGGGAATGCTCCTAATGAGACAACAGATGGTGTCCTGGGGTATTTCCTCCCAGATCTGGACCAGGGCATCACTGAGCTCTTGGACAGTCTGCGGTGCAACCTAACGGCGTCAGATGGACCAAAACATGATATCCCAGAGGTGTTCTATTGGATTTAGGTCAGTCGAGCGTGGGGGCCATTCAATGGTATCAATTCCTTCATCCTCCAGGAACTGCCTGCATACTCTTGCCTCATAAGGCCGGGCATTGTCGTGCACCAGGAGGAATCCAGGACCCACTGCACCAGTGTAGGGTGTGACAATGGGTCCAAGGATTTCATCCCAATACCTAATGGCAGTCAAGGTGCCATTGGCTAGCCTGTAGAGGTCTGCGTGTCCCTCCATGGATATGCCTCCCCAGACTATCACTGACACATTACCAAAACGGTCATGCTGAACGATGTTACAGGCAGCATAATGCTTTCCACGGCTTCTCCAGACCCTTTCACGTCTGTCACATGTACTCAGGGTGAACCTGCTCTCATCTGTGAAAAGCACAGGGTGCCAGTGGTGGACCTGCCAATTCTGGTGTTCAATGGCAAATGCCAATCGAGCTCTATGGTGCCGGGCGGTGATCACAGGGCCCAACAGAGCATGTCAGGCCCTCAGGCCACCCTCATGAAGTCTGCTTCTGATTGTTTGGTTGGAGACATTCACACCAGTGGCCTGCTGGAGGTCATTTTGTATGGCTCTGGCAGTGCTCATTCTGTTCCTCCTTGCACAAAAGAGCAGATACCAGTCCTGCTGATGGGTTAAGGACCTTCTACAGCCCTCTCCAACTCTCCTAGAGTAACTGCCTGTCTCCTGGAATCTCCTGGAATACTCTTGAGACTGTGCTGGCAGACACAACAAACTGTCTGGAAATGGCACATATCAATGTGCCATCCTGGAGGAGTTGGACTGCCTGTGCAACCTCTGTAGGGTCCAGGTATTGCCTCATGCTGCCAGTAACAAATCCAAAATATCATTGACCTCCATCTGAAAACCCATTCCTGTTTTGGGGGCCGTCTCATTTTTGCCCATCTAGTGCGCCTGTTGTTAATTTCATTGACACCAAAGCAGCTGAAACTAATTAACAACTCCTCTGCTACTCAACTTACCAGGTCAATATCCCAGGTGTATAAAATCAAGCACCTAGGCAGGCAGATTGCTTCTACAAACATTTGTGAAAGAATGGATTGCTCTCAGGAGCTCAGAGAATTCAGGCGTGGTATCGTGATAGGTTACTACCTGTGCAAAGTCCATCCATGAAATTTCCTTGCTACTAAATATTCCATGGTCAGCCATTAGTGGTATTATAGCAAAGTAGATGCAGTTGGGAACAACAGTGGCAGGCCACGTAAAATGACAGAGCGGGGTTAGCGCATGCTGAAGTGCACAGGGCACAGAAGTCGCCAACTGTCTGCAGAGTCAATAGCTAAAGACCTCCAAACTTTATGTGGCCTTTAGATTAGCACAACAACAGTGCGTAGAGAGCTTCATGGAATGGGTTTCCATGGCTGAGCAGCTGCATCCAAGCCTTACATCACCAAGTGCAATGCAAAGCATTGGATGCAGTGCTGTAAAGCATGCCATCACTGGACTCTAGAGCAGTGGAGATGTGTTCTCTAGAGTGACAAATCACACTTCTCTGTCTGGCAATCCAATGGCTGTGTCTGGGTTTGGCAGTTGCCAGGAGAACGGTACTTGCCTGACTGCATTGTGCCAACTGTAAAGTTTGGTGGAGGGAGGATTATGGTGTGGGGTTGTTTTTCAGGGGTGGGGCTTGGCCCCTTAGTTTCAGTGAATGGAACTCTTAAGGCATCAGCATACCAAGACATTTTGGACAATTTCATGCTCCCAACTTTGTAGGAGCAGTTTAGGGATGGTCCCTTCCTGTTCCAACATGACTGCGCACAAGTGCACAAAGCAAGGTCCATAGACATAGATGAGAAAGTTTGGGGTGGTGGAACTTGACTGGCCTTCACAGAGTCCCGACTTCAACCTGATAGAACACTTTTGGGATTAATTAGAGCGGAGACTGCAAGCCAGGTGTTCTTGTCCTACATCAGTGCCTGACCTCACAAATGTGCTTCTGGAAGAATGATCAAACATTCCCATAGACACACTTCTAAACCTTGTGGACAGCCTTCCCAGAAGAGTTGATGCTGTTATAGTTGCAAAGGGCGGGCGACTTAATATTGAACCCTAGGGACTAAGACTGGGATGCCATTAAAGTTCATCTGCGTGTAAAGGCAGGCGTCTTAATACTTATATACTATATATATATATATATTTTTTTTTCCCCCACAATTATTTAATTATTTATTTTACTTTCATTACACTGAAGGGCATGTACAGTGTTTCTGAATTATATATATATATATATATATATATATATATATATATAATTTTTTCTGATAAATGTGAAACACAGCATATACATATTTGAAATTTTCCAGGATCTGCCAAATCCTAGGCAGCAGCTTCTGCCTTTCAGAAGATTGCCTTTATGCTATGCCATGAATAGTCACAATAGCCTATGTTTAATATATATATATATATATATATATATATATACAGTCAGGTCCATAAATATTGGGACATCGACATAATTCTAACATTTTTGGCTCTATACACCACCACAATGGATTTGAAATGAAACAAACAAGATGTGCTTTAACTGAAGACTGTCAGCTTTAATTTGAGGGTATTTACATCCAAATCAGGTGAACGGTGTAGGAATTACAACAGTTTGCATATGTGCCTCCCACTTGTTAAGGGACCAAAAGTAATGGGACAATTGGCTTCTCAGCTATTCCATGGCCAGTGTGTGTTATTCCCTTATTATCCCAATTACAATGAGCAGATAAAAGGTCCAGAGTTCATTTCAAGTGTGCTGTTTGCACTTGGAATCTGTTGCTGTCAACTCTCAAGATGAGATCCAAAGAGCTGTCACTATCAGTGAAGCAAGCCATCATTAGGCTGAAAAAAACAAAACAAACCCATCAGAGAGATAGAAAAAACATTAGCCGTGGCTAAAACAACTGTTTAGAACATTCCTAAAAAGAAGTAACGCACCGGTGAGCTCAGCAACACCAAAAGACCCGGAAGACCACGGAAAACAACTGTGGTGGATGATCGAAGAATTCTTTCCTTGGTGAAGAAAACACCCTTCACAACAGTTGGCCAGATCAAGAACACTCTCCAGGAGGTAGGTGTATGTGTGTCAAAGTCAACAATCAAGAGAAGACTTCACCAGAGTGAATGCAGAGGGTTCACCACAAGATGTAAACCATTGGTGAGCCTCAAAAACAGGAAGGCCAGATTAGAGTTTGCCAAACGACATCTAAAAAAGCCTTCACAGTTCTGGAACAACATCCTATGGACAGATGAGACCAAGATCAACTTGTACCCGAGTGATGGGAAGAGAAGAGTATGGAGAAGGAAAGGAACTGCTCATGATCCTAAGCATACCACCTCATCAGTGAAGCATGGTGGTGGTCATGGCGTGGGCATGTATGGCTGCCAATGGAACTGGTTCTCTTGTATTTATTGATGATGTGACTGCTGACAAAAGCAGCAGGATGAATTCTGAAGTGTTTTGGGCAATATTATCTGCTCATATTCAGCCAAATGCTTCAGAACTCATTGGACGCCGCTTCACAGTGCAGATGGACAATGACCCAAAGCATACTGCAAAAGCAACCAAAGAGTTTTTTAAGGGAAAGAAGTGGAATGTTATGCAATGGCCAAGTCAATCACCTGACCTGAATCCAATTGAGCATGCATTTCACTTGCTGAAGACAAAACTGAAGGGAAAATGCCACAAGAACAAGCAGGAACTGAAGACAGTTGCAGTAGAGGCCTGGCAGAGCATCACCAGGGATGAAACCCAGCGTCTGGTGATGTCTATGCGTTCCAGACTTCAGGCTGTAATTGACTGCAAAGCATTTGCAACCAAGTATTAAAAAGTGAAAGGTTGATTTATGATTATTATTCTGTCTCATTACTTTTGGTCCCTGAAAAAGTGGGAGGCACATATGCAAACTGTTGTAATTCCTACACCGTTCACCTGATTTGGATGTAAATACCCTCAAATTAAAGCTGACAGTCTGCAGTTAAAGCACATCTTGTTCGTTTCATTTCAAATCCATTGTGGTGGTGTATAGAGCCAAAAATGTTAGAATTGTATCGATGTCCCAATATTTATGGACCTGACTGTATATATATATATATATATATATATATTTATTTATTTATTTTTTTAATATAAAGAATTTAACTTTTATTATACTAATGGGAGAGTGTAGCATTTTTTGTGTATTTTTGATTCATTATGTTATTATGTTCAAGTCCAAATAATAAAATGTAAAAAGTAATTTTTTTAAACTGTGGTAACTGCTGGCAAACCCTAGGCAACAGCTTCTGTCTTTGAGAAGGTTGTTTAACTGCTATGCTGTGAATAGCCCTGATAGGCTATGTTGAATATAGACATATTTAGAAGGAGATAAAATGACACATGCAGCTGAGTGCATTAGAGGCAGACTATGTCTCACTCCTTCTATTGCATCAGGGATCAGAACCAACTATACAACCAAATAGCAACCACCCCAACCAGCAAAGAGCACATGGAAGGGCAAGGCACATCAAAAACAAACAATAATTCATAGCTCACCAGCCAGCCTGCAACAAAACCAAACTGACCCTGTCTAACACACACACAGTTCACATTAAAAACAAGGGGTTTAGTCGCACAACATTGCAAGCATATGTGTAAGCCGCAGTGGCCCCATCGAGGCACCCCCACTGTACTGCCGTCCTAACTTTATAATTTGAGAGTCTCTCAGGTTGGAGAAAATATAGCAGTGGATAGATTAAGGGCAGGTTTGCCTGGAGGAAGCCCACCCATCCTAATGGTATAGGGATACACGGGACATCCAACTAGAGCACAATGTCAGCTGAAGGTATCCGGTGTGTCCCTACACCAACCCATCAGAACCAGCCCAATTAGTCATTAGTATATAGGCAACAGGTATGAAGATAATACTTTCTTCTTATTATTTTTTTAAAAAGCACACAAACTGAGCATCATGATGCACCTGTAAATGTTTATTTGCAAATTCAAGACTTGAACCTCTAGCAACCTCATGAAGAACCCTAGTAGACCTTTCAGTATACCGCTAAAGCAGTGTTTCTCAACTTTTTTTCAGTCAAGGCACCCTTTAAAATTATAAAATTAAGGACAGTCTTGAGGCACCCAACTCTACAATCTGGTGCATCAAGACTCCATTATTTTAAAAGGGCACCTCATTCTAAAATGTGAAAATCTATTCTAATAGTTTTGTATAACACAGCAACATCCACACATGTAGGACACCCAACATTAGAGGTTATTTATTCTTCCAAAGCAAATACTTTTGCACACTGGTACTGAGTAGTATTCCAATTTTTCTCTTCTCCCTTAGTTTTTATCCATCACTAACGGAGATGGGCAAGGGAGGGTCAAACTAGGATGCTGTGCAGGCAGCTGACATCCTCCTTATCAACTGATGATGTCATTGATTGTCAGGAGGCCAGTGGCTAGAAGGTCGTAATGGTGCACAATGAAAACCTATGACTTTGTGTAACTAGAAGACAGGCTTGTTCCACCCGCTGGCTTGTATACAATTTCTGGGCAATTTTTAGACATTTTGCCAAGGCACCCCTGAAGAAACCTCAAGGCACACCAGGGTGCCTGGACACTCTGGTTGAGAAAGGCTGTGCTAAATAAAGAACTAATAAGGACAGAATTTAGATTATTTTACTACAGATAACCTTGAGTTCTTTTTTGTTTGTTTCAATGAATACATAGCTGTTGTTTTTTTTCTAAAACATACAACATTTATGGGTGGATTTACTAAAGGCAAATAGACTGAGCACTTTGCAAACGCACTTGCTCCAGAGCTTAGTAAATGAGATGAAGTTTCACTTTGTAAAGACTACCCAATCACATGCAAGGAAAAATTAAAGAACAACATTTTTGCTTGCACATGATTTGATGATGGAAGTCAGCAGAGCTTCTCCTCATTTATTAAGCACTTGCTCAGTCTATTTGCCTTTAGTAAATCCACCCCATAGAATGTAAAGCAATTAGACAAAATACACTGACACCCCGGTCACATCAAAGCCGATTTTGAAATCGTACGACTTACAGTGATTTCCTTGCAAATTTTGTTTTTGATGCGTTACTTTTCATATATTTTTTTTTCTGCTGTTCTGATATATTCCTGTCTGGATATGTTTTTTTTTTGTGATTTTCTGTGATTTTTTTGTACTTTACCCCAAGCAGACATGCGTTTTTTGTATGAGATTTTTGTATATATTATTATTTAAATTTTGATGATCTAAAAATGTGGCTTCTTAGCCCATATCTTCTTGGGATATTTACTCGCTTTTATCTGTGTTTGTGTGTCGTTATTTAATTTTTCATTTTACTTTTCATTTATAATTTTTTCATAATTATTTTTATTCATTATTCTTTTTTTTCTTTTTTTGTTTCTCTTTTTATTCCACTTCCCTTTCCTTTTTCTTTTCCTCCTTCCTTGTTGTTCTCTGATACAATGGTTTTATATATTTTGTTACAATGTATTAGTAGGCGTATCCTCATGATTCAGGAGTGCTGATTAGGACAGGTGTTCTTTATTAACTAATACCTATATAAGACAGCTCTTTTGTTGTTTTCTTTGCTATGATTAAGCACGAGATCATGTGAAATGTGTTAACAGGTCCTGTATTCATGTCCTGGTGTTTTGTGTGTCCTATGGATCAATAAATATACACTATATTCATCAATCCTCCAGTGTGCGACTGACTCTTCTGCCTGTTGCATCGTGTGTGGTGGCGAGCCAGAGCCTGCACCTGTCGTGGATTGATCTGGATTGCTTGTCTGAGCGGTATACCTCTGTTCTTTGCTCCAGAGCTTAGTATATGAGATGAAGTTTCACTTTGTAAAGAATACCCAATCACATGCAAGAAAAATTTAAAAAACAAAATTTTTGCTTGCACGTGATTTGATGATGGAAGTCAGCAGAGCTTCTCCTCATTTATTAAGCTCTTGAGAAACTGCACTTGCTCAGTCTATTTGCCTTTAGCAAATCCACCCCATAGAATGCACAGCAATTAGACAAAATACATTGACCCCTCGGTCACATCAAAGCCGATTTTGAAATCGCGCGACTTACAGTGAAGTCGCACAATTTCAAAATCGGGTGACCTGCCGATTCCCTTGCAATTTGCATAACATCTGACACAGATGTCTATGCAAATCGCAACAAAAGTAGTGCATGTACTACTTTAGAAATCGGTGCAGTTCTGACCAAGTCCAAGACTCCAAAGACATGCTGGTAGGTTTATTGGCTCCTGTATAAATTGTTCCTAGTATGTGTATGTATGAATGTGAGTTAGGGACCTTAGATTGTACACCCCTTGAGGGTTAGGAACTGATGTGAATGTACAATATATATGTAAAGCGCTGCGTAAATTGACGGCGCTATATAAGTACCTGAAATAAATAAATAAATAAACCGCACCAATATGACAGCTCTATTAGCGGATAATAGGGTGTGACTTGGCATACGATTTCAAAGTTGCCTGGCATGCAAAACGCATGCCAAATCGCACCCGATGTCACCGGGGGCTTAGTCAACTTTATTGGCATTGGAGTTGATTTACTAAGGACAAATAGACTGTGCACTTTGCAAGTGCAGTTGCGCTCATTTTCTTTAGTAAATGTAATGTGGCAAAGCTTCACTTTGCAAAGAATACCCAATCAGGTGCAAGGAGAAAAAACAAACATTTTTGCTTGCACATGATTGGATGATGTAAACCAACAGAGCGTCCCCTCATTTACTAAGCTTTGGGAAAAATAAGTGCAACTTCACTTGAAAAGTGCGCTGTCTATTTGCCTTTAGTAAATCCACCCCATTATCTCCTATTTATGTATTTTATTTATTATTAGTATTTATATAGTGCTGAAAATTTACACAGTGCTTTCAGACAAACTATTTTTTTTACCAATATGGCAATTATTGGGAGGTATGATACACAAGCAATTATGTAGAAGGTAATACAAATGTGTAATAAAGTCCTTAAAGTTCCACAGCGATCACTCCTGTATAGGTTTTCAGACCCTCCGTGACATCTCCTGCCATTATGTTTCACAGTAGGAAGAATGGCCTAGCTATATATAGTTTCATAAATATATACAGTATAATTGCTGCGAGGGTATACAGAACGTTACAGAATCCGCCAGTTCTATCGCATGGGTCTGCTGGTCATCCAGCCTTTGCTTATGATTCAAGAAAATGTACAAAGCTAAATAAATCAGATAAATGCAGCCCAGTCCACACATATAAACCAGTTGATATTTATTTTAAGAAGAGCCCGGTCGGCGTGATGATGAAACGCTGTGTCTTGTAGCTGAGATTGCCAGATAATGAACCATTTCTGTTTTTATATATTTCAACTGTTCTTTAATAACTCCTCAGTGATCCTCGCAGTGTGAAGACATACAGTTATCCTTTAAACTAAATCCATTATTCCACACCAGTGCATTTCATTTATAAGCTGAAACATTTATTGATGTGGTCGGCAAAAGGCACAGAACCTGTCATTTCGTTTGTGAGGTGGCACGGCGAGGTCACATGACCGGCTGGTTTTATTGCTATCGACAAAACTTTGCAACTTATTCCAGGAGAATGACGGGGAACGAAATCTGATCGTTACTTATTTATACCGGAAAGACGCTTTGAGGGAGTGGATTGTTAACGGGGAATAAACGCATTTTGCTAGACTGTTAAATTCTTATCAGAGTCCTGCTCCTTCACGGCAGACGGCGAAGGTAATAGGTATCGCAATACAAATGTGATAATGTGTTTGGAAACCCGACTTTTGGAATACAGTCAGGGGTGGACTGACAACTCATGGGGCCCCCGGGCAATAGGGGTTCATGGGGCCCCTGTGTCCTTGCCCAAACTCAAAAAAACCTATGAAAAAGGTACCGGGGCATCTCATGGGGGCCCCCTACTGACCCCGGGCCCTCGGGCAGTGCCCGAGTTTCCAAATGGTCAGTCCGCCCCTGAATACAATATTTTCTGATGATGTGTCGTAATTGAAGGTGTGATTTAAAGCATATTTCCACTTTTGCAGTAAAATTGGGATTAAACTCACTTTATACAGTATTTCTTACATGCCCCCATTTACATAGCATAGCTAGAAAAAATTAAAACTGCAGCTTACCTTTTTTAGAAGCTTTATTCTGGACCCTCCCGCAATGAAAAATCGTACATAGTTCTCTTTGTTTATGAGGGGGCTGGGCAGCTGTGTTTGCCATAATTGCAGCAGAATTCTGAGATAACCCTGACTACTTTTAAAGTGGTTCTAAAGGCTGAAGGTAAAAAACCTTCAGTATGCAGCTCCCCCCCCCCCCCCGCCCCTCCTAATTCTCATTAATGAAAAAAGTAAGAAGTAGCCTACTGACCAAATGTCTGTACTCTCTCTTATATATGTTCACTAGTGAATTACTATATAAGAGAGGATACAGACATTTGGTCAATTAGCTCTGAGGAAGAGGCAAGTCCTTGAAATGCGTCAGCCTGTTGGAGGTCCTGAGCTCCCATTACAGACAGACACATAGTGCAAATTGGACAGAGCAGTTCTTTCACAATGTACCTTTGACTGCATTGTGAGTGCAATACCTACTTTTTTCATTAAACATAAAATAAAGTGCAGCGCTAAACATATATAGATAATGACATGTATTCAATCAGTTCGATCAATAAAAAGTCCTCCTCAATTAGGTGACAGAGATTAGGTGCTCAAGTATGCAGGTGACTTAGGTATTCAGGTGACTTGGTTCAGGTATCCGTGCACGAAAGTGATAAAGCAATGCGCACTCACCAGACCCGCATAAAATATGCGCCTTTGTGTATAAATGATCCAGATGTCATCCGATACTGGGTGGTCCTCCCTCAGCTGTGTATGAGGCTGATGATCCTCTCCACTTAGGGGTCCCCCTGGTGTTGGACGTTAAAGGATCTGGTCTGGGTCCCTCCGGTGTATCCAGGAGCAGGTCTGCAAATTAGAGTGCTCCCCCTCCTTGCTGTTCCTTCACATGTGTGTTTCTCTGTGCTCAGAGAAACACACATGTGAAGGAACAGCAAGGAGGGGGAGCACTCTAATTTGCAGACCTGCTCCTGGATACACCGGAGGGACCCAGACCAGATCCTTTAACGTCCAACACCAGGGGGACCCCTAAGTGGAGAGGATCATCAGCCTCATACACAGCTGAGGGAGGACCACCCAGTATCGGATGACATCTGGATCATTTATACACAAAGGCGCATATTTTATGCGGGTCTGGTGAGTGCGCATTGCTTTATCACTTTCGTGCACGGATACCTGAACCAAGTCACCTGAATACCTAAGTCACCTGCATACTTGAGCACCTAATCTCTGTCACCTAATTGAGGAGGACTTTTTATTGATCGAACTGATTGAATACATGTCATTATCTATATATGTTTAGCGCTGCACTTTATTTTATGTTTAGTAAGGTCTTCTAGGGGTTATTGGTACCTCATTCGTGCATAGCAGCTTTACAATTGTTTAGTACTAAGGCGTTTCTCTCCAGTCACTTTCTACTTTTTTCATTAATAAATAAATTTTTAAAGGTAATGCACTAGGCCGGTGCACCCTCTGTTTATTTTTATCTTTACTCAGTATATGTGGACTTCCCCGGTCCTTTGAGGGCAGCAAGGCGTGCATACCCCAAGAAACTCGTGATGTTGTTCTATCCATACAGAGTCCAACCCTAAGCACAGGAGTATATGGGTTTTACCACCATCTTCTTCTCTCCTAATACTTACCTGAGTCTGATCTCGATCCAGCACTCTGTGTCTCTCCAGGGGCTCTCCCTCCTCATTGGCCCAGATATAGCAACAGGAGCCATTGGCTGCTGCTGCTGTCAATAACAGCCAGCTAGGAGGGGGCAGGAGGGAGAGGCCAAGCCATGCACTATGGACACACAGAGTAGATGGGGAGCGAGCTCGCAAGCAACTTGCAATGGAGGCACTCATGGGGGCAGGAGTCTGGAGCACCTGCAGGGGACCTGCGAAGACGAGGATCAGGGCTGATCAGTGCAAAACCTTTAAGCGCACAGAGCAGAAAAGTATGACACGTTTGTTATTTTAATAAAAAAAAACAAAAACATTTACAACCACTTTAAGATATAAGTGAACCCTCACCCTGTAAAACAACGCATTCAGATTAAATGAAAGGCAAAATGTTTGTGTATAATATTTATATATATATATACTGTATATATACAGGGCCGTGGATAAGGGGGTACCACCGGTCCTCCTGTATGGGGCCCAGCCAGCAGGGGAGGCCAGGCAGCTGGGTGAATTGTATGTGTGTAGGGAGGGTGATCGGCATGGTGGGGGGGCAATTACTGGAACCGATCCTCTGTATAGCTCTCTCTTCAGCATCTGAAAGCTGGACTCATCTCCTCTCCCTCCCTGGTTTTCAGCTGCTGCAGAGAGAGCCATACAGGGAATTGCTTCCATTAATCCCCCCCCCCCCGCCCACCATGCTGATCACCCTCCCTGTGCACACCTGATTCACCCAACTGCCTGGGCCCCCACAGTGTCTGCTTCCCTCCTCCCCAAGGCAGCTACAAGCACACAATAGGATCCTTCAGAATGGAGAATGGGGGAAGGGCCCGATAAATATGTCACATTTACCAACCCCCTTCCTTTCCTGAATGAACACAATGAGTGATTGGTACCAACCACTCAGTGTGTTCATTCATAACTGAAACATAATGAACTGTGTGTATTGTTTTTTTTTAATGGGGCCTTGTCAGGTTGGCTATATGGGGCCCCGTGGTTTCTAACATCAGCCCTGTATATATATCATATAACATATATATATAACATATATATCATATAACATAATCTCTATCTGAGAATAGAGATTATGTGATCAGTTATTTAAAAAAAAGAGAAAAAGGTATTTAGAATGTTTATATATATATATATATATATATATATATATATATATATATAAACATTCTAAATACCTTTTTCTTTTTTTTTTAAATAACTGATCACATAATCTCTATTCTCAGATACATATCCGGCTTAGAGAGGTAAGTGCGGAGTAGCAGCTGTGAACTGATCTTCCCAGTGAATGGCTGTGCAGGTTGGCATGTCAGCACAAGTCTGACCATTGGAGGACAGGCAGACTGTTCTCCCAGGACAGCCAGAAAACTGTCCACACTGGGAAGTATATGTTTCTATGTCTAGCATGGTAGCTTTTTAATAGGAAAGCAGAGGGACTGGCAGGATCACCAGGTATTTCACATAAAGGAAGCAATACAAAGAGAGCAGCAGCTCTGACTGACACAGGGTAAATCACATGACTGGACCAGAGATGCCTGAAAATAGGTATGTACAGAGGTGTCCCTAGGCAGGTGCGGGGGGGGGGGGCCACACTGGGTGACACCTACCGCACGGGGTGACACGGGACCCACTCCACCAAAAGGTAAGTTGTAAAGCAAGCCCAAGATCCCCACAGAATGGATCGGAACTGCGGATTGAGCATAACGGTTCGGAGTCCGATCCATTATGCTCCCCATTCCACAGATCAGATCAGGCAGCACAGCGATCCGGTGCCCGCTGTGTCCTCCGGACACAGTGAAACACCGATCGGACAGGACCTCTGTACAAGGTCCGATCATGTGATCACTGATTGGCCAATCAGTGATCACAAGCAAAGTAGTAAGCAAGATGTCACTTGTGACATCATTGCTTACTACATGTGAAATCTGTGAATGATCACAGAGGACACATGGTACAAGGCTATTCACAACAAACTTGTACCATGTGACAAGCTGTGACCAATCACAGCTCAATCAGTATTTATCAATGGCTGCAAGAATGCAGACAGAGAGAAAGAGAAATGATTGCTTTTACATTCTATATGGGTGTAAAAGCAATCAGTGGAAATAAAAAAAAAAAAATCTTCATCACCCCACACAAGTAGTACAGTGTCACCATGGTGACAGTATGTAAAAAAAAAACAAAAAAAAACATAAATAAAAAAAAAATAAAAATGTAAAAAAAATATTTAAAAATTATAATTTTTGGTTATAAAATAATTTGGCTTTTTTTTTTTACTAAAAATATAACGGAATACATTTTGGCCAAGATTTATGATGAAAGATTATTTATTTGCAAAATTTTATAAGAAAAACACTTTTTTTCAAACTTTTTGGACTTTTTCATTTACATAGCAAAAAAAATAAAAATCCCAGTGGTGAATAAATACCACCAAAAAAAAGCTTTATCTGTCTTAAGCAAATGGTAAAAAATTCATATGAGTACAGTATTGCATGACCGCGCAATTGTCATTCAAAGTGTGATAGCGCTGAAAGCTGAAAATTGCCCTGGACAGGAAGTGGTTAAAAAACATTGCCACAAGCTCGATGCTTGTGTGTAACACATTTTCCTGAAACGCACAACAAATGTCTGTTTTCTGTGCGTTTTGTTGCATGTTCAGGAACTGTCAAGTGTGAATGTGGCCTAACTCCTGATGTTCCTTCTGAGTTCTCCTGAAGCCCACAGAAGCAAAACGTCAGTGGTAGGATTTGTTTCTTACCTTAGCTCTGACCTTTTTGCAGCATGTTTCTTTTTCTTTTATTGCAGCCAGAAGTAAAAGCCAGGCTCAGGTATATTAGCTTTTTACTTTACACATTTATTGCTGAATTTTGTGTTCTTCCCCGGAGTGGTGTGAACAAGATTGGTAATGTATGTGAGCTGAGTGTGCGTGTGAGTGTGTTTTATTTCCCATCAGGGGAACCACATGGAGCATGTGTAAACATCCAAGAACATGAGGTTAGATGAGATGTCAGTTCGCACATGTTCTGTGGCCAGAGGCATGCTGGGAGATCCAATCTGGGTCTTGTAAGATTGTTCATTCTTCGCTTTTTTATACAAACAGTTTTTCTTGTTGCTCATCTCACTGGAAAGTTGTGTTCCTTTAGATTACAAAGCATTTAAGTTACACATCCAGTTTTTAGAAGTAATATTGATGGCCAGGCTGGCCATTTGCCAGGCCCTTTGTTAAAGTGATACTAAAGGTTCCCCTTTTTTTTGTGGAAAATAACAAACATGTCTATGCTTACCTGCTCTGTGCAGTGGTATTGCACAGAGCAGTCAGGATCCTCCTCTTTTTGGGTCTCCCCACAGTGCTCCTGGCTCCTCCTTTCTGTCAGATGCCCCATAGCAATCAGCTTGCTATGGCAGAACCTGCGCAGGCATGTTCCCAAGCCACTACTCCATGTCTCCATTCACACACAGAGCCGCGGCTTGGTGGAGCCCCTCCTCTCTCCTCATGGGCTCTGAGGAAGAGGCAAGTCCTCAAAACGTGTCAGTCTGTCGGAGGTCCAGAGTTCCCATTACGGACAGACACGTAGTGTGGATTGGACAGAGCTGTTCTTTCATGATATGCCTTTGACTGTTTTGTCATTTTGTGAGTACAATACCTATTTTTATCATTTAATAAATACATTGTTTAAGGCAATGCACTAGGTCGGTGCACCCTCTGTTTGTTTTTCTCTACTCAGTATATTTGGACTTCCCCAGTCATTTGAAGGCAGCAAGGCGTGCATATTCCAAGAAATTCGTGATGTGATCCTATTCATACAGAGTCCCTAAGCTCAGGAGTAGCTACGTTTGCCGTTTCTTTATGGCTGTGATTGACAGCAGAATGGCTCCCATTTGCTGTCTCAGCCAATGAGGAGGCAGAGATCCGGAGCAGCTGAGGCTGTTGTGCACATTGCTGGATCACGTTGGGGCTCAGGTAAGTTTTGAGGGGGCTGCACACAGAAGGTTTTTTTGCCTTGCAGAATGCATAAGGGTAAAAAACCTTCAGCCTTTACAACCACTTTAAAATAACAAATAATCTAAAATTCTATTCAAGGATGTTTTCCTAACTAAAAAATGTCCCTCCTATTGCTCTCAGCCTCCTCCAAATCTCCAAATGTTTTTCTTTGTTGCAGTGATCTGAATTCCTGTTAGAGGGTGGCTACATTCAATCTCCATAGTCCGAGTGTATGTAGGAAGCTAGCCACCCTCTCTTGTTCACTCCAGAAATGGATGTGGGCCTATGGAATTTGTAGTGTATACTGTACAGAGCAGTGCTGCAGAGCAGAGACTGCAACTAACATGCACTGCTCATTTCAGAAATGAATGGGAAAAGGAGAGGCTTGGGAGTTCACAGTGGCCTCTACAAGGAGGCAGAAAAACATAGTAAGAAGCAACCTCATGAAAAATAGATTACAGAGCAACATATTTTGCAAGTGACATCCCTAGCAGGCTACCCCAAGGTGCAAAGTTTAAGTGACAGCTTGGTGTTCATCCTGCAAGGATTGATGGGCCAGAGATCATAGTGGTCCCTGACATATTTTTCTACTAGCTGTCACCAGGTCATGGCCTTTGGGTTTGCCTTACCAAAGAGTCACTGATACAGGGTGGCTAGGTTGAGGGGATAGGATGTGATGAAGGCAGCAGGTTGTTGTCTGGGCAGAGGTCAGGGCAGGCGGTAGGCACAAGAGTTGTCCATGTTTAGGCAGCGGCTGCGGCAGGTAGAAGTTTATTCAGGATCCCAGCAGAGGTTGAGGCAGGTGACAGGCAAGAAAGTAGTCAGAGTCCCACCAGAGGTTGAGGAATTGGACAGGCAAGTGATTAGTCAGGGTCCCAGAAGAGATCAAGGCAGGGGACAGGCAAGAGAGTAGTCAGGGTCCCAGGAGAGGTCAAGGCAGGAACAGTCAAAAGAGTAGTCAGGGTCCTAGCAGGGGTTGAGGCAGGCAAGAGGCTAGTCAAGGTCCAATGAGAGACTGGGGCTGATAACAGGAATGGGTAGAGTCGGCAACAAGGACTGGAGACGAGAGTAGAGTAAGGAAATCCGTGTCAGCAATATACTCCAAGCCAATGAAATATACTCCAAGCCAATGACCAAGCCCAGCATCAGGGAGGCACATCAACGTACATCTTCTGACACATGTTGTCCTAGATTGTAAGCTCCAAGGAGCAGGGCCCTCCTAACCCTCTTGTATTGAACTGTATTGTTGCTGTATTGTCTCCCATTATATTGTAAAGCGCTGAGCAAACTGTTGGCGCTATATAAATCATGTATAATAGTAATGTTAACTCATGTGTGCCAACATGCACACACTTACACCTACATGCATGGCCAGCTATAGCCAAATGGCCATAAGCCGGCACACGTATGACATGCTGCAGATGGACAAGGTGGGCCATGCCTCTGTCTGAATCATTCTGAATTCTGTCATACAGAGCATTATGCTAATTGTATGCATTGTATTTTTAAATAACTGTTTAAAGGCCTAGTTCACCTTTAAATAAAAAATATAAATGCACATGATTTTTCAGGTTAAAAAAGTTTTTATTATTTTTTTACACTGGAGCCTGAAAAGCATTACACCCGTAATCCGTGGATTATGAGTAGAGTGTCAGGCTCAGGCAGACACTCCTCACAGCTCTCTGTCTGTATCCCTGTATGACAGTCCACCTGCCATACTTTGCTAACACTCTTAAAAGGAATGCGTTTGTGAACCACAGAAGAGAAGGGCCCCACCAAAAGCCAGTCAACCTTCCTATTAGCTGCAGGATACTTTCAGTCACCTTCAGGGATACCCCTACACTAGAATCGCACAATGAGTACACAAGGACCCTTTTCATTTCCTCTGAGTTAGTTAGAAACTCTAATTGCACCAGTTATAGTTCATTTTTACCTTGCTACAGTTCCTTAGAGTGCAAGTTAGTAGGTCATTGACCATTTATCCATTAAGGTATCCTTATGACAGTTTAGTTACTTGTTCATTGGTTTATGCCTGGTTTATTGCACTTTCCTTAATACATAGAATTAATTCACTGCCAAGCTGCCTCATTCCTGTGCATTATGCTAACCCTTAAATCCACAGGTGCAAACAGTCTTTAGTTTATTACCAAGTGTGTCAGCGGGGACCAAACAGTTTAGAGTCACAGCAGAGCAGAGGACTCATCGTCACCAGCGGCTCCTTTGGGGGCAGAGCTACACATTCCTTCAGTGATCCTGAGTTGTCAGTACCAACCCAGCTGGCCTGAGAATTTGATATTCCCACTCTTCTCCCTCTTCTCCATTCAGCGTTTCTGGGATGGACCAAACTGATTCACTGTGACAGTGCTGACCAATCAAAATGGAGCTGGTTCTTCCCAGAAAAAGGTGCACTGAGAAGAGAGAGAACAGTGTGGATTTGAAATCCCTAGACCATTTGAAGCAATGTTATACCCAAAACAAAAATGTATTACTTAGATGTGGTAGCTGACCCTGTTTTATTTTCTTTTGTGCCTGTTTTCCTTTATTTTCCCCAGTGATCTAGCCAGTACATTTGTAGTTTTTCAGCTTCCTTTAACAGACCAAGTTGTCCAGAAAAAGTGGCAGTTAGAAGGTTGAGACAAACCATTTACCAATGCCAGAGGTGCTTGCATTTATAAGTTTTTATTTATTTATTTATGTAAAACCTTAATCCCAAAAAGAAAAAAAACCTGTTGCTCTAACTGCCTAAAAAATGTTAACTTGAGTCCAGCTTTAATTTATTAGTCAAGTCCATCTAAATCTGCCAGTGCATCTAACACTGCCCACTCCTCAGACTGACAATGCTGCTGTCCAGAGGTGTCCCCGTTGCTCCTCCATCCAGGCTTGGGACACCCTAGGACAGGAAGTGTGCCACTGGACGGATCACCAGGTGAAAATAAAAGAAAAGTAGCCTTAAAAAAAGAAAACTAATGCAGTCACCACATTTAGGCATTGGTAAGCTGCAATCTATTACATTTTTATTTTTATTTTCATTATCGCTTTGATATTCCATAACTATAGTTAATAAGTCGTGCTTTAAGTTCTTCAGTTGTTGAGTTTAAAAAAAAACTTCTTTAACTTTCATTAATTTAAAATGCAAATTAGCACATCTTTATCTTGTTCCCATTATCCCAATTAATTTTAGACATCACATGATCAATCGAAGTTTTTTAAAAAAAAAGTTGCATTTCATTTTGTTTTAAATGACTTGGAGGCTATTTTCTTTTTACTGTTGTATAAACAAGGAATTGAAGGGTAAAATACTTAAAACTTAATGCCATAGTGCTAATGTGCCTTTTAAATCACGTCAGCAGCGATCACTGCATTATAATTAACAATTTATTGAACCAGCAATAAAATGAACATCACATTACTTCTTAAAGCAGCAGCATAAAATGGCTAATAAATAGCACAAGGCAGACAAATTGCAGAGTAATAGAAATTTTCTAAAGATTTATGGGGTGTGGAAAGATGGATGTGCTATTAGCCAGTCCGCCTCTACTTGACAAAATTCTTTTACAAAGACAGAGTAACCACCGGTGTCAAAGTTCAACCAGCTAAGTGGCTTACCTAAACTTCAGCCCATTGCTACTCTACAAGATGCTGATTGCGATACCTCAAAGCAGTCGCTGGGCAGGAATGTCTTGCCAGAACATGACACATAGTTGATCTATATTATAGGGACCTATCTGTACTTTATAGATAACAGACCTAGTATTTATTTAAGTTGAACACTTTTAAAGTGGACCTGATATTAGATATATTTGGTCATTTTAAGCTCATACATTTTAAAGCGACCTTGTTGCTATAGAAAACTTTTTTCCAGTGAAATCACACCTGCCAAACAACAGTGTAAATACTTACTTTTTCTGCTGCTTGCACCACCAAACTGCACAATGATCCTGAGAAATGGACCCTTGAAGTCCACTGGAAAACCAACACTTCTGGGAGTGTCAATTCTCTGGGTCCCCTATAGCTCTCACTGGCTTCTCCTACTGACTGTTACCTCCACTTAAAGCCCAAATCCAGGGTCTGTGCTTCCCTCCCCCTGTGGCTCCCCTAGGAACATATCATGCATTTTTTTGTACTTACCTTTTTTATGTCTTCTAGCTGGTCAAACGATGCCATGCTTCCTCCTTAGTCTTTTCTTGTCCCTGGGTGGTCTTGGATAGTGATGAACTGAACATACCTGGGTTTGGTTCCAGCAGGGTTCAGCAAGCATTACTAAAGTTCCGAGGTCGAATCCAAACCTGTGGGATATTTTTTTTAAAGAAAGGATTTGTCAAAAACTATTTTTATTTACTGGGTTTTTTTTGTGCATGAGCAGGGGTACTATGTACTATGTGGGGTAGAGACCGGTATCTGGGTGCCACCTTATTGTCAAGGGAGGCTTTCAGATTTTGAAAAGCCCTGCCTACAGGTCCCACAACCAACGAGCCAGGGTTGTGGGGAGGAGGCCCTTGCCCTCATCAACACTGGTGCAAGGTGGTTTGCCAGGCCCCCCCCCCAACCATGTAGAGGGCACGTATTAATAAAAAAAATTGTGCCCAAGCATATTGCTGTTTTGATCAGTGCAGTAAAAAAAAGTGGGGCCATATCCTATTCAGATGTTTTGTAACTGCCAAGCACATGTGCAGACTACAGAAATACTGTTTGTAGGATTCAGTGAATCCTGTAGGTAATTGGGTGGGACTGTGGTGCTAATAGAAGAAGATGGGTTTCTGCAGTTGGCCTCTGCTTTTGAAACTGATAGCTCATGGTTAGATTAGGCAGGGCTTCTGGCAGAAGAGAAGGAAAATTGTGTTACGCTACTGTACAGCAGGGATACAAGTTTGCAACAACACTTCATTGTGAACTCTGGCAGTCCATAGTTCATAATATAGACCAACTAAATCGGCTATTCGTCCATCCACCAAAGAGAGTCTCTGGTTGCTGCAGGAAGTTATACATTTAGGGGCAGTATACTACAGTCACTAAATGTGACAGCTTCCTGCTTCCTGCCTCAGGTGACTGCCTGCATTCTAGCAACCAAGGAAGCTGTATTGTTTGTCCACCTGCCTCCTAGCAACCCATGATGTAATTATTTGCTAAGACACCTTCAAAATGGGATTGTTTACAAATAAAAAGAAGCTGTCAAGGAAATGTTATGTAGCAGCAAATTTTGTTTTTCTTTGTAACTGTTTTTTAAGTGTTTTTGTCTTCCATTGACTTTATTGGAGTTCTAATTAAAGTTTGCAATTTGTGCTGAATATGCCAAAAACCCTGGCAGATTTACCCATCACTACACTTTAGGACCATATCAGACCAGCAGTCATGCTACAAACCTATACAGGATATGTACTTGCATATTACTTGCCTCCTGCTCCCTTCAAGAGGCAAATATGAAATATACACAGTATACGTAACTATTTATACAGTTGTATCTATCTGCTTGAAATGGCTCTGCTTCTAGTTTTAAACTTTTTTTAAAAAAGGCTCCACTGCAAAGAAAAGGGTCTCCTACCGCTTCCCGTGGTACCACTCTCAGCTATCTTCATGCGCTTCGTTGGTTTCTACATAAGACACTCTTTCAGGTACCCCTGTGTATTCTGTGGAGCCGCTGCGAACACCATGTCACTTTTGTGTTCTGTACAGACATAAAGAAAGGAACCATAGAACACAAAGGAGAACCAGGTGTCCAACTCTCTCAGAAGTGCCCAGTGTTAAAGATTTTTCAGCTAGCGTAGCCTTTGAAGACAGAAGAGATCAGCGGCAGAGGGCAGTGTTAAGGATAGCCTTTTTCTTTGCCATTGTTAAATACTTTTTAAACTAGCAGCAGATCCCTTCAAAATAAAAATGTATAAATGTATAAATCTACATAAGTAAAAACAGTATACTTTCCCTTTGAAGGAAAACATTCCCGAGAGAAACATAAAGGCTGCCATTGTTGACCTGAAAATGCAAGTTACTTGATAACATGACCTTCTTACTTAAATACTTTATTTTATTGACCCAGAACAAGTATGCAGATAATTATTTTTGTCCCTCCTCAAATATATGTACTTTTTTTGGGTCATTGACTCAGAAAATAATAATGCCAGTGGATAAACATAAGGGCCTAGTAGCTTGGCATCTACGACGATTCCATTCAAGTGGAACTTTACTTAAGAATATGAAAGTTTGTGAAAAGGCACTATGCCTCTTCTGCATTAAATTATTCCTCCCTGCCTTACATAGTTAGTCTGGCTGAAAAAAGACAAAAGTCCATCCAGTTCAACCGTAAAAAAAGTTATAATCCTATACCCACAGTTGATCCAGAGGAAGGTAAAAAACCCAGCAAAGCATGATCCAATTTGCTCCTGCAGGGAAAACAAATTCTTCCTGATCCTCCGAGAGGCAATCGGATATTCTCTGGATCAACTTTGCCTATATGGTAGTATCCAGTTATATTCTGTGTATCTAAGAAAGAATCCAGGCCTTTTTTAAAGAAATCCATTTAGCTGGCCAGAACCAACTCTTGAGAGAGTCTATTCCACATTTTCACAGCTTTTACTGTGAAGAAACCTTTCTGTATTTGGAGATTAAATATTTTTTCCTCCGGACGTAAAGAGTGCCCCCTTGTCCTCTGTGATGACCTCAGGGTGAATAACTCTACACCGAGTTCACTATATGAACCACTGATGTATTTATACATGGAGATCATATCCCCCTTATGTATTATACATGGAGATCATATCCCCCTTATGTATTATACATGGAGATCATATCCCCCCTTATGTATTATACATGGAGATCATATCCCCCCTTATGTATTATACATGGAGATCATATCCCTCCTTATGTATTATTTATGGAGATCATATCCCCCCTTATGTATTATACATGGTGATCATATCCCCCCTTATGTATTATACATGGAGATCATATCCCCCCTTATGTATTATACATGGAGATCATATCCCCCCTTATGTATTATACATGGAGATCATATCCCCCTTATGTATTATACATGGAGATCACATCCCCCCTTATGTATTATACCTGGTGATCATATCCCCCCTTAATCTCCTCTTCTCAAGAGAGAATAAATTCAGTCCTCTAATCTTTCCTCATAGCTGATCTCCTCCATGCCTCTTATCAGTTTAGTTGCCCTTCTCTGTACTTTCTTCATTTCCCCAATGTTCTTTTTGTGAATTGGTGCTCAAAACTGAACGCATATTCCAGATGAGGTATTACTAATGATTTGTACCGGGGTAATATGATATCTCTCTCTGGAGTCTATACCTCTTTTAATACAAGATTTTGCTCGCTTTAGAAGCAGCAGCTTGGCATTGAACGCCATTATTAAGCTTGTGATCTACCAGAACTCCCAGATCCTTCTCCACTATTGATTCCCCCAGTTGTACCCCCCCTAGTATGTATGATGCATGCATATTCTTAGCCCCCAAGCGCATTACCTTACATTTATCAACATTAAACCTTATTTGCCACATAGTTGCCCAATTACACAGTGCATTGAGGTCGGCTTGTAAGTTGGAGACATTCTGTAAGGATTCTACTGCACAGTTTGGTGTCATCAGCAAACACTGAAATGGTATTTTTAATCCCATTATATTGTTTATAAATATATTAAAAAGTAAGGATCCAAACACTGAACCTTGGGGTATACCACTGGCAACCTTAGACCACTCAGAGTATGAAAAACCACTATCTGAATTTGGTCTTTTAGCCTTTTTTTTCACTCTGCACAATTTCTCCATATGCTGAGATGAATGAATTCCATGCGCATGGGAATGACGTCATCCCGGCTTGACCAATCAAAATGCCTGGATAGGAACCTGGAAGAAGACCAAATGAAGTTGTCAGTGTCCGTCAGGGAGCACCTGAACACTACATCACTGGAGTGTAGATGAGTGTAGTTCTGTTTCAAACTCATCACATGCATTACGGGCCCATTCATACCATATGCAGTGAAATGCATTGGGCAGTGTAGCTCAATTGCCCTCCTGATGCATAGACAAGACAATTGGTCTTATGTCCTCTATTTTCAGTTCACATCAACAGCATTGGTGTGCGCTGAAAAAAAGAGATGTACTTAACAGGGGTGGACTGACAACTCATGGGGCCCCTGGGCAATAGGAGATCATGAGGCCCCTGTGTCCTTGCCCAAACTCAAAAAAAGCCTATGAAAAAGGTACCAGGGGCATCTCATGGGGCCCCCTACTGACCCCGGGCCCTCGGGCAGTGCCCGAGTTTCCAAATGGTCAGTCCGCCCCTGGTACTTAATAAACTTGAATTGAATGTAATTTTGTAACTTATTAATAAAGTTAAAAAAGGTAAACAGTGGGATGCACTGTAACAACCTACACAATACATATGAGCGGGCATGTAACACTGATCAGAATCAGCAGGCACATACCACCGATCACTCATTATATTATGATCACCCACCATACCCCTTTGATGCATGATCTCCAGTAGACCTCTGAAGGTGTGCTGTGGTATCTGGCAGCAAGTTGTCAGTAGCAGATCCTTTAAGTCCTGTAAGTTGTGAGGTGGGGCCTCCATGGATCAGAATTGTTTTTTCAAGCACATCCCACAGATGCTCAATGGAATTGAGATCTAGAGAATTGGGGGGTCCAATTCAAAACTTCATAATTGTTTTTTTCCTCAAATCATTTTTGAATTAATCAGACCAGGTCACCTTCTTCCATTGTTCCGTGGTTCAGTTCTGATGCACACGTGCCCTTTGTAGGCACTTATGGTTGTGGACACGGGCAATCCTGGGCACCCTGACCTGTCCATGGCTACACAGCCCCATACACAACAAACTTTGAAGCACTGTGTGTTCTGACACCTTTCTATCAGAATCAGCATTAACTTTTGCAGCAATTTAGCTACAGTAGATCTGCTATTGGATCTGTCTACACATGGCAGCCTTCGTTCCGCATGTGCATCAGTGAGCCTTGCCTGCCCGTGACCCTGCCACCTGTTCACCGGTTTTCCTCCCTTGGACCATTTTTGGTAAGTTCTGATTATTGCAGACAGAGAACATCCCACAAGAGCTGCGGTTTTGGAGTTGCTATGACCCAGTTGTCTACCCATTAAAATTTGGCCCTTGCCAAAGTCACCCGGATTCTTACGCTTACCCAATTTTTTCTGCTGTCAACACATCAACATCAGAGACAACATGTTCACTTGCTGCCTAATATATCCCACACCCTTTCAGATGCTATTGTAATGTGATAATCAATGTTATTCACTTTACCTGTCAGTAATCAGAATGTTATGCCTGATTGGTGTATTATACAGAACACAATGCATGTCCGCTGGTATGAATAGATGCTAAATTCTGACTCTACAATCTTTATGTCTACCAACAACTATGTAGCTTTTTTGGGGGTGGGGGGGGGTGCTGATTAACTATGCATTGATTGGATTGTTTAGGTAGATCCTCATATAGTTTTGGTAACTGTACAATGGTCAAATTGTAAAATCCATGGTGAGCTGCAGAAATAAAATTACTTTAAAAAGTACAGTAGAATAGCAAAAAGTTTTCTGTATATTTGGAGGAATAGCGATGAAACAGATGAAGGGCAAACAGGTGGTCCGTGTACATCCACTTCTGGCAGAATGACACAGTCCCGCTGCTGCCTAATCTTTTCCTAACCTGCCACAGACCCTGTCACATCCCCTCAGCAGAAGCAGGTAATATCACTACAGACAGATGTTACAATGTACCCAGCTGTGAGTTCCATAGAACTCCAAGACTTTCCTTTCCTTGCACTCTTCCCCGATGGCTCCGGCTCCCACTTTCATGTCACTGGCTTGTTAAATCATTGGGCGGCATGCCAAATATTAATGGATTGCAAAGAGCAGCTGGAAAAACATGGCGAGGCTTCCATCCCCGGTGACAGCGCTGCCACATGTAAATTAAATAATATTTTTTAATATGTAACAGCCACATCATAAAACTTAGTGTGAGCGACAAAAAAGTACATGTAAGGATTTTCTTCTTTTTTTTTTTTACAGGTTTTAAAGAGATGCTATTAATTAACAATATCATCACAGGGTATTGATTTCCACATTAGCCTTTCTAGTTAGTGTGTTGCACAAGCTGTACAAGCGGCCTTTCAATAAAGAAGGTGGCTGGGTCCTAATCTAACATCACAGGAAACTATATCTGTAACAAGGGTGAAGTGAAACAATATAGTATACACTGACACCAAATCTTTGAGTTAGAAAGGCTTTGAGGTCAAATGACTAAGGAACTCTTAGGGAAGGAGAGGAAACCAGAGGCAGAGGGACACAATCGGTATGAACCGAGCACTACGGAGCACTACGGCAGTGTTCAACCTGTTGGGTTTATAGCAGGGGCGGACTGACAACTCATGGGGCCCCTGGACAATAGGGGATCTTGGGGCCCCTGTGTCCCTGCCCAAACTCAAAAAAGCCTATGAAAAAAGGTACCAGGGGCATCTCATGGGGCCCCCTACTGACCCCGGGCCCTTGGGAAGTGCCCGAGTTTCCAAATGGTCAGTCCGCCCCTGGTTTATAGCATGTTACTATAACTCACTTATGTATATAGGCCCATAAAGTTAGAAAAGATGGTTTGATCCTGTGACAGTGTTCATAAAACCTGGACCCAGAATTGAAGTCTACATCCCTCCCAAGTATCTATGAAGCCTCTGGGCTCCAGGACCCAAACCAGTACCTAGTGCTACCCCATAGGAGCCATTGGAAATTGCCCAGGTTCTTTTCCCAGTAGGTTTCTCCGCATCCAGGCACAAGATCACAGTCACTCTTTGGCTCAATAACAAGTCTAGGGGTGTTCTTTTTGTTGTTTTTATTTTTGGAGTAATTGCTGAAGCAGAAGTCCTTGCAATAGTAAACTGTGGACTTGGCTTGGTAGGAGAAGCAGTTAAAAGCAAGCTTCTTCCTTAGAACAACCAGAGCAGAGTCCCTCCACACAGAACTAGATATTCTGAGCTCTTCAGGACATAGCCAATGTCAACTTGGATGAAACACACCTAACACAACAATTACAGCCTTGCTGGGTGCAGTGAGACAAGCTAAATTTACTTAGCAAACAAAAATACAACTCCACTGAACACAGGGAGCCAGCACTAAATCAAATTAATCCTAGCACCTATCTAGGAGGGTGCTACACCAGGTTTTATCAATCTCTAGAGAATCTGAAAATCCAATTTTTCCTGTATAATGCAAACACCATGGAGCCACTAATCCTGCCTTGATGACAACCCTGGGTGACACAAAACCAGGGGCGGACTGACCATTTGAGCACTTGGGCACTGCCCGAGGGCCCGGGGTCAGTAGGGGGCCCCATGAAATGCCCCTGGTACCTTTCATTGGCTTTTTCATAGGCATTTTTGGGTGTGGGCGAGGACCAGGGGCCCCAAGATCCCCTATTGCCCGGGGGCCCCATGAGTTGTCAGTCCGCCCCTGCACAAAACCCTTTGTGTACATGTGGGCAGAGCAACCAACCATGTGTAAGGGGTCAGTCCTTAATGGGTATGAGTATCCTCTTTTTATATGTTTTTAAGATATGTTTTATTATGTTAAATAAAATATCATTTTGTGCTGGTTACTGATGGGTCCTATTGTTTGCAGTGACAAACAGCCCTGGAACTGGACCAGACAATACACCGAAACACCAACAACGTTAAATGAGCTTTATTAAGACAATACATTGTACAGAAAAGGGTTAATTAAACAGACTTTTGAGTAGTGAATGCTGTGGCTCCTAGGCAGAAGCACACCGCAAAGACATAACCAGATGAAACAAAGCTGGCAAATGCTCTCCTTGCTGGGGATAGGCATGGTTTGTGCCAGAAGGAGAGGTGAGTGGATAATGCCATGATCTTCACCGCAGCAAATCAGAGGCAGCCTTGTATTCACTGCTAAAATACAAGGCTTTCTGTGAATGGATGAGCAGCACGTAGCCTGACTCAATTTAAAGTGAAGGTAAACATGAAGTTAGGCTTTAACTTTATCCAGAAGACTTGGCCCATGCAAGGATCACTTAAAAGTATGGCTTGAAAAACAAACACACATACTCACCTTGGTGGATGCTGAAATGCTGCATCTGTCTCCCACTGCTTCCAAGACTGAGACTGAGAACTGTGCAATCAAAGACTGCTGATCGCTCAGTTCTCGGTCTTCAGCCCGCAGAAAGCCATTGACTCTCTCTGTCTTTCCAGTGCTCACTGGAGTGCTGGGCTGTGGAGGGGGTGGAAGCGGCTGGCTCAGGATCTCAGTGGTTCAATAAGAGGCTGAGCCAGCTCCTGGTCGTCCAGACATCTGAATGGATACCAACTTTAAAGTCAGAATCTTTCCAGAGCCTGGACCAGCTGTCAGCTAAAAACAGGTCACACCAGTGCAGAACAAAGTGTACGTCTGTAATCCCTGGGAGAAGTATAGCCAAAAAAGCTTTGCTATACTTTTCCTTTAAATAGGCTGTTTATTTTTTCCCGCTGAATCACTGGCATCAGTAGTTTCTGAATCTTTGACCTGGAATAAGCATTCAGATCAGGAAAGTCAGAGAAAAGGCAGAAGTCATTCTCTGCATTCTTGCAACCTCTGAACATGCTAGTTTCTTGGGAGTCATGCTAACCCTTCTGCATCAATACTGTGATTGGTTGGCCTGCATGTTTCAAGTATGCAGATTAGGACTTCTGACTTTTTTCTGACTTTTCTGCCTATTTGTTCCAAATCAGTGACTTAAGCTACTGATGTCAGAGACAGCCAGGGAGTTAGCCTTTTCAGAAGGAGGGCTTCAGTAGCAGCCTCCATAGTCCAGATTTGGAACTGGCAATCAGCACAATTGTTCAGGGTCAGCGATTCAGAAAATATGGAAAAATTGCAAGATTTTCTGTTAACCACTGGAGGTCACTGCTTTCTTCAGCAGCAGAACCAGCATTTCAGCAATCAGTTGCCTTACTGTATTTTAAAAATATAGAGCCAAAATTTTGGCTTTGGTAGAGAATTCACATCACCAGCTTCCCCTACAGCTGGGGTGGGCAACTGTGGCCCTCCAGCTGTTGTAGAACTACAAGTCCCATGAGGCATTGCAAAACTGACAGTTACAAGCATGACTCCCAAAGGCAGAGGCTTGATGGGACTTGTAGTTCACCAACAGCTGGAGAGCCATAGTTGCCCACCCCTCTCCTAGAGGAGTCTACTTTGTAATGTCTCTCACTATGGTCAGTCTGGTCATAAGTCAGTAAATGTCCTATGATTTCACCCTAGGTTCACGATTTGCAGAAACGCAGTGCAGTCCATTTAACATTATTTCCTATGGGACATGTTCACACCTGTGCGGTTTCACCCGGTGCGTTTTTTGGAAGGGACTTTTTTGAATGCAAAAAGTTGCATTTTTGTTTCTATAGATTTCAATGGAAACACTGCATAAAAGTATGTATTGCGTTTTTGATACATTTTGCCTTTTAAATCTGCCTAGCAACAAGAAAAAAAAAATGGAAAAAAAAGCGAAACTCATCAAAAACGCGACAAAAACATGTAAAAAATGCAAGTGCAAAAACGCAATGCAGAAATGGCTCAAACACAACCTGCATAGGCGTGAAACTAGACTTAGAAAGCTTGGGAAACGATAGCACAAGATATTCAAACGCCATGCATACATTGCACAAACTTCATGCACATATTGCTACTGGTGAGAACTGAACCAAAGATCACAGTGCTGTCAGATGATGATATTCATCGGCATTGTTCCTCTGGAGAATAGCAATGGTTGTGATGGTCACTGGAAAAAGACCTTTTGTGTTAAAGTAGATTTAAACCCTAACTTAATGACATTTTAATCACCAAAACGACTTATATCATAAACAATTGCCTTTTCAAACATGCTTGAGTTTTCTTTTTTTATCCTTTGCATCTGAAGGATCCTCAGATATTAGTTTAATAAATGCAGATTCAAAAGGATTGACTACACAAATGGAGATCTTTTAGCAAAAACTTTGCAGGTTCACCAGAAATAAGGATCAAACTATGCACTGTAGCACCTTACCAGCTTAGAGTAGGCTGCTAGGCAAATTTAGTTAGCTCCCTTGTGGTCAGAGGAGCAGGGGTAGATTGTTTAAGGCTGCTCAGTGTTTCACTGGCTGCTGTTCCGTTACTTCCCCGTCTTCTAGAGAATTCTAGAACATAGTGGGGGGGAAGACCAGAGTCTGTAGCTTGAATATTTATGGAATTCCAGCCAAGCCCTTGGGAGGCACATCCAGTAGGTGGTGAAAGTGCTTATAAATAGTCTGAGGCCAATGCAGAGTTCCTGAGTCCAGTTCTGCAGGAGAAAAGCTCTGTTCAGGGGTTCGGCCCCCTGGGACAGAAGTCTGGGAGGAAGACAGCCAGAAGACACCGAGATCCCAGCTAGACTTAGCTCAGGGGCCTAATTGCAAGTCCAGATCCAAGGATGAAGTTGGATCAGGAGAAACTCATGGAAGAGAGCCAGGAGAGAGTTGGGGGGCAAGCTGTCCTTTAGTGGTGTGAGTCTATATCTCTTTCAGTAGGAAGAGCCTTTTGGATATCGGCAGAAGGCAGCTGATGATCCTGTGGCTGGGTAAGTACATGACCCCAGTGTTGAAGAGGTGTGATCGTGTGCAACTTTAAGCTCAGGAAGGAGTAGAGGTCACCATCAGCCAGAAGTTGTGCAGTACGGCCAGAAGTAGTGCAGAGCAGACAGTAGTTTGGGCAGTGCAGCCAGAAGTGGAGCAGACCTCAGGTTTTACAGTTTTACAGTTCCAGGGTATGTTCCCTATCCCTATCCAAGTTCATCATTCCCTAAAAAAAAATTTAAAATAAACCCCTAGACTGTTATTTAAGCCTGTCTGTGTGCTGGCTGTGAGTGCTCTACAGGGGAAATAGGACTCATAGACTCACCAGCGGCTCTTTAGGGGGTATGTTACACTTCTAATACAGCATAGCCTATCGCCACCACCCAAGTCCTACCAATATCATGTTGTTCTTCCACATTTTGGGTGGTCCTGCTCAGATTATAGCTACTTTTTGGCCAGTTTTGACCCCAATTATGAGGCAACCACCTCTGCTTGGCCACAATCTGCTCAGTATTACCTTTTTTGAGTTACTAAGCATGCTCAGTAACTCAAAGAAGGGTGATTCTATGATCTCAGGTTGCAGCCTGGGACACAGCTTCATCAGCACAGCGCACCTAGATGCAAGACTGTCTGGGCAAATTAGCCATTTTGGGACTATCGACATCTATGCTTTTATTCAGCTGAGTCACAAAAGGCATTCATCTGAAGAAGTTGATAACCACGGCCCTCACTATAAAAGGATGGGCTTACAGTAGCCATATTGTCAGTATAGAGTCTATTCATACAAAATTTCTTATGCAAATATCTCAAGCATTCCACAGCTTTCAATAATAATCCCCAAAATTCCCCTAACATGTTTATTTACTATGATCATCAGCTTCATCTAGTGGCCTGATTGAGGTATTTATGGAATTAACCCCATTATGGCCACTATACAGAGATGACGACAATATAAAAATAGGACCACAGAGTCACACTTAGGAAATAATATTGATTCAAGGGGTCTGATATGGCTTTTGGAGGGCACCTGTGGGGTTTTTTTCCATTTTTTTGTGGGGCTCACCCTTAAAATCCATAAAAGATCCGAAAGGTGTGGTATTGATTTGGAGGAACCCACATGCCCAGCCGTAGGATGTACTACAGCAAAAGTAACAAATTACAAAGAAAAAAATTTTTTAACTTGCCAGTAAATGACATTTCACTGGCAGCTTCTGTTTTTGTTGTTGATAAAAATGCAATGTGAACTTCCCCATAGGGGATTCCATGTTGGAAGTGAGCTGTCATTATTGACCTTTAGTGCTGGTTCACACAGGAACAACACACATTCTGTTTTTGACAGTTTATTCATTTCAGTGGGCTGCCAAATGCTTGGGAATATGCAAAACGTAAGCTGTGGTGTAACTTTTAAAAACTTGCTACACCAAACTGCATGGTACTACAGTACCATGCGGTTTGGTGGCCAAAAACACACCGTGCTTGCTATATGCGCTTGGGAGCACTCTTGCAGGCTCGCTCAAAAGCCGCACTATGTGAGTCCAGTAACACACAGAGTGTAGCTCGGCCCCACCCCACCTCTTCCTCACTGATTGTTATTGACAGTAGCAGGATCCAATGGGTTCTGCAGCTGCCTCTCTATCCAGTGAGGAGAGAGAGGAGAGAGCGCTGCTCTCCTGCACAGTGCTGAATCGAGATCAGGCTTAGGTAAGTATAAGAGGAGGTCTGGGGGTGTGCTACATAGAGAACCATTTACCCTTAGAACCACTTTAAAATTGCCGCTCCTCAATCCCCCCGCTCAATAGACTTCAATGGAGTTCGCCACAAAGTTTAAAAACTTCGAGCAAGATTTACAAAACTTTTTGTGAACCAAACCCAATCAGATTCATCCACCCTCTAACCACTTCCTGCCCAGCCCATGTAGATAAATGGCCAGACGGGAGCGCTGCCGAAGCAGGTGGATGTTTCTAAATGTCCCCCCACATCCATTGCCTGTGTGTGCTCCCTGGGAGCGGGCGGCACCGCAATCGGTGCCCACTGTGTCCAGAGGATGGGACCTCTGTGTGAGGTCCCGATTCATGTGATCACTGATTGGCCATTCAGTGATCACATGAATAGTAGTAAACAAGATATCACTTCTGACATTATTGCTTACTACGTGTGAAATCTGTGAATGATCACAGAGGTCACATGGTACAAGGCTATTCACAACAGCCTTGTACCATGTGACAAGCTGTGACCAATCACAGCTCTCACAGTATTTCTCAATTACTACTAGAATGTAGAGAGGAGGAGAAACAATTGCTTTTACAGCCTTTATGGGTGTAAAAGCAATCAGTGTAAAAAAAGAAAAAAAAATCTTCATCACCCCCCACAAATAGTACAGTGTCACCATGGTGACACTGTACTGCTAAGGTGATAGTATGTTAAAAAAACATAAATAATAATATAAAAAAATAAAATAAAAATTTTAAACATTTTTTGAAAAATTATAATTTTTGGTTATAAACTAATTTGGGTTATTTTTTTTTTTACTAAAAAGATAGATGAATACATTTTGGCCAAGATGTATAAAGGAAGATTATTTATTTGCAAAATTTTATAAGAAGAACCCTTTTTTTAATTTTTGGACTTTTTTCATTTATATAGCAAAAAAATTAAATCTCAGTGGTGAATAAATACCTCCAAAATATATTTTTATCTGTCTCAAAAAATGCTAAAAAATTAATATGGGTACAGTGTTGCATGACCGCGCAATTGTCATTCAAAGTGTGATAGCACTGAAAGCTGAATATTGGCCTGGGCTGGAAGGGGGTGGACATGAAGTGGTTAAAGTGACTATCGAACTTATATATTAGCATGTTAATTTGTATATGAGAATTTGAGTGATTGGGTTCACAACTCCTTTTAGAGAAGTGTCTGTGACATCCAAAACATTCAAGTCAGGGGTCTTCAATAATTGCTGGAATCTAATTGGCTGTTGTGGGAAATGTGAACTTTTTTAAGGCTCTATGAGGTTCTGCATGAGCTCTATTCAGGCAGCTTTTGAATGAAGCTCATGGCACAGCACAAGCTATCAGACCCCGTGAACATTCACAGCCATAAAACATTTATACCTGAAAGTTTAGAAAACAATGCTGAGTTATGTTTGTCTGCAGCCTGGAACCTGCGCTTTCATGAAATATTTATGTGACCCAAGCATAATTTCATCTGGAAAAGTTAATCTTATTCTGTTACTTTAAAGGAAAAATTGGTAAACAAGTCCAACCCTAATTTATTTCCCAAATGAGCTCTAAAAACCCGATTTACCGATGAGTAAATTTTTCCATTAAGTGGATATATAATAATTTAATAGTCTTAGCCTAGCACTTTTCACTAAAGAAAATTAACTAATTCATTATTGCTTATAATTTGCTGAGGCATTGCTGCCATATTTGTAAAATCAGCAGGTTCTAAGGAGTGTTAAAAAAAAAAAGAATTTCAAATGTTCATTTTCATATTACTAAATCAAATGAAATTACAATTACTTAGCTCCCTCTAGTGTCCAATTGGAGAACTGCTCACCTTTTTGCTTTCAATGAATCAAGCTAATGGGTGACTTGAGTAAAGGGAATCTGTCATCAAGCTGAAGGCTTTTGTGAGAAGCTTTTGCTGGAAGCTGACATTCTATGCTGTTTGGGCAAATTTGTATCAGGTTACTTCATACAAACCTTAAATATGTTGATAGTCACTCACCTGAAAGTAGATTGTGATCTAGAAGCCAACAAACTCCAACATTCATTGCAGGACTTTCACCCAGGATTTTTTTTTCTATTAAACAAATTTAGGTTAAAAAAATATAAATGTGTTGAAAACCTACGTTAATAATAAATATTTTAAACCACGCATGAATTAAAGTGACACTATACGCTGGTTTATAACACATTTCTATTCAAGTGTATTCTCAGCTCAAAAAAGTCCCTTCTATTCTATTGCTCTCAGACTCCTTCAAATCTCCAAATTTGTTTTGGCCGCTGTGATCTGACACCCTGTTAGAGGGTGGCTACGTTCATTCTCCAGGTCCCACTGTATGTAGGAACGTAGCCACCCTCTCTTGCTCACTCCTGAGATGGACTATGGGATTTGCAGTGTGCATAGAGCAGTGTGCATGACTGCAACTAATAATATGTACTGTTTGCAGGGGTGTATTTAGGTTTCGTGCTGCCCTAGGCAACACAAAAATCGGCTCCCCCCCCCCACACACGGAAAGACCCTGACACCAACCAACACTCCCCCCCACGTAGAGACCGTGGCATTGACCAACAACACCACAGCCCCCCCACCCGAGAGAGCCTTCTACTACCACCATCCGCCATACACTGGCCACCCCCCCCCACCCCGTCGAGAGAGAAGACACTCACAGCTCCAGACATCCCCAGGAACAAGAGTCAGGCTCTGCATACACCATCAAGCAGCCCTCAGCCTCTCTCAGATCCCACCTGGTCCCCATGCAGGGGCGGACTGACCATTTGGAAACTCGGGCACTGCCTGAGGTCCCGGTGTCAGTAGGGGGCCCCATGAGATGCCCCTGGTACCTAGGCTTTTTTGAATTTGGGCAAGGACACAGGGGCCCCATGATCCCCTATTGCCCAGGGACCCCATGAGTTGTCAGTCCGCCCCTGTCCCCATGCTGCGTGTGTCCCTTCTTCCATCCCTTCTTTCAGGAGGCGGCGCTGCCCCCCTGAAAAATGCCGCTGCCCCCCTGAAAAACGCCACCCTAGGCAAATGCCTTGTTTGCCTTGTGGTAAATACGCCCCTGACTGTTCCAAACAAATGCAAATGAGCAGGAAAAGGAGAGGTTCTGGAGTTCACAAGGAGGCAGAATAACACAAAGAAACAAATTCATAAACAATAGATTACAGGGCCATAAGTCCTCATGCACACTTGACGTTTTTACAGCGGCTGTTTTTGGCTTTTGACATTTTTTTCTACAGCCAGCAAACCCCCCAGCATGTTATCCTATGTGTCCATACACACATAGACTGGAATCAACATTTTTTGGCTGGAAAAAACCCCAGGACTAGTGGGTCTCTAGAGTTTTTTAGCTGTAAAAATGCTCTAATGCTGAAAAATGCTGTAAAACGGCGCAAACCGGTGTTTTTGGATTTTGTTTTTTTCCCAAAAACCCAAACAAGGGAAAATGCCGCTAAACGTGGCAAAACGACGCTAGACACAATGCAAAAATACTAAAAAAAGCTGAAAAGCTCACATTTTTAATGTTACACAGCTAACGTTACCAGAACGTCCCGTGTGCATGAGGACTTAGGTAGCGAATATGTATGCATTATTTTTGGAGAATAAGGAGATTGTTTATTGTCACTTTATATTAAGCCTGCGTTCACCCTTGTGCAGTTCGGTATATCGCATGCGATAAACGCAGGAACCGCACCTCATTCCTCTACAAATCACATGTGATTTTTGTATAGCTCCAATCACACCACACCCGCACCAAAAATGTGCAGGACCCTTTTTTTGGTTCACACTAGAATCGGATCGCATCGGTATTCACACCTAACATACACAACCGCAGCAGTTCGCATGTGCGGTGCGGAATTTGCACAGAAAATGCTGCAAATTCCGCACCGCATCAATATGAACCCAGGCTCAACTACTGAAACAAGGGATGCGGTTACTGTTTTCTTTTGGTTTTTGCTATCTAGAAAATATATTGATACAAAAACAAAAAAAGGAGCTGTTCACATGGGGTAGTGACATGCTTGCCTCATGCAGGGCTGTTTTTTCCTGACACTCCTGGGTGAGTTCAGGGACCTGCACCTGCATGTTATTTTGGGACACAGCAGCTGTGCCCATTTAGATCACAAATGCAGTGTATTTGCAGGCATCAGATCACTTGGCCGCAGTACTGTAAGCCGTGTAGGGTGGGCTCCCCAGGATACAGTGAAGTCACGAACGAGGAAAGCAACCCCAACACCAGCTTTTGCCACAACAGAATTTTACTTAGATGTGGCAAATAAACACAACCACAAATGCTGGAAACATACAATAAATTTACATACACCCAGCCCAAAGGCTGAGACCCTTGTGCTGCACAGCATGGCGCCTCCTGATGGATGAAGGTAGAAGGTGTAGTAATTTACTTACTGACGGGCACAACTAAGCTGCCACACCTTACCTGGTATTACCCTAAAAGAGCAGGAATCAGTGTATGGGTGTACGGTATGGGCTAGCCTGCGGTGCAGCACAACAGCTTACAATCTTACACAAATTTACACTATTCCCTCTCCCATAACTGGTCCTGTAGCACGTGCCTGAGTATTCCTTCTGAGCAAAACGCCAGTCTGGCTTGAGTTTGTAGGATTTATCAGCTCTCCAATGTGAAATGTCAATTTAAGCTGTGGAGCCCTTCCAATGATCAGTAACAACACTTGTGGCCTGACACAGAGACTCTAACTAACTAACTATAGGCCTGGACTCAGTCTCAAGGCGCCAACACTGAAATGAGGTGCGTGCACGATCTTACCGACCCGGGTCTGCTTTGAATCCGCTGGTGACTCTGAACAGAACAAATGTCTCTCCAACAAGCATGCGGTCTCGCCATATATGTTGCTTAGTTCCTCTGCTCTCATAAGCCTTCCTGGCAGCAATCTCATCAGCATTCCTGGCAGCAATCTCATCAGCTTCCTGGCATCAATCTCATCAGCTTCACTTAGTTGCAGCTCTCGTTATGGAGGGACGCTTTCACACCTGGATGTCATCAGATTCCCAGCTCACAGGGCCCCTTATTCACCATGCTCCAAAACATGGCTTCTCTCTCTCTCCTTCCTGTTCTCTCCAACTCTGTGTGAAAACCCCACCTCTTCATGAATATACAAATATCTATGCAGTCTGAGGCTGTGTTAGAAAAACAGTGACATCTTGTAGCTAAACCGCAGAATGTCAGTCAAAACATTAATTTACTTCCACACAAGCAGTGTTCAAACAATGAGAGCTGTTTCCCCATCTCACAGTACCATTGTCAGGGATCCCCTCGATCCCTGCCGCGATGGTCCCGGCGCAGGCGCAATGTGCCGCCCTGTGCAGGGACTCGAGCACTGGGTCCGGGCCGGCCGCGGCGTTCGAGTTCGCGCATGCGCAGTAGAAGCCGCGGCCGCCCGCTGGGCACCAATGGCAGCGCAGGGCGGGATATTTAAACGACCCTGAGCTGTCATTGAGTGCCTTCTGGTCTTACCTGTATCCTGTATCCGTGAACCTGTGTATTGTAAGTTGCTGACCCGGATTGTACCTGACCTTCCTGTATTTCTCTTGCCCAGACCCTTGCTTTGCCTGACCTCTCTCCTGAATGCCCCCTATTGGATTTGACCTGCTGTTGCTGACCTGGCGTGTGACCCGACTATTCTATGCCCGCTGCCTTGTACCTTGCCGTCCTCTCTGCTACCGACCCGGCCCGTCTGACCTTGCTCATCCATCCATCCATCCCGTGCAGTGGGGTCTGCTGACCTCCTCATATCAGACTCTTCCCCGTGGGAGCCCTTGGCGCATACCACTACCACTGACGGACGCACCCAGTAGCCACGACCTGGTCTCAGGGGGCTCCAAGTCCATCCCCACCATCAGGGGCCCTGGTGAACAAGCACCCTGGGACTTAGACTCCGTGCGCTGGGGACGCCTATTCAGTGGAGTGCTAGTGGTACCGCCAGGCGGTCCCTTACAGTACCAGAAGGCCATGACTGAGTCTAGAGGAGGGCCCTCGCCGCTTGAGGAGATCTGCAGGCACCTGTCTAACTTGACGCAGGCCGTATCGGCCCTGCAGGACAGATGTCAGCAGATTGAGAATCACTTCCAGACCTGCACTATATCCGTTTCTGCCCCACAGGCCGCGGTCCCCGCACCTCCGGCCGTAGCAGCCCCTGTACCGGTTTCTGGGGCATCCGCCCCACTCCCGGCGGCCGAACCCCGAGTACCCCTACCGGAACGGTTTCATGGGGACCGCACACGCTTCAGGTCATTCCGTGAGTCCTGTCTCCTCTATTTTGAGTTGCAACCACGAACCTTTGTGACTGAATCCGTGAAGGTGGGGTTCGTCATCTCCCTCCTGCAGGGTGAACCCCAAGACTGGGCCCACCGACTGCGGGGAAAAAATGACCCTCACCTTAGCTCGGTTGACTTTTTTTTTTGACGCAATGGCCATCCTATACGATGACCCACAGCGGGCAGCTTCTGCTGAAGCTACTTTGTACACGCTCCGGCAAGGCCGCCGAGCGGCGGAGGAGTACGCGTCTGAATTTAGGCGCTGGATGGGGGACACACGTTGGAACGAGTTTGCTCTCCTGCATCAGTTCCGTATAGGCCTATCAGAAGGCCTGAAAGATGAGCTCGCCCGGGTGGAGGTGCCTGAGACTTTAGAGGACTTAATTGGCACTGACTATTAAGATTGACCGTAGACTGCGGGAACGCAGGTTTGAGAGGTCCGGCCAGGGTCATGGAAATCCCTGGGGGCCATTTCAAGGGGCCAGTCAAGCACCTAGGCCAAACATCCAGAACCGGCCACCTGGAGATATCCCTGAACCTATGCAACTCGGCCTGGCGCGGCCTAAACTATCTCCAGAGGAACATCAGCGCAGACGATCCCAGAACCTGTGCCTCTACTGTGGCGAAGCTGGTCATATGGTACGATCCTGCCCGCAGAAACTGAGTAAGTGCACCTCTTCTTCCTTGTCCATTGGCAATGTTAGTCCATCCCAATACTTAGTGGTGCCCCTTTCCTTTCAGCTTCCGGAAAGGACCGTGGAAGTATCGGCCATAGTTGATTCGGGGGCATGCAGCTGCTTCCTGGACATTAATTTTGCTCACCAGCAGGGTATTCCTCTCCAATTGAAACAGAAGGGGTTCAATATTTATTTGGCTGACGGTTCCCGGATAAAATCAGGGGTGGTGAACCAGGAAACCCCCTCCATCGCCACTGTCATTGCCGGCCAGCACCAGGAACTGCTCCTCCTGGATGCTATAGCCTCACCCCTCTTCCCAGTCATTTTGGGGCTCCCATGGTTACGGGCCCATAACCCCCAAATTGACTGGGAGACCGGAGTAATTTCGTTCCCTTCTCTATACTGTCGGGTATACTGCCGCACTTCGGGCCCGGGGGTCCCCCAAATCCTCCTGTGCTCTGAGGGGGAAGCTGAATTAAAACAGGTAATCCCGGCAGCCTACCATGAGTTTCTAGATGTGTTCAGCAAGCGGGGAGCTGATACTCTACCCCCCCACCGCCCTTATGACTGTCCCGTTGACCTGTTACCCGGTTCAGAAATTCCTTTTGGGCGAATCTTCCCCCTTTCGGAGCTCGAATTGGGAGCCCTGAAGGAATATATCGAGGACAGCCTCCAGAAGGGGTTCATCCGCCCCTCCACTTCACCGGCGGGGGCGGGAATTTTCTTTGTTGAAAAAAAGGACAAAACCTTGAGGCCGTGTATCGATTACAGGGAGTTGAACAGGGTCACGATAAAGAACCGTTACCCACTGCCGTTAGTACCAGAATTATTCCAAAGTTTAAAAACAGCAGTGGTTTTTACAAAGCTGGATTTGAGGGGAGCATACAACTTGGTTCGCATAAGGGAGGGGGACGAGTGGAAGACGGCCTTCCGCACCCGCTTCGGCCATTTTGAATACTTGGTCATGCCGTTCGGGTTGTGTAATGCCCCGGCCACGTTTCAACACTTTGTGAATGATATTTTTAGGGACTTCCTGGACGTCTTTGTTATCGTCTATCTAGACGACATTTTGATTTTCTCCCCTTCCTTGGGGGAACACAGAATACATGTAGCAAGGGTATTGGGGCGATTACGGCAGCATGGGTTGTACGCCAAGGCAGAGAAATGTTGTTTCGAACAATCCAGCTTTACTTTCTTGGGCCTGATCATCTCCACCGCGGGGTCGCGATGGATCCCCAGAAAGTCGCTGCAATACTGGATTGGCCTGAACCCACGGACAGGAAGGGCGTCCAACGATTTATTGGTTTTGCAAATTTTTACCGAAAGTTCATCAAGAACTTCTCGGGTCTGGTCTCCCCCATTACTCAGCTAACCAAGCTGGGAACCCGGTTCAGATGGACACCTGAAGCTCAGGAAGCTTTTGAAGCCTTGAAGAAGTTGTTCACCTCGGCACCCATTTTGGGTCACCCAGACGCCGCCCTGCCCTACATCCTGGAAGTGGATGCATCGGAGAATGCGGTAGGTTCCATTCTCTCCCAGCGGAAGGGCACCAAGGAATTGCTCCATCCTGTAGCTTTCTTCTCACGGAAGCTTACCCCAGCAGAGAAGAATTATGATATCGGTGATCGAGAGCTACTGGCGATCAAAACGGCATTAGAGGAATGGAGGTACCTGCTGGAAGGTGCTGTGCACCCCATCTTAATTTTTACTGATCACAAAAACCTAGAATATCTGAGAACCGCCAAGCGTCTATGCCCGCGACAGGCAAGATGGGCACTATTCTTTTCTAGATTCAACTTCCACATTACGTACCGGCCTGGATCAAAGAACACTAAGCCAGATGCGTTATCACGTATGTACGAGGACGCCAAGGAGACCCCAGTACCCGACACCATCTTGTCCTCGGGAAACTTCTTGGTCCTTCAGTCGGACCTTCGTTCCAAGATAATGGAGGCATCCACAACCGTCTCTACCCCAGCCGGAGGGCTCCTCCAGAACAAGGGGGGACTCCTATGGAGGGAAGATCGGATTGTGGTGCCGGAGGAAGCCCGAACCCTGGTCTTGGGCCATTGCCATGACCACCCGATGGCGGGGCACTTTGGCCCAGAAAAGACCCTGGAACTTCTCCGACGCTCCTTCTGGTGGACGGACATGGCTAAAGATTGTAAGGGCTATGTAAGGTCCTGTATCACCTGCCAAAAGAATAAGCCTTCCAGAAACAAAGTTTGGGGTCTGCTGCGACCCTTACCGATTCCTGAACGGCCTTGGCAAAAGATATCGTTAGACTTTATAGTCGAGCTTCCGCCATCACTAGACCACACGGCAATCCTGGTGGTCGTAGACCGCTTGTCCAAGATGGCCCACTTCATCCCGTTGAAGAAAACCCCCTCGGCAGCCGAGACTGCGAGAGTTTTCATTCGTGAGGTAGTAAGGCTGCATGGGGTCCCCGAAGACATTGTCTCAGACCGAGGGGTCCAGTTCACGTCGAGATTTTGGAGGGCACTGTGCAAGGCCCTGGACATCAAATTGTCCCTTTCCTCTGCATTCCACCCTCAAACTAACGGTCAAACCGAAAGGACCAATCAGACCCTGGAGCAATACTTGAGATGCTACACTTCATTTACTCAAGATGACTGGATGCCACTTCTCCCCCTAGCGGAATTCGCATACAACAATGCCCGTCACTCGGCGACGGGCCAGTCCCCGTTCTTTGCCAACTATGGTTTTCACCCTGTCTTCCTCCCGGATTTGGTCCCGGAATGCCCAGTACCAGCATCGCAAGACGTAGTCACGTTTTTCTCCACGAACAATAAGAAGCTTCAAGAGGCCATCAGTCGGGCCCAGGAAGACTACAGGAAGGCATTCAACAGGAAACGGAGGGGAGATCTTGTGTTGCGGCCTGGGGAGAAGGTTTGGCTAGCGACGTCCAATTTAAAGATGCTTTGTCCGTCGAAGAAATTGGGACCCAAGTTTATAGGCCCCTTCTGCATTAAACGGATGGTCAACGAAGCGGCCTACGAACTCGTTTTTCCTGACACACTCAAAATCCACCCAGTCTTCCATGTGTCCCTGCTGAAGCCAGTAATCCTAGATGCCTTTCCTGACCGAGAATCTAGACCCCCGGAAGCCATAACGGTCGAGGGTGAAGAGGAATTTGAGGTGGAATCAATCCTGAAGTGCCGAAGGAGGGGGGGCCAGGCCCAATTCCTAATCAAATGGAAGGGCTATGGCCCTGAGGACAATTCCTGGGAACCAGCCCAGAATGTCCATGCACCTAGACTTGTCCGGAGGTTCTTTCGCGATCACCCGTGGTGGAGAGATCGGGTTGGCATCCGGAGGTCGCAGTGTGCCGCCCTGTGCAGGGACTCGAGCACTGGGTCCGGGCCGGCCGCGGCGTTCGAGTTCGCGCATGCGCAGTAGAAGCCGCGGCCGCCCGCTGGGCACCAATGGCAGCGCAGGGCGGGATATTTAAACGACCCTGAGCTGTCATTGAGTGCCTTCTGGTCTTACCTGTATCCTGTATCCGTGAACCTGTGTATTGTAAGTTGCTGACCCGGATTGTACCTGACCTTGCTGTATTTCTCCTGCCCAGACCCTTGCTTTGCCTGACCTCTCTCCTGAATGCCCCCTATTGGATTTGACCTGCTGTTGCTGACCTGGCGTGTGACCCGACTATTCTATGCCCGCTGCCTTGTACCTTGCCGTCCTCTCTGTTACCGACCCGGCCCGTCTGACCTTGCTCATCCATCCATCCATCCCGTGCAGTGGGGTCTGCTGACCTCCTCATATCAGACTCTTCCCCGTGGGAGCCCTTGGCGCATACCACTACCACTGACGGACGCACCCAGTAGCCACGACCTGGTCTCAGGGGGCTCCAAGTCCATCCCCACCATCAGGGGCCCTGGTGAACAAGCACCCTGGGACTTAGACTCCGTGCGCTGGGGACGCCTATTCAGTGGAGTGCTAGTGGTACCGCCAGGCGGTCCCTTACAACCATGGAGCATTTTTCAAAAGTAGCGCATGCACTACTTTTTGTGCATTCCAGTTCAAATGGTTCAAATAAATAAGCTGCCAAATCGCACTGCAGGGGAATGCACAGGAATCGCATAGGATCGTAGTCTGTGTTCCTGTGTGGTTCTGGTGTGAACTGTGTGGTTCTGCTGTGAACAGGGGCGGACTGAGCATTTGTAAACTCGGGTACTGCCCGAGGGCCCGAGGGCCCGGGGTCAGTAGGGGGCCCCATGAGATGTCCCTGGTACCTTTTTCATAGGCGTTTTTGAGTTTGGGAAAGGACACAGGGGCCCCATGATCCCTTATTTCCTGGGGGCCCCATGAGTTGTCAATTCGCCCCTGGCTGTGAACTGTTTGGTTCTGGTGTGAAATGTGTGGTTCTGGTCTGAACTATGTGGTTCTGCTGTGAACTGTTTGGTTTTGGTGTGAACTGTGTGGTTCTGGTGTGAACTGTGTGGTTCTGGTGTGAACTGTATGGTTCTGGTGTGAACTGGCCCTCACGGACTATGGCAGTAAAATACTTTCAGTTCTGTCTAACTGCAGGTCCTCCTTACAGTGCTATAGAAGAAATTTGGGCTGTCAAAATCTATTCCCCATAACGCTGAATAACTTGGAAACCCAGAGAGAGAGACATACAGCATAAGAAGCCAATATGTGATTTAAAGCTGAAGTCCAACCTTCCTATTCTGTACTAAAATTGCTTACTCTGATTTCACTGCACATTGTGAGCTGCTCACAGAATGCATTAGAAGCTGCAGCAAGTCAGAGTCTACCTCATTTCCTGGCTGGAGGATGTCCAGCAAGAGGTCTCCAAACTATGGCCCTCCAGGTGTTGGGAAACCGCAAGTCCCATGAGGCCTTACACGACTCTGACAGCCACAGGCAAGACTCCCAGAGGCATGATGGGACTTGTAGCACTTCAACAGCTGGAGAGCCATAGTTTGGAGACCCACTAAACTGCGATGTGCATTCTATGGTCTCCCTCAAGGCAAGAGGATGCTGTGTTCTCTACAGCTTAATAAAATACAGCTCTTTCCCCTCCTCCTGACAATCTCCCTCTAGGAAATGTAGTTCCAAAACTCTTGATTACAGTAGAGTCTCTCTCCTCTGGACTATACAGTTGCAAGAAAAAGTATGTGAACCCCTTGGGATTACTTGTAGTTTTGCATGAATTGGGCATAAAATGTGCTCTGAACGTCATCTAAGTCACAACAATAGAAGAACACAGTCTGCTGAACATAATACTACACAAACATTAGATGTTGCCATGGTTTAATTGCACATAACATGTAAACATTCACAGTGCAGGGAGGAAAAAGTATGTGAACCTTTGGACTTAATAACTGGTTGACCCTCCTTTGGCAGCAATAACCTCAACCAAACGTTTCCTGTAGTTGCAGATCAGACCTGCACAACGATCTGGAGTCATTTTGGACCACTCCTCTTCACAAAACTGTTTCAGTGTAGCAATATTCTTGGGATGTCTGGTGTGAATCGCTCTCTTAAGGTCATGCCACAGCATTTCAATCGGGTTGAGGTCAGGACTCTGACTGGGCCACTCCAGAAGGCGTATTCTGTGCTGTTGCAGCCATTGTTTTGTTGAATTACTTGTATGCTTTGGGTCATTGTCCTGTTGCATCACCCATCCTCTGCGGAGCTTCAGTTGGCGGACAGATGGTCGTACGTTTTCCTGCAAAATGTCTTGATAAACTCTGAAATTCATTTTCCCATCAATGACAACAATCTGTCCAGGCCCTGAGGCAGCAAAGCAGCCCCAAACCATGATGCTCCCTCCGCCATGTTTTACAGTGGGGATGAGGTTTTGATGTTGGTGTGCTGTGCCTTTTTTTCTCCACATAGTATTGTGTGTTCTTCCCAAACAACTCAATCTTGGTTTCATCTGTCCACAGTACATTTTGCCAGTAGTGCTGTGGAACATCCAGGTGCTCTTTTGCAAACTTTAAACGTGCTGCAATCTTCTTTTTGGACAGCAATGGCTTCCTCCGTGGTGTCCTCCCATGTACTCCATTCTTGTTTAATGTTTTCCTTATTGTAGATGTGTCAACAAAAATGTTAGCATGTGCCAGAGATTTCTGTAGGTCTTTAGCTGACACTCTGGGATTCTTCTTTACCTCATGCAGCATTCTGCACTGTGCTCTTGCAGTCATTTTTACAGGACGACCACGTCTAGGGAGAGTAGCAACAGTGCTAAACTTTCTCCATTTGTAGACAGTCTGTCTTACCGTGGACACATGAACAACAAGGCTTTTGGAGATACTTTTGTAACCCTTTCCAGCTTCATGCAAGTCAACAATTCTTGATCGTAGGTCTTCTGAGAGCTCTTTTCTGCGAAGCATGGTTCACATCAGACAGTGCTTCTTGAACCCAGTAAATCCAAAATAGGTGTGTGTTTTTTAAGGGCAGGACAGCTGTCAGCAACACATCCAATATCATCACACTGATTGCAGTCAAGGTTGCCTCACTCCTGGCTCCAATTAGCTCTGGGAGAAGTCATTAAGCTAGGGCCTCACATACTTTTTCCTCCCTGCACTGTGAATTTTTACATGTTATGTGCAATTAAACCATGGCAACATCTAATGTTTGTGTAGTATTATGTTCAGCAGACTGTGTTCTTCTATTGTTGTGACTTAGATGACGTTCAGAGCACATTTTATGCCCAATTCATGCAAAACTCCACGTAATCCCAAGGGGTTCACATACTTTTTCTTGCAACTGTAGTTCCCACAGTGCAGTGCTGCCTGAATCAGCCTATTGAATTTTTCCTGCCCAGCAGCTCCCTCCTCCTGTGAGATAGCTGTTAACCAGTTCAGTGCCACAGGGAAGCAACTACAAAGAGCAGCTGCAGCCAGTGTTTCTCTCACTCCCATTCTTAGCCAAGCACCTGGCTACACTATATAGTACTTACATTGTACCAAGCTGGACCAATGTCACTATGTAAAAAAGCCATACCTGTAATTCAGCTTTAAAGTATATCTAAAGCCAAAACTTGTTTTTAAATTTAGCTATGACTAGTTAAAACCTGTCAGGGTATTTTTGCCATATGTGTCTCTTTGAACAATTTCCCTTCACTTCCTGTCCTGTAAAAACATCAGAAGTGAGAATAAATTTAAAATTAGGTGTAGCACCCTCAGCTAGACCTCAATTGTTAGCCTGGAAGGCTGAGTAGCAGCCTGGGTGTGATAGCTAGTAGGGGTCAAACTTTGGTCAGAGCTGAGAGGCTCTGCAGACCAGCCCTCCAGAATTTCCCCCTGCCGTAGAACTTTGGAGAAAGGTCTAGAAGCTGTGGGTGGATTTTAGGAGTGGCTGATCAGCACTTTTGAGGGAGCCTGGCCAATCCCCAACAAGAGGCTTGGCAAGGGGCCAAGACAACCCTTATAAAATTTGATTGAGCCTGCTCAGCTGCAGGAGAGTTTGGGTGGAAGATAGAGAACATGAGGCTGAAGGCAAGAGCCTGGGATGGGGCCCAGATTGAAAGAGGAGCTCATGGAGCTCATGGCAATGGAGCAGGGAAAGACAAAAACTCAGAACTTCACCAGCCCCCAGAGCGAGGACCACAGGTATAGCAGTATAGCAAGGAAGGAGCGGCCCAGCTAGATGGCCTGGTAGCAGCCACTAACCCATCAGCCGCACAGGAGAAGGACTGCGTGAGTAGACCTGCACCCCCTGGGCCAGATTGGGGAAGGAGCACTCTAGTGGGAAACCAGATTCACCACCTGCTGGATTTCCTAATTTCTTAAAGTGCCCGGCACCGTATCTCCTGCTCAGGGATACCTCCAGACAGCTGGGTAGAGAAGAGGAGTTTATCGGGGTCTGGGGTCTGGGGTGGTACTACGGGAGATGCTGGCTAGCTCTCCAAAATAGACTGTGTTGCAGCAGAGACTTGTAAATAGTTCCAGAAAGTTGTCCTCAGTTCAATAGTTACATTGGGCATCCCATATACCCTCTACCCCATCCAAGTTGAAATAAAACATCAAACAAACAAGCTCAAGGATGGATTACTGACTCCTGGATGCAAGTCTGTGAGAAATACGTGTTGCCAGGCTGTGCAGGACTATAGGGGGACCCAAAACTACAGCAACTCCTAAGGGGGTAGTGCTACATAAGTAAATGTTATCTTGGGGCTTGTTCACACTTGCAATTGGAGGGTAGAAAACCCTACAGTTGAGCTGGGCTTTTACTGCCCCCCAATCACTACCCCTTTAGCTGCAGAGGCAGTGGCTGGGGTTTACACATGCTATAGCAGGAAATGTACCCCCGTCGCATTTAGTGGTGCATAACCCTCCGATCGTGAATAGGGCTGCTCTGCAGACTTCAAGGGGTTAAAGCAGGCAGTGAGGAGGTGATACAACATCTCCTCACTGCCTGTGAAATGCTCTCTGAAGAGCGATCCAAAAGTGGATCCCACTTCAGAAAGAACCGCTAGCGTGAATGAACCTGACAAGTATTATCAGAACAAGCTTCCTTATACAACTCATAATTTTTAATTTTCCCTTCCTTTCATCCTGATGATATTGGTGACAGGACAATTACATAGAGTGAATCTCCCTAGCAGGGACATGAATAGCAACAAAGTACTGCCAGATGTTCTAACCCCTTAATACTATTAAAAACCAAAAAAAAGTGTTTGGCTTTAGAAAACCTACCTTTGCTTTAGAAAACCTACCTCAGGCTTGCCATGAGTCAAACATTACATTTCATATCATACAATTCCAATATATTAGTAATAAAGAAGGTTTACATACAGAAAGGTGTCTTTACAGTAAGAGCTGTAAATATGAAAAATTCTTCCACACAGTATTTTTCTAGCCAACACTGTAGATAGCTTAAAACAAGTCTGGATGTGCTTCTCGTTGCACTAAAATATAACTTTCCTCTTTTTACGTGGTGGATTTTGGATCCAGTGAGTATCTGATTGTCTTTGGGGGATCAAGAAGAACAATGCATTTTACTGCAATTATATGTATGTTATGATGCTATGGAATATACTGACATCTAGCTGTATTTCAGCACTACTACAACTTGTTTGTCTTCAGTATTTGGTACCTCATTTCTCCCCTACTCTTCTGTCCTAATTAATTCAGATCTAGCTAGACCCTCCCTGCTTCTTCCATGATCTGTCAGTGAGTGTCGGTAATCACAGGGATGAGGTGCAGAATCTCATTGTCTTCTGAAGGTGGCCATACACCATACAGCCTGATTTTACAACATCCTTTAGATTTACCAACAACTATGTAGTGCAATGGCCTGTGTGCTTTGAGACTAATTGAATAGATTACATAGTTTTGTTATCTCTAAAGGAGATTGTACAATACCTGTACAATCAGACTGTATAGTGTATGGCCAGTGTTAGACTTCAAAAGTCTCAAGAAACATCCTTTGCACATATCTGAAGTAAAATTGCATTGGATTGAACTTCGGTGTCTTATTGAAGAGTTAAAGACTATGTAAATCCAACATTTCATATTCCTGCTGTACCATGTACTTATATGAAAAAGTATCATGTTCTCTTTGTATTCCTTCCTTTGTGGGAAATCTCTAGTGTTCCAGTCAGTCCCTCTGCTTTCCTATCAAAAACTGACCACACTAGGCCTGAGAGCACAGCGTGGTCAGTTCTGTAGCTGTGCTGGGAACACTGGGAATTGCACTCTCCTCCAATGATCAGACTTCTGCTGATCCCCACTCCCCTTCCTTGCACAGCCATTTACTAGAATGTTCAGTGTTCTTCTGTTTCTCCTCACCAGCTGTATGTGCAGCTGAAAACAGAGGGTATGTGATCATTTATAAAAAAGGGGAGGGGGGGAGTAATTATATTTTTTTTATATCTATACACAAATATTTTACCTTTCATTTCTATTTTAAACTAAATGGGTTGGTGATGGTTCACATATACTTTAAGCTGCCTGTGGATTCTGCCAAGTCAGCAAATGCTCAGTCTTTCTGCTGACTTCACCAGTTCTGCTTTCTGCTTTCATCAGTGCACACTGAGTATCTTGGAGGCTGTTTTGGATCTGAACGAAACTAATATCGTCTGGACTGATGTCCTTTGCTGACACCTAGTGGTGGAATTGGAAATTGATCTTCAATTAAAATCTTTTTTCCCCACATTTTCCTTGCTACTTGAATTGCAATATTTAACAGATGGATATCTGATGCCCATTATATTTTCCAACTTTATCCTGTTATGCTTAGATGGATATCTGATGCCCATTATATTCTTCAACCTTTTTGGACATTATAGGCCAATTAGACCTTTAGACAGAATATACTTTTATATCTCTCTGCAATTTTCAGCAGATGGATGTTTGAAGTCCATTGTTTCTTCTCCTATGGTTGTGGACATATAGGTCAATTAGATCTTTGTTAGGTTATACCTATATATCCTTCTAAAACATTTAACAGGTGATATTTGATGCCTATTATATCCTCTACAACTGTTTTGGATGTGTAGGCCAATTAAGATTTTTTTAGGTCATTTTCTCCTAGCTCAGTAAGCTTTCACATCCAGGACTGCCTTGACGGTAGAAATTTCTTCAAAAAAATCTCCACTGAGGAAGCCCGTGAGGGCGAAACATGTAGGGAGTAACTACAATTACATAACCAAGTTTGAATCTCAGTTTTACTCTTAGAATTGAAATTGTTTTTATGTTTCTGTATTTTTTCCTTTCTTGTTGTGATTTTTACAAAAATCCAAAATAAAAATTATATAACTTTTTAATATGTTTGGTATTCATGTTCATGCCCTCTGAAAGTCTTATCTTCTCTATTGGATATTTGCAAATGTTCATACTGTCTACACATTGGTTCTAAGGAATTGCATATATCCATATTTAAAACAGAAAAAAAATATATTGTTTCCTATTAAAGCTGGGTCTTGAATTGTTTGCATTCCTCTGGACCAACAGTGTGTTTAGGGCTCTAAAGATGCAAGGTTTTCATTTCTGTCTTTTAGGTAAACATGATGGACAAGTGTCTCCTTTCAACCTGACTATGTGACTAGGTAACAAAATACCTTTAAAAAGTTACTTTTTTTTTTGCTTTATAAATATAAGGAAGCGACTGACAAATACCCCAACGTATTGCCCTTTGTTCCCCAAATACAAGAGAAAATACATTTGTTGCTGTGCAGACTCTTCACATTCATATACTGTTAATTTAGTCTGAACACAATGCACTGGGCTGTCACCGTCTGATATAAATTGTACGCTCCTATAGCTTGCTGCGATGGGAGTGAACCGTCACTCTCATTCATTGATTTAGTCCGCGAGAAAAAGTTTTTCTTCCTACCCCATTAAAAGTAACACTAATGAACAGCGCGGCTGACCTTGAAAAGGCTTCGGCCGCATCCCGCCAGCATTTCCCACCCAAATTTAATCTGTATAATGGACACCTTAAAAGCCCTCTCCAAGAAAAAAAAATACTCTCTTCTCCAAAAGTAAAACACTTAAAGAAGCATTTGATTAATGCCTGAGTGATTAATCAATTGATGAATATATTTTCAGTACAGATGTGAGGACATCGTCCACTTTAATCAGACACTCTGGCGAAGGGGGAAAAAAGAAAAGATGGATGTCCTGTTTTCCTTTCAATGTGTCTTCAAAAATAGCTCTTTTTAATTGGCGCTTTAACTGCCTTTTTGGTGTTATAATCTCTAGGATGTTCCTCTTTTAATGTCTGAAAAACAATTCTCAATTAGAGGCAATAATAAACAGAACTATAGTGCCAAAACTAAAAGTACTGATCTACTTAGCGGCATTAAGTAGAATCAGTTTAAAGATACTCTAACATTTGCGTGATTGTGTGCATAGATGTTTGTGACTGCGGTACAGAGATTGTGTTGGATCTAGATTTCTTCTACACCATTTTAATCATAATTGTGGATAGGATTGTCTGTTCTTCAATTGCTAGTGGTGAGACGGCAGTGTAAAGTGCCGTCATGAAAAAGTACAATATGCTGGCTGGTCTCCTTCAGAAAATACTTGTTGCCTGGCTGCAATACTTATAATGTAGCAACACACTGCACTCTATTTTCTGCTCTCTGTGAGGCTGTGACACTCAAAAAAACAGTGTAGCAAAAGTTTTCTTTTTAAAAAAATTGGACCCACGCTTCATTATCTTCTCCTCCAGCGGTCCCCATGTTAGATGTTTGAACACTATGGTAGGTCTTTACCACACTAAGGCTCTGACCTTTGCACTGGACTTGTGGTGTTATACAGCACTCACTCCTCCTCCAAATAACAGATTTATGGTGTTATACAGCACTCACTCCTCCTTCAAATATCCAGATTTATGGTGTTATACAGCACTCACTCCTCCTTCAAATAACCAGATTTATGGTATTATACAGCACTCACTCCTCCTCCAAATAACCAGATTTATGATGTTATACAGCGCTCACTCCTCTTTCATGTCACCAGATTTATGGTATTATACAGCGCTCACTCCTCCTCCAAATAACCAGATTTATGGTGTTATACAGCACTCACTCCTCCTCCAAATAACCAGATTTATGATGTTATACAGCACTCACTCCTCCTCCAAATAACCAGATTTATGGTGTTATACAGCACTCACTCCTCCTCCAAATAACCAGATTTATGATGTTATACAGCACTCACTCCTCTTTCATGTCACCAGATTTATGGTGTTATACAGCACTCACTCCTCCTCCAAATCACCAGATTTATGGTGTTATACAGCACTCACTCCTCCTCCAAATCACCAGATTTATGGTGTTATACAGCACTCACTCCTCCTCCAAATCACCAGATTTATGGTATTATACAGCACTCACTCCTCCAAATACCCAGATTTATGGTATTATACAGTGCTCACTCCTCCATATCACTAGATTTATGGTGTTATATAGCGCTCACTCCTCCAAATCACCAGATTTATGGTGTTATACAGCGCTCACTCCTCCAAATCACCAGATTTATGATGTTATACAGCGCTCACTCCTCCATATCACTGGATTTATGATGTTATACAGCGCTCACTCCTCCATATCACTGGATTTATGGTGTTATACAGCGCTCACTCCTCCTCCAAATAACCAGATTTATGGTGTTATACGGCGCTCACTCCTCCTCCAAATAACCAGATTTATGGTGTTATACAGCGCTCACTCCTCCTCCATATCACCAGATTTATGGTGTTATACAGCGCTCACTCCTCCTCCATATCACCGGATTTATGGTGTTATACAGCGCTCACTCCTCCATATCACTGGATTTATGGTGTTATACAGTGCTCACTCCTCCTCCAAATAACCAGATATATGGTGTTATACGGCGCTCACTCCTCCTCCAAATAACCAGATATATGGTGTTATACAGCACTCACTCCTCCTCCATATCACCAGATTTATGGTGTTATACAGCACTCACTCCTCCTCCAAATAACCAGATTTATGGTGTTATACAGCACTCACTCCTCCTCCAAATAACCAGATTTATGGTATTATACAGCGCTCACTCCTCCATATCACTAGATTTATGGTGTTATATGGCGCTCACTCCTCCTCCAAATAACCAGATATATGGTGTTATACAGCACTCACTCCTCCTCCAAATAACCAGATTTATGGTATTATACAGCGCTCAGTCCTCCATATCACTAGATTTATGGTGTTATATAGCGCTCACTCCTCCAAATCACCAGATTTATGATGTTATACAGCGCTCACTCCTCCATATCACTGGATTTATGGTGTTATACAGCGCTCACTCCTCCTCCAAATAACCAGATTTATGGTGTTATACGGCGCTCACTCCTCCTCCAAATCACCAGATTTATGGTGTTATACTGCACTCACTCCTCCTCCAAATAACCAGATTTATGGTGTTATACAGCGCTCACTCCTCCTCCATATCACCGGATTTATGGTGTTATACAGCGCTCACTCCTCCATATCACTGGATTTATGATGTTATATAGCACTCACTCCTCCATATCACTGGATTTATGGTGTTATACAGCGCTCACTCCTCCTCCAAATAACCAGATATATGGTGTTATACGGCGCTCACTCCTCCTCCAAATAACCAGATATATGGTGTTATACAGCACTCACTCCTCCTCCATATCACCAGATTTATGGTGTTATACAGCACTCCCTCCTCCTCCAAATAACCAGATATATGGTGTTATACAGCACTCACTCCTCCTCCATATCACCAGATTTATGGTATTATACAGCGCTCACTCCTCCATATCACTAGATTTATGGTGTTATATGGCGCTCACTCCTCCTCCAAATAACCAGATATATGGTGTTATACAGCACTCACTCCTCCTCCAAATAACCAGATTTATGGTATTATACAGCGCTCACTCCTCCATATCACTAGATTTATGGTGTTATATAGCGCTCACTCCTCCATATCACTGGATTTATGGTGTTATACAGCGCTCACTCCTCCTCCAAATCACCAGATTTATGATGTTATACAGCGCTCACTCCTCCATATCACTGGATTTATGGTGTTATACAGCGCTCACTCCTCCTCCAAATAACCAGATTTATGGTGTTATACAGCGCTCACTCCTCCTCCAAATCACCAGATTTATGGTGTTATACTGCACTCACTCCTCCTCCAAATAACCAGATTTATGGTGTTATATGGTGCTCACTCCTCCTCCATATCACTAGATTTATGGTGTTATACAGCACTCACTCCTCCTCCAAATAACCAGATTTATGGTGTTATACTGCACTCACTCCTCCAAATAACCAGATTTATGGTGTTATACAGCGCTCACTCCTCCTCCATAACACCAGATTTATGGTGTTATACTGCACTCACTCCTCCACAATATCACTGGATTTATGATGTTATATAGCGATCACTCCTCCTCAATATCACTGGTTTTATGGTGTTATAATGAGCTCACTCCTCCACCATATCACCATATTTATGGTGTTATACTGCACTCACTCCTCCACCATATCACCATATTTATGGTGTTATACTGCACTCACTCCTCCTCCATATCACCGGCTTTATGGTGTTATAATGAACTCACTCCTCCTCCATATCACCATATTTATGGTGTTATACTGCGCTCACTCCTCCTCCATAGCACCGGCTTTACATTGCTATACATGTAGCGCTAACCCACTAGGAGCTGCTGAATATGACGGGTTCTCTTGTTCTTTGAATCAACCTTCTCAAGAACTTTAACCCACTGACAACACCAGAGAAACTCACTGAAAGTAATACATAGTACCAGGGGCGGACTGACAACTCATGGGGCCCCCAGGCAACAGGGGATCATGGGGCCCCTGTGTCCTTGTCCAAACTCAAAAAAGCCTATGAAAAAGGTACCAGGGGCATCTCATGGGGCCCCTACTGACCCCGGGCCCTCGGGCAGTGCTCGAGTTTCCAAATGGTCAGTCCGCCCCTGCATAGTATTTTGTGGTAGTGCTATATCAAGGAGAATAGGCACCAAACCAAGTAGTAAAAGTTACTTTAATGCATTTTCACCCAATACAACTGATAAAAAAGCAAACTTGAACTAGATTGATAATGGCAATAATATTAACTAGCATATGGGATTGTCAAGAAAGATTAGGAAAAGGATGGCATCTAATGTCCAGATTAGCATAAACAGTAACAATGCCACCTGAAGTGCAGCAGCAAACAGCAATAAGATTGGATCTGCAAAACTGCAGGGACTATACTGCCAGTGGGCAATAATGGCAGCTATACTAGGCCTAAACTGACTTGATAGCCCAGTCTTTGTTTTCATAAGCAGAAAAGAAATGGGGTAAAGAGGATGAACATGTGATCAGTGGTGAAACCAGTCACTTGATGGCTTGATAGTCCAGTTTAGAGCTGACATAAGCACACAGTATCTATAACATGTATCATTTACAGCATGCCTTGAACACAATTGATTTGGTATACAGTTAAATCAATGGCTTTTGTTCCGCTTTAATCTCCAAGTTGATGGCGGCTTGGACATACTCAGAAAGGGGTGGCATTGCCTATATGAACATTGTAAACAGAGAAATATTAATTGTATGTCCTTTGGAAGATAGATACTCTTTGAAAACATGGTATTTGCTCTGAAAAAAAAATTGCTAGAAGTTAAGCCTAAACCCATTCTGACTGTGAAGCCGAACTCCTGATACCTGATGCATTATACAGTGCAAGGGCACAAAGTCCTCAAAAAGATGTTTGATTGTAGGATGTATGAAAATCCAAAGCTGTTGGGATTTATGTAGAAACCAAGGTCAAAAAATGGTGTACTGTCATGTTTTAAAAATAGCTGTGTCTTTTTTATGGATAAATAAATACAATGCTCTTTAATCACAAAGGTACTGTTAAAGACCAATTTTTCATGAAATGTAAAGTGGAATCATTTGAAGTTGGGGATGAAAGTACTATTCTGTTATAGAAATAAATAATTGGAAGTAGTGGCTAAAAGGTTAAGAAAAATTATAACAGTTTATTTGTCCATGTGTACAGTATGTTATTGGGATATTTGGAGGTCTTCTCTGGATTCAATGATAAAAAAGCAGTTTTTGATAGAAATCCAAATGCAATAATATTTTAAAGGCAAAAAAATTTGTGTGTTTTGTTTGTGTTTTAGTTTTAATATATGCATTTTTTTGTAAAACATTGCTAGAAAATCTATACAATAATGCATCACTGCAAAAAGTGTTTTTTTAGTTAGTAACTGTGTATAGATCAGAAATCCTTTATCTTTATCATTATCATTGCAAAAAAAATGCAACAAAGGTTCAATACACAAAAAGATTTGGTGCCATGATAACACACACATCACATCACATCACAAGCTAAATAAATTCAAATAAATACAATAATATGAAAGATAAAATATATTAACAACACACCACCCAGCCCAAACTATAGTTACATAGTTAGTCTGGCTGAAAAGAGACAAAAGTCCACCCAGTTCAACTATAGAAAAAAAAAAAAGTTATAATCCTATACCCACAATTGATACAGAGGAAGACAAAAAAACCCCAGCAAAGCATGATCCAATTTGCTCCTGCAGGGGAAAAAATTCCTTCCTGATCCCCCGAGAGGCAATTGGATATTCCCTGGATCAACTTTACCTATAAATGTTAGTATCCAGTTATATTCTGTGTATTCAAGAAATAATCCAGGACTTTTTTAAAGCAATCCACTGAGCTGGCCAGATCCAACTCTTGAGGGAGTCTATTCCACGTTTTCACAGCTCTCACTGTGAAGAAACCTTTCCATGTTTGGAGATTAAATCTCTTTTCCTCCAGACATAAAAGTGCCCCCTTGTCCTCTGTGATGACCTCAGGGTGAATAACTCTACACCGAGTTCACTATATGAACCACTGATGTATTTATACCTGGTGATCATATCCTCTTAATCTCCTCTTCTCAAGAGAGAATAAATTCAGTTCCTCTAATCTTTCCTCATAGCTGAGCTCCTCCATGCCTCTTATCAGTTTGGTTGCCCTTCTCTGTACTTTCTCCAGTTCCCCAATGTTCTTTTTTGTGAATTGGTGCCCAAAATAGGTCTTACTAATGATGTGTACCGGGTAATATGATATCTCTCTCTCTGGAGTCTATACCTCTTTTAACGCAAGAGAGAATTTTGCTCGCTTTAGAAACCACAGCTTGGCCACTATACATCTTTAAACCATAGCTATTGTACTAATCCTATAAATGCTTGTCCCAAGTGGTGTGCAGGTGCAGCAGCAGGGTCTATGACCTCTTGCCTTGACCTATTCTAGCTGCCTAACCCAGAAGTCACTGGATTTCCACTGGATTTACACCACCTCCCTCTGTGTATGTGCAGCTTTCTGGAAAAATGAAATGTATTATGTTGCATTGAATGATGTAGCTCCTCTCAGTCCCATCCTGCATCTTCTTTTCTGTGAAGTCATTCCTCTCCACTTGTAGGCAGGTGCTGTCTGTACTCCCCTCTGTAGGTGGCGCTAGGTTTGAGCAGCAATGCAGAAGGGGACGGAAGGTGTGGAACCTGTTCCTCTATGACTTCCTGCGCTCATCAGGAAAGCAGTTATCTTATTGGACACTGGTGCCCTCCTGGACCTACATGGCTGTTATAACTGTGAGGGCCTATTTAAGACACTTACTCCCTTGTTTGGTGCGCATTTTGTGAGTGGTTAGTGTAAAGACAGATTACCCGTCTGTCAGAGAAAGTGTATAGCATTAGAGAAAGGTTCTGGAGAATTAGGGACAGTTCAAGGACCATGCTATCCTCCGCTTTAGGAATCCTCCCAGTTTGGTGTAGACCGGCCATGCCGCATTCCTGCTGTTCATTGCAGAAGCTGTCGGCATCATTTGAAGCTAACAGACCGCTGCTTCAGGTTCCGTAAGTGGCTCTGGTCAGCAGCACATACCCACCGGGTCTAGTTGTAACTTGTTGGATCTTTCTGCAATACACAGTTCATGGTACTTTGGCCTCTGTGTAATTTCTGCCACCAACACACCATGCCGCACCCTGCTCACACACTTCTTAGTTCTATCCACAAGCAGAAGACAAAAAAGTTGGGAAGGACTAGGCAAGATGGTTGGTGGAAATTTAAAGCTAAGAACAAAAAAAACATTAACAAGCCCACATAGATGGAATTCAGAATCTTTTATTTGCGATAAACAAATCACATCAGGTGTAGGCACAGGAAACCTGTAAGAGAAGATGCTGAATCCTGACTTCTCCGATGACTCAAGTCTGCAAGCACCAGTTCCAAGTACAGTATGTCATACAGTGAATCCCCTGCCATGCTTTGTGGTTCCTTCTACTAGCAGATATGTCACTACAGGACACAGTAGGGTAGCAGCCAGCAGGTGAAACCACAGAGCTCGTGGGGGACACGCTATACAACACCCCCAAAGTATCAGATGGCAACAGTTCACGTAGGCTCTGCAAGAGTGAAGACTTGACTTACCACGTGTTGGAGACATCATTATTCAGCATCTTCTTTTACCAGCTTCTTCTGCCAGAAACCCTTTTACGCTAACGGCAAGGTCGCTTTAAGACCCCCTTATAAGGTAGACTCCAAAGCCATTCATTTTTAAGGGGCCATTATAAAAAAAAAAAGCAAAATAAGACTTGCCAAACAAATATGAAAATCTATTATTGTTTTTATATAATTTTTTTTTGTCTTTAAAAGAACGAAATGAATGCTTATTGAAAACTCTCAATAGTGTCCCTTTAAGTAAGGAATTGAAAGTTATTTGGTACAAGAGCTCTATTGTCATGTAATTTATGAACTGATTTTATTTATGCACGAGTAAGACTTTTTTTCATCCCCAAATAATCACCCCATAATTACAGTGACAAACTGCATTTTCAGGGTTATTGTAGCTTTGCTGAGTGCCAATATTGTATTAGAATTTCTTACATTGAAATTTAAATGGAAAACACAATTACCGGCATTAGTTGATCTAAGCATTCAAAGCATTACATATCCATCAGTGTTCATGTTTAATAAAATCAGCCATAGATCACTGTCTATTGCTGTTGATAAAATTAAACTCTGCTTTTATCAGCTGAAAACCTACAATTTTCAATGAAAAGCAACTGATGTCAAAATGTTCTTCATAGGGGAGATATAGGAAGAACCTTACAAAGCATTTTTTCTCTATTTCTACCTCTTGTCCTCTACTTAGCCCTTGTGGACGGCTTAGGTGAGTACCTGCGAATTTCTCTATTAGCATGGCATCTGGGCAGTAATGAAATTTTGTGCTGAATTGAGCAATTTGCACATATTTTGTGCAGGCGGTTCCTATATGCTAGTAAAACCAATGGACTTCCTTTGATGGCATGACAACACCCTTCTTTATGCAATGAAATCAGGGTAGCGTTGTCACCCTTGGTGCTGCTGTAGCTGCTTAGATGCCAGCTCTATTGATAACCCTATCAGGGAGTAGCCTTTCTAGCTCCACTAACAGCACTTTAGACTGATAACACTGTGGTCTATCTGCATTTAAGGACCATACTTTAAAGTTCAATTCCACTTTTGAAGCCAAATTGGGATCTACATTATATTTGTTATGTGACCCCCATTTACACAGTATAACTTAATATTGAAAAATTGACCTTTTTAGATGCTTTATCCTGGACCACCCAGCAAGGAAATATCCTACATAGTTCTCTTTGTTTATGGGGGGGGCTGGGCAGCTATATTTGCCATAATTAAGTCTGTCTGCTTTATCTATTGTAACTAGATTTGAACACTCATTGTCCTAGCACTGGGTTTAAGGTTTAGATACTAGGCTTCTTGCATTGTATGTTAATGAGGACAGACTTGGGACAGACTCGCTCTCACATTGTTCGAAAAAAAATCTTACAGTCAGCCATGTCACTTGCTCTTGAGAAACATCTAAAAGGTAAGAAATATATAAAAAAAATGTAGGTATGCTGTATGCCTTCATTACCATACAATGCAAGATGCAAGAGTTTCTACCCCTTTAACCTTTTGTTAGGAGAGACGGGAGGGGTTATTTACTAAAACTAGAGAGTGTAAAATCTGGTGTAGCTCTGCACAGAAACCAATCAGCTTCCAGGTTTTATTGTCAAAGCTTAATTGAACAAGCTGAAGTTAGAAGCTGATTGGCTACCATGCACAGCTGCACCAGATTCTGAGTGCACAAGTTTTAGTGCCCAGACCACCCTACCCATCATAAACTAAGAGAACTAGCTAGGGTTTTTCCTTGCTGAAAATTTTAGAATAGAGCATCTAAAAAAGTAAGCTGCAAGTTTTTTAATCTTTTTTATTTTAAGTTATGCTATGTGAATGCTGACATGTAACAAATATAAAGTCAGTGTTTTCTCAATTTGGCTACAAACATGGAAACGCACAGACAACAAATTATTCTTGGTGTCTGGATTAGGGGGGGTATCTCAATTGTCTACACTTAAAATGAAATCTCTCAAGTCTCGCCACACAAACAAATATTGCAAATTCCCCGTTATTCCAAATGTATCACTACATTTACATCTATATAAAAAGTATTTATGGAGAAAATAGGAGTGGGAGTCACTAGCGCAAACATATATGAAAGACAAAAAAATAAACCTCTAGTTTTAGACTGAGCCAGACCTCCCCTCATAAATACCTTAATATGTATCCAGGCACTGCACCATACAAGCCAACTTTATTGCATAATAGTCAAACACACATAAAAATAAAGATACAAGCATTAAAAACAAAGTAACACTGCCCATTCAAGCTTGTTACATTATAGACCAGGCATCACTAAATGGCGGACCACGGTCCGGATGCGGACCTAGCCACTGTTTCATCCGGACCCGGTCACTTCATTTAGGAGCTGCTTCTTTCCCCCCATCCTCCACCACTGTTATAACAGCAGAGTGGACAGCAAGAGACTGAACATTTCTGGAGCGAGTGTGGAATAACAGCACAGTTTTTAACAGATCGCTGTAACGCAAGCTGTCATAGCATTTCTGGTTCGGATGTGGGAAGCAAAGCATTGAATAGAGTGCAGGAGCTGCCAGGGTTAACTTTTTAAGTTAACCAGCAGCTGATTGGAAGCAGGACGGTCCTAGCAGCCAATCACCTGCTGGTCAATACAAAAAGTTAACCCTGGCAGCTCCCACGCTTCCCGCATCCGATCCAGAAATACTCCTGCACTCTGTTCAATACTGTGCTGTTGTTCCATACTGTGCTGTTGTTCCATACTGTGCTGTTGTTCCATACTGTGCTGTTGTTCCATACTCGCTCCAGAAATGTTCTGCCTCCTGCTGTCTGCTCTTCTGTTATAACAGCGGCGGAGGATGTGGGAAAGAAGCGGCTGTGGATGGGGGAAAGAAGCGGCTGTGTTCACTGATGTGCTGTGCTTCCCACACCTGATCCAGAAATAGATCCATTTGTGCAACCTGGACCTTGAGGCAGACTGTGCATGGACTGCTCCTTGCTGGACTATAACTTTGTTATATACAAAATCCCAAGATTGCTCGGTTTGAGTCTACCCCTACTGATTGTATACACACGCATCATGATTTGCAGTAATCTATAGTATAATAAGCTGGAATGGACGATGTTACTTTGTTTTTAATGCTTTTGTCTTTATGTGTGTTTTGATTATTATGCAATTAGGTTGGCTTGTATAATGCAATGTCTGGATACATATTAGAAGATCGGGTCTTGTGAGGGGAGGTCTGGTTGAGTCTAAAACTATTTTTATTTTTCTATTTTTTGTTATTTGGGTATCTCAATTGCAAGAACAGATCTCCTAAATTTAGAACAAAAATGTCTAATAGAGTCCGGCGCCAAACTCTGTAAAGCGATAATTCCCATTGGCCGGTGTTGGTATCCCCAGACTAGGGCCACACAAAACGGAAGTGAAGCCCTGGATGTAAACAATTCTGGTCTCCAAGGGCGCCACCGGAAGCTAAACGGGATCCAACCCAGGAAGCCTACATCATGGGTCAAGATGGCGGGGATGTGCAGTGCATGCGGCCCTAGTCTGAGGATACCAACACCAGTACTTGCCAATGGGAATTATCGCTACAGTATGAGGTGCACCTGGATGCCAGCCATTCCACAGCTTCACCGCCACACCAATTATTATGTACGTGGAGGCTTTCACCTTACGTAGTTGCGGGGCTTTGAATAATTTTTACCTCTTTTTATATTTCTTCTGAGCCTGAATTATTGGCCCTGTTGGACATCAATAAAACTTTGAATATAGTTAGACTGACGGTGTTGGCTGCTTTTCAATACTAGTTGTATAAGCAGATTGTCAAAGTTATCTACAGGAATCCTGAGCACTTTGGATAATTATTGCCTCTTAACTTCAGAAACGTTTTAGAGTTTTAAACATTAAAAAACAATAGAAATGGTTTTCAGGAGGACATTTTTTAACAATCCACAGAAGAAATAGCAAGTGTGAATTAACTTATCTAGAGCCTGCAAAGAAAAGTCAGATCTCTTCTGGAAATTGACTTATAAAATACATTACATCTACTCCTTCAGTGAAACCATTAACATCTTTAAGCTGTTTGTTAAACCGCCTGGACACATGCTTTCATCTCTCTTCAGAGTTTGTAGCATTCTAGAACAATCTGCAGACACTGTGACTCGGATATATTCACTGAAGACTGAGAAAGACAGATCAGTAGCCCGGAGCTTGTGGCTGTGTGCACAACACCACCTGATACCAAGTCAAGCCTCAATCTTGCTGATGCCACAAGCCTAGGGTCAGGTAACGACAGTGTCCTGAGACTCAGACAAGAGTCAGCTTTCACAGTGTTATAGGAAAGATCATGAGGAGAAAATGTCACCAATGATACTGCGTGTCGGATGATCCCGCCAGTGTGCTGTCACGCTGCGTTTATTGCCAAGAGCCATAATTTTCTATCCCTTCCATGTCTTCTCCGCTTCTCTATAATGTGACATAAAGGCCTGCAGATCAGAAAAAACATGGCATGAACTGACCAGTGCTTGGTGTGTGCATGTGTGTCACATAGCAGCCATATTGGAAATGTTGCAAAAATGGTGCATACAGTAGCTGCTGAGGAGGATGAAATAATCTACAGTGGTGATCGAAAGTTTGGGCACCCCAGCTAAAAATTTGTATTAATGTGCATAAAGAAGCCAAGGAAAGATGGAAAAATCCCCAAAAGGCATCAAATTACAGATTAGACATTCTTATAATATGTCAACAAAAGTTAGGTTTTATTTCCATCATTTACACTTTCAAAATAACAGAAAACAAAAAAATGGCGTCTGCAAAAGTTTGGGCACCCTGCAGAGTTAATATCTTGTACTGCCCCCTTTGGCAAGTATCACAGCTTGCAATCGCTTTTTGTAGCCAGCCAACAGTCTTTCAATTCTTGTTTGAGGTATCTTTGCCCATTCTTCCTTACAAAAGTCTTCCAGATCTTTGAGATTTCTGGGCTGTCTGTCACGCACTGCTTTTTTAAGGTCTATCCATAGATTTTCAATTATGTTGAGGTCAGGAGATTGTGAAGGCCATGGCAAAACCTTCAGTTTACGCCTCTTGATGTAATCCCCCGTGGATTTCGAGGTGTGTTTAGGATCATTATCCATTTGTAGAAGCCATCCTCTCTTTAACTTCAGCTTTTTCACAGATGGCATCAAGTTACCTTCCAAAATTTGCTGAAATTTTATTGAATTCATTTTTCCTTCTACTCGTGAGATGTTCCCTGTGCCACTGGCTGCAATACAACCCCAAAGCATGATTGATCCAACCCCATGCTTAACAGTTGGACAGAGGTTCTTTTCATTAAATTCTGTGCCCCTTCTTCTCCAAACGTACCTTTGCTCATTCAGGCCAAAAAGTTCAATTTTAAACTCATCGATCCACAGAACTTGTTTCCAAAATGCATCAGGCTTGTCTATATGTTCATTTGCAAAGTTCAAACGATGATTTTTGTGGTGAGGACGTAGAAGAGGTTTTCTTCTGATGACTCTTCCATGAAGACCATATTTGTACAAGTATCTCTTTATAGTGGAATAGTGTACCACAACTCCAGTGTCTGCCAGATCTTTCTGCAGGGATCGTGCTGTCAAACGTGGGTTTTGAATTGTTTTTCTCACAATCCTGCGAGCTGTTCTGTCTGATATTTTTCTTGGTCTTCCAGATCTTGCTTTAACTTCCACTGTTCCTGATGACTGCCATTTCTTAATTACATTCTGAACAGAGGATATTGACATCTGAAAACGCTTTGCTGGCTACAAAAAGCTTTACAAGCTGTGATACTTGCCAAAAGGGGCAGTACAAGATATTAACTCTGCAGGGTGCCCAAACTTTTGCAGACGTCATTTTTTTGTTTTCTGTTATTTTGAAAGTGTAAATGATGGAAATAAAATCTAACTTTTGTTGACATATTATAAGAATGTCTAATCTGTAATTTGATGCCTTTTGGAGATTTTTCCCTCTTTCCTTGGCTTCTTTATGCACATTAATACAAATTTTTAGCTGGGGTGCCCAAACTTTCGATCCCCACTGTAAATATAAGGATTGTAGTAAAGGTCACTGGTGAATCTTATTCAGAATCTTATTCAGAGGTTATACAATTCTATGGCCGAAGATCTTGTATAAATTTAAAGCAGCCCTGTTCGTCAAAAATTTAGAAGATTTTACTCCCTACACGAGCAGGCCATTTTTTACTATTCACCATTGCGCTACTTTAACTGGCAATTGCACGGCCATGCAACGCTGTACACATTTGAAAATGTTGTCATTGTTTTCACACAAATAGAGCTTTCGTTTGGTGGTATTTGATCACCACTGTGTGAAAAAGACCGACAATTAAAAAAAACTATGTTCTACATTCTGCTATGTATAAAACATATCCAATAAAAAAATTTAAGAAATCAAATTTCTTCAGAAAATTAGGCCAAAATGTATTCTGCTACGTCTTTGGTAACAAAAAATCTCAATAAGTGTATATTAATTGGTTTGCATAAAAGTTATAGCATCTACAAACAAGGGTATATATACTGAAATATTTATTTATTTAATATTAGTAATGGCGGTGATCAGCGGCTTATATTGGGACTGTGATAGTGTGGTGGGCAATCTGGCACTAACTGACACTTTGTGGGAACTGGCTGAAAAAGACCAACAATTAAAATAAAAAAAAGTTCTACTTTCTGCTATGTATAAAACAAAGCTGTTTGGTTTCTTTGCAGAGTTGCACCAGATTTTTCACTCTCCACTTTTAATAAATCAACCCCATGGATCGTTTTATTAACAAAGCAGACTATGCCTTTAACCACTAGCCTACAGGGCACTTATACCCCCTTCCTGCCTAGGGCAATTTCCAGCTTTCAGCGCTGTCGCACTTTGAATGAAAATTGCGCGGTCATGCAACACTGTACCCATATGACATTTTTAGCACTTTTTGTGACAGATAGAGCTTTATTTTGGTGGTATTTAATCACCTCTGGGTTTTTTATTTTTTCTTAAAGAAACCAAAAACCACTTAAAATTTTGTAAAAAAAAAGTTTTTTCTTAGTTTTTGTTATAAAATTTTGTAAATAAGTGGTTTTTCTCCTTCACCGATGTGCGCTAATGAGGCTGCAGTGATGGGCACTGATAGGCTGCACTGATAGGCACTGATAGGTGGCACTGATGGGCACTGATGAGGAGGCACTGGTAGGTGGCACTGATGGGCATTGACAGGCATCACTGATGGGCACTGAAAGGCAGCACTCATATATGGCACTGATAGGCGGCACTGATAGGCGGCACGGACTAGCGCTGATAGGCGGCACTAACTGGCACTGTTAGGTGGCACTGACAGGCACTGTTAGGCGGCACTGATAGGCAGCACTGATTGGCACTGATAGGCGGCACTGATTGGCAGCACTGATAGGTGGCACTGACTGGCATTGATAGGTGACACTGACTGGCACTGATGGGTGACACTGAAAGGCAGCTCAGATGGGCACTGATATGTGGTATTGATGTGGCACTGGCAAGTGGCATGGATGAGCACTGAAGCTGGCACTGATGGACACTGACAGGTGGCACTGCTGGGGCTACACAGATCATCAGCGCACACTGAACATCAGTGCCCTGATGATCAGTGTACATGTCCCCTCTGAGCAATGCTGATTACCGGCTCTCCACTCCTCATGAGCTGTCAGCGTCACAACTCGTGAGGAGAGAAATGCCGATAACCGGCATTTCCCATTCTACATGCGATCAGCTGTGATTGGACACAGCTGATCACATGACTGAGCCGACATCTTCGGCTCTTTCCATTGATCGGTGATCCGCTGTGTCCAAGGGACGAAGTCCTATGACATCCTCCCAGAACCTCCTTGCGCCTGTCATTACACTATATGGCGGCCGGGAGGCGGTTAAAAGGCTATTGGATCTCCTAGATTGTAAGCTCCAGGGATCAGGGCCCTCCTATCCCTCTTGTATTGAACTGTATTGTTGCTGTATTGTCTCCTGTTATATTGTAAAGCGCTGAGCAAACTCTTGGCGCTATATAAATCCTGTATAATAATAATAATCACAAGGATTTGATTGGGACCTGTTTACACTGTCACACAGGAGCCTTTGCATGTAGTCTAAGCATATAATACCATAACAGGTTGTTGTCAGAGGACTGAGCGTACAGGAAGTGCCTATCATGGCATCCATATTTGCTCAACACTCAGCAGTCCATCATGAGTCTCCATATTTTGTCTTCATTATAATGTGTTTTTTTTTCATAAAGTGGCTTGACAAATTTCTTTCTTTTTCTTTTATTTTTTTACAATTTGTGTGATTTTTTTATCTCCATTTTGATTTTGAGGCACTTGATGCGACAGAAAAACAATGCATATTAAAGCAGCATAATGCCTTGATTAGCTGAGCACCTCTTTGCAGGCCCCCCACAGACATGACATTAAAATATCAGGATGGAGTGGAAATGCTAATGGGACAATAAACCTCCGATGGACAATCCTATCCGCATCAGCAGCCAAGAAAATTAAAGGGACAGTATCTACTAAACTGAGCTGGATCAAGCAATTCAAACCAACAGGTAAAATCAGTCCGGGAACTGGTAATGCCATCCAATACACTCTACAGCTGTGACAGTTGGAACGTTTTATTGAGGATCACAAAGCAATATATCAATACGAGATGCCTAAGAGGCAAAGTGGAACTCTCTGTCACTTAGGGCACATGCTAGTTCATGGGCAATGGAGCTTAAAAGGCGAAGAAAAATCCAAATACACTAGACAGGATGAGCACATATTGGTAGAGAGGTGGGGTATAAAGTGACTCTTACTTTACCCTGAACGCTTCCCCACACCAGGGGTGGACTGACAACTCATGGGGCCCCCGGGCAATAGGGGATCCTGGGGCCCCTGTGTCCTTGCCCAAACTCAAAAAAGCATATGAAAAAGGTACCAGGGGCATCTCATGGGGCCCCCTACTGACCCCGGGCCCTCAGGCAGTGCCTGAGTTTCCAAATGGTCAGTCCACCCCTGCCCCACACTATCCAAAAATAAAAAAATAAAAAATAAAAGTTTTTGGATTGAAATACACTTTAAAGTAAATTTACTGGGACTTTCACAATCAGGTGTATTTATCAGGTTTATTGGTCGATTTGCCTTGTAAATTAATGGGCCATACATATTCCTACCTTATTGTGCAACCTTCCTTAGTTTTACCAACATCTATGTAGCTCCCTCTTCAGCTCAATCCCCAATAGGTATATAAAAGTGACAAACAAAAAATAAACAGCCCCCTTCCCCAGAGCTAACCAGCCTGGAACTCCAGCATTCAAGGGTTCTTTCATAGGGATTCCCCCAAAAAGGGAAGATGTTTTAGAGTTCCAGGTCTTTGACACCTCCAGTGCCCAGAATGTCAGCAAAGAGGGTGCCTATGTACATAATTGCCTCCTTAGTTGACTTTTTGAGTGAGCGCAATATTTGTATAATAAACGAATCACAAGACACCCCAGTTAAAGATATTTGCTAAAAGGTCTGGCTGGAACTTTAAGTTGAACAATGACATGAGATGACAGCTGATCAAATATATGTAGCCAGGTGATGGCTATATCATTATGCCATTCTGGGACATTTACAGATGAGACTGTGGTTAATCCTTTTTCCCCCTATTGCCCAGTACTGGGACTTCTACATCACTTCATGTTAGCAAAGTGGATTCAGTTCTTCTGACAGCAGAGGATCCTGGGGCCTGTAGTCCTTTAGCCAATACATACTGAATTTCTGAGTGCTGATTAAACTACAGCTACCAGAAAGCTGATGGACCAGAAGGTTGCTGTGAGAGCAGATATATATTCCAAAGCAAGGAACTGGCTCACTCTCTTGGAGCAGGATTCAGAGTTGAATACAGGGGAACTGCTTTATTCCTCCAGAGACAGATTGCTGGCAACTACTGCTGGACTCTGTATAGCAGTTCAACACGGCATTGACGCTGATCATTTCACTGGGATCTTATCAGCTTCTCTGCATTGAGACTGTCACTATCCAGTCTTCAGTCAGTCATCCCTGCTTGCTGCGCTGACAGGCTGTCAGACAGTAATTTGACACTTGTCTGCGAACAGCCAAAAGCTTGTACAAGAACCCTGTACCTAGAAGGCTGTTCTGTCCATGGGATTGGTGAGCGGGCAGATGCCCAACCTCTTTCTGACAACACTCTACAGACACTGCATGCAGACACCTTTACACCTCAGTACCAAGAGATCCTTGCTTTGAGCATTTACCACATATGTTTTCTTCATTGAATTACCATTACTCGCTGTATATGGACCCCACCGTTGCTAGCAGAAGACAACGGTTGCTATCACATCAGGGACTTTAAACATCTTAGAACCCAAGTTGCTATTTCTAGCTAAAGGGATCTCTTTGCATCTAAGCCATTGTTATTAAATTAGGGTGTCTATACCCATTTATGCCATTATTGGATATAAAAGGTCTACACACCCCTGTTAAAATGTCAGGTTTCTGTGATGTAAAAAAATGAGACAAGATAAATAATTTCAGAACTTTTTCCACCATAAATGTGACCTATAAACTGTACAACTCAATTGAAAAACAAATGGAAATTTCTTAGGGGGAAAAGTAAACATAAAAAACTAAAATAATGTGGTTGCATAATTGTGCACACCCTCCTATAACTGGGAATGTAGCTGTGTTTCAAATTAAGCAACCACATTCAAAATCATGTTAAATAGGAGTCAGTACACACCTGCCATCATTTAAAGTACTTCTGATTAACCCCAAATAAAGTCCAGCTGTTCTAGTAGGTCTTTCCTGACATTTTCTTAGTCGCATCCTCCAGCAAAAGCCATGGTCCTCAGAACGCTTCCAAAGCTTCAGAGGGATCTCATTGTTAAAAGGTATCAGTTAGGAGAAGGGTACACAAAAATTTCCAAGGCATTAGATATACCATTAGAACACAGTGAAGACAGTCATCATCAAGTGGAGAAAATATGGCGCAACAGTGACATTACCAAGAACTGGACGTCTCTCCAAAATTGATTTAAAGACGAGAAGAAAACTGGTCTGGGAGGCTGCCAAGAGGCCTACAGCAACAATAAAGGAGCTGCAGTAATATCTGGCAAGTACTGGCTGTGTGGTACATGTAACAACTATCTTCCCTGTTCTTCATATGTCTGAGCTATGGGGTAGAGTGGCAAGACGAGTGGCAAGACAAAAGCCTTTTCTTACAAAGAAAAATATCCAAGCTCGGCTAAATTTTGCAAAAACACATCTGAAGTCTCCCAAATGTATGTGGGAAATGTGTTATGGTCTGATGAAACTAAGGTTGAACTTTTTGGCCATAATTTCAAAAGATTCCAAAAACAACACTGCACATCACCATACACACAGTGAAGCATGGTGGTGACAGCATCATGCTTTGGGGCTGTTTATCTTCAGCTGGAACTGGGGCCTTAGTCAAGGTAGAGGGAATTATGAACAGTTCCAAATACCAGTGAATATTGGCACAAAACCTTCAGGCTTCTGCTAGAAAGCCAAACATGAAGAGGAACTACATCTTTCAGCATGACAACGACCCAAAGCATACATCCAAATCAACAAAGGAATGGCTTCCCCAGAAGAAGATCAAAGTTTTGGAATGGCCCAGCCAGAGCCCAGACCTGAATCCGATTGAAAATCTGTGGGGTGATCTGAAGAGGTCTGTGCACAGGAGATGCCCTTGCAATCTAACAGATTTGGAGTGTTTTTGCAAGGAAGAGTGGGCAAATATTGTCAAGTCAAGATGTGCCACGCTGATAGATTCCTACCCAAAAAGACTGAGTGCTGGAATCACATCAAAAGGTGCTTCAACAAAGTATTAGTTTGAGGGTGTGCACACTTATGCAACCATATTTTTGTATTTTTACTTTCCTCCACCTAAAAGATTTTAGTTTGTTGTTAAATTTGTAAAGTTTATAGGTCACATTAAAGGTGATCAAATCTCTGAAATTATTTATCTTTGTCTCATTTTTTTTTTATTATTATTTTTTTTTTTTTTTTCCATAATTCTTTTCATTTGTCAGTGGCCGAGAGAGAGCTGATAAGTCAACAAGCCTTTTCTCTCCCCCCCCCTATTTGTGACCAAATAATCTGTTAACCTTTGCTATTTGGTTGTTAAAATTTTATCAGTGTTTTGCTTTTATACGTTAACTTGGGATGTACCTCCTAAACCTTCATTCTGTAGTCTACTCTTTTGAACAAGCCTAATATAGAGGGGTTACTAAAGAATTGTGCCTCTTGCATTATCATTTCATACTGTTGAAAAATGTCTGGGCCAAGAGTGTCAGAGATATTGGGAGACTTGCAAGGTCAGGGCAACCACTGGGGACAAGCATTATCAATCGGCCACTGCGAGGGTAGCGCTGCATATGTTTTTAGAACAACTGTGGCATAAAACATGGTTGTGTAAGCCAAATATGCCTGTATATGCTCCACTTCACTTGCCAGGATTATCTCAGGAGACCAAAACCAGTAAGCCAAGAAAAATCAATTATACAGCTCATTCCTCACCTGAGATTGGTTGGCCAGGTTGTGTGCAGAGTAAGCAGACTGCCCATAGATGTGACATTTTTTTTGATAGCATGTCTTTTGATATTTATATGGTATACAGTATATCCAGCATCTGTCACCTTTCTGGTTACACTACCATTTTACCAATCCAAATGTTATCATCTTGACTCATGAGCAAGAATAAAAAAAACTCACAAGGATAAGTGAATTTGCCTGGGTTTGGTCCATGAACAGTTTTACAAATATTGCTTGAAGTTAGCAAATATTGCAGCGACCCTCACTGAATTCTATGGGGGGGGGGGTAATCCTATTATTAATTTATGGACACCTGTATGGCTAATTAGCATACTATTGTCAACATAAGGCTTGGGGGGGCTAAGCACAACCATGGAGGACATGGGCTAATGTCAAAATAAAAATAAATTAAATAAATACGGCATCTCCCCCTGTACAGAATTGTCAGCTCTCCCTAAAAGTTCCAACCCACAATGACAATATGGCTGCCTGCAAGGCCAGACTGACAACTCATGGGGCCCTCGGCAATAAGGGATCATGGGGCCCCTGTGTCCTTGCCCAAACTCAAAAAAGCCTATGAAAAAGGTACCAGGGGCATCTCATGGGGCCCCCTACTGACCCTGGGCCCTCGGGCAGTGCCCGAGTTTCTAAATGGTCAGTCCGCCCCTGGCTGCCTGTTATAATGAGGGGGATTGGCTATCCATTCCTTTAAATGATTGGCTCTTGAAACTCGGCTGACCAGGCAAAAGAATCTGCACTGTATTATATGTTGTTTCTTACTTCTGGTGGCAAACCTGCAAACGTTTTGTCCAAAATTTTGTGATTCATAAAATTCATGAATCCTAGGCATTCCTAAAAATCACATTGCCAAAACCTGAAAACTGTTCGGCTGAAGAAAGGAAGGTGAATCTAGTGGGAAAGAACCGGTTAAAGCTGTGTGTCTTATTATACTACCCTTCTGAACTTAGATGTATGTCTCATAAGCACACCTGTAAAAATTTGGCTCTGACTCTATACAACGCACATTTTCCCATCACACAAATACAATTTTGTGTTCAGTGCTAAAATGCCACCATGTGTCCCTCTTATTCACCAAACTCTGCCATAACCTCACCAGGTTTACAACCTGACAGACGTAAGATGTTCACCCAAAAGTCTTCCATCTGTCACAAAGAACCAGAAGCAGCATGGGAAAATATAGCATATGTGCAAAGCTTCTATGTGAGTACAGATGGTTACAGCTGACAAACCAGATTGCCTGCAGAAAAGAAAAAAGTGTTTTTTACATGTCCTTAATATCTGGACTTAGCTTGAGATTTAGTTTGTATAATTAATTTTAATGAATTAATTTTGCAGGTAAGCTTCATCAGGACTTTGCGGCTTCGTGTGGCTTGACAGTGACAGGCACTTGTGAGCTGACCCAGCTACTTGAATTTGGAATGACATTATTGCGCAGTGTGGGGCAGGGGGCCGCATGTTTGTTCTGTACTTGTCTGAATCCTGATTAACAATGCACAGGAATGAGAGGACTTGCAGCAATGCTGTTGACTACATTACCAAGTCTCAGCACTTTAATTATTCGAGTACTTCACATTAATTGAGAACCCAGGGATAAACAGTTGCCTACTATGCAAATTTGTAGATCACTTGATTAAACTCATTGTTAAAGCAGAATACATAGATAGATAGATAGATAGATAGATAGATAGATAGATAGATAGATAGAGAGATAGATACATAGATAGATAGATACATAGATAGATAGATAGATAGATAGATAGATAGATAGATAGATAGATAGATAGATAGATAGATAGATAGATAGATGGCTTTTTCTCTCAGAAAATTTGTGTAGGAGCTCGACCACGACCCCCCTAACCCCTCCCCCCGACCCTCGCACACACACACACACACACACACACTCTGGACTGCATCAAATAGTGGGTGTGATCCAGGGGCGGACTGACAACTCATGGGGCCCCCGGGCAATAGGGGATCATGGGGCCCCTGTGTCCTTGCCCAAACTCAAAAATGCATATTAAAAAGGTACCAGGGGCATCTCATGGGGCCCCCTACTGACCCCGGGCCCTCAGGCAGTGCCCGAGTTTCCAAATGGTCAGTCCGCCCCTGGTGTGATCAACAGTGTGAGGGTCCTAAAGATGAATTAAATACCAGGAGTGCATTACACACAGAGTACAGAGTTTGGGAGTGTGCTACATACATTGTGCTGAGTTCAGGAGTGCGCTACACACAGAGTGCAGAGTTCACAGGTGCGCTGCATGCAGAGTGCAGAGTTCAGGGGTGCAGAGTTAAGGGGTGCAGAAAATACAGAGTGCAGAGATCATGGGTGCGCTGCATACAGAGTGCAGTGTTCAGGGGTGCGCTGCATGCAGAGTACAGCATTAAGGGGTGCAGAACATACAGAGTGCAGAGTTCAGGGGTGCACTGCATGCAGAGTGCAGAGTTCAGGGGTGCAGTACATACAGAGTGCAGAGTTCAGGGGTGTGCTACACACAGGGTGCAGAGTTCATCCTTCTTCCACAGCTGCCCCCTCCCCCCCTCCTTAAAAGCTCCACCATCTTCCACATGACTTACTTTTGTTGCTGTATTAAGCTGAAGCACCCAACCGGCTCTAGTACCTCCCCGTACACTATAGGTGGTTCTGCCTCTCTCACAAGGAGATCATCCAGTGGGGGCATCTGTACTGCACCCTGGGCACCTGCATCTCCCTTGTCCCCATCCTGCACTCAGGGGGAGCCACTCAGAAGATCTGTGGGAGTCATTGGAGACAAGCTGTCATTTGTAAAAACAGAAACCGGACTTCTGTGTTTACAAGCGATAGTGGTGAGCAGGGAGCAGAGGGCCTGAGCCAGAGGTGGTGGAACTGAGTTCCACCAAGTTCCAGCTAAAAAAAGCTATGGATAGATAGGATACAAAGAGATAGGTAGATAGATAGATAGATAGATAGATAGATAGATAGATAGATAGATATAGACAGACAGAGAGACAGATACGATAGATAGATAGATAGATAGATAGATAGATAGATAGATAGATAGATAGATAGATAAAATAAAAATACCTAGATCGAGGTTTGATCTAAGTCAGTGCTATGTTAGGTCAAGGTCAGGGTCAAAGGTAAGAATAATTTTTTTGGGAGGAGCAGGATTTTTTTTTAATTAGTATCAGTGTCAGTGTGTTTTAGGTAGGATAAAAAAGAAAAAGAAAAAAGTGCATTATTGTTTCTGGGCTGTACTACAGGTACATACAACAACTAACATACACATATGTAATATTGCTGCAATCATCAGGAGCAGTGTAATTTATTTTGGGTTGTTCTTTGGTGGTAGGTTATGGTAGTAGCAAGAAATATACAGCTATATTTATCAAAATAAAAAATGTTTTATACTATTTTGTGTCAATTCTCCGTGGATAATAAAAAAATTAAAATCAGGAGATATCCATTACTATTTACCACCAAATCAAAGCCCCATTTGTCCGTAAAAGAACAAGGTATAATCCACCTGGATGTGCAAAGTAGCTGTGATGATATGTACGGTTTTACTAACACATGTCAAAATTGCAAAATTGTGCTTAGGCGTTAACATTTGTTTTACCCTTGGGCTGGAAGGGGTTAAAATTCCCTCCAAATATGCAACTTGAATGGATCCCAGACATATCAAACATGTTTCTTTTGTGTCTAGAATAAGCACATGTACTATTTAAACTAAAAGAAAACCACATTCACAGTTAGAATTTTGCTCCTTGGAATTTTCTCATTACTAATGATGAAACCAATCATTGATTTATTCCCATCAGCTAAACTAAGCTTAACTAAAGCAGGCCATACATGATTCATTTTTTTTTGTTCAACCAGCGGGTTGAACGAAAGAAAATGAATTGATCCGCCTATCCACACATCCCTCTCGCGGAAGTATTGTATTCTGACAGTGGGGTGGCTTCCCTACCATACAGAATACACTCAATAGCACTGCGAGATCGACTTCTGTGCAACCAGCCTGCCCATAGATGGATCGAAATTCAACTGGTCCCTGCTGAACTGGCCGAATTTCGATCCATCTATTGCCAGCCTAACTTTTAGTGGTGTATGCTTTAGCAATCCCAAATTAAATTAGTTTTTATTAGCATTCCCTTCTTCCCTTAGCATTTTTTGCAGATTTTTTTTTAATAATTTATATGTAAATATAAAACATTGTGATTGTGCAAATATAAATTATTTGTTATCTGAACCTGGCAGCAAAAGTGGAACTAAACTTTAAGCTTTAGCCCGAACCTAAACTTGACCCCATGAAATACTTCCTTGCATTCTGCTTACTGAAAGGACTGTGTCGAAAGCAAGTACAGTAGATGAAGTTAAAAGATTAGGTAGAGATAGATAGATAGATAGATAGATAGATAGATAGATAGATACATAGATAGATAGATAGATAGATAGATAGATAGATAGATAGAGAGAGAGATAGATGCGCATGCGTGGCTCAGGCAGCGCGCAGTGTGGCGATCGCCGGTGCGCTGTGTCCCTCAGGCACAGCGGATCATGGAAAGAACCGAAGATGTCAGCTCGGTCATGTGATCAGCTGTGTCCAATCACAGCTGATCACATTTAAACACAGAAATGCCATTTATCGGCATTTCTCGGCTCTCGAGCTGTCACGCTGACAGCTCGAGAGGTGAGGAGAACCGGTAATCGGCTTTCCGCGGAGGGGACATGTACACTGATCATCAGGGCACTGATTATCAGTGTGCCCTGATGATCAGTGTGGCCCCAGAAGTGCCACCTGTCAGTGTCCATCAGTGCCAGCAATCAGTGCTCATCAGTGCCACGTGTCAGTGCCCATCAGTGCCACATAAATGCCACATATCAGTGCCTACCAGTGCACATCAATGCCACATATCAGTGCTCATCTGAGCTGCCTTTCAATGTCACCCATCAGTGCCAGTCAGTGCCACCTATCAATGCCAATCAGTGCCACCTATCAGTGCTGCCAATCAGTGCCACCTATCAGTGCCAGTCAGTGTCGCCTAGCAGTGCCAGTCAATGCCGCCTATCAGTGCCAGTCAGTGCCGCCTATCAGTGCCAGTCAGTGCCGCCTAACAGTGCCAGTCAGTGCTGCCTAACAGTGCCAGTCAGTGCCGCCTAACAGTGCCATATATCAGTGCCATATATCAGTGTCATGTATCAGTGCTGCCTTTCAGTGCCCATCAGTGATGCCTGTCAGTGTCCATAAGTGCAACCTACCAGTGCCTCCTCATCAGTGCCCATCAGTGCCACCTATCAGTGCCCATCAGTGCAGCCTATCAGTGCCCATCACTGCAGCCTCATTAGCGCACATCAGTGAAGGAGAAAAATCACTTATTTACAAAATTGTATAACAAAAACTAAGAAAAACTTTTTTTTTCAAAATTTTCAGTGGTTTTTGGTTTGTTTAAGAAAAAATAAAAATCCCAGAGGTGATTAAATACCACCAAAAGAAAGCTCTATCTGTCTCAAAAAAATGATAAAAATTTCATATTGGTACAATGTTGCATGACCGCGCAATTGTCATTCAAAGAGTGACAGCGCTGAAAGCTGGAAATTGGACTGGGCAGGAAGGGGGTATAGGGGTATAGGCTGTAGGCTAGTGGTTAAATCAAATAATGAGATAAATAGATGGGTAGATAGATAGATAGATAGATAGATAGATAGATAGATAGATAGATAGATAGATAGATAGATAGACACAGATATAAATAGATAGATTGTTAATATACTAATGATATAGTTTAAAGTGCTCTTCCAATAATTATTACCAGATTAGATTCTTTTTTATCTTACTTATTTAGCTTCATTCTTACCTTCCATTTTAACTTACTTATTTTCTTTCTTTCCTTTTCATGTTTTCTCACTTATTTATATAGGTCGATCATATAAGTATAGATACAGTTCTACAGTAGGACGCCTTCCAATGAATATTACCCATAAATCCCGCTATCGCTCTACTATTTCTGGCCTTGCGGAACATTAATTGATTAATTACATGTAAATCCCACTTCCTTCTCCATTACAGTATTAACCGATTGTTTCCTGTCATGGAACTTTCTTCCTCTTCTTTTCTGCAGATCCCTCTTGCATGATTCATGAAGGACCAGTAAAAGGCTAATTGTTGAAATTAATATGCGTAAATGACTAAGCAAGAGATAACAAAATTGCATCTGCCCTTTTCTGGCAAAGATTCAACATTGACGTCCTGTACCACCAGCTGCTGCCGCACACAACACACACTTGCACAAAAATTAAAAGCTACAAATATTAATTAATACACTTTTTTTGGTACGTTAATTTGCACTGAAAGGTTCCGGGGAGCAGAACTGCAGAGAAGATGAACCATGATAATTAGAATTAATGGGATTGATGCATTTTTTTTTTTTTTTTTTTTGCAGGGAAAGTAAAAAAAAAACATGAATGGTGCTTAGAAGATGAAAGTGACATTCTCATAAATCTAGATGATAATTCAGCTATTACAAGGAGAAGGATTAAGTACTATGCTTACACAGTTATCCATCACATGATGCATTGCATCTCATCGATCACTGTATGGGCTTCGACATCATGGCTGCCCTTCGGGAATCTAGGGGAAATGCTTTGGGGGAATTTAAGGGATCATAGTGACAAGTGTCAGCCAGAAAGAAATAAATGGTTCAGACCTCTGGCTCCCAAATAAAAATAATAGCCAATACTCTTTAAGTGTCACTTTCCTACTTAGTTAATGCTATACAGAGTATAATCTTTTAAAGGCAATTAAAGCTCAGCCAAATTTATAGTTAAAATCAGCTACATATATTCCAGGGGAAGCCAAAAAACAAAAAGTGTTCAAAGTCTTACAAGTTTTTTTAGAAAGCTGAATACCACAAACTGAGCAGAAATGCCTGTACCCTGCCAGCATGCTGTAGAGAAGGATCTCCACTCTATGTTTGGAAGCAGTGGTCTCTCTGCAGAGGGTTGATGTGCCCCTTAGCTGAATCAGACCTATAGCTCTGCAATCAGTGAAGGTCTTGCTGCCTGCTGATTAGAGATCTTTGGTTCTGACTTAACAAAGGGCGTGTTAGACTTCTGCAGAGAGACCACTGCTTCCAAACAGAAAGTATGGAGCTTTCTCCACAGTATACTGTTTTTTGGTATCAGAGCATACAATGTAACATAGTTGCAGATGGGAGAGACCAGGGGCGGACTGACCATTTTGAAACTCGGGCACCGCCCGAGGGCCCGGGGTCAGTAGGGAGCCTCATGAGATGCCCCTGGTACCTTTTTCATAGGCTTTTTTGAGTTTGGGCAAAGATACAGGGGCCCCATGATCCCCTATTGCCCGGGGGCCCCATGAGTTGTCAGTCCGCCCCTGGGAGAGACTGTACATATAATTTGTGTCAAATCATCCTTGTTCTGTCACTTAGTTCACCATTCAGTGCAGGCACTCCCTCTCTAAGCCTGATTTTAAACTGCACCTGGTGTGCGGGGAAAGGTAGAAACTGAACACAAAGGAGGATATAAAATATCCCCTTGAGAGCCGCAGGTCTTTGGTCCCCCTTTCCTTCCTGCACAGCCCAGCAACATGCATTTTCCAGACACAAGAAACAGTCCATGGTCTTGTTTTTTTTTTTTTATTTATTAGGGAATTTAACTTCTTTCTTTCTGTAGACTACTACACAAATGGCAGAAATGTGACTGTGCTTCAGTCAGAACTATGACAGTCTTTAGCAAAGTGACAGCCCACAGGAGCTCTGAGTCCCCTTGAGTGGATTTTTTTTAGCAAAGTCCCAACTTGTAGGAGCTCATAGTCCCCTAAGTGAAGAAAATACCGGCCTACCTGGCTAAGGTATCAGATCTCAGGACAAGGGATTGCATAAGCTATGAACTGTCCCCTGAAGACTTGCCAGAACTGGCATCCAGCAGACTTCTCCCTTCTAGCCCCGGGGGGGGGGGGGTGGTAGAGGTACTCACACTGTCCTTATCCTGCAGCTGTGGATAGAACTGCTTTCAGACTTTCCATCTGGGCTGGTTCTTTTCCAAGCAGTAAAGGTTGTCCCTCCCTGGTGGCCTGCAGGGCAGTGTAGCTCACACCTTCAGCTTTCTTCCTGCCTCCAGCCTGGATGCAGACCCCCCCCCCTCTCTGGGGCCCCCTTCCAGGCTACACACTTCAAACATCCATCTTCCCCTTGCTGGCCAGGCTCTGTCATATTTATGGGACAGTTTGCCGCACTGCCAGGCCCCCTGACACTCCTATAAATATGCAAATCAGCCCCTCTGCCTGCCTACTGACTTCTAAAGCGGGGGGAGGTACCAGAGGGCTGACCTGTAGAGCCCTCCAGCCTAACCTGAAGTAACACTCTGACTTACACTCAGCAGCACCTCTCAACACTCCATCTTCCACCCGACTCCCCATGCTGGCCAGGTTCTGCCATATTTATGGGCCAATCTGCTGCACTGCCAGGCCTCCTGCCTGTGATTGGTCAGACTCCCATAAATATGCATATCAGCCATTCCTCACCCCTGCCTACTGACTTCTGGCAACTTTTCCAAGTTTCTAGAGCAGGGGTAGGTACCAGGGGACTGACCTATAGAGCCCTTCAGCCTGACTTGTCTAAACCAAGGCTTCTAGCAAGCCTCTAACTAGTCTGAACAACTATGTACACTAGAGCAGGGGTGGGCAACTGTGGCCCTCCAGCTGTTGCAAAACTACAAGTCCCATCATGCCTCTGCCTTTGGGAGTCATGCTTGTAACTGTCAGTTTTGCAATGCCTCATGGGACTTGTAGTTCTAAAACAACTGGAGGGCCACAGTTGCCCACCCCTGCACTAGAGGGCACTACATAACGATAAAAGACACTAGACACAGCACTTAATATGTTTCAGTTTTCTGAAATACCTCAATGAGAATTCTAAACCGCATTTTGGCTGCCAAATGGTGCTGACTATACAGCCATTAATCTCAGAAAAGATACAGGATATTTTGATCAATTTTCATGAATGCTTTTGACATTTATGCAACGAATGTTTTATACAATGTAAATAGACCCCCTAGAAAAAAAACAAAAAATGTTACAGATTGGAGAATCCTGTAGGGGATCTTGCTGCTAAAGTACTTGAAAAAATAATATCAGTGCCCACCAAAATCTGAGCTATCAGTTTGCAGTCAGGAGGCCTTTTAAAATACAATTCACAATTTAATACTAAGAAAAAGTTTATACTTCATATGGAAACATATTTTCCAACCTCCTCCAGCAAATCTCTTTGCCCTCAGCACAAGTCATTTTGTTTCTCTTTTCCAAACCTGGGCATGAAGGTGAGGCATCATCTGATCAAAGAGCGTAATAAAGGTGACATGACATGATTTTGGATCTCGGCTACGCTTTCAGGACAGATCACGTCAGCCTTGTCAGGACTTTATTATATTGAGAAGTAAGCGGAATGAAGGCTTCAGGATATAGCTGTGTACCGTATGTGCTGGAGGCAGTGCAGACCTGAGAGTATTAATGAGTGCACTGTTTCCTTCAGCATGAGATTTCGTCATACATTTATTCCTGAGGTTTTTTTTGGAAAGTCAAATTATTTTTTTCATTAATGCTGATCTCATAGCAGTGCCAGGAAGAAACATGAACTACACTCACCGGCCACTTTATTAGGTACACCTGTTCAATTGCTTGCTAACACAAATTGCTAATCAACCAATCACATGGCAGCAACCCAAAGCATTTAGGCATCTTGATGTGGTGAAGATGGCTTGCTGAAGTTCAAATTGAGCATCAGAATAGGGAAAAAAGGGGATTTAAGTGACTATGAACGTGGCATGGTTGTTGGTGTGAGACGGGCTGGTGTGAGTAAACAAGTAAAGCAGGGTACAGCGCTAAAATAATCCGTTATATCTCATAAAAGTACTACAGTGGGGCAAAAAAGTATTTAGTCAGCCACCAAGTGTGCAAGTTCTCCCACTTAAAAAGATGAGAGAGGCCTGTAATTGGCATCATAGGTAGACCTCAACTATGAGAGACAAAATGAGAACAAAAATCAAGACAATCACATTGGCTGATTTGGAAAGAATTTATTTGCAAATTATGGTGGAAAATAAGTATTTGGTCAATATCAAAAGTTCATCTCAATACTTTGTTATATATCCTTTGTTGGCAATGACAGAGGTCAAACGTTTCCTGTAAGTCTTCACAAGGTTGGCACACACTGTTGCTGGTATGTTGGCCCATTCCTCCATGCAGATCTCCTCTAGAGCAGTGATGTTTTGGGGCTGTCGCTGGGCAACACGGACTTTCAACTCCCTCCAAAGGTTTTCTATGGGGTTGAGATCTGGAGACTGGCTAGGCCACTCCAGGACCTTGAAATGCTTCTTACGAATCCACTCCTTCGTTGCCCGGGCGGTATGTTTGGGATCATTGTCATGTTGGAAGGCCCAGCCACGTTTCATTTTCAATGCCCTTGCTGATGGAAGGAGGTTTGCACTCAAAATCTCACGATACATGGCCCCATTCATTCTGTCCTGTACATGGATCAGTCGTCCTGGTCCCTTTGCGGAGAAACAGCCCCAAAGCATGATGTTGCCACCCCCATGCTTCACAGTAGGTATGGTGTTCTTTGGATGCAACTAAGCATTCTCTCTCCTCCAAACTCGACGAGTTGTGTTTCTACCAAACAGTTCTATTTTGGTTTCATCTGACCATATGACATTCTCCCAATCCTCTTCTGGATCATCCAAATGCTCTCTAGCAAACTTCAGACGGGCCCGGACATGTACTGGCTTAAGCAGGGGGACACGTCTGGCACTGCAGGATCTGAGTCCCTGGCGCGTAGTGTGTTACTGATGGTAGCCTTTGTTACGTTGGTCCCAGCTCTCTGCAGGTCATTCACTAGGTCCCCCCGTGTGGTCCTGGGATTTTTGCTCACCGTTCTTGTGATCATTTTGACCCCATGGGGTGAGATCTTGCGAGGAGCCCCAGATCGAGGGAGATTATCAGTGGTCTTGTATGTCTTCCATTTTTTAATTATTGCTCCCACAGTTGATTTGTTCACACCAAGCTGCTTGCCTATCGCAGATTCAGTCTTCCCAGCCTGGTGCAGGTCTACAATTTTGTTTCTGGTGTCCTTCGACAGCTCTTTGGTCTTCACCATAGTGGAGTTTGGAGTGTGACTGAGGTTGTGGACATGTGTCTTTTATACTGATAACAAGTTCAAACAGGTGCCATTGATACAGGTAATGAGTGCAGGACAGAGGAGCCTCTTAAAGAAGAAGGTACAGGTCTGTGAGAACCAGAAATCTTGCTCGTTTGTAGGTGAACAAATACTTATTTTCCACCATAATTTGCAAATAAATTCTTTCCAAATCAGCCAATGTGATTGGCTGGATTTTTTTTCTCATTTTGTCTCTCATAGTTGAGGTCTACCTATGATGCCAATTACAGGCCTCTCTCATCTTTTTACGTGGGAGAACTTGCACAATTGGTGGCTGACTAAATACTTTTTTGCCCCACTGTATGTTCAAATAATTATCATATATGATAAAAAATGTAATACGATAAGTAAAGAATGATGGCAAATGCGCATTGCAAGTAATCACATGATATGGTGACAAAGTGCAGATAAATATGTCACTAAGTAGTGACTGGTAACGTGAAATGGTGTTACACACTAAAAACAAATACAGTCCATAGTGTAAGTGCAAATGAGATCCCAGATGATCTTCAGAAATCCAGTGGCTGGATCCGTGGATAAGGTGATAGAATATGTAAAGATTGCGCACTCACCAGATATGCAATCCCAATGCACATTTAGAGTTGATAACCTCAGGACATCAAAGATCCTTATATAGGTCTGGTCAGATCTGGTCAGATACCCCTCACTGCCTGGTAGTGCTGCCACACTTGGAAATAGCTGCTCTGTAGGTGTAGATGGCTCTCAAAGGAGCTCAAAAAACAGAGGAGGCCAAATAGTGTAGTATCCTGGTATCAGGTTGCGGTCTCTCCACCCTGTTCGAATGAAAGAGCAAGTCTCTCCTTGCTGCAGTGCTTTTTCTGATTCCTTTTACATGTGTGGTTTGTCTGTACACCTACAGAGCAGCTATTTCCAAGTGTGGCAGCACTACCAGGCATGATATCTTCCTCTCTAGCTCCCTCATCACCTCCTCCCATGCTCGCCTCCAGGACTTCTGCAGAGCCTCTCCCATCCTCTGGAACTCCCTACCACAGCATGTCCGGTCAGCCCCCACCCTGTCTGCCTTTAGGCGATCTTTGAAAACTCACTTCTTCAGGGAAGCCTACCCCACCTCCACCTAAGAACTGTACTTGATTAATCTTCACCAGATTATCACCTTTTGTATCATCTCCCCCTTCCTTTAGATTGTAAGCTCCACGAGCCGGGCCCTCCTATTCCTTATGTACTGAAATGTATTGTAATTGTACTGTCTCCCTTATATTTTAAAGCGCTGCGCAAACTGTTGGCGCTATATAAATCCTGTATAATAATAATAACTAGAAAATCTACAATTTCTGGGAAAATTGTGTGAAGTGTTCTTGCCTCCACCAGTAGTCTACAACTGGAGTGGGCGGAGTAGCTTTTGATACTCTGCTGGCTGCTCACACACCTGGGTTCCTATGGCAACTCACTCTACAGCAAGGGCAGAGGAGCGGTTAACAACAAACTGCTCCAACTTGCTCACTTCACTGGCGGTTGCCATCTTCAAACGGTTGTAGTTTTAAAATTATAAATCCTACAGTGGAGAGCTTTATATTGTGAGAATCACAAGACCCAGACCTACATTTTGATGCATAGTATGTCTCTGAAATAATAAGGCACAGTCACAGTTTAGAAATTGCCCTTCAAATTTCAGGTGTCTAGAGTGGAGTTTCAATGAATGTCAATGGGCGGCGTGAGTTGCAAACAAATGGTCATATTGTGAAAACTTTCAGGACATTTTTAGTGGCAGCAGGGATAGCTGAACGTTTTGATATAAGATTTGTGTAGGTGGGCTTGAAAATGATTGAGTGATGGCAGTTTAGAAATCATGTCCTGATTTTTCAGCTCACACTCTAGCTTTTGTCAGCTCCCACTCTAGTTTTCAACATTCCGACATTCATTCCTATGGGACCAATTTCACCACAAAAAACGCCGATATTTCATGAACCATTCAGCGAAACATTCCACAAAGTAATAGCACACCAATCGGGAACAATGCGCACGTTTCGGTATATTACTGTCTATGTAGTGTAAAAACTGTGGGAGGAGTTAGGGTGGTAAATTTGGCTATAATAATAAGAATATATATGTGAGATAACAGTAAGTGGTCTTGCCATGCAAGAACACTTAATACTATATAGAAAAAAAGCCTGGAGTTGGGCTGAAAAAACTCTCAAGAGTTAGGAGATATTCATAAAGTATTTATGAGATATGCACTATAATATTTGGCTCCTGTCTAAATTGGCCCTAGTACGTATAAGTATGAATGTAAGTTAGGGACCTTAGCTTGTACGCCCCTTAAGGGTTAGGGACTGAAATAAAAAGGGGGGTGGTTTTCTGAAATCCCCCTATTTATTATACAATTATGTACTATTTGTCGGTTCCTATAATTAATTAGTATATATATAAGCTTTGACAATATTGATGGACGTAATATACTGCAATGTTAGCTATAATAACAAACACAATGATCAAAGAAGCAAGATCTTATTTATTTACAAAGGAAGTAAAACACTAACAGAGAAATCTAAACCAATATTACAGAGTATATAGGAATAAAATCAAAGATGATACGTTACGTAAGTTCATCCTCAAAGCTAAGTATCTTTTAGCTGGATCTCAGGTAGGTAAAATGATCAACGAGGCAGGAGCATGGCCAAACCTGTGCTTAAAAGCCCTCTCAAGCACCACCCACACACACCCTTGACCCCCCTGGTGTAGTCCTCCTCCAATGAGCAAACGTCCATAACTCATAAGGGGCTGTCCTCCCTAATCATTAGGAAGTGTAAAATTACCGCAGCCATCCTCCCAGAAGTATGTTGTCTCCACCAGGGGGCACTGCTATATTGCCAACAATGCTTGGACCCAAGTCAATCACATCTGGCTTCTTCCTTCTGGCTAGAAGCCATGTATTCTGTCCTTTTAATATTCGTGCCACCAGGGAGTCTGAGCTGAGGCTCTCTTATCCCCATGCCCCACCTCTAGGGGGTATGTGTGAACTCCCAGGACAAGGATTTTGGTATGCAGCCTTTTGTTACACACATCCTGTTGTAAATACTTGCTTTTCTTGACACTCCAAGATAACATTCAATAGGCCAAATAGTTCTTTGACAACCAGGCAATAAGAATCCATAAATGTCTGAAATAAAAAAAACATGTTGCCTTCCAACAGGGACCAGGGGCGGACTGACAACTCATGGGGCCCCCAGGTAATAGGGGATCATGGGGCCCCTATGTCCTTGCCCAAACTCAAAAAAGCCTATGAAAAAGGTACCAGGAGCATCTCATGGGGCCCCCTACTGACCCCGGGCCTTCAGGCAGTGCCCGAGTTTCCAAATGGTCAGCTACAAACTTGCTTACGATGATGGCAATGGAGCATAATATATGCCTAGGAAGGACTTGAGGTCTCACCAGGAGAAGGGACTGTAAAACTATGACCCTACAACACTGCCCACATCCCCACCTTCCCTAAATCAATTTTGAAAGCTTATTCCCAGGCAGCTAAAATCTATCCCTCACCCTTTGCACCCATAACCCCCATCACCTTTTACCCCCACCCAGGGGCGGACTGACAACTCATGGGGCCCCCGGGCAATAGGGGATCATGGTTCCCCTGTGTCCTTACCCAAACTCAAAAAAGCCTATGAAAAAGGTACCAGGGGCATCTCATGGGGCCCCCTACTGACCCCGGGCCCTCGGGCAGTGCTCGAGTTTCTAAATGGTCAGTCCGCCCCTGACAGGGACTGATGTGAATGTACAATATATAAGTAAAGTGATGTGTAAATTGGCGGAGCTATATAAATACCTGTAATAAATAAATAAAATAACAACCTAATTGCATACTCCTGTTCCTTAGGCCTCATGCACACTGGACGTTTCTGATGCTGGCATTTTTAATCTTGCCTCTAAACGCACCTGTATGTTAGCCTATGTGTTCATGCACACATAGGCATTTATAGGAGTTAAAAGGCAGAAAAAAACCCTGCTAGTGCGTCCAGGAGCTTTTGTAGTTTTTTTGGCAGAAAAAAATTCTTGTCACCTGTAAACGCATGCAAACGCATCTGAATGTGCCTAAGTACTTGGTACATTTAGAACTAAATATTATTCTGGACAATAAAATGAATTATCGCCCAATCGCTTGACTTGCCTAAACGTGACACACTTTTACAAACATTAAGTGTTTTTTTCTGCTAGAACACCATTGCCAGGAGGAAAGGTTTCTAGGAATGATAGCAAAAACGTCTAGTGTGGATGAGAGCTTATGTTTCCTGCTCAGCATTCACTAATAAACCTATATGGCTGCTTTGGTTTCATTTTTTTGGGATGTTTTGTTATGTTTCAAAGTGATGTTATGCTTACTTATATATGATTACATTCTCAGCTAAACACACCCTCCTGCCTTCCTGCCTGAGCTAATGGCAGATGGATTCCAAGAAATACTGTAAATTCTACATGTATAGACATGTGCGGTTTGTTTCATTCGGACAACATTTTCATTATTCAGAGATCCGGGTGTATTCGAATTTCTGAATTTCTGAGTAACAAATTTAATCGAATCTCAAAATGAAACAAAATTTTGTTCAAAATTAGAATCTCATTTGAATCAAATTTGAACCGAATTTGAAAACTAAATCAAATTCCAAAATAAATTCGAAACATAAACATATTGCTGACTATTGCTGATTTCCTGTGTATCATTAAATTCGAATTTAAAAAAAAACTGTATAAAACAGAATAGAAAGCAATGGAATAGAGAATAAAAGAATAGAAACTAATAGAATAGAAAAAAATAGAATAGAAAAGAACGAATAAAATAGAATAGAAAATAAAAGAATAGAACAGAACAAAACAGAAAAGAATAACAGAAAATAATAGAATAGGAAAGAAAAAATAGAATACAATAAAATAGAATATAACCATCTTCTGAAAATTGAATTTCAAATAGAATAGAATCAGCTATTCTTCACATTGAATTTGAATTGATTCAATATTTTCGATTTGAATACTTCGAATCCATTGGAAAAATTTTAGTCCAGTTGAAAACAAATAAACAAAACAAAACAAAACTAAACTAAATTCCCTTCTCACTGGCCTACCCAAACGAATGCTATCCCCACTCCAGTCGATCCTAAACTCAGCGGCTAGACTCATCCACCTCACCAACCGCTCCACATCTGCCTCCCCCTCTGCCAATCCCTTCATTGGCTCCCGATTGCCCAACGCATCAAATTCAAACTCTTAACTCTGACCTACAAAGCCATTCACAATGCCGCCCCGAACTACATAACTGACCTGATACCCAAATACTACCCTACCCGTGCCCTCCACTCCTCACAGGACCTCCTATTCTCTAGCTCCCTGGTCTCCTCCTCCCACGCCCGATTGCAGGACTTCTCCAGGACTTCCCCCATCCTCTGGAACTCCCTACCCCAATCCATCAGACTGTCACCTACCCTCCTCACCTTCAGGCGCACCCTGAAAACCCATCTCTTCAGGGAAGCCTACCCCAACCTCACCTAATACCCGACCTCACCTAACAACTAACCTCCTCCACTCCTCCCACCACTCCATCCCCCACAGCCATCTCCTCCTGTGCCACCTTCCCCTCCCTCCTAGATTGTAAGCTCAAAAGAGCAGGGCCCTCGAACCCCTCGTGTATTGTACTGTTACTGTCTTGTCTCATGTTCTGTCCCCCTTGCTACTGTACAGCGCTGTGCATACCCTTTGGCGCTATATAAATACTGTATAATAATAATAATAATAATAAATGAAACAAACTTCATTTTGAATGCAACTGAGTGAATTTAGTAACTTAACGAATCTATCCAAATTGAAACAAATTTTTCCTTCTGCACGTCTATACATGAATCATATGCCCTTACTCAAGATGGCCACAGCTAGAAATGCTAGGGGGTTGCTTTTCAAAGTGATTATTCAACAAAATAAAGCATGGAGACACGGATGGATGGGGGAGATTGCTCTGAATATTAAAAATGAATGAAATAGCATTTTCAGTTTGTGGTGCTCAGATACAGTTTAGTTCCACTTTCAGACCGAATATTCGGGTTTTTGCATAAGCCCAACTGTGACCAGTTCTCTATGAAAACACTGCTATGTTACCAGAGAGTGATTTAAAACTTTGGCAGCTGTGTGGACGCGCAGACACGCTGGGAATTGTAGGCCTCCAGCAGCTCCAGGTTGTTCCAGTCCAGGTGACATCAAAATTGTAAAACAAATTACAGAGAAAAAAAAACATTTTGTTGCCGTTTGCTAACCTGATCCGCCGAGTCCCCTGTGCCATTAATCCTGCCAGCCGCCAGTCAAGCACACTGACAGTAACCTCTTGTGACTTGATTCTGTTCAGGTGATAACTGTGAGAGGCTCTTTGTGAGCTGCGTGACTGCAGGCTCTGCTGGACAAGACTGATGTCTCTCTGTGACCTACTTAGTGTCGCGTCACTTTGTCATTCCGCACAGCGAACAACGCTTCTGTCACTCAGCAAGCCTCTCTGTTGGCTTTCATAAAGTCGCCTTTAAAAAATGGATGTGTTTCCCTACAGGGTTTTCTTCAATTTGGTTTTGATATGGATGCAGCACAGACATATTCCAATGTATTCAAATACTTGTATATTCAGACACAACTAGGCTAGCGATGTTCAGGTGGTTTCAGTTGCTCGATTGTGCTACTAGAATTTTTAGGTTGCTTTCACGCAGGCGATTGTCCCACCCTGCGAATTCCAGCGGCATGAATCTGCGTATTTCTGCATCTGGAATGACAGGTATGTGAGTAAATCCAAAAAGTGGTTGTGATTGGGACTTTAAAGGCACATAAAGGGATAAACAAACCCAATGAATGCTCTCACACTGCCGCACTGCAGTTTGGCTGTTGCGCAGGTGCAGCGCAGTGTACCCATGATTTTCGTGCAGGTTACCCACAGTTTCCCATAGACTATCTATAGCAGGGGTGTCAAACTTCATTTCATCACGGGCCGTATCAGCATTATTGTTGCCGTCAAAGGGCAGGTTGTATCTGTAAGACTAGATGTCCAGAGCACCCCCCCCCCATGACTAGTGCACCAGAGATATGTTCATCCAGATCCCCCCCCTTTAAATTATACTTAAAGAAAACATGACACAAAGTTTGGATTAAAAATGGCCAACACGGCCTTTTATTAACAAACACGTTTTAACACCAACCATTCCTTATAACAGAAACATACCGAGTTGTTGTTGGTCTTCGAAGGCACCCCCCAAAATGATCTGAAATGCACCTGCGGACCACCATATTACACAAGGCCTCCAGCCGCAACCAACCAGCTCAGAGACAACCATACCGTCCGCAGTGCAGCACCACCACCTTCCAGTTAAACCTTGGTTAACTGGAATGTCCCCGGGCACACCATACCACCGATGGGTCCCACACCATTATCTGTACCTCCAAGATAAGAACCGCCTCCAAAGATCAACAACCGCCCATGAACCGAAATAACCCCCCATTCCCCCCAAGAGGAACACCATACTCACTAAATAGGGAGGGCGGGAGGGAAGCTCTCTCACCAACGTCCAGCTCAGACTGACGCCCCCCCACCAGGGCACCCCACCCTAAGGTGCAGAAGAGCCCACCCACGCTCTCCCTCTACCAACCAGCTCCCCCGCTATACTTTTCAAACCCCCCTGGCACTATACTTAACCCTTTCCATTCTTCCTTCTCACTCTAGGCCTAGTCATGCCTGCCCTGCGCTAATTCTTTTCTTTCTTTTCCGCTACGGGCATTTCTTTATATTTATTTATTTCAGGTACTTATATAGCGCTGTCAATTTACGCAGCGCTTGACATATATATTGTACATTCACATCAGTCCCCAACCCTCAAGGGGTGTACAATCTAAGGTCCCTAACTTTCATTCATACATACACATACTAGGGCCAGTTTAGACAGGATCCAAATAACCTACCAGCATGTCTTTGGAATTTGGGAGGAAACCGGAGTACCCGGAGGAAACCCACGCAGGCACAGGGAAAACATGCAAACTCCAGGCAGGTGGTGCCGTGTCTTGGTTTCAAACCAACGACCCTAGTACTGACAGGTGGAAGTGCTAACCATTTAGCCCACTGTGCTGCCCATCAGATATCAAGAATCCTACACCCTCCCTAACATCACCGTGCACTCCTTTTGGGGGCAGACCTGGAAAGCAGAAAGTGCAGGGTGTGGAGGAGGACCAGAGGAGGAGTTACCAGTTACCAGAGTCAGTTGAATGCTGAGACCAGGGGAGTCAGAGATGAGGGGGTGCTGCAGCTGCACTGAAAGGTGCATGGTTTGGCAGAAGAGTTTTGTTCTCCTCTCTGCTGCAGACTGCTGAGACAAGGTGGAGGCAGAGACAAGGGGTTACCTGCGGGAGAGGTGCAAGGGCCACATGAAATTGCATGGACACATGTGATCTACAGTTGTGTCCAAAATTATTCAACCCCCAATGCTGTAAAGGGGTTTAGGGACTATAGTGTACATTTGGAATTGTATTCAGAATCAAATCCTACAAGGACGTTGTAACTACCCAAATGCAACTAAAATGACATCAATTGTTTATGTAATACAGTAGTAAATGGTTCTTATGTGGTTTCTTCATTGCCACAATTATTCAACCCCTTAAAGACTACCACTCTGAAGAACAGAGGTTCATACAGGTGCTTTCCATCAGGTATTGAAAACACCTGTGGATGTCACCGAGCAGCAATCAAGCATAATAAGCACCAATTAGGCAGCTTTAAAATGACTGTGATACTCAGCTCCTTCTAGACATTTACTGGTGTGGTTACAAACATGGTGAAGGCAAGAGAATGGTCCAGGAAGACAAGAGAAGAGGTGATTTCTCTTCACAGGAAGGGCAATGGCTATAAGAAGATTGCAAAGATGTTAAACATACCAAGAGACACCTTAGGAAGCATCATTCGCAAATTCAAGGCAAAGGGCACTGTTGAAACGCTACCTGGTCGTGGCAGAAAGAAGATGCTGACTTCGACTGCTGTGCGCTACCTGAAGCGTAGAGTGGAGAGAAGTCCCCGTGTGACTGCTGAGGAACTGAGAAAAGATTTGTCAGATGTGGGTACAGAAGTTTCAGCCCAGACAATAAGACGCACACTGCGTAATGAAGGCCTCCGTGCCAGAACTCCCAGGCGTACCCCCTTGCTGTCTCCAAAGAATAAGAAGAGTCGACTGCAGTATGCCAAAAGCCATGTGGACAAACCACAAAAGTTGTGGGATAGTGTTCTGTGGACTGATGAAACAAAATTAGAACTGTTTGGGCCCATGGATCAACGCTATGTTTGGAGGAGGAAGAACAAGGCCTATGATGAAAAGAACACCTTGCCTACTGTGAAGCATGGTGGAGGGTCAATCATGCTTTGGGGCTGTTTTGCTTCTGCAGGTACAGGGAAGCTTCAGCGTGTGCAAGGTACCATGAATTCTCTTCAGTACCAGGAGATATTGGATGGAAACGTGATGCAGTCCGTCACACACCTGAGGCTTGGGAGACGTTGGACCTTTCAACAGGACAATGATCCCAAGCATACCTCCAAGTCCACTAGAGCATGGTTGCAGAGGAAAGGCTGGAACATTTTGGAGTGGCCATCGCAGTCACCAGACTTAAATCCGATTGAGAACCTCTGGTGGGACTTAAAGAAAGCAGTTGCAGTGCGCAAGCCTAAGAATGTGACTGAACTGGAGGCCTTTGCCCATGAAGAATGGGCGAAGATACCCGTAGATCGCTGCAAGACACTTGTGTCAAGCTATGCTTCACGTTTAAAAGCTGTTATAACTGTAAAAGGATGCTGTACTAAGTACTAAGATTGAATGTCACTTGGGGGTTGAATAAAACTGATAATGCTGTGAGCACAGAAAAGACATTTGTGGTTATTTCATTATAACTGTTATGTTATATTTGTCTGACCTACAAGTGCCTCTTTAATGTAAATGTAAGCAAGATGACTGAATGATCAAAAGCAATGTCAAACTGGCCAAAACACTCAATTTCAGTGGGGGTTGAATAATTTTGGACACAACTGTATAGCATTATGCCCCCTGCATCTTTGGTGTGCTTTCAGAAAACACAGGACATAATAGAAAGTCTATGGGAGACCACGGGTAACCCAGACAAAAACTGAGGGTACACTGCACTTCAACCATGCTGCATCCAATCCACAGTGTGACAGTGTGAAAGCAGTCTAAAAGGAGGTATAAGCAATATGAATAAAACTTAGAAGTTCACAAAATTCATTAAGGGAGGTTAATACGACCATTTCTGTGTTTCAGATGTATTTCTGCATGTGCATTAACACACGTTTTTGATGCATTCTGGTGCATTTTTCATGCGTTCTGGTCTGTTTTTCTTCATCGCAATTCAGGACATTCTCATTCCAGTGCTTTTCTGTGCATTTACATGCATTCTGGTGCATATTCCACATGTTTTGCTGCATTCTAGATGCGATTCATACAGAAAAAATTCAGCATGTTCTACAATTGAATGTGACAGAGTTTTTGAAGGAGACTGCAGTCTAGCCTCTTGCCTTTTGACTAAAGGCCCTGGTGTTTGAGGGGGCTCTTTTCTTTGGGAGGTGTGTGCCTGGGGGACCTCTGGAATAGTTTTATTTAGGGTTCAAGTCCATGTTTTCCCAAAACACACAAACTCTGAGAACTGGAGGACAGGATACAGATTTGGGGTCTGGAGTTAACCAGCATTGACTGCTTCAACCCCTCTCCTAGACTCAGACACTCTAAGCAGATGTTAATATAATCAGCTCAAAACAACTCAATGCTGAGGTCTCTTGCTGTAATCTGTTTATTAAGGTGTGATGTGTTTCCTGTTGTATCTGTCCCATTGTTAATTGAGTTAATTGAGTCACCTATTGTTTCTGTCTGTTGGCTAGTCCTCCTGGAGGTTTCTACATGATGAGATCAGTCTTGTGTCAACTTGACCTCGTTACCTAATCAGTGCGCGATGTTTATCCCAATGTGTAATATTTGTTTTTACTGTTCATGTGGGGACTGCCCCTATTTTTGAAGTGTATACAAATCTTTATCAGTTCAATAAACAGTTCCAGTTGCACCTAAGGTAGTGTCTAGAGATGAGCGAATTTCTCAAAAATTCGATTCGGCTGATTCGGCGAATTCCAGTGTGAAATTCGATTCGATGCGAATTTCTTCGCTACGAAGATGACTTATAAAAAGGGTTTCTAGGCTTCAGAGAGCCTTTAAATTAGTGCAGAACACTGTACCTTTAATTTAAATGCCCTTGGAGATGAGGAAAGAGAAGGAGAAGGAGAAGGAGAAGGATGAGAAGAAGGAGAAGGATGAGAAGAAGGAGAAGGAGAAGGATGAGAAGAAGGAGAAGGAGAAGGATGAGAAGAAGGAGAAGGAGAAGAAGGATGAGAAGAAGGAGAAGGAGAAGGATGAGAAGAAGGAGAAGGATGAGAAGAAAGAGAAGGATGAGAAGGAGAAGGATGAGAAGAAGGAGAAGGAGAAGGATGAGAAGAAGGAGAAGGATGAGAAGAAGGATGAGAAGAAGGAGAAGGATGAGAAGGAGGAGAAGGATGAGAAGAAGGATGAGAAGAAGGATGAGAAGAAGGAGAAGGATGAGAAGAAGGAGAAGGAGAAGGATGAGAAGGAGAAGGATGAGAAGAAGGAGAAGGATGAGAAGAAGGAGAAGGAGAAGGATGAGAAGAAGGAGAAGGAGAAGGATGAGAAGAAGGAGAAGGATGAGAATAAGGATGAGAAGAAGGAGAAGGATGAGAAGAAGGAGAAGGATGAGAAGAAGGAGAAGGATGAGAAGAAGGATGAGAAGAAGGAGAAGGATGAGAAGAAGGAGAAGGATGAGAAGGAGAAGGATGAGAAGACGGAGAAGGAGAAGGAGAAGCAGAAGGAGAAGGATGAGAAGAAGGAAAAGGAGAAGGATGAGAAGATGGAGAAGGAGAAGGATGAGAAGATGGAGAAGGAGAAGGATGAGAAGAAGGAGAAGGAGAAGGATGAGAAGAAGGAGAAGGATGAGAAGAAGGATGAGAAGAAGGAGAAGGATGAGAAGAAGGAGAAGGAGAAGGATGAGAAGAAGGAGAAGGAGAAGGATGAGGAGAAGGAGAAGGATGAGAAGAAGGAGAAGGATGAGAAGAAGGAGAAGGAGAAGGATGAGAAGAAGGAGAAGGAGAAGGATGAGGAGAAGGAGAAGGATGAGAAGAAGGAGAAGGATGAGAAGAAGGAGAAGGAGAAGGATGAGAAGAAGGAGAAGGATGAGAAGAAGGAGAAGGATGAGAAGATGGAGAAGGAGAAGGATGAGAAGAAGGAGAAGGAGAAGGATGAGAAGAAGGAGAAGGAGAAGGATGAGAAGAAGGAGAAGGATGAGGAGAAGGATGAGAAGAAGGAGAAGGATGAGAAGAAGGAGAAGGATGAGAAGAAGGAGAAGGATGAGAAGAAGGAGAAGGAGAAGGATGAGAAGAAGGAGAAGGATGAGAAGAAGGAGAAGGATGAGAAGAAGGAGAAGGAGAAGGAGAAGCAGAAGGAGAAGGATGAGAAGAAGGAAAAGGAGAAGGATGAGAAGATGGAGAAGGAGAAGGATGAGAAGAAGGAGAAGGATGAGAAGAAGGAGAAGGAGAAGGATGAGAAGATGGAGAAGGAGAAGGATGAGAAGAAGGAGAAGGAGAAGGATGAGAAGAAGGAGAAGGAGAAGGATGAGAAGAAGGAGAAGGAGAAGGATGAGAAGAAGGAGAAGGAGAAGGATGAGAAGAAGGAGAAGGAGAAGGATGAGAAGAAGGAGAAGGAGAAGGATGAGAAGAAGGAGAAGGATGAGAAGAAGGAGAAGGAGAAGGATGAGAAGAAGGAGAAGGAGAAGGATGAGAAGAAGGAGAAGGATGAGAAGAAGAAGGATGAGAAGAAGGATGAGAAGAAGGATGAGAAGAAGGATGAGAAGAAGGAGAAGGATGAGAAGAAGGACAGTTCTATGACAGTTTCTGTCTATTTCTGACAGTTCTGGGACATTCACTCCATACAGCTGTTTCAACCGCTGTATGGAGGGAATGTCATGGAACTGTCAGAAATAGACTATTAATGACAGTTCTGGGACTGTCCTTCCATGCAGCGGTTGAAACATTGTATGTATTTGTTTCCATAAATGGATCCATTTATGGAAACAAATACATACAATGTTTCAACCGCTGTATGGAAGGACAGTCCCAGAACTGTCATTAATAGTCTATTTCTGACAGTTCTATGACATTCCCTCCATACAGCGGTTGAAACAGCTGTATGGAGTGAATGTCCCAGAACTGTCAGAAATAGACTATTTATGACAGTTCTGGGACTGTCCTTCCATACAGCGGTTGAAACATTGTATGTATTTGTTTCCATAAATGGATCCATTTATGGAAACAAATACATACAATGTTTCAACCGCTGTATGGAAGGACAGTCCCAGAACTGTCATTAATAGTCTATTTCTGACAGTTCTATGACATTCCCTCCATACAGCGGTTGAAACAGCTGTATGGAGTGAATGTCCCAGAACTGTCAGAAATAGACTATTTATGACAGTTCTGGGACTGTCCTTCCATACAGCGGTTGAAACATTGTATCTATTTTTTTCCATAAATGACATTCTGCAAATACACTTAGAGGAGCGCTGCAGATACACTTTTTGCCGCCGGCTTGAAATTAATCTTATTTTCATCCTACTTCTTCTTCTTCATCCTCATCCTCATAAGAAGAAAAAGAAGAAGTAGGATGAAAATAAGAATAATTCCAAGCCGGCAAAAAGTGTATCTGCAGCGCTCCTCTAAGTGTATCTGCAGAATGTCATTTATGGAAAAAAATAGATACAATGTTTCAACCGCTGTATGGAGTGAATGTCCCAGAACTGTCATAAATAGTCTATTTCTGACAGTTCTGGGACATTCACTCCATACAGCTGTTTCAACCGCTGTATGGAGGGAATGTCATAGAACTGTCAGAAATAGACTATTAATGACAGTTCTGGGACTGTCCTTCCATACAGCGGTTGAAACATTGTATCTATTTGTTTCCATAAATGGATCCATTTATGGAAACAAATAGATACAATGTTTCAACCGCTGTATGGAAGGACAGTCCCAGAACTGTCATTAATAGTCTATTTCTGACAGTTCCATGACATTCCCTCCATACAGCGGTTGAAACAGCTGTATGGAGTGATTGTCCCAGAACTGTCAGAAATAGTCTATTTCTGACAGTTCTGGGACATTCACTCCATACAGCTGTTTCAACCGCTGTATGGAGGGAATGTCATGGAACTGTCAGAAATAGACTATTAATGACAGTTCTGGGACTGTCCTTCCATACAGCGGTTGAAACATTGTATGTATTTGTTTCCATAAATGGATCCATTTATGGAAACAAATACATACAATGTTTCAACCGCTGTATGGAAGGACAGTCCCAGAACTGTCATTAATAGTCTATTTCTGACAGTTCTATGACATTCCCTCCATACAGAGGTTGAAACAGCTGTATGGAGTGAATGTCCCACAACTGTCAGAAATAGACTATTTATGACAGTTCTGGGACTGTCCTTCCATACAGCGGTTGAAACATTGTATCTATTTTTTTCCATAAATGACATTCTGCAAATACACTTAGAGGAGCGCTGCAGATACACTTTTTGCCGGCTTGGAATTAATCTTATTTTCATCCTACTTCTTCTTCTTCATCCTCATCCTCATAAGAAGAAAAAGAAGAAGTAGGATGAAAATAAGAATAATTCCAAGCCGGCAAAAAGTGTATCTGCAGCGCACCTCTAAGTGTATCTGCAGAATGTCATTTATGGAAAAAAATAGATACAATGTTTCAACCGCTGTATGGAGTGAATGTCCCAGAACTGTCATAAATAGTCTATTTCTGACAGTTCTGGGACATTCACTCCATACAGCTGTTTCAACCGCTGTATGGAGGGAATGTCATAGAACTGTCAGGAATAGACTATTTATGACAGTTCTTGGACTGTCCTTCCATACAGCGGTTGAAACATTGTATGTATTTGTTTCCATAAATGGATCCATTTATGGAAACAAATACATACAATGTTTCAACCGCTGTATGGAAGGACAGTCCCAGAACTGTCATTAATAGTCTATTTCTGACAGTTCCATGACATTCCCTCCATACAGCGGTTGAAACAGCTGTATGGAGTGATTGTCCCAGAACTGTCAGAAATAGTCTATTTCTGACAGTTCTGGGACATTCACTCCATACAGCTGTTTCAACCGCTGTATGGAGGGAATGTCATGGAACTGTCAGAAATAGACTATTAATGACAGTTCTGGGACTGTCCTTCCATATAGCGGTTGAAACATTGTATGTATTTGTTTCCATAAATGGATCCATTTATGGAAACAAATACATACAATAATTCAACCACTGTATGGAAGTTCTGGGACTGTCCTTCCATACAGCGGTTGAAACATTGTATGTATTTGTTTCCATAAATGGATCCATTTATGGAAACAAATACATACAATGTTTCAACCGCTGTATGGAAGGACAGTCCCAGAACTGTCATTAATAGTGTATTTCTGACAGTTCTATGACATTCCCTCCATACAGCGGTTGAAACAGTTGTATGGAGTGAATGTCCCAGAACTGTCAGAAATAGACTATTTATGACAGTTCTGGGACTGTCCTTCCATACAGCGGTTGAAACATTGTATCTATTTTTTTCCATAAATGACATTCTGCAAATACACTTAGAGGAGCGCTGCAGATACACTTTTTGCCGCCGGCTTGGAATTAATCTTATTTTCATCCTACTTCTTCTTCTTCATCCTCATCCTCATAAGAAGAAAAAGAAGAAGTAGGATGAAAATAAGAATAATTCCAAGCCGGCAAAAAGTGTATCTGCAGCGCTCCTCTAAGTGTATCTGCAGAATGTCATTTATGGAAAAAAATAGATACAATGTTTCAACCGCTGTATGGAGTGAATGTCCCAGAACTGTCATAAATAGTCTATTTCTGACAGTTCTGGGACATTCACTCCATACAGCTGTTTCAACCGCTGTATGGAGGGAATGTCATAGAACTGTCAGAAATAGACTATTAATGACAGTTCTGGGACTGTCCTTCCATACAGCGGTTGAAACATTGTATCTATTTGTTTCCATAAATGGATCCATTTATGGAAACAAATAGATACAATGTTTCAACCGCTGTATGGAAGGACAGTCCCAGAACTGTCATTAATAGTCTATTTCTGACAGTTCCATGACATTCCCTCCATACAGCGGTTGAAACAGCTGTATGGAGTGATTGTCCCAGAACTGTCAGAAATAGTCTATTTCTGACAGTTCTGGGACATTCACTCCATACAGCTGTTTCAACCGCTGTATGGAGGGAATGTCATGGAACTGTCAGAAATAGACTATTAATGACAGTTCTGGGACTGTCCTTCCATACAGCGGTTGAAACATTGTATGTATTTGTTTCCATAAATGGATCCATTTATGGAAACAAATACATACAATGTTTCAACCGCTGTATGGAAGGACAGTCCCAGAACTGTCATTAATAGTCTATTTCTGACAGTTCTATGACATTCCCTCCATACAGCGGTTGAAACAGCTGTATGGAGTGAATGTCCCACAACTGTCAGAAATAGACTATTTATGACAGTTCTGGGACTGTCCTTCCATACAGCGGTTGAAACATTGTATCTATTTTTTTCCATAAATGACATTCTGCAAATACACTTAGAGGAGCGCTGCAGATACACTTTTTGCCGGCTTGGAATTAATCTTATTTTCATCCTACTTCTTCTTCTTCATCCTCATCCTCATAAGAAGAAAAAGAAGAAGTAGGATGAAAATAAGAATAATTCCAAGCCGGCAAAAAGTGTATCTGCAGCGCTCCTCTAAGTGTATCTGCAGAATGTCATTTATGGAAAAAAATAGATACAATGTTTCAACCGCTGTATGGAGTGAATGTCCCAGAACTGTCATAAATAGTCTATTTCTGACAGTTCTGGGACATTCACTCCATACAGCTGTTTCAACCGCTGTATGGAGGGAATGTCATAGAACTGTCAGAAATAGACTATTTATGACAGTTCTTGGACTGTCCTTCCATACAGCGGTTGAAACATTGTATGTATTTGTTTCCATAAATGGATCCATTTATGGAAACAAATACATACAATGTTTCAACCGCTGTATGGAAGGACAGTCCCAGAACTGTCATTAATAGTCTATTTCTGACAGTTCCATGACATTCCCTCCATACAGCGGTTGAAACAGCTGTATGGAGTGATTGTCCCAGAACTGTCAGAAATAGTCTATTTCTGACAGTTCTGGGACATTCACTCCATACAGCTGTTTCAACCGCTGTATGGAGGGAATGTCATGGAACTGTCAGAAATAGACTATTAATGACAGTTCTGGGACTGTCCTTCCATACAGCGGTTGAAACATTGTATGTATTTGTTTCCATAAATGGATCCATTTATGGAAACAAATACATACAATGTTTCAACCGCTGTATGGAAGGACAGTCCCAGAACTGTCATTAATAGTCTATTTCTGACAGTTCTATGACATTCCCTCCATACAGCGGTTGAAACAGCTGTATGGAGTGAATGTCCCAGAACTGTCAGAAATAGACTATTTATGACAGTTCTGGGACTGTCCTTCCATACAGCGGTTGAAACATTGTATCTATTTTTTTCCATAAATGACATTCTGCAAATACACTTAGAGGAGCGCTGCAGATACACTTTTTGCCAGCTTGGAATTAATCTTATTTTCATCCTACTTCTTCTTCTTCATCCTCATCCTCATAAGAAGAAAAAGAAGAAGTAGGATGAAAATAAGAATAATTCCAAGCCGGCAAAAAGTGTATCTGCAGCGCACCTCTAAGTGTATCTGCAGAATGTCATTTATGGAAAAAAATAGATACAATGTTTCAACCGCTGTATGGAGTGAATGTCCCAGAACTGTCATAAATAGTCTATTTCTGACAGTTCTGGGACATTCACTCCATACAGCTGTTTCAACCGCTGTATGGAGGGAATGTCATAGAACTGTCAGGAATAGACTATTTATGACAGTTCTTGGACTGTCCTTCCATACAGCGGTTGAAACATTGTATGTATTTGTTTCCATAAATGGATCCATTTATGGAAACAAATACATACAATGTTTCAACCGCTGTATGGAAGGACAGTCCCAGAACTGTCATTAATAGTCTATTTCTGACAGTTCCATGACATTCCCTCCATACAGCGGTTGAAACAGCTGTATGGAGTGATTGTCCCAGAACTGTCAGAAATAGTCTATTTCTGACAGTTCTGGGACATTCACTCCATACAGCTGTTTCAACCGCTGTATGGAGGGAATGTCATGGAACTGTCAGAAATAGACTATTAATGACAGTTCTGGGACTGTCCTTCCATACAGCGGTTGAAACATTGTATGTATTTGTTTCCATAAATGGATCCATTTATGGAAACAAATACATACAATGTTTCAACCGCTGTATGGAAGTTCTGGGACTGTCCTTCCATACAGCGGTTGAAACATTGTATGTATTTGTTTCCATAAATGGATCCATTTATGGAAACAAATACATACAATGTTTCAACCGCTGTATGGAAGGACAGTCCCAGAACTGTCATTAATAGTCTATTTCTGACAGTTCTATGACATTCCCTCCATACAGCGGCTGAAACAGCTGTATGGAGTGAATGTCCCAGAACTGTCAGAAATAGACTATTTATGACAGTTCTGGGACTGTCCTTCCATACAGCGGTTGAAACATTGTATCTATTTTTTTCCATAAATGACATTCTGCAAATACACTTAGAGGAGCGCTGCAGATACACTTTTTGCCGCCGGCTTGGAATTAATCTTATTTTCATCCTACTTCTTCTTCTTCATCCTCATCCTCATAAGAAGAAAAAGAAGAAGTAGGATGAAAATAAGAATAATTCCAAGCCGGCAAAAAGTGTATCTGCAGCGCTCCTCTAAGTGTATCTGCAGAATGTCATTTATGGAAAAAAATAGATACAATGTTTCAACCGCTGTATGGAGTGAATGTCCCAGAACTGTCATAAATAGTCTATTTCTGACAGTTGTGGGACATTCACTCCATACAGCTGTTTCAACCGCTGTATGGAGGGAATGTCATAGAACTGTCAGAAATAGACTATTAATGACAGTTCTGGGACTGTCCTTCCATACAGCAGTTGAAACATTGTATCTATTTGTTTCCATAAATGGATCCATTTATGGAAACAAATAGATACAATGTTTCAACCGCTGTATGGAAGGACAGTCCCAGAACTGTCATTAATAGTCTATTTCTGACAGTTCTATGACATTCCCTCCATACAGCGGTTGAAACAGCTGTATGGAGTGAATGTCCCAGAACTGTCAGAAATAGACTATTTATGACAGTTCTGGGACATTCCCTCCATACAGCGGTTTCCGGCAAAAAGTGTATGTGCAGAGTTCCTCTATTCTGCAGATACACTTAGAGGAGCTCTGCAGATACACTTAGAGGAGCTCTGCACATACACTTTTTGCCGGCTTGGAATTATTCTTATTTTCATCCTACTTCTTCTTCTTCTTCATCCTCATCCTCATCCTCTTCTTCTTCTTCTGAGGATGAGGATGAGGATGAAGAAGAAGAAGAAGAAGAAGAAGAAGTAGGATGAAAATAAGATTAATTCCAAGCCGGCAAAAAGTGTATGTGCAGAGCTCCTCTAAGTGTATCTGCAGAGCTCCTCTAAGTGTATCTGCAGAATAGAGGAACTCTGCACATACACTTTTTGCCGGCTTGCAATTATTCTTATTTTCATCCTACTTCTTCTTCTTCTTCTTCTTCTTCTTCATCCTCTTCTTCTTCTGAGGATGAGGATAAAGAAGAAGAAGAAGAAGAAGAAGAAGTAGGATGAAAATAAGATTAATTCCAAACAGGCAAAAAGTGTATGTGCAGAGCTCCTCTAAGTGTATCTGCAGAATAGAGGAACTCTGCACATACACTTTTTGCCGGCTTGGAATTATTCTTATTTTCATCCTACTGCTTCTTCTTCTTCTTCATCCTCATCCTCAGAAGAAGAGGATGAGGATGAGGATGAACAAGAAGAAGAAGAAGAAGAAGAAGAAGTAGGATGAAAAGAAGAATAATTCCAAGCCGGCAAAAAGTGTATGTGCAGAGTTCCTCTATTTCTGACAGTTCTCTCACAGCTTCTTCACATGTACAGCGGTTGAAACATCTGTATCCTAAATGGAAACTAATAGATACAAATTGTATCTATTAGTTTCCATTTAGGATACAGATGTTTCAACCGCTGTACATGTGAAGAAGCTGTGAGAGAACTGTCAGAAATAGAGGAACTCTGCACATACACTTTTTGCCGGCTTGGAATTATTCTTCTTTTCATCCTACTTCTTCTTCTTCTTCTTCATCCTCATCCTCTTCTTCTGAGGATGAAGATGAAGAAGAAGAAGAAGTAGGATGAAAAGAAGAATAATTCCAAGCCGGCAAAAAGTGTATGTGCAGAGTTCCTCTATTTCTGACAGTTCTCTCACAGCTTCTTCACATGAACAGTGGTTGAAACATCTGTATCCTAAATGTAAACTAATAGATACAATGTTTCAACCGCTAAACATGTGTTCCTTCTGTCAGAGAACTGTCAGAAATAGCGGAGCTCACTGCAGGGACACTTTTGCCGGCTGATCGGGAAATGTTCGATTCGCGCACCCGAAGTAGGCAAAATTTCGGTTTCGCCGCGAATCGAATATTTCCTGAAATTCGACTCGAATTCCGGTTCGCCTGGTTCGATTCGCTCATCTCTAGTAGTGTCATCTAGTCCTTGAGTGCAATGCCCAGCTTTAATACCTTGGTCCTGTGTCCCAGTGGCAAGGAAGCAGTTCTCTGATGGAAGTACCCAGGCGGGGTGCTAGGCGGTATGTCACGTGATCCATACAGAAAAAATGCAGCATGTTTTACAATTGATGACTGCACTTCAAGACACTGCACCGGTGTGAACTAAAGCCATTGGAATACATGGAAAACACTGTGCATGCCTTTTTTATACAGTATAATAATGTACTGGACTGCATCTGGTCAAACCAGCCTGTAAGTGGCAGAGTGGGGGTTGTTTGTCATGTCCTCCAAGTTTCCTCCCTCTTTGGGAGCCAAGTAAGGGTCACATGAGAGACCTACCCCAGGGTGGGTTCTTCTGTGCTATGCTAGGCACCTTGTACAGAGCCTATCTCTACTTCACACACATAGGACACCTTTACTCTGTGCCATTTTCACCAATTCCCTGGGACAAGGCTGAGATTGCCGTCAGGGAATACTCCATCTTAAAGCACACCTCTACAATTGAACTTGTAGCATGTACACTTGCACCATAACTGTTCTCCAGTTGCTCTCGAGACCCCATGTAAATGTACATCTTCCCACTGTAGCTTGCCATTATGCGGGCCGCAATGAACACTGACCACAGCTACCTGTCCAACATTTCCCACTACTGGTCCCAGTAGCAGCATGGAAATCCGTTGTGCACATAGCGCAGGCACCAACATGCACTTGACTTTAACTCTTGGACTTCTGTACCTCTGTACAGGATGGTGACCTCTGCAGTGCAGTTCTGTTCCAGTTCCTGTGGGAGACAGGATGCGGCGTAGGGAGTGCCAACAACATCACCCTCATGGTTTGAGGCAATTCCACCTACAACAGGGACACATTTACAACAAGCTGCTTGCTGACTGTACCTTCCAGTGCTAGTGGCAACCACATGTATAACTTGCACTAGAATGACTCTTAACGTGTTGACTCTTCATACCGCATATGCTAGTGACCCAAGCTGTAGACTTAGTGTGTGTTAGTGCCGGTTACTTGTGTTACACCCCTTTGACCAACTTCAGACCAGGCAAAAGGAAAGGCAAAGTTTCAACTCTTTATGTGAGTTAACATGCAACTGTAGCACTACCCCCTTAGGAGTTGCTGAAGTTTTGGGCTCCCCTATAGTCCTGCACAGACAGGCAACACACATTTTCACATCCATTTGCATTCAGGAGTCAGAGACACATCCTTAAGCTTGTTTTGAAGTTTTATTTGGGGATTTAGAACTTGGATGGGGTAAGGGGTGGCCAAGGGACCTGAGAAACCAAGGACAACATCCTGGACCATGTACAAGTCTTTACACAAAGATCCTTCTCACGGAGAGCTAGCCAGCATCTCCTGTTGTACCACCCCAGATCAATCCTTTTCTTTACCCAGCTGTCTGGAGAAAATCCCTGAGCAGGGGATCCAGTGCCTGTCATGCTATAACAAGACAGTCCCAGGTAGTTGCTAATCTGGTTTCCCACCAGAGTGTCCCTTACCCTATCTGGCCCAGGGGGTGCTATATAAATCCTGTATAATAATAATACTCACTCAGTCATTCTCCTGTGTTGCTGATGGGTCAGTGGCTGCTACCAGGCCTTTTAGCTGAGTCACTCCTTCCCTGCCTCACAGGTGGTCCTCTCCCAGGGGGCCAGTGAAGTCCTGAACTTTCCTACTTCCACAGTCCTCTGCCTGTAGGTGAGCCCCTCCCCATCAGGGGCCCCCTCACAGGCTCCTGCCTCTCTATCTTCCACCTGAACTCTCCTGCTGCTGAGCAGGCTCAGTTACTCTTAAAGGCTTTCCTGGCCCCTTTCCAAGACTCCTCTTGGGGTTTGACCAGGATCATCTAAGAGCACAGACTAGCCACTTCTCAGATCCACCCACTGCTTCTAGACCTTTCTCCAAAGTTCTAGAGAAGGGGGAAATTCCAGAGGGCTGGTCTGCAGAGCCTCTCAGCTCTGATCACAATTTTACCCCTGCTAGCAATTACACCCAGCCCTCCTGGATAACATTTGGAGTCTAGCTCCCCCTAGTAGCTCTAACTAGTAGAATGCTCCCCCTCTAACTAGTAGAATGCTACACAACATTAGCAAAGAGTCCAATAAAACAATCAACATCCTAAGCCCCTAGTCCCCAGTCCTAACCAGGTTATGTGCTGCCCCAGTGTACCTGCAGAGGTAGAGTCAATGTGATTACAAAGTCCATCAGAGGCATTCTCCAGCAGCTGGTGTCTTCGTGGCAAACCCCAAGTGTTGACGACTTTACATCTTGATGGCAGAATGGGTCATCTTTAGGCTCTTTTTAGATTAGCTCTCCTCAGGAAATGGGCAAGACCACATAAAACAGAATAAGCTAGGCCAAATCAGCATGTCTGGTGGCAGTTCTCAGACTCGGCCCACTGTCCTCTTTTATATGCACAGGTGCATTGGGTCAGACCCAAGGATCCCACAAAAAAATAAAAATCCAGAGCCAGGAAGGCATTCAAGCCTACCCTCCCAACTGGGGTAACACCTACAGTATATATAATTTCAACCTTCCTAGAAGCCCATAAACCATAGATATAAAGTTTATAAAAAATTGAATGCTGACACACCATACTGTACATACCACAACCTTTCTCTGTCCAAAATTCTACTTAAGCACTCCCATTCTCCATGCTAATATAGGCATTTCAGGTCTTTTGTAATAAATGAATAGATATGAGATGATCCAACGCTTTTCATCTTAAATCTTCTTTAGAAGTTGGAGTTGTTGAACATGTTCAGGGTATAAAAAATATAACTAATCATCCATTCACATTAAAAACAAGGATCCACGTCTCAGATGTAAGCCCACTGGGTCCTGCCGGAGCTCAAGGAGTGCGGGGCATACACAAGAATTTATCAAAAACACCAAAAGGTAATCTTGCTCCATACTAGCAGCAACAAGCACTGTGCAGAGAATGGCAGGATCCAGAACTTGTCTCATGGTCATCCATGAAGGTGTGTGAGAATAGCCCATACAAAACAATAACAAGCTGACAGCGGCCACAGCATTTCTGTTAACATCAGACAGTGATTATGGCTGGACGCAAAAAAAAATGGATTCAGCCACAACCAGAATGTGTCCAGCTATGATAGTGGCAAAGTAATCAGTGGCTCTGTGGACAGTCATGAATAGCTGCAGCCACCATCAACCTGTCATTGCATTGTATGGGCTGAGCACCCCTACCTATTCAAACACACCTGTCATTCCAGATACAGGAATCTACAGATTTTTTTGCTAGAAATCGAAGGATGTGCTACTCGCCCATGTGAACACAGCCATACTGAGCAATCTCCAAACAGAATGAACAAAGCACTCCCTGTTGTGTAAGGCACACAAGAAGCATGTAGTGGCATATTTTCTTGCATGATCACACAGTGCTCCAGTTGTGTGCGATTAACCACTACTGCATGACACTTGTGTAGTTCACATCACTGGGATCTGTTTGTCCCATCAGTTTAGCAACCGATCTGTTTCTAAATTGTTCTGTGTAGCTGTAGCCTTGAAGTTAGCCTGTGCTTTGTCCATGTGGGGCAAAGCAACAGGGTCACTTTAACGTAACTCCTGGAAATATTTATTCTTGGGGGACATTTGCTATGTAAAAATAAATCACCGCTAATGATAGATGTAACATGTGTGGGTGATGCTGCATTAGTTACTCTTACTCTCATTCATCCCAGAAAGTATTGTAAGTGCTGAATAGTTCAGTGAGTCTAGTGGGTCGCTCACTCTCCACCAAGTTCACGTCCTATATTCTATTCATAGAGTACAAGGTGATCTGTGAATTGATAAGGGGAGAGCAGAGGTGGAGCAGAGGTGAACCTACTGATTTCCTCTTGTCCAATCACAGAATGCCATGTATTCTGTGAAGAGAATTCAAGACCTTTTTTGAATGGACAAGGTGGAGAGGGAGTGAACTTCTGTACTCACTGTACTATCACTGGAAGTTTGCTGCTTACAGTGCTTTCAAGGGTGAATGAATATAAGGAGTTAAAACTAATGCAGCACCACTCACATATTATTTATTTCAGGTACTTATATAGCGCCGTCAATTTACACAGCGCTTTACATATATATTGTTCATTCACATCAGTCCCTAACCCTCAAGGGGCGTACAATCTAAGGTCCCTAACTCACATTCATACATACACATACTAGGGCCAATTTAGACAGGAGCCAATTAACCTACCAGCATGTCTTTGGAGTGTAGGAGAAAAACGGAGTACCCGGAGGAAACCCACGCAGGCACAGGGAGAACATGCAAACTCCAGGCAGGTGGTCCCGTGGTTGGAATTTGAACCAATGACCCTAGTACTGCCAGGCGGAAGTGCTAACCATTTAGCCACTGTGCTGCCCATATATGTTACACCTATCATTGGAGTGATTTATGTTATGTAGTAAATGTCCAAAAATGCCACAAAAATGTTCTTAAAGATCAGCCTTTAACTCACATTTGTATTAAATTTGTATTTTAAAAAATGACCCCATCCTGTGTTAAAATAAGCAAAGCAGTACCTACCCCAGGTTGAATAATGCCTATTGTCACTATACATGGAATGGTAAGGACTCTCTTGTCAATGTAGAGTGTGTCACGGGCCCGCCCTGGAGGAGCCGTTACCCCATTCACAATGTACTGGTGCAAAGAGCCAGAGGTGTCATGCAACTGGCCAAAATGCTTAAAAAAGAGTAAGTTTAGAAAGAAAATAGAATAAAAAAATATGCTAGAGGACCATCAGGGAAGAGGGGCAGCCTGGGGGGGGGGGGGGGGGTGTAGTCCAAGGTTGGACCTCAAAGCCCGCTTCTTCAGTAGCATAAAGAGGAAATTCTCTGCATTTTTAAAAAAAATTAAAGTCAGCAGCTACAAATATTGAAGCTGCTGACTTTTAAAAATTGGGCACTTGCCAGTTCATGGATTCCAGTGCTAACATCCAACAGATGATTCCTCCCACTGCAGCAGGTCACTGGCACCGCCATCTTGGATTCGAGAGCCTGCTATGATTCATCAAATTCCAGACATTGTCACGTTCCACGGTAGGGTTGCCACCTCATCCCTTTAAAACTGAACACATAATAATCACACATGTTCTGTGGCTGATGACGGTGGTAATTAAACTCACTTAATGCCTTTTCTACAATAAATTAACCCCGGAACCTGTGTGATTAATATGTGCTCAGGTTTAAAGGGATGAGGGATGAGGTGGCAACCCTATTCCAGTGGCAGTAGCACCCACCAAATATAACCCAATCCAGTGAATGCAATGTTCATGACTGTGGTGCAGGCTGTTAGGGGTAAAACAGGCAGTAAGGAAGATACATATCACTTCCTCTTGTCAAATGCCCTCTGAAAATCAGTCCACTACCGATTGCTCTTCAGAGGGTAACACTTGTATAAACAAACCCTTAGAGCAGCAATCAATCGCTGAAAAGATTAAACAATTGGTTCCCTGTGGTGTAGCATGCCGCAGCAATCAATTGCACACCACTGGAGAATTGTGCAATCATGAGAGATTAATTGCTACTACACAAAATGAAGCAATTTGCTCAACCTGTTTAGCAACCCATTGCTATTATTAGCAATTAATCGCTAGCAATTCTAAAAGAGTAACTAAGCTATTTAAAATTGCCCCTCAATCTTTAGCCCAATACTGAACGTGCTGGGGGAGGCTATGGGGGCAGAAAAGATTAAAAGCTTTCTTTATCGTGATGGATAATACAGAACATGCAGAGTGGTCACAAAATTTGTATTGATAAAACTTGTATTGGAAAAGTTAAAAAATGTTTGATTAAATTTAAACAGATTGCAGCTAGCCATACATTTCACAATTTGTTTGGGCGTACTACAGTGTACACCTGTGTGAGGGCCCTGTGTGCCTGCATGGGCATGCCCATGTGTTCTATGAATCCCTGTGCAGGAGTCCCATTCATATCAATTCTGACGCAGCAACTGTATGGACACAGCGCAGCTCCCAATTTAATAGTGGGTGTGAAGCCCCAAATGCAGAAAGTGTGTGTTCAGAGCCACCTGCATGGCTGCCAAATTGAGAGCAGCGTCTGTGATATGATATGATATGATATGATATGGGACTCTTGCATGGGGATGCATGGAACACCCATGCATCTCCATTCGGGCAAACACAGCTGTAGTACATCTGTGTGAATGAGACCTTAGGGATGAGGTTCAGGTTTGCAGATATATAGGTTTGCTGCAATCGCCAAGTTCACAAATTGCCAACGTTTGTCTGAAAACTGCAAGTTCACTACCAGAAATAAGTAACCCCCCCCCCGACGACGTCAATTGATAATGAAACACGTGGTGGTGGTGGGGGGGATATGGCATGTGACGTCATCACGCTGGGTACCGTGGCCATCTTGTTGGTTTGGAACTTTGTGATATGCCGAGTTTGCTTTGATTTATGTGAATGTTTAGCTTTTTTAATAAATATGAGTGATCATTTTGCTACACCATGAGGCATCTCTTTTCCCTTTTTGATTTTTATGTCTTCGGGAATTGATCCTATGTCCTGGTGGAGTGGTCTTTGAACCTAGAAGTGTGCCCACAACATTCAACAAATACAAGAGAATGGGAATCATTGTGATCAGTTGTATGGACATGCTGCAAAAGCACTTTTGACCACATCATTATTTGGTGGTCCACATCTGGCGGTTAGAGGCTGTGTGTACTTGTTGAAGGTGGAAGGAGTTCTTTTGACACCACTTCATGATCTCTGAGCACATGTAAGGTATCTGATTATACATTTGTGGACACTTCTCAATTTCTTGTTTGGAGGACTTTCCTTTTACCTGTATATATGTTTATGTTTCATTTTAATTATAATTGAAAGTGCTGCACTTTATTTGCAAATAAATAAGAAATAACCAAAAATGCAGAGCATAGCCTTTGCCTCTGGTTGGCTGAGCTGCAAAAGCTAATAGTTTACGTGAAGGAATGGTCAACCCATCCCCCTTTCTATAAAAAGATTGGCTCACAGCAGCCAATTTGGTACAAATTTTTGTCAAAACTGTGCTCAAACCAAGCCCAGGGATCACCAGAAAATTTGCAAACTTTATGGAAATTTTGCCAAAACTGTGGATAAACATTTTGCCAAACTGTGCACAGGCATAACTCAGACAAATTCACTCATTCTTAGTCACAATCTCTTTTTCCAGTTTTCCCAATGATAACTTTCCCTTCATAAAAAAACTAGACTGATCTAAAAAGAAAAATAAGCACAGTACTACTTGTCAGCCACAAAGGTTGCAAATTTTCTCGTGATCCCTGGGTTTGGTTTGTGCACACTTTTTGGCAACATTTGCATTAGTTTGCAAATTTTCTAGTGAACCCTTCTGATGTCTATGGAGTTATTCAATTCTGCCCATTTGTAGTTGTCAAGCAAAAGGAATGGAAAGTTGGGCATGGACAGTTTTCCTGATGTTAAAGTACAACTAAAGGCAAAACTTTTTTCTAGTTTGGATAGAGTGGAGATAGATTAGAACATCTGTCACTTTTTATTGTTGTCTGTTCCCCGTTAAGGCGATTTGCCCTCTCTATTAGTTCTGTTTGCCATTATAATTTAAAGTGAAAGTAAAAGAAAACTCCAAATTTCGGGTTGTTCCCAGAAAAGTAATAGAGGGAAAACCTTCCAATGGTGACACTACTTCTGGTGACCTGGGGGTCCCCAAGGGATCCCCTTAATTTGTAGGGATTGTTTGCAAATTTCTGAATCCTACTGATACCCATAGACGGTGAATCTTGTTATTCAATTCTGCCCATTTGTAGTTGTCAAGCAAAAGGAATGGAAAAAGCTGGGCAAGGCCAATTTTCTCAATTTTAACTTTCTCTCAAACAAAAAATACACAGACTGACTTAAAAAGAAAAAAAAAGAGCAGTACTATTTGTCAACCACTGTTCGTCATCTCACCACACCAAATACAATCTCGAGTTCATGATTGCAATTAGCACTCTCATTAATCCTCTATGATGTGTGGGGTCACTTACGAGACAGTGACCATCGTAGGGTATCCATCTCCCTTTCCGAGATTGCATGCCGTGGAGTCTCATGTCGCCTTTGTTGCGGCGGATCTTTGAAATAATGAAAGTGCGCCTTCTCTCCAGAGATCACAGTCTTAGTTATTTATGCAAGGATCTCTGACTTTATATCTTCCATGTTTCAAGACTCCGGCTCTTGCCTCCTTGTAATATTTCAGCTTTTAAGCTGTTTCCTTGCCTCAGTGAGTTCATACACGCTACATCTGAAGGCTTTAGTACAAATTTACCTCGAATAAAGTCTTCAATTCATTTTCACGGCACCAAAAAGACAGCTTTAATAACGGCAATGACAAATAAACGAGAAATCATTTCAGGCCTTTTCACTTAACTGACAAGTAGAACACTCTTATAATGACTTGCAGGTTTTACGTTTTTTTCTTTGACCATAATAGCTTCATTTAAGAGAGTCAGCCCCTGACATTTCATCATTTATCTACATTACTTCTCATCTTCTTTCAAATAAATTATGGAATAGCAGACTGAACACATAAAAACAAAGCCACTTGCTATCTGTAAACAGGAAGATAAATCGTCTTCCAGTTCTTCTTTTGTTTTATCTTTTTTTTTTTGCCTTTTAAGGCCATTTTATTGGTACAACTCTTTTTTTTTTTTGCATGCCAATTTTTTGCATTTTTTACAGCCATCTTGTTCTGTTGCCAGTGGCTGTTGTGCATTGGAGCGTAGGCTGATGGAAGAAAGGAGAGGATAGGCTTGTTCCGATATCGTAAGGTTGGCAAACCAGGAGAAGATAAAGATAAATTGAGAAAATAAGTTATCTAGAAGTTCGCCTTTTGTGCTCTGCGTTGGCTGAGCCCTGATCTGTCATGTCAACGCGATGACAGTGACGCATCCCAAGTAATGAATGGTGGATATGGTCATTTTGTGGTTGGCTCTGAGAGAGTTGAGAATCGCTCTAATCCCGATGATTTTTGGAAGGCTGGGTGAAGATGCCTTTTAACAGGGTTTATCTTTGAAATCATTTTTAAGATATGTTTACGGTTTCTGAGGCCAATGTTAAGGAGTTGTCAGGATGAATATTTCTTCATATTAAGAAAGGTCATTTTTTTATTTAGGAGGCAAAGTGAAAAGACTGGAAGTGCAAACAGATAACACTATTCAGTGATAAATACTTACAGCATATCCAAACCCAATCATTAAAATTTCATATACATTTTAATGTAATCCCAATTTTTTTATTTTAACAAAAATAGAAATAAAATCACTTTTGATCCTTGTCAGGAAAGTCTTTACTTAACCACTTCATGTTACAGGGTGACAATTGTCTTCCAGTGACCCAAACTTAAATGACAGGTGCCACTCAAAGCTCCTCCCTTGTATGGTGACCTCTTAGAGTGCAGAAAGAGCTCATTCCAATTCTAAATGTCTAAAGGAAGAAGAAAAAGTCCTGGAAGTCGCACATCTCTGCAAAACCCTATGGGAAAATTTGTGACAGCCTCAGCTTGGGCGCCAACTAGGCCATGCCCTCAAACGCATTTAACTTCACCCCTGGAGCTTAGTCATGGGGATAAGGATCCCATGCATGAGGGGAAAGATAAATGCATAATCGGCTGCCATTTTATTTTCCATCACTGGGGTTTTTTCAGCACTCATACTCACCTTTTGTATGCCATGGTGTTTTATGGATACTACATATTTTCTTTTTGCTTTTGCACATCAGCTTTCTTTTGCTGTGTAATCCCAGCGTAAGGCTATAGTTATTTACTTATTTCTCCTGATTAAATGGCAGTTGTTGATGCAGTTACCTTCCCCCCCATGCATGGGATTCTTATCGCCATGACTAAGCTCCTGGGGTGGAGCAAAATGTGTTGGGGGCATGGCCTGGTCTGAGGCTGTCACACACTTTCCCACAGTGCTTTGCAGAGATGTGCGACTTCCAGGACTTTTTCCTCTTCCATTAGACAATTGTCTCCCAGGTGTGCTCCTATGTTGTCATTACATGCACCCTTGGTACAAGAGGCCATGCTCACATTGCATAGATATGGTCCAACATTGTCACATGAGAAACCATAGCTTAGTCAATAAGTGTATATAGACAGCAAATTGTTGAAAGACATTAGGGGAGATCAGCAAAAATGAGATGCAAAAAAACCCGAAATAAATTAAAAGCAGTATTTTATGTGAAAAAAACAAAGCAATTGTTGATGATATACAGTGGTTTAGTAAAGTAACCCTTTCACACCTAAGGGTAAAACAAATCTTAATACCTAAGTACAATTTTGCAACTTTGACATTTGTTAGTAAATCCATACATATCTTCACAACTACCTTGTACATCCAGGTTAATTAAACTTGTTTTTTCAGACAAATTGGGCTTTCATTTGGTGGTAACTGGTAATGGATATCTCCTGATTTGTTTTATTATGAAAAGAAAAATGGCCCAAAATAGTAAGAAAAGAAATATTTTCTTAAATTTAGCTGTATATTTCTTGTTATTACCAAAAAAAATCAGGAGCTATCCATTACCATTTACCACCAAATGAAAGCACAATCTGTCCTGAAAAAAACAAGGTATAATTCACCTGGATGTACAAAGTAGTTGTGGTGATATGTACGGTTTTACTAACACATGTCAGCGTTGCAAAATTGTGCTTAGGCATTAAGATTTGTTTTACCCTCGGGCGTGAAGGGGTTAAAGAAGATCTAAACCCTAAGTGAGAGACATTTAAGCCCTTGATGCCGACCACACACAAATATGCGGCCTAACTGCACTGGGCCTTATGCCGTAGGGCTGCATATTGGTGCATCTCCCTTTGCTCTGGGAGGTCTCACCATGAGCCCTGCGTCCCATACTAACGATCAGGACCCAGAACTCCTGATTCCAGGTCACCTGATCGCTGTGATAGCCTCTGATTGGCTATCACAGTGATCAGGCACTGTGAAGTTGAAGAACATTGGGGAACTGGAGAAAGTACAGAGAAGGGCAACCAAACTGATAACAGGCATGGAGGAGATCAGCTATGAGGAAAGATTAGAGGAACTGAATTTATTCTTTCTTGAGAAGAGGAGATTACGGGGGGATATGATCAACATGTATAATACATAAGGGGGGATATGATCACCAGGTATAAATATATAAGTGGTTCATATAGTGAACTCAGTGTGGAGTTATTCACCCTGAGGTCATCACAGAGGACAAGGGGGCACTCTTTACATCTGGAATAAAAAAGATTTAATCTCCAAATATAGTCTTCTGCAGCACAGTGGCTAAATGGTTAGCCCCTCCGCCTGGCAGTACTAGGGCTGTTGGTTCAAATCCCAGCCACAACACCTCCTGCCTGGAGTTTGCATGTTCTCCCTGTGCCTGTGTGGGTTTCCTCTGGGTACTCCGGTTTCCTCCCACACTCCAATGACATGCTGGTAGGTGTATGTATGAATGTAAGTTAGGGACCTTAGACTGTATGCTCCTTGAGGGTTAGGGACTGATGTGAATTTACAATATATATGTAAAGCGCTGTGTAAACTGATGGCGCTATATAAGTACCTGAAATAAATAAATAAAAAAAAAATACAGAAAGGTTTCTTCACAGTAAAAGCTGTGAAAATGTGGAATAGATTCCCTCAAGAGTTGGTTCTGGCCAGCTCAGTGGATTGCTTTAAAAAAGGCCTGGATTCTTTCTTAGATACAGAGAATATAACTGGATACTATTTATAGGTAAAGTTGATCCAGGGAATATCCGATTGCCTCTCAGGGGATCAGGAAGGATTTTTTTCCCCTGAAGGAGCAAATTGGATCATGCTTTGCTGGGCTTTTTGCCTTCCTCTGGATCAACTGTGGGTATAAGATTATAACTTTTTTTTTTTTTCATGGTTGAACTGGATGGACTTTTGTCATTTTTCAGCCAGACTAACTACACAACTATGTAACTATGTAAAAAAGTATGGCTCAACCAGGAGACTTTATTGCTCCCTAACCTCACATGTGAGTCAGCCCTAATTACTTTAGCAGAGAACCAACAGCATAACCTTTTGTTTTAGGATCAGTTATTGTAGCACACCCTGGAGTCCTCCCAAAATGCCTCCACTTCCACATACAGCAGTATAGAATAGGTACACCTTGTTCCCCATCTCACAGTGGAAGAGCCAGGTGAGTGGGGTGTCCAAACCTATGCAAAGTCTGCACAGCCAGTTCAGGTATACATTAGTGAACAAAAAAAACTAAATCTAGGCAGGTAGTCTCTTTATACATTTTATGGCTTTATGTTCAAATTAAACTGCATTAAAAAATAAAACCCTTAATAAAAGCAACATAAGGCTCAACATGATGACCAGAAATTTAACATTTTTGGAAGGATAGTTAACAATTACAAGATCTGCATACCTTTAATCACATTTTTAATCAAATATTTCCTTTAAAACTCTTTTTAATCATGGGTAAGCTTTTTGCCAAAAGGGTAATATCTCATAGCAGCCAATCAGCAGTAAGGGTTTATTGTTTTGTCCAATGTAAGGTGCTGAAAGCTAGACTGTAATTGGTTGCCACAGGTTTTTGCCGACCATCAGAGTTGGCATTCTGACGTTCAGTAAGCACTGTGATGCAGCGATGTTCACAATTCCTCTTGAATTCTCTCCATTCTTATTTACATACCAACAATAACGCTGAACTATAGGCCTGCAGCAGACTCATTAGAATATTTCCCACAACCTGAAATGGTAACTGTTAATTTAATGCACTGGTTCCAGAGACTCCATTTATTATGTTATTGTGTTCTATTGTAATTCTAAATGAATTTGTTTTTCCCCCTCTAATTGTATTTTTTTGCATTACAGCTTTCAGGCTGCGGACTAATTTCCCTGCTTGTGGAGTAGAATTAGCATATTTGTTTTATTAGATTTTTTTCCATTTCCAGTCCAGACATCCATTTTTTCCCCCAAGTTAAGACTCTTTACGCATGAATTTATTTGTCCGGCTAAGGAAAAGCTGTCAGGAGGCTGTGAAGAGACCGAGGGCATTGTTGTCTACGGCCACCAACCAGATTCTAGTACTTCATAAAGCAAAAAAAAAAAAAAGATTTTAATACAAACAAATGATCAACAAAAAATAAAAAGCTGAATATTTTTAAAGGGGTATTGGTTAGAACCTTTGTAAATACACTGCTCAAAAAAATCAAAGGAACACTTTGAAAACACATCAGATCTCAATGGGGAAAAATATCCTGCTGGATATCTATACTGATATGGACGGGGTAATGTGTTAGGAATGTAAAGATGTCCCATCGTTTGATGGAAATGAAAATTATCAACCTACAGAGGACTGAATTCACAGACACTCCAAAAATCAAAGTGAAAAAATGATTGAGCAGGCTAGTCCATTTTGCTGATTTTTCATTGCAGCAACTAAAAATGGCCCCCACGTGCTTGTATGCATGTCTGACAACATCGAGGCATGCTCCTAATGAGACAATGGATGGTGTCCTGGGGTATTTCCTCCCAGATCTGGACCAGGGCATCACTGAGCTCCTGGACAGTCTGAGGTGCAACCTGGTGGCGTCGTATGGACCGAAACATGATATCCCAGAGGTGTTCTATTTGATTTAGGTCAGGCGAGCGTGGGGGCCATTCAATGGTATCAATTCCTTCATGCTCCAGAAACTGCCTGCATACTCTCGCCACATGAGGCCGGGCATTGTTGTGCACCAGGAGGAACCCAGGACCCACTGCACCAGCGTAGGGTCTGACAATGGGTCCAGAGTTTTCATCCCGATACCTAATGGCAGTCAGGGTGCTATTGTCTAGCCTGTAGAGGTCTGTGCTTCCCTCCATGGATATCCCTCCCCAGACCAGTACTGACCCACCAGAAAACGGTCCTGCTGAATCATGTTCCAGGCAACATAACATTTTCCACAGCTTCTCTAGACCCTTTCACATCTCTCATATGCTCTCAGGGTGAACCTGCTCTCATCTGTGAAAAGCACAGGGCGCCAGTGGTGGACCTGCCAATTCTGGTGTTCAATGGCAAATGCCAATTGAGCTCTATGGTGCAAGGCAGTGAGCACAGGGCCCACTAGAGTAGGGGTAAAAATTTCGAGTCCAGACCTACTAGCCGGTCACAAAACTTACTCTCCACCAGTTGCCCCACCCAACCTTGCCCAGGTCCGCCCCAACCCAACCCCCGGCCCGCCCCCAAACCCCACCCCCGGCCTGCCCCCCAACCACGCCCCCTTAAAGCTTATGAAATTACATTTTTCTTTAGAATAAAGAGTCCAAAATATAAAACTGTACACAGTAATGTATATCCTAGCTCCCCTGTACTCCATTATAGTGATATGACATGTATACAGTAATCATTACTGTATACATGCCATCACTATAATGGAGTACAGGGGAGCTGGGATATACATTACTGTATACATGTCATATCACTATAATGGAGTACAGGGGAGCTGGGATATACATTACTGAGTAATGTATATCCCAGCTCCCCTGTACTCCATTATAGTGATATGACATGTTGTATATAGTACTTACTCCTAGTCCCTCCGAATCCTCTGCGGCGGTGGAGAGGGTGTCTCCTCTCAGCGGAGGAGAGCGGACCTCTCCTGCACCTGTCCCCTCAGTGGCGGTGCCGCAGAAGCCGGAAACCAGAAGTTGTAAACCGGAACTCGGCTTCACAATGAGGCTTGGTGCAGTCCCTCCATGCTTCATCTGTGCTCGCTGCTCGCCACTCGCCACAGAGGAATTTCTCCTCGCATTTGGCGAGCAGCTTTTTCAAGCCCTGCACTAGAGGACATCAAGCCCTCAGAAAACCCTAGTGAAGTCTGTTTCTGATTGTTTGGTCAGAGACATTCACACCAGTGGCCTGCTGGAGGTCATTTTGTAGGGCTCTGGCAGTGCTCATCCTGTTCCTCCTTGCACAAAGGAGCAGATACTGGTCCTGATGATGGGTTATAGACCTTCTACGGCCCTGTCCAGCTCTCCTAGAGTAACTTCCTGTCTCCTAGAATCTCCTCCATGCTCTTGAGACTGTGCTGAGAGACACAGCAAACCTTCTGGCAATGGCACGTATTGATATGCCATCCTGGAGGAGTTGGACTGCTTATGCAACCTCTGTAGGGTCCAGGTATTGCCTCATGCTACCAGTAGTGACAATGACCCTAGCCAAATGCAAAACTAGTGAAAAACAGTCAGAAAAGATGAGTAGAGAAAAAACTGTCAGTGGCTTTCATCTGTAAAACCATTCCTATTTTGGGGTCGTATCATTGTTGCCCACCTAGTGCACCTGTTGATAATTTAATTAACACCAAAGCAGAAACTGAAACTGATTAACAACCCCCTCTGCTATTTAACTGACCAGATCAATATCCCAGGAGTTTAATTGACTTGATGCTATACTCTAATTAAAAAGTGTTCCTTTAATTTTTTTGAGCAGTGTATATAAGAGGAACAGCAGAGGATGCCAACTAAGTGTAGTATATAAATAAAATGTTTATTATAACACACAATTAGCAACTCAGTTGGTATACAACATAAATGGCATTACTCCATGCATAAGCAGTTAATGATGGCAAGCTACACAGTGTGCTTCCATAGACACAAGCACCGATTCAGCTGCCAGCTGACTCTATGAATGCCAGCAACCGAAACCAGAAGTGCCAGAAGCACTGTGGAGCACATGGACAGTGCAGTACTGGAACTGATGTCACACCTCGGAGGGCCTCAATGGAGGGGCATGGCTACGCGTTTTGGAGTGTGGCTGCTCCGTTCTCAAGGCTTGCTGTTCCCTTATATATTTACAGAAATAAATTCACTCTCATTGAGGAGTTACCACTAGTTTGTTTTACCTAAAAGCCTTTATATGGACTATGATGTTTTTAATTTTCACCACATACTAAAAACACTTATACCAAGGGTTTGATATTTATTGTCTGCGCTTCATCCCATTCCATTTCAGAATTACTTCTCTGTTATTAGAATCTTGCAGCATTGATGACCTGGGTTAACTTCCTTGCAGGGGACTCTATCATCATAGAGTCTATGGGGTCTATTTATATAAAAGATATCACAAATAATCCCCCTAATGTATCTAATATAGGTATTTCCTATGATCGTCAGTTCCATCTAGTGGTCATAATGCTATAATTTCCTGAAATATCACAATCATAAATACATAATCACATAGTTATTTTGGTTGAAAAAAAGACATTGGGTGGATAACATATGTAAGTGTTCTAGATCTCTTTCTGTTCGTGAGACGGCCCTTAAGGTTCTAACCAGATGGTATTATACCACATCAAGACTACATGTATTGTTCCCACAAACATCCCCTTTACGTTTCCGGGGCTGTGGCCTCACAGGTACTTTGGTTCATATATTTTGGGATTGCCCGACCGTATCTTTAATTTGGCACAAGTTATCTGAGGTGGCTACCTCATTGGCGGGTATCCAAGTACGATTGTCTATACAGACCTGTTTATTGGGGGCTCATATCCCGGGGGTCTCTAATGCCATTATGAGATTGATACATACTATTTTATTGCCACTTTGTGGGCTGTTGCCTCACATTGGAAGTCCAATACTGTACCCTTAACCTCCGTTTTGCACAGAGTTGATGCTGCGATGCTCATGGAGCGTATTCATTATACCTTACTGGATAAGATGCACTTATTTGATAAAAAATGGGAATCATGGAAGGATTATAGACACTTATTGCATGATTAGCAACATTCCAAGTGAAGGTTGACCGGCATATACTGTTGACAGATGTATCATTCAACTTACTTAATCGTTTACGTTTTTCATGTACTTGCAATCTACTCTTTTCAATTTCCTCTCTTTCTTATATTAATATACTTTTCTGTATTGTACTTTTCAAAAGTGCCTTGTTTTTGCTGTAAGTATCATTTGAAACAGTACTGTTGTTTTACAGACTACTTTTGCAAAATAAAACCATTTGTAAACAAAAAAGAAAAAATACCACACACACACAAATAGAAAACCTCAATATACCCTATCCTACACCCACAGTTGATCCAGAGGAAGGTGAAAAAAAACAATAAAGCATGATCCAATTTGCTCCAGCGATTCCCTTAGAGGCAACTGAATATGCCAGCAATGGGCAAACTACGGCCCGGCGGACCTTTTAATCCGGCCTGCGGAGCGTGGCAAACATCGGCTGTCAGAATGTGTGTAGGCGGGGCAGCGTGAGGAACGTGAGGGGAGCTAGGCTCCTCTCACAGTCCGTAAAAAAAGGGGGGGTTGTGAAAAGAAATTCACAGAGAAAGTGGCTACATTATGAACAGAATGTGATACTCGGAAAAATTTCCAAAAATTATGCTTTATTACATATACAAATTTGACATTTGGGCAATCGCCCTGGTTTACCATCACCTCAGTATGAGACAATACACACAGACCTAAAACCATATAAAATGACACCAAGACCGGTCTAAATACATGTGCAACAAAGACAGTGACTACTAGAGTCTAAAGTCTTTGTAGCACTGGCGCATAGGTGAACACTTCCCACAGGAGGTGTATGCAAAAATTATACCATAGGTATACCATGTAACATGTTGTAAATATGTAGACATATGCTACTACCAAAATGGTTATATCCCAAGCAGGGAGTTTCAAAAAATTATACTATAGATATAAAATATCACATGTATGCAATGCAGCAAGCACAGTATGCGTCAAAAAGAGAGGCATGCCTCTAGGCCTATATGAGACAAAAAATGAATGTCATATATAAAATGCAGTACATTCCTATGCCGGCACATATGGTTGGGGCCCATTCATCTGTAATATAAGCGACTGTTTCCTAGGGCTCTTAAATGAGAATAAGCCCCATTTGTTACCAGGATGGAAGGATAGATGCAAATAGCAGAGCACTGCTTGAAATGGTTTCTTCACCACTGTATGTGGACTACACACCACTTTCTGTAAGGAAAACAAGACAAATCCCAATAGATCTTCTGCCTGTTGAGATACATGTGGTATATCCTGTTTCCTATGAAAAGCACCATGATGTCCCCATCCTGTAGTGAAACAGACAATATGTGGAAAGTCACTGGAGGAGCTTTCACTCTATATGAGATGTATAGGTCATATCGATCACATAGGACCATATAACTAGTGTCCTGTAACAATCCACTCACCACCTGCGCAATGGATAATAGGAGAGGAAAAGATGTCCTTCATAAGTACTGCCATGCAAGGCCAGAGAGGACAGGGAACCTGAAGACCGGAACGGCGCGGGAACACGGCGAGAGGAACGCGCGGAGCAAAGGTAAGTAAATTGACACAGGGGGGACTTGGGGACTTAATATGGGGGATGAATTAATATGGGGAATGAATTACTATAGGGGGGATGAATTACTATATGGGGGATGAATTACTATATGGGGGATGAATTACTATGGGGGGTGAATTACTATATGGGGGATGAATTACTATGGGGGATGAATTACTATATGGGGGATGAATTACTATGGGGGATGAATTACTATATGGGGGATGAATTACTATATGGGGGATTAATTACTATGGGGGATGAATTACTATATGGGGGATTAATTACTATGCTTACTATGGGGGAATATTACTATACTTACTATGGATGACACATACACATCATTCATCTACTCTTGGTCCGGCCCCCGGGTCCAATATATGAACCCATTGCGGCCCTCAAGTCAAAAAGTTTATGGGGGGATGAATTACTATATGGGGGATGAATTACTATGGGGGGTGAATTACTATATGGGGGATGAATTACTATGGGGGATGAATTACTATGGGTGATGAATTAATATGGGGAATGAATTACTATAGGGGGGATGACTTACTATATGGGGGATGAATTACTATGGGGGATGAATTACTATATGGGAGATGAAATACTATGGGGGATGAATTACTATGGGGGATGAATTACTATGGGGGATGAATTACTATATGGGGGATGAATTACTATATGGGGGATGAATTACTATGGGGGATGAATTACTATATGGGGGATGAATTACTATGGGGGATGAATTACTATGGGGGATGAATTACTATATGGGGGATGAATTACTATGGGGGATGAATTACTATATGGGGGATGAATTACTATATGGGGGATGAATTACTATGGGGGATGAATTAATATATGGGGGATGAATTACTATGGGGGATGAATTACTAAATCAAGCAAAACAAAGCAAAACAAAATCCCAACAAGCTTTCACCTGCTACAAATCTGCCTTCCGCACCTACACCTCCTCCCTCCACGCAGCCAAACAAGCCTACTTCCTGACCCTCATCAAGGCCCTCTCCTCCAATCCTCGCCGACTCTTCTCCACCTTCAACTCTCTACTCTCTCCACCCCCACCTCCACCCAGCACCTCACTCACCGCCCTTGAGATTGCCAATCACTTCAAAAACAAGATTGACACAATTCGCAAGGACATTGCCGCAACTCACACGCCCTCTCAACCCGTCCCCTCTCACACAGCTACCCCCTCATCCCCCCCCCCCTCGACATTACCCGCAGGGACTTCGTCACTGCTCAAACTCCCTCCGACCCCATTCCCCCTCACTCGGCTACCCCCTCATCACCCCTCTCCCACGGCCCCACCACTGCTCTGACCTCCACTCCCACCCCACCCTACATTCCTCATACTGAAGCTCCCCCAACACTCCACACCTTTGACCTTACTACCATTGAGGAAGTCTCCAAGATCCTCTCTGATGCCCGCCTCACCACCTGCCCCCTCGACCCTATCCCCTCACAATTCCTACGACCTCCCTCCCCCTCCATCCTACGCTCCCTCACCCACATCTTTAATCTCTCCCTCTCCTCCGGCACTTTCCCCTCCCCACTGAAGCATGCACACATCACCCCCATACTTAAAAAGCCCTCCCTGGACCCCAATGACCCGAACAACCTCAGACCCATCTCCCTGCTCCCACTTACATCTAAACTCCTCGAGCGTCTCGTCTACACCCGCCTATGCTCTCACCTCAACGACAACAACCTCCTCGATCCCCTACAGTCTGGCTTCCGCCCCCTACACTCCACCGAAACCGCCTTACTCAAACTCTCCAACGACCTTCTAACCGCCAAAGCTAATGGCCACTATTCAGTGCTCCTACTCCTTGACCTCTCTGCGGCCTTCGACACAGTTGACCACCCCCTCCTCCTCAAAATACTACACTCCCTCGGCCTCAGAGATTCTGCTCTCTCCTGGCTCTCATCCTACCTGTCACAACGCTCTTTCAGCGTTACCTATAATGCTACCACCTCCCCCTCACTCCCCCTCTCTGTTGGGGTCCCTCAAGGCTCTGTCCTTGGGCCCCTTCTCTTCTCCATCTACACCTCCTCCCTTGGCCAACTCATACACTCTCACGGCTTCAACTACCACCTCTATGCCGACGACACACAAATCTATCTCTCAACCCCCCACCTCACCCCTTCGGTCTCTGCCCAAATCACACACCTACTGAGCGACATATCAGATTGGATGTCGCTCCACTTCCTTAAACTGAATCTCTCCAAAACCGAGCTCCTTGTCTTCCCCCCAGCCCGAACCCCACCCCCCATTGACTTCTACATCACATCCAACAACGTCAATATCAAACCCGCTCTGCAGGCCAGAGTACTTGGTGTCATTCTGGACTCCAACCTATCCTTCCAGCCCCAAGTCCAATCTTTAACAAACTCGTGCAGACTCCACCTCCGCAACATCGCCAAAATCCGCACGTTCCTAACCCCAGAAACCACTAAACAGCTCATCCACTCCCTCATCATATCACGACTCGACTACTGCAACTCCCTCCTCACTGGCCTGCCTCGCCGCTGGCTATCCCCGCTTCAGTTGATCTTGAATACGGCTGCCAGACTCATTCACCTTTCCAACCGCTCCATTTCCGCCACCCCCCTCTGCCAATCCCTCCACTGGCTTCCGATTGCGCAACGGATCAAATTTAAAATCCTAACACTGACGTACAAAGCCGTCCACCATACTGCCCCGAACTACATCACTGACCTAATATCCAAGTACCGCCCAGCACGCACACTCCGCTCCTCACAAGACCTCCTTCTCTCTAGTTCCCTGGTCTCCTCCTCCCATGCCCGCCTCCAGGACTTCTCCAGGGTGTCACCCATCCTCTGGAACTCCCTGCCCCAACCCATCAGATTATCACCTACTCTCCTCTCCTTTAGGCGCACCCTGAAAACCCATCTCTTCAGGGAAGCCTACCTCACCCCTTGCTAACTTGCTGACCTCCTCCACTCTTCCTACCACTCCATCCCCCACAGCTATCTCCTCCTGTACCACTATCCCATCCCTTCTAGATTGTAAGCTCGAAAGAGCAGGGCCCTCGATCCCCTCATGTTTTGCATTGTATTGGTATTGTTCTGTCACATGTTCTGTCCCCCTTTGTAATGTACAGCGCTGAGTGAACTATTGGCGCTTTATAAATACTGTATAATAATAATAATAATAATTACTATATGGGGGATGAATTACTATGGGGGATGAATTACTATATGGGGGATTAATTACTATGGGGGATGAATTACTATATGGGGGATGAATTACTATATGGGGGATTAATTACTATGGGGGATGAATTACTATATGGGGGATTAATTACTATGCTTACTATGGGGGAATATTACTATACTTACTATGGATGACACATACACATCATTCATCTACTCTTGGTCCGGCCCCCGGGTCCAATATATGAACCCATTGCGGCCCTCAAGTCAAAAAGTTTGCCTACCCCTGGAATATGCCTATAAATATTAGCATCCAGTTATATCATGTGTATCTAGGAAAGAATCCAGGTCTTTTTTAAAATCAGGAAAATACTGCATTATGCCCACTAGATAGTGCTGGCAATCCTAGAAAGTACACATACTAGAGACATCATGGGGATTATTCGTGATAGCTGTGCAATTTTTTAAATAGATAATATGGGGTTGATTTACTAAAGGCTAATAGACTGTGCACTTTGCAGTTACGCCAGAGCTTAGTAAATGAGCACAAGTTCTGACTTCCATCATCCAATCATATGCAAGCAAAAATGCTGTTTTTTTTATTTTCCGTGCACGTGATTGGATATTCTTTGCAAAGTGAAGAGTCACCTCCAGGGGCGGACTGACCATTTGGAAACTCGGGCACTGCCCGAGAGCCCGGGGTCAGTAGGGGGCCCCATGAGATTCCCCTGGTACCTTTTTCATAGGCTTTTTTGAGTTTGGGAAAGGACACAGGGGCCCCATGATCCCCGTGATCCCCATGATTGCCCGGGGGCCCCATGAGTTGTCAGTCCGCCCCTGGTCACCTCATTTACTAAGCTCTGGAGCAACTGCACTTGCAGAGTGCACAGTCTATTTGCCTTTAGTAAATCAACCCCTATGGAAGGGATTTATTAAAACTGGAGAGTGCAAAATATGGTGCAGTTCTGCATAGAAACCAATCAGTTCCATTTTTTTTGTCGAAGCCTAATTAAACAAGCTGAAGTTAGAAGCTGATTGTCCACCATGCGCATCTGCACCAGATTCTGAGTGCTCAGGTTTTAGTAAATCTCCCCATGTGTGTTTTCTTGTGTTTGTGTGTGCCTGCCCATCTGTGTTTTTCTTCAAAATCAGTAATCAAAGTAAAATTCTGGTTAAAACTTTGTTTTTTTCTGTTTTGAATATTGTAGGAAAAGGTTGAAACCTCTGTCAAGTTTTTATAGCCACTTGTGTCCCTACTGGGGAGATTATTCCTCACTTTGTGTCATGCCATCAGAACAGAACGTGAAGCAAAAATTCTCCAACAAAAGACACAGAGATAGAAATGAATATTTTTTATCAGACCTCTGTCAGGTTTATACTGTTGTTTCCCAGTTGGGCAGATTTCTACTTACTTCGTGTCCTGGTGACAGGTGTCATAGGATTTAAGATGTGGATCTCATACACTTTTAAACACATTTGCTTTTTTCCCTATAATTCATATCAATAGTCATATTGTTCTGTAAAAGTATTATTTATCATTTACTTTTTTTATCTTATTAAAATCTACTGTGTCATTATAAACTGAACATATCACTTATCATGCAGTTATACCTTTATATATCTTATCTTATCATTATGGTCCTGCTTTGATATTATAGCAGAACTCAGGTTATTTATTTTTTATCTTGTTATTTTTGACCAATCAAAAGATATGATACCAAAACCAGATGTTGCTGCAAAATTCACCTTCAATCCTGAGAACCCCCCACAGTCTTTTTTTCTGCCACCAGATGTCCTTAGTCTGATAGCCAGCATCTTTAAACCCACGTCTTCTGAGCTCAGGTCATCCTGAATTCACCCATGAATGGACAGTGAAAGGAGAAGCATCACAATTATTAGCTCATTTATTTGTCGCTCTGCTCTTTCCTGTTATCAGCATGCATTTTTGTCAGCACGTGAACTGATTAGCTCCTTGTGCTACTTCCACCTTTCATGCTTCAACCCTTCTATACAGGGACTGTAAAGCAGGGTATGCGCCTTAAGATTTTTTTCATTCAACCTGTGTGTTGGACGCAAAAAAAAAAATGAAAGGTCCCCACAATCAATGTGTATGCAGGGATCTCTCCCGCTGCACTAATGTATTCTGACAGCAAGTACTTAGACTGCTTGCATTTAAAGATTTAATAGATATCTAAAGTGGTATTAAATCCCAAAGCAAATATAATATATTGCAGCATACCAATTCTTTCTTCAATTTTCATCAGTAATCCAGCCAGTAAGTCTCTTCTTTTTCACAAGCTCAAGCTCTCCAGCAGAATGTATCAGTTTACATGGATGAGACAAACCAATTAACACCAGGGGCGGACTGACCATTTCGAAACTCGGGCACTGCCCAAGGGCCTGGGGTCAGTAGGGGGCCCCATGAGATGCCCCTGGTACCTTTTTTATAGGCTTTTTTGAGTTTGGGCAAGTACACAGGGGCCCCATGATCCCCTATTGCCCGGGGCCACATGAGTTGTCAGTCCGCCCCTGCTTAACACTGTCAAGGGTGATTAGAATGATCAGCTGGTATTTATTCATGTAAAACCTTTCCCAAAAGGAAAAGAAACTGTTTGCTGTAACTGATTATGATAAGGAATTTGGCTTAAATTTTTTAGTGTATTTAAATCTGCTAATACATTTAACTATATTGAAGCTGTGTCTCAGTAAAACATGAGGTGTGTTACTGGTCAGATCACCAGATGAAAACAGAGGGAAAATAGCCAAAGAAAAGAAAACTAATGCAGCCATCACATCTAATGATTGGTAAGCTTCACTATAATCATCCTTCAAAATTTCCACTTGCCCACTGGCATTAAGAGAGTGGAAATAAGATGGGGGCGAGCAGTGCCGGGACTAGGGATGTGCGGGAGGGGCAGTTATAAGGACTGATCTCTTGTATGGCTTTCAATGAAGTAGCTGAAATCATGGGAGGGAGAAGAGGAGAAGCAGCTTCCAGCTGTTTCATTCAAAGACATACAGGAGATTACTGCTTGTCACTGACCCCACCGCTACACCGATCATCCCCAATTGTTCCATTTCTTTCCTGGCCCCTCTGCTGTGTGCTCCTCAATGCCCAGCCCCTCCCCCCCCCCCATCCTCCACACCAATAGGAGAAGAGAGGATGGATCTGCTCTGCCTCCCCCTGTGCCCGCCCATACACCAGTCTGTGTAGCTTCTTAGAAGAGGATGTGTGGGTGGGAAATTGTACACAAAGCAGCCAACAGCTCTGATGCTTCTGACTGAGCATGTGAGTCTGGCCTCCCTTCCTTCCACCCCTCTCTTCCTTCCTTCCATCCACCCATCCCTTCCTTCCACCCCTCACTTCCTTCCTTCCTTACACCCACCCCTCTCTTCCTTCCTTACACCCACTCCTCCCTTCCTTCCACCCCTCCCTTCCTTCCTTCCACCTACCCCTCCTTTCCTTCCACGCCTTCCTTGCTTCCACCCATTCCTTCAACCCCTCAATCCCTTCCTTCCACCCCTTCCTCCCTTCCTTCCACCCCTCCCTCCCTATTTTCCACTCCTCTCTCCCTTTCTACCTTCCTTCCTTCCACCCCTCCCTCCCTTTTTCTCTTCCTTCCATTTTCTTTCTTTTTTCCTTCCCATCCCTTCCTTCATTCTGCATAATACATTTAACAGTGCCATCTCATGAGACAAGTTATGAGGGTGTGTTTAGGGGTGGGATTATGGGCGGGGAAGGGTGGGGTTGGGTGGGGCAACTGGTGGCAAGTAACTCTTAATTCCTGGCTAGTAGCTCAGGACATGAAATTTTGAGCCCTGCTATAATACAGTTTTGGTTTGGGGTCTAATGGCGCTTTAATAAATGCAATAAATACAGTCAAATTGTATTTTTATATTTTATTAACTGTTTTTTTAAACAATCTTTTTTTTACTGAACCTTCTTTAAGACACCATTTTTGTCCCCATATAAACGTACTTTATGGTGCAGATGCTGAAAATGAATTTAAACACAGTTGTGTGAATGGATTGGAAGAACTTAAGCTAAAAAGCTTCCTAATAAATGATTATTTTATGAAGCCTATTTATCCTGCAGAGATACGGCTGACACTGACAAATAGATTCACAATAAAATAGAATTCACAGATTTTTCATGATGTCTTTCTTTGCTCCATAAATCTAAGACAAAATAGCCAGTGTCTTCATCTCCATTGACAGATTATGAATGGAGGACTTTTTCTTTTTTTTACCCCTTTAATAAAAACTGTACTGAAAAAGTATGGAGACGTCCCATGCAGGGAAAAGTAACAGGTTTTCTTTTAGGGTCCATGCACACTCGGGGCTAAAAAAAATGCCAGAACCTCTGGCAGAAAAATCGGCATTAAAAATGTTCCTTGTGGCTCAAATTGTGCAAGAGTTTATGAGAGTTTAAGGGCATTTGCTTTTTTAAGAATTTTTTCCACAACATTCCCCTCTGCTAATCGCTTTAATGTGTACTCGAAATCACCAAATGCTCTTAAATGCAGCGTTTATGCGCATTTATGTGCGTTTAAGAGCTCTAAGCACTTTTTTCTACCCAAAAGTTCCTTTTAAAACCGTAAATCTGAAGGGTTTTTTTTTACTGCCACTAAATGTTCCTCTGAAAATATGCCTGTGAACTCCCTATTGTGCACAGACACAAAGGCTTACATAGAGCTGCTTTTATAAGCAGATGGAAAAAAAATGCAAAATACCTGTGTAAGCAGAATTTTTATGTCCAGTGCGCATGGACCCTAAAGGAGTGCCCACCAGCAGAACATACTTAGCTTCCATCAGCTTTATTTAATTGCTGTGTTCAAATAAAATACCCACAACTAATCATAGTGTCAACTTGCTTCCTATTTAACAAACAAAACGTGTCCATGCGCAGAGTGAATCTGTATGGGAGTGGTTTTATAATTAGCAATCAGCTGCTGCATCTGCAGGACTCCAATGAGGAAAGTGGCAGGGTCTGCATCCCTTTAGATGTGTTTTCCCTTTGGGAGTATTACACCAAAAAATTACATTTTTGTTGCAGGGGATGCTCAAAATCTGCCTTATATCTTAGTGCAGACTTCTGGGAAAATCAGTGAGCCAATCACACAGTCAGAAAATGACATTTTCAGGGGACGGTCTATACACCATCTGTGTACAGAACACCTCCATGTTACCATATTGCATTGCATTTTGCAAAAAATTACAGCGCTGCAGATTGAAAGGGAAAGTTCATTTTTAACAACATTCAATTGCAATATGACTTGAGTCACAATTGTATATGCTATATTATTTGTTTTTTTCATTTGTTTTTTTTTTCCCACAAAAGTGAAGTTACCATTTAGAGATTATTCTGGGCATAGCTTCTCCACTATTTGCCTCTTGCAACTAGTCTCTGAGTTATATAGTGACATGGTTGGTGAGGATGAATAAAGACATCAGTTCATCCAGTGCAGTCCGTGTGGGTGTATTTATGTCTCTACCATTTCCCATATTCCTGTATATTGCATTCTCTAAGATATCCATCTAAACGTTTTTTTAAATTAGCGATACTCCCTGCTGACACCACCAATTGTAGAAGGGATTTCTACATCCTTAAAATTCTGTCAGTAAAGTACCGCCTGTGAAATTCAACGTTAAACCATTTCTTGCCCAACTTCATTGAGTAGTCGCGTGTCTTCTTCAGCGACCTGAGACTGAATAGATTTCATTTAGATATTTGTGTATTGCAATCATTTCTCCTCTTAAGCGTCTCTTCTCTAGGGAGAATAAGTTTCATGTCTGTAGTCGTTCCTCATAACTGAGATCCTCCAGCCCCCTTATCAGCTTTGTTGCCCTTTTTTGGACTCTCTCCAATAGTTAATAAAAAGACTAATGTAAATGCCCCAAATACCTAAATCCCTGGTCATGTGATGCACTTGGTCCCAAGTTTTTTTATCTTCTTCCCTGCAGAGGAGGCCTATCCTTTTTTGTGTGTCCAATCACTGCCTGAGTGACATGGGCACTTCTAATCAGCTGTCCAAAGGCACAATCATGTCAGCGTGCACAAACTGCAGAGCTGGATCCAGCAGTCATCACTCCCAGGAGAGGTGGTGAGGATCACAGAGTTAGATGAATATAAATAGGGCCTTCAGAAGGTACTTATATTTGGTTTAGCACTACCCCCTTGATGGTCACTGGATTTGTTTGGGTCCCCTTAAGCTCTGCACAGCCAGGCAACATGCACTTTTCCACACTTGTACATTCAAAGTCAGGGAACAGTCCTTGAGCTGGTTTTTAGTTGTTTTTATTAAGAGGTTAACAACTTGGATGGGGTCTAGGGGTGTGGCAGGCGCAGCACCCTTTGGTGCCTAGTGCGCTGTGGCATTAGAAAAATTATGCAATTGCTGTTTCTTTGTTTGATTAGACTGACTTTACTCTGTAATTCCTCCAATGCCGCTCTATGGATGCAGTAGGTTTAAAGAGCACACCGAATACTTTAGTTAACTTCTTTAATAACTTCAATCTTCTTCATATAACACTGCTTACAATGGCTTGTTTCATTTATCATACAGTAGCTTATTTCTTTCATATTAAAGTGGTTTGATTCGATAGCTTATCTCGATAGGTTCAATAGATTCAATAAATTTGTTCTGTATATTTCGATAGATTGATAAATTCACTTGGATTTATAAATTCGTAGATTACTCTACAGTGACTTGATTCGTAAGTTCGGTGGAACTACAAGTAAACACATACAACAGTTTTTAGACACAGATCTACCTGCACTGTTAAACAATAGAGGAACACACAAGTGCATTAAGTACCTATTTGACCTTCTCTACTTCCATGGAGCTTCTCTGATTGGAACTTTGTCTGTTTCCTCCTCTGTCTGGTGAGCATGTGTCTCTAGAAAATCCTAGCAGGGAGTTTTACACAGGCATAAATGTGAAACTGGCTGGGATTGGTTAAGACTCTGTACAGTGTGAGGCTGTCTGTGATTGGCTCACCTTATACTAACTCTTAAAGGCATATTTTCCTTTTCTGCTTCTGCTAACACAATTAATATAAAAATGTCATATAACAATCAAAGACATAAATCACAGCAATGATTCTGCTTTTGGCTTTAACATATGCACATATATACTGTACTGAGGTTATTGGCAGGTTTGGTATACACATATATGTGAACCATATTAACAACCTAGGACTGGTCTTAGCTGGCCAGCTACAAGGGGTATATGGGATGCCCATGGAACTGCAAACTTAAGGACACATTTTTGGCCTGTACACTGTACAAAATGTAGATCTGCAAAAATAGCACTGTCTCTTTAAGGAGCGCTAAAGTCCCCTTGGTGTACCTCCTCAAACCCCAGATAAATCCTCCCTCTTCAGCCGGTTGCACTGAGGGGATCCCTGGGCAAGGGATTCCAAGATTTAGCAGTTAAGTAGTCCCAGATGAGAACTAGCTAGGTCTTGCACCTGACCGCCCTTTCTCTTTATCTGGCCTAGGAGGTGTAGGATCATTCACACTGTCCTTTCCTGTTAGCGTGGCGGGTTGGTAACTGCTTTCAAGCCTTTCGCTGGGCTGGCTCCTTCCCTACTGCTCAGGATGTCCTCTCTGGGAGACTTTTGGCAGTGGAGATCCTCATGTCCAGCAACCTTCCTATAGGTAGGCTCCCCTTCCTGGAGCCCCCTACCAAGCTCCACACTCCAGCCTTCTCTCAATCCATTTTCCACCCAACTCACCTGCTGCTCAGGCTCTGCCAAATTTAAGGGTTGTCCTTAGTCACCATGCCTGGCCACCTGCCTATGGATTTCCCAAGGTCCCTCAATCATGGAGATCTGGGCCATTTCCTCCTCCCTCTTCCAGAAAGTTCTCTCAGTTTCTGGAAGGGCTCCAGAAGTCTTGACCTATACAGCCTCTGAGCCTGTCCCGAGGTGAATTTCTGCTTCACTCTCAGGTTGACTCATCCCATGCTGCTACCTAGCCTCTGTTTAACAAAACAACAAAGCCTATCTACCTAGAGGGCGCTATACTGGAATAACAGTTTAAGCATCATCTCTAAGGGGAAGTTACAATTTTCTGCCTCCTCCCTCTCCTCTTCTACTTTAGAGCACTTTTTGTGCAGGGGGTACCTGGTTTTGACAGGTGCCAGCTCCAACTTCCGCTTGAATCACCTAGGCCAGGGGTAGGCAACCTGTGGCTCTCCAGCTGTTGCAGGACTACAAGTTCCATCATGCCTCTGCAGGTGATAGCTGTAACTGTCAACTTTGCAATGTCTCATGGGAAATGTAGTTCCATAACAGCTTTAGGGAGCGGCTACAAGCGGTGTGACGTCACGCCGACCGGCGCCACGAGGGCCCCGGCGGCCATCTATTACCTACCTATCCATTGCATGGTCAGTATCCTTCCTGCCTCTGCCTGTATACTATACTGTGTGTTTTTGGGAATAAATACCCCTTGCCTATAAGGTATCACACTATCTGGCCTCCTTTGTTCTTTGGGCTCTGGTGGGAGTCCTTTACATCTGCAGAGCGGCCTTTTCTTCTATGTGTGGAATACACTACCAGGTGGCGGAGGGCTTTCTGTGACCAGATCTGACCAGATCCATATGAGGACCCTGGAATATCAGCTTTGAATGCGCATTTGAATTGCGTATTTGGTGAGTGCGCAATTTTTACCTTTATCACCTCATCCACGAATCCAGGGATTGGAGCTCTTAAAGGACTCTCTTGGATTCTGAGCACGCTATGGACTATATTCATCATTTAGTCACCGTTTTGCACTTTAATAGCACTTTTTACTGATTTATCAAGTATATAAGTGTATATTTATTTATTTAGCTAGCGCTGCACCTCTCCCTTGTATGCATTTTTATTGAGAAGGTTCATATGGTACCTCTTTGGTGTTCAGCTGCTGTTTTCTTCTTTTATTTAGTGATTTTATATTAGCTGTTTTAAGCGCTCACTTATTTTGAGAATTACAGCTCCAACTTCCGCTTGAATCACCTAGGCCAGGGGTAGGCAACCTGTGGCTCTCCAGCTGTTGCAGGACTACAAGTTCCATCATGCCTCTGCAGGTGATAGCTGTAACTGTCAACTTTGCAATGTCTCATGGGAAATGTAGTTCCATAACAGCTAGAGAGCCGCAGGTTGCCTACCCCTGACCTAGGCTATCTGAGCAGAAGATTCAATCCCCCCCCCCCACCCCATGTCACAGGTCCCAGGAGGCTCCAGAACTATTCACAGATCACAGTGAGGATATCGCATGTGCAGTGGGGAACCAGCTGTGAAGCTGCAAGGAGTCGACGAAGAACCGTCCCAGGTTAGAACTGTGCTGGATCCTTAGATAGGTAGGTGTCCTTTTATTAAAAGTCAGCAACTACAGCATTTGTAGCTGCTGAAGTTTATTATTTGGGGGTGGACTGAAGAACCTCTTTAATAGGTGTGAGAGGGGTGGAATCGGGGGCGGTACAAATGGTGGGCAGGAGGGACAACTGCCCAGGGCACTGCGGTAGGGGAGGGCACCCCCTCACCACGCGTAAGCTCCAGATCAATGGCTAACAACCAGCAGGCCACAGCTTCATGTCTGCTAAGACAGTTACTGCTGTCAAGCTGTGCTCCCACCAGGGGCGGACTGACCATTTGGAAACTCGGGCACTGCGCGAGGGCCCGGGGTCAGTAGGGGGCCCCATGAGATGCCCCTGCTACCTTTTTCATAGGCTTTTTTGAGTTTGGGCAAGGACACAGGGGCCCCATGATCCTCTATTGCCCGGGGGCCCCATGAGTTGTCAGTCCGCCCCTGGCTCCCACATACTCGCTCTCCATCCCATCCACCCACAGCTGACACAAAAAACACTCTGAGCATGTGTAACTACCTTCCATACGTAAGAATGCAAGCAACTGGCCATGCATGGGCAGGGTACATTGCATGCCAACCATAGACAGACTGAAAAAAGGAGCAAAGAATGGGCACAAGGTGGTACACCTGTTTTACGGCATGCATTAGGAGGGGGGCACAATTCTGTATCCTTGCGCTGGGTGCTAGATGAACCTGCCTTGGTACTGGGTGAAAAGAGAGGGGGGGAGAGCTTTGCTAGTCCATAGGCTTTAAATACACCTCCACATAGCAGGCGGGGGGGGACTTGAAAATTCAAGTATTCGTGTTTTCAGAAGAACTCAAAGAAAGGGTCTGCCTGCCAAAAGCGATGGCTGCAAGAGAACCTGTCAGATCCCTCCAGCATTATTAATTCAAGCATGATGAAATTGTTCATTTTAAATATAATCATGTAATTCATCAAAATCCTGCTAGAGCATATCATTCCATGTTATGGCACTGACAGAGCACCTTATTCCACCTAATACAAACGCAAGTCCTGTAGGAGGGGAGGCTTATCTACGGCGCAGTCATTTGTTTGGAGAACGCGGGACATGTTGTGCCGCACTATAATAAATCCATAACATGCTGCATATTTTTCTTGTACTTCAGTTTCTGATGAGGAAATAGCTATTTGGAGTACTAATTCTGAAAAAGAAACAATACATTTTTCTTGTCCGCTGTTGGCAAAACACAGCACACGGTCATGTTACCGCATTGTTGCCGCGGCTGTTTTGAAAAGATTAACATGAAGCTGGCAAATATGTTGTAGGAAGATGAAGACTTAAATGTAGGATGTGGTCTGCTGAACCGGGAACCTGTGATATCTTTTTAAAGTGATAATCCAACCAAATATCATTCGTTGTTGTTTCAGATGGAGTGCGGCACTGTAGGGTTTTTGCTGTCATGATCCAGGCTTGGAGATCTCTATCCATTACAGTGTTGTTCAAAAAGTATCTCCACTTTTGCTGAGAAAAAAACATTCCCCTCTGGGTGATCTATGTACATTGCAAGAATTGTAACAAACTTTGCTGCAGATTCCTACCTTTGTTATTCTGAAGAAATAGCTGTTTGATAGCCTGTTTCCATGTGCAAAGTGAATGTGAATAGGAGTGATTTTATCATTATCAATCAGCTACTGCACCCGCAGGGTTCTAATGAGGATAGTGGCAGGGTCTGCATCCATCCCTTTAGATGTCATTTCCATTTACCTCCTTAGCGGTATTCCCGAGTGTAGCTCGGGGTAAAGTTTCAGTACCAAAAGCGGTAACCCCGAGCTACACTCGGGCTTACCATGCGGCATTGCTCAGGGAGTCCCTGCAGCACTTACCTTGTCCTTCGCTCCCACGATGTGTCCCCTGCAGCGTCCCCGGCCATCTCCTCCAGCCGATGCCGGCATCCGGCTTCCGTGTTCCGGTCCCTCTGACGTCGGGACGTACGGGCGCCGGAACCGGCGTCAAATTTGAAATTTTTAAAAAATGTCATTTTTTTTAAAATGACTATTACATAGTAAAACATTGCTGTTTCAATGCATTTCACATACATTGTGTCCCTACTGCTTTGTCCTGCGCCCTGCCTGCATTTTGACTGTTCTTTCTGCCTGGAAACCTAGAAAAGTCCATGGCATCCAAAAAGCGTCCCTTTACGTCAAAAGTGGCTTTAGACCAGCTAGAGAACAGCGATAGTAAATCAGAACCACTTGCAGAATTGAGTGATAATGATTCGTGGGGAAATTCGTCATCAGACACTGAAAACGATTTTGCGACTTTGCTCAGCGATGTGTGAATTTGCCTCTGTATTTCAAATTTCAGTGTTTTTGGTTTGATTATATTATTGAATTAAATTTATTATTATTATATTATTGTTTTTTATGATTATTTATTAAATTATAATTTATGATTTCGTGTTTCAAATTTTATCACATCCGGAATGTTTACTAGACTCGGACAGATTTCAGTGAGTTATTCCTAAAAATTACAGCCTACAATAAAAAAACTACATATTTCCAAGCAAAAAAATTGTACCGCTTTCAGCACAAAAAATCAGAAATAATCAGACCGCCGAGGAGGTTAAGGAGTATCTCACCAAAATTAAATTTTTGTTGCAGGGTATGCCCAAAATTTGACTTATATCTTAGTCTGGGAAAATCAGTGAGCCAATCACACAAGCAGGAAATGACATTCCTGGGGGGAGGGGGGTGGTTCTGTACATCATCTATGTACAGAATGCCTCCAGGACGCCATTTTACAGTAAATTACAGCGATGCAGATTGAAAACAAAAGGTAATCTTTAATAACAATTAATTACAATATCACTGTCAATATTCTGTGGGCATATAATTTTTTTTTCTATTTTTACCTTAAAGGAGGAGTTACCCTTTAAACTAAACATGAACTAACACACACACATTTACAGATACAGTATATACTCCATCCACTCCTCTAAAGTATAAGCAATTGCAACATAAAGTTCACCACAAACATACCAATCTGACTGTATAATCTCTGTACAATCTACTTTCAACCCCCCAAAAAAGCTCCACTCTCCACGAAGGATCCTGTTGTCTGACAGTTCTTAAATAATTAAGGGGCAGGGCCACCTGGTGGATGTCACCAGTGACCCCACCCCTTTGTGATGTCATTCACCCAACATACCCCGACTGATGATGCCACAAGGGGGTGGGGTCACCCTTTCAGCAGGTGAATGAACAGCTGTGGTCCATCACGTTGATCTACAGTTATGTTTTGGAGCACTTGGTGGTCACATAAGGAAAGAAAGATTGAAGTATTCCAATGAAGATAAATTAACTTATTTATTCATATACTTTTTGTGATTTTAACCACCCTATAGCTGAAATATTGCTACAGGGTGAGCAAAATCACACATATATATATACGTGATTTTGCATTACTGGGTAGGGGGCGCGTACGAGGCGCACGCGCGCCCTACCCGTGTCGCCATTCGTGGCCATGGCTGTCAATCACCGGGTCCCAGCCAGTGATTGCCAAGTGATTGCTAAACAAAACAGTTCTCCTACCTGTCAGCTTGGGCACACTGCTTTGGATGGCTGTGCACAGCACAGCCATGAAAAGCAGTGTGATTAGCACACGGACACAACACATAGTAAAACAGCACACAGCACCCTGATCGCCCCTCATATTAACCCCTTCCTTCCCAGTGTCATTAGTATAGTGTCAGTGCTTTTTTTTTTAGCACTGATCCCTGTATTGGTGTCACTGGGGATGTCAGTGACACCAAGTCAGTTCCCCCCAGAATGCCCACCGCAGTCCCGCTATAAGTCGCTGATTGTTGCCATTACTAGTAAAAATAAAATAAAAAAAAAAAATCCCAGTATATATATCACCATTTGTAAACGCTATAACTTTCACGTAAACCAACTAATTTACATGTATTGGGATTTTTTTTCAGCAAAGACATGTCGCAGAATAAATTTTGGCCTAAATTTATGACGAAATTTGATTTCTTCCATTTTTTTACCGAACATGTTTAATAGCAAAAAGTCAAAAATATTTTTTTCTCAAAATTGTCAGTCTTTTTTTTTGTTATAGCGCAAAAAAATAAAAAATGCACAGTCGATCAATTACCGCCAAAAGAAAGCTCAATTCGTGGGAAAAAAGGACATAAATTTCATTAGGGCGCAGCATTGCATGACTGCGCAATTGTCAGTTAAAGTAATGCAGCACCGTATCGCAAAAAATGGCCTGTTCGTGAAGGGGGGCAAATCTCCCAGAGGCCAAGTGGTTAATATACACCTTTCCAGGTTCCTGCAATGCCTGAAGATGTTCCATGCTGTTCGCTCCAGCAATGGCAATAGCAAGCCCTTCTTTTATGCTCAGACAGCTTTTGAACACCAAAGAAGCTCCTGCCAGCAGGAGTCCAGGGAACTCTGGGGAAGGGGTTCCCCTGAGATCCTTGCCCAAATATAGCCAGTGATGTTACAGGAGAGGATTAATCGTAGTGTAAAGCACTTTGAAGAACAGAATCCTGTTTGATGAAATTTTAACATAGGTGAATCTTGCTTGAGGCTCTTATTGACGGGCGAATCTTTGAAAATGGGCAAATTCGTGGGAAAAAAGGATATAAATTTCATAAGGGTGCAGCATTGCATGACTGCGCAATTGTCAGTTAAAGTAATGCCGCCGTATCGCAAAAAATGGCCTATCAGGAAGGGGGGGGGGAATCTTCTGGAGGGCAAATGGTTAATTGTGTAATATATTATATTGTAGCGCTGCACTGTTCACTGTATTTATGTACTAAAATAATTGTATTTCCATGTTCTGTGCACTGCGGAAAACCAGATATAGTGAATGCAGGGTCCTGGGAGACCAGATATAGTGAATGCAGGGTCCGGGGAGACCAGATATAGTGAATGCAGGGTCCTGGGAGACCAAATATAGTGAATGCAGGGTCCGGGGAGAGCAGATATAGTGAATGCAGGGTGCGGGGAGACCAAATATAGTGAAGGCAGGGTCCTGGGAGACCAGATATAGTGAATGCAGGGTCCGGGGAGACCAGATATAGTGAATGCAGGGTGCGGGGAGACCAGATATAGTGAATTCAGGGTCCTGGGAGACTAGATATAGCGAATGCAGGGTCCTGGGAGACCAGATATAGTGAATGCAGGGTCCGGGGAGAGCAGATATAGTGAATGCAGGGTCCTGGGAGACCAGATATAGTGAATGTAGGGTCCAGGGAGACCAGATATAGTGAATGCAGGGTCCGGGGAGACCAGATATAGTGAATGCAGGGACCGGGGAGACCAGATATAGTGAATGCAGGGTCCGTGGAGAGCAGATATAGTGAATGCAGGGTCCTGGGAGAGCAGATATAGTGAATGCAGGGTCCGGGGAGAGCAGATATAGTGAATGCAGGGTCCAGGGAGAGCAGATATGGTCAATGCAGGGTCCGTGGAGACCAGATATAGTGAATGCAGAGTCCGGGGAGACCAGATATAGTGAATGCAGGGTCCGGGGAGACCAGATATAGTGAATGCGGGGTCCGGGGAGACCAGATATAGTGAATGCAGGGTCCTGGGAGACCAGATATAGTGAATGCAGGGTCCGGGGAGACCAGATATAGTGAATGCAGGGTCCTGGGAGACCAGATATAGTGAATGCAAGGTCTGGGGAGACCAGGTATAGTGAATGCAGGGTCCGGGGAATGCAGATATAGTGAATGCAGGGTCCGGGGAGACCAGATATAGTGAATGCAGGGTCCGGGGAGAGCAGATATAGTGAATGCAGGGTCCGGGGAGACCAGATATAGTAAATGCAGGGTCCGTGGAGACCAGATATAGTAAATGCAGGGTCCTGGGAGACCAGATATAGTAAATGCAGGGTCCTGGGAGACCAGATATAGTGAATGCAGGGTCCTGGGAGACCAGATATAGTGAATGAAGGGTCCTGGGAGACCAGATATAGTGAATGCAGGGTCCAGGAAGACCAGATATAGTGAATGCAGGGTCCGGGGAGAGCAGATATAGTGAATGCAGGGTCCGGGGAGAGCAGATATAGTGAATGCAGGGTCCGGGGAGACCAGATATAGTGAATGCAGGGTACTGGGAGAAAAGATATAGTGAATGCAGGGCCCGGGGTTTAGTAACATTTTAAAATGTAAAAATAGAGTGGATTTCTAATTTGAGGTTGAAATTCGACCAGCCATATTCTAACAATTGTTGCTCATCTGTTGCATTCAAGTAGTTAAACAACTGCTTAGGAATTGCTGAGATTGTGGGACAGACTGACCTCATGTATGGTACCTTTAGACCCCAAGCTTTTTCCTCATAAATGTGAACAAGGCCTTAAGAGTTTCTAATAAAGTGCAGGTTGTGCTGGCCCTTTTTATGTCACAGTGTTAGCGTTTGCCATGTGAGTGATGTTGGCATAAAACCTTCCTTCATTAATCTACAAAAGCCTCTCCATCTTCTGATGTTCACAGCAGAGCAGCAGAGAGATCCAGAGGTTAAATGAACCGCGCTCAATCAACTTTTAAAAAAAAACCTAATTCATCTCTTGAGCGGTCAAGTCCATTTATCAATTCACCTGGGTCTCAATGCGGAAAGACTCTAAAGAAGACTTTGCATTATGAACACGGTAATATCTTTTCAAATTTAAGTCTATGCAAAGCCAAAGTTTTTGTAGTTTTGTATAGGAGAGGAAAGGGGTAAAGTACTATTAAACCCTCAAAGATTTTTTAGCTTAACACATTGAGCACAATAAAATAACAATTCCCCTGAAAATTATTTGTTAAAATTCTTACCCCACCACTTGCACTTTACAACTTTCATTGCTGCTGGAGCCTGTTCCTTCAGTGCTGCTTTCCTGAACTTCTGTTTTTCAATGGCACAGTGCAGTCTCCAGTCACTCTGTTAGCTTAGAGAAGGTAGAGTAGAGGAAGCATGTAAAAGAGAGGAAGAGAGGTGCCAATGAGTGTAGACTGTTACGTTATTTATTGTAACTGCTGGATAAAAATGCCCTCAGATATTACAAGATAAAAACAGGCACATCTGTAGACCTTGTCCAGCATATATCGTCAGCTGCCTTTGCTGGGAATTAAGTCATCTCTTTTCTGGGTCTGCAGCCGGCAGGATGGTGAAGAGGAACCAGAACGAGGGCTGGAGCGTAGATGGAATGCAGCGCTGAGCGTGTTGACGTCACTTGACATGACGCAACGTGTTTCAGAGTGGGCTCACAATGGAATATGCTGGGCACGCTCCCATTGGAACGTTGGGCACGCACATTTGTAGACCTTGTCCGGCATATATCGTCAGCTGCCTTTGCTGGGAATTAAGTCATCTGTTTTCTGGGTCTGCTGCGGCAGGATGGTGAAGAGGAACCAGAATGAGGGCTGGAGCGTAGATGGAATGCAGCGCTGAGCGTGTTGACGTCACTTGACATGACGCAACGTGTTTCAGAGTGGGCTCACAATGGAATACGTTGGGCACGCTCCTTTGTCAAGCTGCTTCCTCTCTATCAAAAGGCCTGCAGTGAAGGGAAATTGTTTGTTGCTACTATATATACCTACCATTGGATGAACAAGATGGCCACCAGTCTCACCGACCACCATATACATGACAATGTCTTATGGGGAACTATCATCTCTATGTACGAGAGTAGAGGAAGAAATTAAGAGCAGGGGATGCCTTGCCATCCTAAGCTACAGGATTGTGTGTTTCTTTTGATGCTCACATTGTAAGGTGACACAGCTCTATTCCCTGCAAGCAAGGGTGGCTCCATAGGACGCTGCAAGACAATGGAGCCATCCTGAAACAGGAAATGTGGAGCAGTGGTCATGGCATCAGATGAAACAGGAACTTAGACAAGGTTTAAATAAAAAATAAAGACGCTGTATACTCAGGAAGCAATTAAATCAGCTGCTGACAGTGCTTTAATTAAGGGTTTAACTTCTTCCCGCCGACGTGGTGCATATATACTGCTCTCGGTGGGTGGGATTAACACATATACGCGGCCCCAAATAAACAACTCACTGTGCTTAGAGCACAGAAACGCACCACCCCATTGAAATGCATCGAAAAAGTGGCAAAAACGCATCAACCACCTATGTTTCATTTTGTATGCGGTTTTTGAGTCACATGTCCTGTGAAAAATGCACCACAATTGTGGCAACACTGCATATGCGTTTTTACTGTGTTTTAGCTACGGATCAGTGTGAAAGTGGCCTTAGAATCAAGTAAGGGTCAAAGGTCAGGGTCCAAGGTCATGGGCAGTACATTTTGGACAGGATTTATTTCCTAAAAAAGCATTTTTAGCCTCTTCACGCCGGCCGTACGCAAAATATGCAGCCTCTCGGTGGCCGGGCCTTGACGCCGAGTGGCCGTATATTTGCGTACCATTTGTAAACAAAAATGTGCTGAGAACGTGCACCCTGCATGCTCCCAGCACATGTGTCAGCATCCCACGGTAAGGCCCCTATCTCTCCTTGCGATTGGGAACTTTCCAATCACGTGACTGTCGTGACAGCCAATCACGACGGTCACATGACCCTAAACCCCGCCCCACCTCCCAGCGTCAGAAACCCCTTAAAGGGCTGGGAGGCACTGGTGTGAAGGGGTTATGGCTGCGATCATCAGGAGCATAAGAATCTATTTTGGGTTGTTTGTTGTTGGTAGGCTATAGTAGTAGCAAGAAATATACAGCTAAATTAAAATATATTTTTTTTTTTTACTATTTTCAGCCAGTTTTCTTTGATACAAAAAATTCAGGAGATATCTGTTACTATTTACCACCAAATCAAAGCCCAATTTTTCCTGAAAAAAAAACAAAGGTATAATCGCAAGTAGTTGCGATGATGTGTATGGTTTTACTAACACATGTCAAAGTTGTAAAATTGTGTTCAGGCATTAAGATTTACCCTCAGTCACTAAGGGGTAAAAGCATACAGTGACTGGGGAAAGCTTTTGAGATGTGTACAAGGTTGACGCAACTAATTAATAAAGAGAAGACACATCGGACCAGGGGCAGACGCAGGGGCGGACTGACCATTTGGAAAATTGGGCACTGGCCGAGGGCCCGGGGTCAGTAGGGGGCCCCATGAGATGCCCCTGGTACCTTTTTCATAGGCTTTTTTGAGTTTGGACAAGGACACAGGGGCCCCATGATCCCCTATTGCCCGGGGGCCCCATGAGTTGCCAGTCCGTCCCTGCATCGGACTAAGAGAGTACTGCCACTGATTGCTGACAGATTGCACATAATATCTGGCTGTTGTAACAGAGGGTGAACCTTCAACATCTATGGGGTGTATTTATCAATGATTCAACATGAAATTCACCCAACATTCATTCATTTTTTTGAACAAGATTCAATTTTCCATATTCAACATTTTTATTATGATGGATGTTTGCCCATTTTCAAAGATTCGCCCATCAATAAGAGCCTCAAGCAAGATTCACCCATGTGAAAATTTCATCAAACAGGATTCTGTTCTTCAAAGTGCTTTACACTACGATTCATCCTTTCCTGTGACATCACTGGCTATATTTGGGCAAGGATCTCAGGGGAACCCCTTCTCCAGAGTTCCCTGGACTCCTGCTGGCAGGAGCTTCTTTGGTGTTCAAAAGCTGTCTGAGCATAAAAGAAGGGGGGCCCATGATCCCCAAAACTCTGACTTGCTATTGCTGGAGCAAACAGCATGGAACATCTTCAGGCATTGCAGGAACCTGGAAAGCTGTATATTAACCACTCGGCCTCTGGGAGATTTGCCCTCCTTCACGACCAGGCCATTTTTTGCTATATGGCACTGCGTTTTTTTTAACCGACAACGGCGCGGTCATACAACACTGTACACAAATGAAATTTATATAATTTTTTCACACAAATAGAACTTTCTTTTGGTGGTATTTGATCACTGGGTTTTTTGCGCTATAAATGAAAAAAGACTGAAAATTAAAAAAAAAACAATATTTTTTACTTTTTGCTATAAAACATACCCCATAAAAAATTAAATTTATTTCTAAATTTAGGCCAAAATGTATTCTGCTACATGTCTTTAAAAAAAAAATTATTACTTGGTTAACGTAAAATTTATAGCATCTACGAACGGCGATATATATATATATATATACTAGATTTTTTTTTTTTTTTTTTTTATACTAGCAATGAGCAATCAGCGACTTCTAGCGGGACTGCGGGATTGCAGTGGGCATTCTGAAGCTAACTATCACTGACAGCTCCAGTGACACTTATACAGTGATCAGTGCCAATAAAAAGCACTGAGACTGTACTAATGACACTGGGCAGGAAGGGGTTAACATCTGGAGCAATCAAAGGGTTAGTTGTGTGCTTACTGTGTGCTGTTTTAATAGAGGACGTGCTGCTTTCTGCCTCTCTTCGGAAGCCAATGACAGCGCAGGCAAGGCGGTGCGCCCCGTACCCGGAAATGCGAAATCATGTATATCACGTATATACGGTACATCTGCTATAGGGCGGTCTTAAAATGGTTGAAGTGAAATTAAAGGCTCAGTTTTAAAAAATAACAAACATGTCATACCTGCTCTGTGTAATGGATGCTCACTTCCAAGCCCCTCTCTGCATGTCCATTCACACACAGAGTGGGGCTCAACCCCGCCGCCTCCCTCCTCACTGCTTGTGATTGACTGCAGTGGGAGCCAATGGCCACTGCTGTGTCTGAGCCCATATAGAGGGAGAGAGCTGGGAGAACTTCTGCTCCCATACACAATGCTGGATTGAGATCAGGCTCAGGTAAATATTAGGAGGGGATATGGGGTGAGCAACACATCCCTACAACTAGTTCACCACAAAGAGGGCAACCACCAATGCAGGGACAGGTAGGTGGAACATGAGCCTCACTGGCATCCCCTCTTGAGTACAGGGGATGCCAAAGGACTTGGTGCTGGTCAGTATTGGACCAGGGTGCTTTTGGGGAAGGGACATTCATTTTTGGGGGAACCCCCTCAAAGCACCCACTTCTCCAATGCTGAAAAACATATGGGCTGGTATCAGCATAGCACAGGGAGCTTCAAGGTCACCACTCCCATCCTGCATGCCTGATTGGTTAGCTCAGGGAGGAGAGGGGGGGCAAGCTTTTTTTTTCATTAGTGAAAGGCCTGGTGGTTCACACCATCAGTCCATTTAACCCTTCAGTCCATTTAACATAGTTTCCTATGGGACATGTTCACATCTGTGCTCTTTTGAGCTGCTGCATTTTTGGAAAGGGTCAAGGACTTTTTGAAACTCAAAAAGCAGCATTTTTGCTACAGCAGAGTGCAATGGAAAAGCTACTGAAATGCATGCAATGCATTTTTCCAGCATTTTGCATTCTTATTCTACCCAGGAACAAAAAAAGTTCTACTTTAACAAATAAAAAAAAAAAAAGCTGAAAAATACACACTGCAAAACGGACAAAAAGCACAATGCATTGGTGTGAACCAGGCCTTATAAATCAACCCCACAGATTCAGCACCAGGGAAAGCATGTGAGAAAATGAAAGAAAAAACTTTCCTATTAATTAACATAATTCACCCAAAACACTCAAAAATCAAAAATAAGCCCTAAGGTAAAAAAAATAGCTGCTACTGCCCTTAACAAAATTCATCTTGGCAAGATTGGAACTATCAAGACTGGCCTAGCAAATGTCATATAATGCATAGGATGAATCCTGCCAGAAATTGCTGAGCAGATCCTGTTAAAGTGGTAGTAAATCTCATACATGAAATATGAACAAAACATATCCCGTAGTGTATACTTGTCTCAATCTAGAGCACTAAGTGTCATTTCATTTCTCTCCGCTGCCTCATTCTTCTGCTATCTGTGTGTCACTTCTGAATGGTTTTCCTGACACCAAGGGCTAAAAAAGTAACAGGGGAGGGAGCTTTAGCACATAGCCTGTGACTGACAGCCTCAGCTCTGTTTCTGTGTGCTGTTTGAAGGGTGGTGTGTCCCTCCCCCCCAGTCAGCTCTCAGAGTTCTTCTCAGTGAGTGTAACTTTAGTCCCGCCACCAGGGGCAGACTGACGATTCGAGCACTCGGGCCCGGGGTCAGTAGGGAGCCCCATAAAATGCCCCTGGTACCTTTTATAGGCTTTTTTGGGTGTGTTTTGAGTGTGGACAAGGACACAGGGGCTCCATGATCCCCAATTGCCTGGGGGCCCCATGAGTTGTCAGTCTGCCCCTGCCCGCCACCCCCGCGTTTTCTGAAAGCTCATGCAAACAGTATAAATTCTGCACTTTGAGTAGCTGTAGAGAAGAGATGGCTGCAGATAAACAGGTAAAACTTTTGTAGGAGGGTTTGTTTAATCTCTGTGTATCACTTTACTGGGTATATGTAAGGGTTTACAACCACTTTTAAAGCTTTCTTAGGCGAATTTAACTATTTCTTCACTGGGTGAACCTTTCCAGTGAACCATTGTTGCTATTTATGGATTCACTTCCATTTCTCTGATCCCAAGCACGCTTCCATCACCTGTTATCCTCCCCAGTATTATTCAGGCATAAAAACCCAATCAAACTTAATCATTAATCATTTCATCCAAAACCACCTCATTTTAGCCTTCTCGTCTCTGGTACGCGGAGGAGGTCATTTGTCATCATAACTGTATCATGGCTTAATCTCCTGATTATTTGGGATTATCGAAAAAAAAAAAAAAAAAAGCCGAAGTTTCAATTGCGTGAGAGTCATCCAGGACACGTCTGATGAAAACGATGTATCATTTTTGACAAACTGGTTTGCAAAAGTGATTAGCCGCAGCTGCTGGGATCACCCTAGCCTGACCGGCAAAACATCACCTGCAATCCAGCTTTCGTCAAGTGTGACTGTACAACTCCAAGGTGCCGACTTCCCTGCCGCGGCAAAAGCTCACGGAGTTAGTTACACGAGTAATTGCCTGGATAAAAGAAACCTGTAGCCCTTTAAATCAAACTAAGTAGCGTTTTATTAAAGTGCCGAGCAAATCAATCTAAATTCGCGGATATTAAAGCCTTAATCAGGTAGGAGCTAAAATAATAGGTTGTCATGCATGAAGAAAAAAAAATAGGCAATCATGAAATGTTTTCTTTAATTAGGTCGTCGAAGAAGAAGAGAGAAAGGGAGTGCGAAACTGGCAAGACATTCATCATCGTCAAGGTGGGGAGTTATTTCGAAGGATTAAACCTCTCCGATCGCTGGGCGCTGGATGGAAAATGAAAGCCTTCTTTGATTTCCTGACAGCGACTTCTGTTGACTTGCTGACAAGTACCAAGCCAAAATATACAAATGAGTTAATTTATTTCCATACACCCTACAATCTGGGCAGCGTTAAGTGTCACGCGTTCCTTGAAAGATTGTATTGCACATGATTACCCTTCTGCGAGCTCTCAGCACAACTTTATATACCTGTATTATTATTTGGTTATTTAAAATGCTGTTTGCAATAAATCTCAATGTTTGTCAGGCCACTAGCAGTTAATGAGAAGGAATGACAGAAGCAGATTACTAATGATTATACCTAGGCAGTACTAGAAGACCAGATCTCAACACAAGGGTCTGACAGCCTTGGAGAAATACTATACTTTCAGTTTGGCTTTCATTAAAGTTGTATTGAACCCAAAAGCAAACATTTATTATATTGCAGCTTACCAATTATTAGATGTGATGGCTGCATTAGTTTTCTTTTTTTTATGCTTTCTTTCTTTAATTTTCTTTTGATCCATCCAGCAAGTCTGTTGTTTTTCAAAAGCTCAAGCTCTCCAGCAGAATGTGTCAACTTACATGGATGGGACAAGCCATTTATCACTGGCAGGGGTGGTTAAAAGGATCAGCCTTTATTTATCCCAAAAGTAAAAATAAACTGTTAGCCATAACTGATTATAAAACATGAGATGGAGTTCGGCTTTGATTAGTGTTTTTAAATCTGCTAATACATTTATTTAATTCAGGTACTTATATAGTGCCATCAATTTATGCAGTGCTTTTACATAGATATTGTACATTCACATCAGTCCCTGACCCTCAAAGGGTGTACAATCTAAGGTTCCTAACTCACATTCATACATACACATACTAGGGACAATTTAGACAGGTGCCAATTAACCTACCAGCATGTCTTTGGAGTGTGGGAGGAAACCCACACAGGGACAGGGAGAACATGGAAGCTGCAGGTGGGTGGTGCTGTGGTTGGGATTTGAACCGGTGACCCTAGTACTGCCAGGCAGAAGTGCTAACTACTTAGCCACTGTGCCACCCATTTATCACTACCCTCCCCCACAGACTGACAATGCTGCTGTCTAATGTGCCTCCTGTGCTCATTCATCCAGATTTGTGCCTAGCTAACCTTAGGTTCACACCTAAGCGTTTTGTGTTTTGAAAAAAAAAAAGACAATGTACCACCCAAGTCTTGAGATATTTAGCCCTTTGTTACCCAAGCTTGACACCTAAGCGTTTTGCAAAAACACACTACAGTCCATTTTACATGATTTCCTATGGGTCAGGGTCACTTCTCCGCGTTTTCACCCGGTGTGTTTTTTGGAAAGGGTCAGGGACTTTTTTAAAAGCAAAAAGTTGTGTTTTTGTTTCTATAGACTTCAAGGGAAATGCTTCAGAAAAGCATGAAGTGCGTTTTTGCTGCATTTTTGCAGTGTTTTTGATGCATTTTGAATTTTAAATCTGCCTAGCAACAAGAAAAAAAAACGGAAAACGCATAAAAAACGCAGCACAGAAGCACCAATAAACTCACTGCAGAAACGGATCAAACGCAAACTGTATAGGTGTGAACCTAGCCTAAAACAGGGAGGGGTGTTACCAGAGGCGGACTGACCATTTGGAAACTCGGGCACTGCCCGAGGGCCCGGGGTCAGTAGGGGGCCCCATGAGATGCCCCTGGTACTTTTTTCATAGGCTTTTTTGAGTTTGGGCAAGGACACAGTGGCCCCATGATCCCCTATTGCCCGGGGGCCCCATGAGTTGTCAGTCCGCCCCTGGGTGTTACTGGCCAGAGGGATAACAGAGGGAAAAGCCAAATAAAAGAAAACGAATGCAGCCACCACGTGTAATGATTGGTAAGCTACAATATACAGTATTTCTAGTTTTGAGTTTATTACTGCTTTAAAGTTAAACTTTAGGCAGATGTAAAATACACACATTAATGCCTCATTAATACATCTTGAATAGTATTTTTTTAATTGCAAGTAGTGTATGTACGTGAAATCGACCTGGTACCGCGCTTTTGCAGTCCACTGTACAGCAGAGCTCATATTAAAAGAAGGAGAAGCAGCACGAAGAGCCAGTGAGTTGTGTTGTAATGCTTGTGTACTGATAAGGGATATTTTAATAGGAGGCAAGAGCAGAGTGGAGAGCTCATCAGTCTGCTGCTTCTCCTTTCACTGTCCAGTCACAGGCTGGGGAGGGACAAGACCTGTAAATGTTATTAAACTGCAGCAAAGAAAAGACAGGTCTCCTGTCCTGCCAGGGAGTACTGTGCTTTGTGGCAGAGCTGTATAAATCTCAGGACTGGACAGACAGAAATACAAATACTTGAACTCCAAAATGTATTCTGTCTATTTATTTTCCTGTTTGCCTGGAGTTTAGCGCCTTTACAATATGCTGGCAAAAAAAGAAAAATTGCAGTACATTAAAATGTTTAAATAAATGTTATACTGTTACCATTAAAGGTAAAGTAAAAGATCTTCTTAAAAGCCCATCCCCCACCCATTTATACTCACCTTGGCCACACTCGCTTATGGTCCATTGATCTGGAGCTGTCCCAAAATACTCTGTGCTTCCAGGCAGGGGCGGACTGACAACTCATGGGGACCCCGGGCAATAGGGGATCATGGGGCCCCTGTGTTCTTTGCCCAAACTCAAAAAAGCCTATGAAAAAGGTACCAGGGGCATCTCATGGGGCCCCCTACTGACCCCAGGCCCTCGGGCTGTGCCTGAGTTTCCAAATGGTCAGTCCCTGCTTCCAGGTATTGGGATAGGATGTGAACTCCCATGACTCAGTGCTCAGGACTGAGCATTGTAATGCCAGGGAAGGAGTGACATCATCAATCTTGTATAAGCTCCTATGCTTTTTGCCAATTAATGTTTTAAATGTTTTTTTCCTTTATGATTTGTAAATCTAGGTTCAGCCACAATTTTCACAATAAATATTGACCCCATGCTTCCATTTATTCCTCCCTGTTGTTCCCTCTCAGTCCAAGTCAAGGAGTTCTGAAACTTTTATCTCAGCAGACGTTCAGCAAGAATGCAAACCCAACTTGCTGAGCATACAAATATCCACTAGAGGGAGGCTCAGCAACTGTGAATGAAATACAGCAACATACTGTACAGTATGTGTAATGAAAAATTACACCATCGTTTAAATTTAGGAGTGCTTGACTATAATAAGACATTGTCCAGTTTTAAATACACTATAGTTTTATTCATATATTAAAAAAAACAATCTTATGAGAATGTCTTAGCATTTGCACAGCCATTTTGAATAATCCTCCTATTGTCTCTAAAAAGTTTATTTTTTATGATCATCAACTCTATCTAGTGGCCATAATGCTGTTTTTTTTCCTGCAGAACCTCCATCAGTAAAATACAATGTTATGGCCACTAGATGAGGTTGACGATCATAGGAAATAAACATATTAGATGCATTATGGGGATTATTCACAATGGCTGTGTGAATGCTAAGACATTCACAGTGCAATTTTTTAAATAAATAGACTCCTATGTGTTTTCTTCAATGCACACTTACAACTTCGATTTTTTTTTCATAGGTTGGACTTCTGAAAAACAGCTAAACATACAGTTGTGTGTGTCTATATATATACAGTATATATATATATATATATATATATATATATATATATATATACAAATACACATATACACACTGTATATATTTATAATCCAGAGGATATCTATTCTGTCCAGGCAGTACTGGGATTTATACAGCAGAGTCATTTTGGTGACTTTTGTCACTTGCAGTTTGGGTTAGTACCTGTTGGTCTCCTCCCTGCACTCAATCTATGATTGCACAATGATAAGACTGACAAGGCTGGTGCCAGCATAAGGCTCCCTAGGCAGCTGCCTTAGGGCACCAAGATAGGAGGAGCGGTAAAATCTAAATCCCCAGCCATATGCTCAGGATTTGGATTTTTAAAATACTTGTCTTCTGTTCCCTATCACTGCGCCCACGTGGAAGTTTTAGTTTGCCTTACCTGCCAGCTACCCGTAAACAGTGAGGGGAAGCGGAGAATACATAACACTGCCCCCTCCTAACACACTGCTATTTTTCTATGCTGTGTAATGTCCTTCACGCTGCATCCTATCACACTATGGACACAATGCGAAGAAGGTACCAGCGTGGCTGTAGACAGGTAGGGGGTGACATTAGGACACTAAGGGCGGGGGTAGCAAAATGTACCTTCACCTGAGTAGACAAAAATCCTTGCACCAGCCCTGAAGACTGATTGACATGTCTCTCTGCCCCCTATCTGCGGATTCCTTGTCAGCTCATGTACATGCAGCTCATCTGATTGGCCCCTAGTGATGCCAAGTGTTTTCCCATTTCTACTGTACAAGAGATTAGAAAAGGGTGATTCTTAGGTCCCTTTTGCACAGGGCAGAATTCCATTTGCTAAGCAAGGGATCTGTCTGCTGATCCACTGCTGAACAGAGCAGAGGAGGCAGATTTATTTATTTCAGGTACTTATATAGCACCATCAATTTATGCAGTGCTTTACATATATATTGTACATTCATATCAGTCCCTAACCCTCAAGGAGTGTAACTCACATTCATAGATACACATACTAGGGCCAATTAACCTACCAGCATGTCTTTGGAGTGTGGGAGGAAACCGGAGTACCAGGAGGAAACCCATGCAGGCACAGGGAGAGCATGCAAACTCCAGGCAGGTGGTGCCGTGGTTGGGATTTGAACCAATGACCCTAGTACTGACAGGTGGAAGTGCTAACCATTTAGCCACTGTGCTGCCCGGCGACAGGTTCATGTATGCTCAGTTTATGCTCTATGGGTGCCCTGCGATACGATCCACCTAGACAGAAGAGGATGGATGCCCTTCTGTTTTTTTTTTTTTGGCTGATCAGATTGGATGAAGCTGAGTGTAAACGGACACAAGTCTGTTTCCACCTGCCGCTCCATAGGGATACATGGACAATCCAAAAAGGTCCGAATAAAAAACTGGCAGGTGGACCTGATCAGATCGCCCGTGTGAAAGGCGCCTAAGTCAACTTCAAGTCTCTAACTAGCTGCATTTTTTAAATTAGCACATGGTTTCATTACATGGTGTATATATATTATGTATCTCTGGATTTTTACATTCTCCTGCAGCATAGATTTTCTGTTTCTGTGTAATCAAAGCCTGTGTATCAATAACTATTTTAGCACCTGAAGGTTTTTTCTCTGGGGCAGACTGAGCTCCCCTAGTGGCTATGTTAACATATGACATGTTTGATTTATTGGTTCACAGTTGCTACCTCTCTCCCACCTCCACTCATGAAGAACAAGGCTACAAATCAATTGTCACCAGCTTTCTTCCACCTTGTTTCAGGTGGTTTCCTTCCTTTGTATTATTCCTGCTAAGAGACCCGTGAAAATTAAATACAGACCTCATCAATGCTTGAGCGACCTAGTTCTCCATCATATCTGTGCTATTGGGCTATAAATCATTTCAACTTTAATCTATTGTTATTGATGAATGTACAATTATTTGTCATCTAATATGCTGAAAATAATGGTAGCGGAGATGGATCAAGTTCTACTCCCCCCCCCTTTCTCAAACGCCAACCTTCCCCCCTGACCAAGCACGGCATTGATTGATTGTGTCTTGGTGCTGCTATTACACTTATAATGCACTCGTCATCATCAACATTGACAGGGCTTGCTATTTCTCTCCAAAATCATATCCTGACAGTCAACTCGAAGCAGCACAGCAAGAACTCATAACTCATGTTCTTTTCACTTTTTGGCAGTGATGGTAAATGAATTTGCTTTTTCAGACTTCTCAAGGATTCCTCACCTGACCAAACTGACGATGCCTTCAAAACCATTAATAAATGGCTGGTTAGTGGGGTGGAAAGGAATAATGACACATTAAGATGTGTACTTGATTACTTTAGAACAAGCATACTCATTTGTGAACACGGAACATATAAATGCATAACCTTTTTAAAAAATTATTTTATCGCAGCTTAAGAGAGTTGTTATACAAATGTACTGTATATACACATGTAATGGCCTCCAGGTTAGCTAGATAGGCTGTTTATTTTTTTATTTTTTTAAGACAGAGGCTGAATAGCAGCCTGGGATGAGTCAGCATGGGAGTGAGGCAATAGTACACCTCAGGACAGACTGGGAGGCTCTAACAATTAAGGGCTTCTGGGGCCCCCCCACTCTTCCAGAAACTTAGAGAATTTTCTGGAAGAGGGGTGGAGGTGGGGAGGAGGCCCAGATCTGCACGTTTGAGGGACCTTGGCCAATCCCCTGGCAGGAGGCTTGGCATGGTGACCAAGGCAACCATGAAAAGTGGCAGCAAAGTAGTGTCTGGTTTCCACCAGTGAGGAAGGCTGGAGTGTGAAGCCTGGGAGGGAGCCCCAGGGAGGGAGCCTACCTACAGGCAACTTGCTGAAAAAGAGGGTCTCCACTGTGCCACCATCTCCTGAGGAGGACATCCTGAGCAGCAGGGAAGGAACCATCCCAGCAAAAGGCCTGAAGGCAGCCACCAACCCACTAAGCTGACAGGAAAGGACAGTGTGAGTACTCTTACACCCTCTGGGCCGGATAAGGAGAGAGGGCAGTCAGGTGCACCCAATTAGCTTCTCATCTGGGACTGCTTGTGCTAAACTGGCAGCTACTGGGCCCCCTTGCCCAGGGAATGCCCTCAGTGCAGCTGGGGGAAGAGAAACTTTCATCTGGACTCTGAGGAGGTACACTAGGAAGAGTCTTTGAGGCTCTTCAGGGAAAAAGACTGTTGCCATTCACAATTTTGTACATAGCTGTTATGGAGTTTGTCCTCAAGTTCTACAGTACCTTGGGCATCCCATATACCCCTAGACCCCATCCAAGTTCTTAACTTCCTTATAAAATCACAAAACCAAGCTCAAGGACTGTTCTTTCACTCCAGTGTGCAAAGTGTGAAAAATGTGTGTTGCCTGGCTGTGCAGGGCTTGGGGGGGACCAGGGGGTAGTGCTATACACAGTACTTTTAGCCAGGTGTGAAAAAAAAGCTGTCTATTAGGATAGAAGTGTTAATAGTTTATTTTTATCAATTAACAAAATGGAAAGTGAATGAAGAGAATTCAAATCTAAATCAAATCAATATTTGTTGTGACCATCCTTTGGCTTCAAGCCAGCATCAATTCTTCGAGGTACGCTTGCACACAGTTTTTGAAGGAACTCGGCAGGTAGGTTGTTCCAAACATCTTGGAGAACTAATCACAGATCTTCTGAGGATGTAAGCTTTCTCAGATCCTTCTGTCTCTTCATGGAATCCTTGACAGACTCCATGATGTTGAGATCAGGGCTCTGTTGGGATCAAACCATCAATTCCAGGACTCTTCTTTACACTAAAGATAGTTCTTAATGACATTGGTTGTATGTTTGGGGTCGTTGCTTTGCCGCAGAACAAATTTGAGGCCAATCACACGACGGATAAGTATCTGCTGGTTTTCATACCAGGAATTCATCCTTAATTTTAACTTTGAATTCTGATGGCATGCATAATAAAGGATGTTGTGTGTAACAAGGTTCTGTTGATAGGTGAACAAACATTCCATGAGCTATATTCCACTGGATGGCAGGGAAATGGCTCTCTCGTATAGTAATAAATGGGGCCATGGTACAAGGGACACACTTTAAAGATTGTCCAGTAGGGAAATGTTCACAAAAAAGGCTTTATGGCACCAGGCAGGGCCACACAGGGAAGATCGCTGGATGACAGTAAGTGACTAACACAGCAGGCTGTACTAAGTGGAGTGGAGAACAATTATATTACGTTTGATTTTAAATACTTTAAACTAAAGCAGCAACTTTTTCTGGAAAAGAGAAACTGCAGTAGACAGTTTCCAGACTGAAGGTGAGGTCAGAGATGTCCCTAGAGGATCCAGAGCTAGAGTTCTATAGTCAGTAGGGCGAATACCAAATATCTGCAGAGACTGTGTCTTTCACACAGGGAGCAGAGGTCTTCATCTGCAGCATTCTGGAAGAAGACAAACTTCTCTACTCATATGGCTGCTTGCTAAAGAAAATAAATTTTACACACAGTCAGGGCAATTCATAGAGTGTGTCTTGGAAAATTTAGAATTCTGTTGTGCCTCTCCTGGAAACAGGTAAATGAATTTGAGGCAAGCACCAATATTTGTCATGTGGTGCCACACTTAGACCAGGGCATCCATAGAGACATTCCATGTTCAGTGCAGCTGAGCTCCCTTCCCAAAGAGTTCTGAAGTGGGGTGGGCAGAGTCTGATAAGAATCCAGAGACACTAGCTCCCCGTCAGGTCCACTCCCCTTGTTACTGACAGCAGGCAGTGGATGGATCCATAGCCAATAGACAGCATGTTATTGGCTATGGATCTTGCCCACTACCTGCTGTCAATCACAAGGAGAGGTTAGACTTCAAGGGGAACTAGTCCCTCAGCTTCCCCATCAAGCTTCACCCGCTTTCAGTGTCACTGGTTGCTAGGAGCTTGTCAGCTGCGAAGCCAACAGTGTCCTTGACAACCAGTGACAGGTAGGGAAGGAAGGGGGCAGTGGCGGCAAACATGCAAGAAAAACAGATGGCGCTGGAGAGACATGTAGTGACCAAATGATGGTAAACCATATAAAATGATTATCAAAAATTAATTTGTAAAAAGTCCATATAGTCCATGGATAAAAAGTTCATGTAAAATCTCTGCAACATTAGTGGCAAACATGCCACTCCGCTACACAGGGTACAGAGACAGGCACTCTGCTGAGAGTAGGTCTTATTTACCCCTAGTATTGTTATCTACAAACTAGATGTTATTATTTTTTAATTTAGTACAGCTAAAGTGACACATCTATGAACTAACTGCACATTTTGGTAAAGCTACTGAAACTGTGAGCAGGGATTTCCAATATAGTGTAGGACTTTTTAGTGGCCTCCATACCTTTAGAAAAGTGGTTCAAATGCTTAATTGAATTCTCACCATTTTGTTTTGATGCCTCGAGAATATATTTAGTTGCCTGGATCTCATATGGCTACAATGCTTCCTTGTTAATGTCTCAATACAAGTATAGAGATAAAGGATTTTGATTTTTATCTGATTTCAGTTGCTGAATGCCTCATCTGTGGCTACAACTCAATGGTTCTGAATCCAAACAAAGCCAGGCAACTAGCGTTTGCAAAAGGAAACCAACAATAGCAGCCTCTGTGTTTTCTCATGACAGCTGTACTTTATTCTTGGAATCCTCCATTTGTGTTGCTGAAACTGATGCATGAGAATACAATCAATGAATAATAATAATTTGAATATAGGCAATGAAAGAGTGATAAATCAATATCATGAGAAACTGTATATTTTTGAGGAAGCGAGACATGGATGGATAAACAGCTCATATTGTGCTGTTTAATTAAATATCATTAACATCATATTTCAAACAAAATATGCTGCTAAACCTTATGTACTGTTAATTAAAAGCTCCACACTTATGTCAAGGCGTACTCATTTGAAAAAATGTGTTTCTTGCATATTATCCCGTTTACTCTACCAAGGGATTTTTTAAATAAAAAAGAAAATAAATTTTGTATTGAAGACAGAGAAAACGCTATAAAGAGAACATCATTGCTAATACATTTTATTGTTACTGTCTGTTCAGCCAAAACCATGTATAAATATCAGGAAACATTCTAGTGCAGGGTAGAGAAAGAAAGGAAGAATCTGATTGGTCGCTACTAGCCACACAGACAGTCCTGGTGCTAGTCAACTAAAGTTTCCGATATAAGAAATACACCATGGCTACTATATGGTAATATGGTAATAGTGAAATGGACCCAAACTAACCAGAATGGCCTTTTATGAAATACAAGTAGAGGATTGCTTGCCTAAAACAGAAGGTATTGTCATGCAATTGTTTTCACCATATATCACAAAAACAAATAGTTTATTCCTCTTAATAACATCAGTTTGAGTCATGCAAATAATTATTTTGTGTTTTTGTGACCATCTCTAAATCCAGAATTCAGTGCAGTTTAAGTGCCAAATTTGACCGGGTAACAACCTCTTTCAGTCCCTGTATAGCTCGGTGGGATGATGAAAGGAAGAAGGAACCAATCAGTTTAAATGCTGAAAAGAAGCATGCTAATAGGAGGAGACAGCTGAGTGACAGAAAGATGAACTTATCATTGTGCTACTCCTCCTTTCACTGTCCAGTCACAGGTTGGGACAATTCCGGGATGACCTGAGCTCAGAGGAGGTGGATTGAAAAATGCTGCTCATCAGCTGAGGACATCTAGTAGCAGAAAAATGTACTGCGTGGGAAAATATCTGGATTGAAGGTGAATATCGCAGCAAAATCTGTTTTTGTCATTTCACCTATTAACCTCCCTGGAGGTATTCCCGAGTGTAGCTCGGGGTAAAGTTTCAGCACCACAAGCGGTAACCCCGAGCTACACTCGGGAATACCCTGCAGCATTGCTCCGGGATCTCTTCTTCTCTTACCTTGTCCTTCGCTCCCGCGATGTCCCTCCTGCAGTGTCCCCTGTAATGTCCTCCGGCCGATGCCGGCATCCGTCTTCTGGGTTCCGCTCCCTGTGACGTCGGGAAATTTAAAAATGTGGAAAAGTGACATTCACTAAATACACTAAAATAACATAGTAAAACATAACTGGATCAAACCATTTCACATACATTTTGTCCCAAGTGCTTTGCCCTGTGCCCTGCCTGCATTTTTACTGTTCTTTCTGCCTGGAAACTGAGAAACGTCCATGGCGTCCAAAAAGTGTCCCTTTAGGTCAAAATCGGTTTTAGACCAGCTATAGAACAGTGATAGTAAATCAGAACCACTTGCAGAATTGAGTGATAATGATTTGTGGGGAAATTCATCATCAGACACTGAAAACGATTTTGCGACTTTGCTCAGCAATGTGCGAACTTGGCGCTATATTTCAAATTTCAGTGTTTTTGGTTTAATTATATTATTGAATTAAAGTTATTATTATTATATTATTATTTTTTATGATTATTTATTAAATTATAATTTATGATTTCGTGTTTCAAATTTTAACATACCGGGGATGTTTACTAGACTCTTGTTCAGACAGATTTCAGTGAGTTATTCCTAAAAATTACAGGCCTACAATAAAAAAACTATATATTTCCATGCAAAAAAATAATCAGAAATAATTATCAGAAATAATCAGGGAGGCTACTTGACTCTTTATTTTTACCTTGTTATTTGGGCTGGAGTCTTCTTACATGCATTTCAAAGCAAGACATTAGTTAGAATTCATAAAAAGCGAGGGTTTGAGACTATAAAGAGATAAAAAGGTGTGAGAGTTCAATTGAGTTTTAATTTTTGCTCCACAATAGCTTTATAGCAAAATGAAAGTGAGCTTTTTAAAAATTAATTATTGCAAAAAAAAAGCAGTAATGCTAAAATGCTGAAATAAAAAAAGCATCATTAACAAACAAATTCTAACAATAAAAAAAAAAGGCACTTAAAATAAATAATAAAAAATATCTCATCTTTTATCATTAATTTTCACAGGCGGTAAGGTGAGCTTTGCACTTTTTGAGTTTTGTAAAGATTTGTACCACTTAAATGCTCAGCACTGACTTCTCTCTGTATCATGACCCAAGCGCTAGTTCAAAAACAGCGACATTAATTTTAATTTGTCACATTGTGGCATATAAATTGACTAAATGCTAATAGCATTCTTCAGGAGTAATCCGTTCTAGACGATGAGCTTAAAAATTGAAGAAATGTTGTTTACTGTTCATTTATAACTGGAGATAAAAGGCTTTGATGAATCAGATAGAGATAGGTTAATTTTCTTTCTCATCTGTATTTAAAGCAAGCCGCTGCTTTTTGCAATCATTCGCACTTAATATTTGTCCTGACAAAACATCTTTATGTCACAGCAGATTACGCAAAAATAATATAGTGCCAGAGTTGATCAAATTAATCACTGTCAGTATTTATTTTTTGTTATTAAATGTATTTTACAGGTTAATATGTATACTGGGTCAGATAATCACGGTGTGTATTTTACGGTCACACAGGGCTTGTCACAGGCCTGGCGGCTAGTGACAGTGGCTGCTGCCATCTAGTGTACAAAGAGTAGGATAACATGTTTCAAAAATACCTACATTTTTGGACATTTTCCAGCTTTAATTTGCACGGTAACAAAATCTGCAATTCTAGGTATTAAAATGGGAAAAAAAGTAAAACATTCTTACAATACATTAAAAAATGTATTTTGCGCTGATACCATTCTTCTGCGATTAGGCATCGTTTCATATTTAGGTGAAAAGGATTCTTTTTTGTGTGTGTGTTTTTGTTCATGTGAAGGAACAGGATTTTGCATATTCTCACATCCTCTGCTACATCTGACATCTCCAAGCCTCAGCGAATGCCTTATTAGGTTCTAGTGTGGCCCCTGCCAAGAGGAGATAGCAGATGTCCCCAAGCTGCTGCTCTAAATGTCGACGTTGAGATTGAAATTGTGCAAAAAATGTAGATCTTTTCTATACTTAACCCCTAATTGCTGTAAAACTCAGATCCTACATAAAGCACAATGGTTATAAGAAGTGGGGAGATTTACTAAAGCCATATTTTGATACCTGGACTAGTGTAAATATGCACACTTTTAAAAAACAATCGTTCAAGGGAATTTGAAAAAACATAGCTTTGCCTAAAAACAAAAGTTTTAAGCAAATGTAAGTTTAAAGCTGAGAATAGAAGACGAATATTCTCCCTGAGAATATGCCACTTGTGATTGGCCAAGGCAGACTATGAGGTTGCTATGGAAAATCTCCAAAGCAGGTCAAAACATAAGGCAATACGTGGGTGAAACCTGCAACAGCCTCAAAATTTGGTTGGTCCAAAGTGGAGTCTGAGTCTAAACAAATGTCCCACACCTTATTATATTTCTGTGGGCACCCTCAAGATAAGTATGTCTCTTTATACAGGGGTATTAAGTAAAATGGTTTACTTAAAAATAAAAAAATAAACCAAAACACTAATTTAGTGTATCGGCCCCTTTCTGTTCTAGCCCCATTCCTTTTTACTTCCTTGGACTTTGCACTGTCTTTGCACCCTAGAGATAAGTATGTCTCTTTATACAGGGGTATTAACAGGGGCGGACTGACAACTCATGGGGCCCCCGGGCAATAGGGGATCATGGGGCCCCTGTGCCCTTGCCCAAACTCAAAAAAGCCTATGAAAAAAGTACCAGGGGCATCTCATGGGGCCCCCTACTGACCCCGGGCCCGAGGGCAGTGCCCGAGTTTCCAAATGGTCAGTCCGCCCCTGGGTATTAAGTTCAATGGTTTACCTAAAAAAAACAAAAAAAAACTAATTTAGTGTATCTGCCCCTTTCTGTTTTAGCCCCATTCCTATTTACTTCCTTGGACTTTGCACAGACTTTGTACCCTCAAGATAAGTATGTCTCTTTATACAGGGGTATTAAGTTCAATGGTTTACCTAAAAAAAACAAAAAAAAACAAAAACACTAATTTAGTGTATCGGCCCCTTTCTGTTTTAGCCCCATTCCTATTTACTTCCTTGGACTTTGCACAGACTTTGTACCCTCAAGATAAGTATGTCTCTGTATACAGGGGTATTAAGTTCAATGGTTTACCTAAAAAAAAAACAAAAAAAAAAAAACACTAATTTAGTGTATCGGCCCCTTTCTGTTTTAGCCCCATTCCTTTTTACTTCCTTGGACTTTGCACAGACTATTCACCCTCAAGATAAGCATGTCTCTTTATACAGGGTATTAAGTTCAATGGTTTAACTAAAAATAAATAAAATTTAAAAAAAAACACTAATTTAGTGTATCGGCCCCTTTCTGCTTTAGCCCCATTCCTTTTTACTTCCTTGGACTTTGCAGACTTCAAGTGAGAATCTTTATTATACAGTACTATGGATGAAACGAACAGTCTTTTTAAAGTTGCTGTAATACCTGAAGCCAGGGGTGGACTGACAACTCATGGGGCCCCCGGGCAATAGGGGATCATGGGGCCCCTGTGTCCTTGCCCAAACTCAAAAAAGCCTATTAAAAAGACACCAGGGGCATCTCATGGGGCCCCCTACTGACCCTGGGTCCTCGGGCAGTGCCCGAGTTTCCAAATAGTCAGTCCACCCCTGCCTGAAGCCTTTTGTGCAAAAAAGCGATAATGGTCAATAATGTATCACAGTCATAAACTCCAAGGACTGTAGCGCCTGCTATATGTTTATGGAATTAAACCTAATTTTGGACTCTAAACCTTAGTGTGGCACTTCGATTTTCATCCTCAAACATAATACACTTCAATGCAACTACCCTAACAAGAAAGTAATATACTGCATTTGTAACATGCACAACTCTTTTGATTTTTACATGACTACCTGGGTGTATATGTGAAAACATCAGATTAGAACATGATAATTGGACAATGGTCAATCGGAATAGTTGAAATTCATTGTATAGTTTTGTTATGGGGTTTTTTTGGACACAAGGATATCTGGTTGTTCACTGAAACCCACGTGTGCAAATAAGATAGCATATTATAATTCACTATAAGAAGTAAAGAGGTATCCAGCTATGCCAACATCCCTTTATATTAGATATATCATAGGATAGACTGAAAATATGTTGGAATTTCTCAGATATATACAATAGCAAACAAAAAAATATTTTCGTAAAGCCATAGTAATTTTATTTATAATAATCCATCATTTAAAAAGGACAATTTAAAAGACTATCAAGGCTAACATCTCATAGGTAGATCACACACCATCTGTTCATACAGTATAAACATCAATACACCTCTACTTGTTCCATCATACAGAACAATCATTTCATAAACCATATAGCTGATGAGCCATGTCCAACGTGTTTCGGGGTAATTCTCTTCCTCAGGGGCTGGAGTGGAAAACATATACTTAAGATACACAAATTACAACAATTACTTTGTAAGCTCTCCTCTGGTTCTCTTCAAACACAGAACATGGTATTAATCAGCCCTATTACTTATCAGCCAAAAATATCTTGTCTGAAACCATACCAGTTGGAAGGCACACACGTCTACCCTAAGATGGGCATAAGCCGGTATGGATCCTTTGGAATGAGACTGTCAGGGCGAACCTGTATGGTAATAAAATGGTAGGTATAATAAATATAAAGCTCCATCCTAGGAGTGCCCAAAACCCAGGGGTATGACAGTTTTCATTGATACTACTATTACTCATAAACAAAAGGAAAAAATGCTAATGACCTAATATGTACTCTCCAATTAAAAGGGTTTTATTAATATGTGGTGGAGAGAGGTGAGTGTTAGTTGTGAATGGGGGGGGGTGTTGGGGAGTCATGGGGAAAAAAGAAAACAGGAGAGAAGAAAAAAGAAAAAGGAAAGAGAGAAAAGGAGAAAGAAGGAAAAAGAAACAAGAAAAGGAGAAACATCGAGAGGAAATAAAAAGAGAAAACTGGGACAGAACACAGAAAAAGAGCATACACAAAGAGTCTAAATGGAATCATATGTAAAGAGTGAGAACTGTGCAGGTAATGAATTCTATATGTACAGAACCATAAACAGATAAGGCCAAATGAATTAACATTAACCAAGTATAGGTAAAAAAAAGAACTCTTGAGCTTCAATAGTTAACATGTCACAGTGGACAAGCATAATCTCTCCATACAATAAATAAACAAGGATAGGCAGTAATATACCTCAAATATGTGCCCCATAAAAGTCATGCTCAAGAGTATATGGATGCTTATATATGAAAAGAACTGAAAAGAATAGGCGCTGTGGAAAATGCTCTCAGTCAAGCAGCTTAATGAAGCTGCATCTTTATTAAGTGAGATAAAGTAGCAAATATAATAAAATTTGACCAGCCTGAAGTGAACAGTGTGACTCCAAAGGATGGCCCATCCGCTCTGAAGGGAGCTGAGATTGGAGAATGCTCCTGTCCGCTTCAAATCACGTGGTGTCAGAGTGACCCTGCATGCGCTCCCAGCTGAAGCCGACACCAGACATTGCCTTCTACCCTTCGCTTGCCGTGATGACGCCACCTGGGACGCCGGGACGCTGACACCACATGATTTGAAGCCAACAGGAGCATTCTCCAATCTCAGCTCCCTTCAGGCCATCCTTTGGAGTCACACTGTTCACTTCAGACTGGTCAAATTTTATTATTTTTGCTGCTTTATCTCACTTAATAAAGATGCACCTTCATTAAGCTGCTTGACTGAGAGCATTTTCCACAGCGCCTATTCTTTTCTGTTCTCTTCATCATGCAAATGATTAACAAGGCAGCAGTGGTGAGCTCATGATCAACCGTTCACATGCTTCCACCTGGAGTTGCCTCTCTGCGCTCAATTGTATGAGTTTTCCTGGATGCTTATATATTTTCAAGTCAAACCGGGAATTTTAACTTTACAGGTAAAAAAGGAATGCTAGCATGGCGGTACTATATGCGGTAGTAAGTGGCAAGTGTGTCCTATTACTGATAGGTGGCGCAAATATCGTGGGTCAGTCCAGAGACCGTTAATCAAGATGGCAGACAACAGTGTTAGTGCGTGCATGGAACAGTGTGTGGTGATGAAGTTTCTTGTGAACGAAGGCGTAAAAGCCGCAGATGTCTACAGAAGACTTCAAGCACAGTACAGTGATGAGCCGCTCAGTCATAGTAAGACATTTGAATGGTGTAAACATTTCAAAGATGGCCGTACGTCCAACAGTGACTATCCTGGCCGTGGTGGTTCCCAGCCCACAGCAGTCTTTCCTGTGAGGTGTTGAACGCCTGATCCTGGATAATTGCTGCATAAACTGTCATGAAATTGCACGAGACAAATCTGTGGGAACAGTGAACACAATGATGATGAAGTGAACAGGCTGTCCTAGGATGGTTCAGGCATACTGACAAATCTTTCTATGCCAAAGCTTTCCAGGCATTATGTAAACACTGGGATAAGTGTATAAATGTAGCAGGGGAGTATGTAAAAAAAATCAATGCAGTTTCCACTCCTTGAAATTTGTTATTTTATTATATAAACTCAGAAGTCCTGGTTTGACTTGAACGCCCCTCGTACCTGCTTACAAAGAGAAGTCGGGTCCTCCCAGCAGGTATGGAATCCCAAACACACAAAGGATGTGGAAGTGTGTACCCACATCCTTACATATACGCATGACTCTCACTGAAATGGCAAGGGAACGACGTCTCGCTAAGCACACCAGAGGGAAGATAGGGAGCACCCTAGGGATGTACAACATCATCCCGCAGGTCCGCCTCTAACACCCCGATCTACTAGATATCAGCCTTAATATGCTTTTAGCTGTCCTTTTTTAATGATGGATTATTATACATAAAATTACTATGGTTTCATGAAAATGTTTTTGTTTGCTCAGAAAAGTCCCAACATAGTTTCAGTTTATCCTATGGATCGAGTAAGATGGAAGGAAGAGAGATTGTCCATAAAATGGAACCTTATTTGAAAAAATCACATTCTAAGAGTTTTATAGTGTGAGTAAGGAGAGAATTCCAAAGAATGTAAAAATAATTTTTAAAAGATACTAAAAAAGAGAAGATTGCAATTTTGAGAAAGGAAGAGGAGGTTTAGGATAAGATGGTGGAAAGTTCCTGGGGAGGGTGAAGGTCCACATTCATTGAGCTTTGTTTATAAATAAATGTGAAAATATTACTTGCATTATCAAAGCTCCCATCTTGTTGAGACACCTAATCAGGCCAAAAAGATAAGTGTGGCTTAACCACTCCAGTCCAAAGAGCCTTCCCTCATTCTCTCTTAACAATGATATAGATTAAATAAGGGGGTGTCCAGTCCACTATATCATGTAGTCCAAACAGACCGTATAGGTCAATAATAAAACAGTCCACTCTTTGGTAGTTCAATCTGTAGAGCAGGAGGCAACTCTGAAAAATGAATGAGGGAGAAGGGAGGACAAGCGCCATTTGAGAGTAGAATGAAAATAATGCATTTAACAAAGATAGATACACTCACAAAGGAGGGTTAAAAGAAGCATGTAGCACTGTGTATATTGTCGTCATCAGTACCAGTCCCAGTCCGCCAGGAGGAGGATATGGCTGTGGTCCTGCCGACAGACTGCTCCGGAGGCTCCCAGGGCTTCCTAACAAGTAAAGAACTAAGCAACATGGAGAAGTGATGTCACCCCTGGACGTGACGAGTAAACGTGGTGACACGCTGTGGAGCATGTGCTTCTTCTTCAGGCCATGGGTGCACCATGTTTGAAACGGTATTTAAGGGCAAAGAGGCGGCAAATGGGGGATAACAGAGTTCAGTGGTTTCTCTTAGATTAAAACAAGGTGAAGGACTTATTATATACAAAAGATGTACCGGGATAAACATATCACATAAAAAATTGATAAAAGACATACTGGGAAAAACAGCAATATACACAGTGCTACATGTTTGTTTTAACCTTCCTTTGTGAGTGCATCTATCTTCACTCATTAAATGCATTATTTTAATACTCACTCAGATGACACTTGTCCCCCCTTCACCCTGCCCCATTCTCTCTTGCAGCTTGATGTTTCCATCATTTACATTTCTGGATATAAATACCTGTTAACCCCTCCAGTGACCTTCTCTTCCTTGTGGTGGCAACAATCTCCAGGCTCATATACCTTCTGCAGCATTGTCACCACAGTGCACGTGTCTCACCTAAGAAAAATAAAAGCCACATTTATGGCTTACTCTACATGGCAGGGCCAGTGGGTGGAACCAAGCTGCAGCACATCATCCTGACATCACCAGTCAATGGCAATTATTATTATTATTATAGAGTATTTATAAAGCGCCAATAGTACGCTCAGCGCTGTACATTACAATGGGAGACAATACATGAGACAATACAATAATAATACAATGCGATACACAAGGGGTTCGAGGGCCCTGCTCCTTGGAGCTTACAATTTAAGAGGGGGGGTAGTGGAACAGGAGGAAAAGCTGTGGGGGATGGAGTGGTAGGAAGAGTGGAGGAGATCGGCAATTATCAGGGGGCGGGGTAGGCTTCGCTGAAGAGGTGGGTTTTCACGGTGTGCCTAAAGGAGAGGAGAGTAGATGATAGTCTGATGGATTGGGGTAGGGAGTTCCAGAGGATGGGTGATGCCCTGGAGAAGTCCTGGAGGCAGGCATGGGAGGAGGAGACCAGGGAACTAGAGAGAAGGAGGTCTTGCGAGGAGCAGAGAGTATGTTTTGGGTGGTATTTGGATATTAGGTCGGTGATGTAGTTTGGGGCGGTATTATGGAATGCTTTGACAACAAGGCTTTCCAGAGCAGCTGCTGTCAATCAGTGCTATTATTTGCCAAGTCAGTTCTGCATGCTGGGCAGCTGGGAACCTAACGGGACATATACAAGCATTGATTGAAAGCAGCTTCTCCAAAGAGCTTTGCTGTCATTGCCATTACCTGCAGACTAAAGAAGTGTTTACTGGTGATATCAGGGTGATGTACTGCAGCCTGGTCCCATGTGAATCATGCAGAGCCAAGAATGAGGAGGCCATGTGACATGTAAAAAAGAAAAGAAAAAAGTGGGGGTAATTTTTAATATTCAGTGCTTGCTGCTTTATCTCTGAGAACATTTCCTACACAAATTTAACACAAGAGCGTGTGGGTTTTCAACTGGTTTAAAGCAACTGTAGCAACCTCCTAGGTTGCTAGAGTAGATAAAATTTAGTTTAGCTCCACTGTAGCCAGAAGAGCAGAGGTTAATTGATTATGTGGCTGTGAAGTGCTTAAAAGGGCTGTGGCTTTTACCTCCTCCTGTCTTCTGGAACTTTCTGAATAGTTCCAGAATCTAGTGGGTGGAGAAATAGAGGCTACAGCCTGAATATTTATGAAGTTTTCACCAATCCCTGGGGAGGCATGGCCCAGAAGGGATGGAAACAACCCATAAATACTCAGAAGCCTAGCAGTCTGGGAGAAGAATCTGTGGGGCAGTTGTCTGGTGGGACACCTGTACTGGGGGGTTCTGCCCTCCTGGAGAAGAAGAGAGAGAGGAGAAGAAGGCTCCAGGATATCACTCGACCATAGTTCCAGCTAGGCTTAGCTGAGGACTCCAAGCCAGAATCAGCCTGTACAGCAGCAAGGCCCATACAGCAGCTCTCTGGATTCAAAGGGCCATTTAAAGGGACTAAGAGAGTACTTACCAGCCAACATACCCAAAGCCATAGAGAAGACAGTGTGGTGCAATACCACACATATCTAGGACCCAGGGGACAGCTTAAGCTCAGTGCAAGACAGCCAGGAGCACCCCCATTATCTCTAGCTTGGGTCAAGAGCAACCAGATACTGCATGTATGACTTGACTTTTTGGAACTTTTGTTGATCTCACACGTTTTGTCATCATTCATATTTATGTGCAGTTCAGTTGAAGCAGTTTAAAGCAGCCAGGCACTCTAGCAGGTCCTCAACTGTTTGTAAATGGTTTACAGAATTTCTTCAGTTTGGGGCATCCCATGTACCCCAAATCCCTATCCAAGTTCTATCCAAAAATAAAACAAAACAAAACTAATACCCAATACTGTATATTGAGCCTGTGGAGAGAAAGTGGAAAATTCCTGTTGTTTGGCTGTGGGTGCTGTGTGGGGGAATAGGCCTGAACGCTTCATAGCGGGGGCAGTTTTATTTTAATATATTTCAATGCTGAATTGACTTTAATGACAGAGTTGCCATGAGTCTCAGAACTTTTCTGGTTTCTGAGATATGCACCCGATGTAGCACCCTCCTACCGTAGGCTGTTAGGTAAATTTAGCTTTGGATCCTTCCATAATCAAGTGAGCAGTAATTGCTTGTTCTGGCCTGTTCAGGGCCTCACAGATTGGGAGTTTGATTATTTCCCCGCTGTCTCTGAATGAAGCTGGTGGGAGATTCAAATTGGCCAGCCTGAATATTTATCAGGTTCCTAATCTTGAAAGTCCAGAACATAGATAGATAGTCTGAGACACTGGAGATCAGGCTTCCTTCTCCCCAGGAGGATTCCAGAGGTACAGGGGCTGCTGTTTTCATGTAGCCCATGGACCATACAACTGCTCCAGAGGCCTCGGAGGTGCCAGGACAGAGGACTTGAATTGACTTTGCTCAAGACAGGATTGCAAAACCACACCACCAGGGACCTAGACCACAGCTCACTAGACTGTCTGGAGGAAGCTAGAAGTAGGCAGCTGTCTTAGGGACTTGTGAGTAGTGAGCTTAAGCTGATCTATTAAATTGTGTGCTGGAAGATGCACTGAGTATCAACAGTTGCGTACTGTAAGGTAACCAGATGCCCCAAAGTTTGCCCCTTGGTCTTCAGCTGTGGAGCCTTGAACTGTTCACCATTAGCTACTACTACTTCTATAAGAGACTGTCCTCTAACTACTAGCTAATATTGAGCGTTTTCAATACCCTATGCCAAACTCCTCTCCTGTTAAAAGTTTCTTCAAACAATAAACCTTAAAAAGACATCCCCTGGACAGGGATCTCCAAACTTTCTAAACAAAGGGCCAGTTTACTGTCCTTCAGACTTTATGGGGGCCGGTGGGAGTGAACAATGCACTGTTTTAGCTATTAGAGAAATAGTGTTCCATCATTGGTGTCAAGGGGAGAAATAGTGCCACATCATCTGTGTCAGTAGGAGTAAAAGTGTCCCATCATTGATGTCAGTAAGAGGAATAGTACATAATCATTGGTGTCAGTGGGAGGAATTGTGTTCCATTGTTGGTGTCAGTGGGAGAAATAGGGCCCTATCATTGTGTATCACTTCCCCCTTAGGAGTTGCTGGAGATGTGTTTCCCCTATAGTCCTGTAAACTCAGGCAACACACATTTGCTCTCAGGCTTGCACTTCAGAGACAGCAAACATTCCTTGAACTTGTTTTTTTGGATTTTATTAAGGGGTATTGAACTTGGATGGGGATGAGGAACACATGGGATGCAAAAGGAACTGTTAACTGAGGACAAAGATATGTGCAAGTCCACAGAAGAAATTTTCTCTTCTTGGAGAGCTCTCCAGCCTCTCCTGGTGTACCACCCCAAACCCAAGATAATCATTCTCTAACCAGCAATCTGAGGGTTTTTCCTGGATTAAAAGGATATCAAATATGTCTGACTTGTAACATGTAACAGGGGAAAAGTAACATTCATAGTAAAGGTTTGCTTTTTAAATAAGGATAGGTTTTTTTTGCCTATATGATGTTATATTTCTATGTAAAAAAAATAATCTGCTTGTGCACATTTTTAGGGTAACCAATAGATAAAATCACATCAGACCTGCACAGACACAAGTTAGTAAAACATCTACAAATTAAGAGCGATAGTGCATATGCTTGTGTAAGCATTTAGGAGCACGCAATAAATGCAAATGTCAATCACGGCATAAAATACATTTTTTTTGGGTGATGGATCTGACAATAATTGGCGAGAAGAGATCATTTTATTTTTTTAATATTTAGGGCCCCTTTTCACTAATGCCCTTTGTTTTGGTGTGTTATCCCACTCACATTAACATGCACTGCACATCTTTCTAACAATCTTTTCTCTATAAAAAGGCTGGATCAACCAAGGGGGGATGTGACCCAGACCCCAATATACCTCTGCAGGAAAAAGATAACTTATTTTACAGATCTATTTCTTGGTTATCAGCAAGTTATATATCACTATTGTAGTGATTCATTTCTGTAAGGAGAGACAGGGCAGAGCTGATCAAGCTCTACCCTGCCTAAAGGTGGCTGACAGAGCACAGACAAAATGTTGCTCATGCTATAGATGAAATTAGAACACTTGTACTTGAAACACAGATGAACTGTGTGGTGATTGCACTCTCAGATCATACCTGTGACCTCTGCAGAGATTTTCCAGCTTGCAGACAGTAGTCCAATAACCAGCAGATTGAGAGTGATTGTCATTGAAACAGGTTAACAAAACAATTAACCTTTTACACGTATAGTAGCTGCCATCAGTTGGTTTAACAAAAACACACATTGTTCACAGCATTTTCTGTTGTAATTGGACCTTTATAGAAAAAAATGTCTGTGTCACTCGCTGCCAGACCCAGACAGAAATGTAACACATTTTACAATATGGTAGATCCCCACACAGGCAAAGTTCCTTGATTTCTAGTTAGAAAATTCAGAGTCAGCTTAAAATTTTTTAAATACTGTATGAAAGACAAGAGAAATGGTGCAAGAAACTATTTCCTGAAAAAAAACAGACAAAACAGGCAATAAGCAACAGTAAAATATATGGGATTAAAAGAGAAAATAAAAGGAAGGTTTGTCTGGTCTTTGGTTCTGTGCAAGGTCCAATTCTCTTGTAAATATGTGTCAGAGTACCTAGCTCTAAGAAACATGATTTTCTCAGTATCCTTAGTAGTTTCATGTCAAACGTATGTTGCAAATGTAGCCATTTTTTTTATTCCCTGGAGCGGATAGTACAGAACTAACACACCCAATCAAATGGTCTAAGGCAGGGGTGTCAAACTGGTGGCCTTTCAGCCTATGCCTTTGGGAGTCATGCTTGTAACTGTCAATCTTGTAATGCCTCATCGGACTTGTAGTTTGGCAACAGCTGGAGGGCCACCATTTTGACACCCTTTGTCTAAGGGGTGTATCAAAGGGAATGGAGAGTATTTTCTTGTGCTTCAGTGGACACACCATTACTGCCAACTATTCAAAATACATTGATATTTGTATCTGGCAAGGTTTCACAATCTGCCAACCAACATATTATTGCACAAAAGGAAATTATGCTTCACTAGAGACCAAATATAATATGCATGTTTGGTACATCTCACTTTGGGGGGTCTAGTGTTTCCCATTAGCTGTCTGTACCTTGTAATATAGGCATGTATGTGTCTGGCATCTTCACATACATTAGTGTGGCCATTTTTATGTAAGTAACTCCCTTACCCCTGGAGTTATGGAGTATGAACCAGTTGAGAGCTAGAGATGTATTAAAGTCCCGTTTTAGTTCAAATGAAGCCAGGCATACAGATTTTCATTGCTTCTGGTTTGTTTTATGACAGGTTTACAAGTCATTATGACCAAGCTCATTGAGAGTTTTTTGAAGACTTTGGTAGAGAAGGTTTTATGACATATGTGCATTCCATCTTTTAATCTGCTTTGTGTTTTAGTTAAATTGTGTGCTGGCTGTGTTATGTTACCCTTTCCAAATGCCCCTCACCGACCTAAGATTTAAATTTTACCTTTTGTGTTACCGATTTCTGCATTATGGGGAAAATGAGGCTGACACTGTGTACGTACAGCTCCACTGTTCTCTCCATACAGTTTGAGGTTCATGAGACTTCATTATTATTACACTTCTCCTCTTTAGGAGGTCAAACAGAAGCGATTACAAGTTCTTTTTCAAAGCAACAAACTTTTGTCTGCCAGGACATTTGGTATATATTGTTATGGGTATTTCTCTACTTTTGATGTATAATGAAATTGTATTGCTGGGCAATCAAGCTCCAATGGAGTAGCTTGCTATAGATCTCCCCAGCAACATGGTTTAACAAGCTGAATATATTGTGGTTGGTGATCACTTTGATTGCTTCAGCAATTTAGGTAGTATTGTAGCTTGTGCAGTGCCTACATGATTGCAAGTCACTTTTTCTCTATGGTAGCATATGGCACCTTCATGGGGAGTAGCTTCCTGATCAGGAAGAGGAGAGGATGTTCCTTCCTGATTGACCCACCTGGCTCAGGACCACACATAGCCATAGGTTGAGATATTGGTTTGCCCCAGTTTAGGCAGTTTCTTCTTGGTTAGGTCAGTCAGGGGTTTAGTCAAAGTCTTGTAGTTGCACATTAATTTCCCAAAGAAGCCAGGGGTCCCAAAGAATGACATAATCTGCTTCTTGTTTTGAGGGGTAGATTAGACCATGGTGGTCTTAACCTTCCCTTCCTCAGATTTCAGAGTGCTTCCTCCTACCTTGGGTTCAAAGTACTGGACTTCTGTTATGCCTATCTGATACTGGCTGGATTTGATTGTCAGACAAGCAGCTACCAGTTTATTCAGGACTTGTGACAAATGCACAAACTGTTCTTCCTACACAGGGGTGAACACTGCAATTTCTGCAGGTAGGTGGCTGTGAATGCTTTTAGCTCTCCCCCAGATTATTCATGACCCCGTGAAAAGTGGATGAAGGATTCTTTATTCCAACAATATTACTGTAAGTCCTCATGCACACTGGACGTTTTTACAGTGGCTGTTTTTGGATTTTGAGGTTTTTTTCTACAGCTAGTAAACCCCCAGCATGTTATCCTATGTGTCCATGCACACATAAGCTGTAATCAATGTTTTTTGGCTGGGACATTTTTTGGATGGAAACTAGCCCAGGACTAGTGGGTTTCTAGAGGAATTTTTTAGCTTTAGAAAGACTCTAATGTGGAAAAATGCAGAGAAACACCGCTAAACGCTAAAAAAAGCTGAAAAACTCAGGTTTTTAAAGTGACTTTACACAGCTAACGTTACTAGCGTTATGAAAATACCCCGTGTGCATGGAGCATAAATGCAAATAATTCCACTGGGGTGACGGAGGCTGATTTTTTTCTGAGTCTCATGTGCTGGAGGAGTTTGCCAACATCATCTGATAAGAACCATGATTGTTAGACTGCAACTGGTCGCCAGCTTATCCAACAACTCATTGACCCTGGGCATAGGGTAGGTATTAGCAGTAGTGATGACATTAACATACTGCACTATGGTGGTCCCTTCTTTTTTTTTAACTTCTCTGTGCTGACCACACTTTTACAGGATCGTACCTAGATGGAGTGTCTGAATATTTTGTGCTGTGAGACAGCAAGGCACTTTATGATTTCTATGTGGAATCAGTGCCTCTGGGAAGGAGTTTACCTTACATGTGGGTGGTGTGATTTCCTGGCACCCTCTATTCCTGCTGCACTGAATGCTCTCCGTCTCATACTTTGAATTGTGCTTTCCTTTCCTTTGGAAATTTCCATCTTGATTTTGGATTTTTAACCAGAATATTTATTCATCTGTACGGACATTTTGCACATTTGTTTACTGTATTCATTATTATTATTATTATTATACAGGTTTTATATAGCGCCAACAGTTTACACAGCGCTTTACAAGTATTCATCTTTATTATCTTTGTTTGCAATATTGAATAACATATTTTATTTATGCTTATTTATTATTGTCCATATGTACATTTGTCCGCAGGCACATACAGTGAGGAACAGAAGTATTTGAACACCCTGCGATTTTGCAAGTTCTCCCACTTAGAAATCATGGAGGGGTCTGAAATTCACATTGCAGGTGCATTCCCACTCTGAGAGACAGAATTAAAAAAAAAAATTCAGGAAATCACATTGTATGATTTTTAAAGAATTTATTTGTCTTGCACTGCTGAACATAAGTATTTGAACACCTAAGAAACAGCAAGAATTCTGGCTCTCAAAGACACCTGTCCACCCCACAGTCAGTGAGACGCCAACTACTACCATGAGCAAGACCAAAGAGCTGTCAAAAGACACCAGAGACAAAATTGTGGACCTCCACAAGGCTGGAAAGGGCTACGGGGCAATTGCCAAGCAGCTTGGTGAAAATAGACCAACTGTTGGAGCAATTGTTAGAAAATGGAAGAGGCTAAAGACGACTGTCAGTCTCCCTCGGACTGGGGCTCCATGCAAGATCTCACCTCGTGGGGTATCACTGATGATAAGAAAGGTAAGGAATCAGCCCATAACTACAAGGGAGGAGCTGGTCAATGACATGAAGAGAGCTGGGACCATAGTTTCAAAGGTCACTGTCGGTACAACACTACGCCATCTTGGTTTCAAATCATGCATTGCACGGAAGGTTCCCCTGCTCAAGTCATCACATGTCCATGCCCGTCTCAAGTTTGCCAATGACCATCTGGATGATCCAGAGGAGGCATGAGAGAAAGTCATGTGGTCAGATGAGACCAAAGTAGAACTTTTTGGTCTAAACTTCACTCATCGTGTTTGGAGGAAAAAGAAGGATGAGTTGCATCCCAAGAACACCATCCCTACTGTGAAGCATGGGGGTGGTAACATCAGGTGTTCAAATACTTATGTTCAGCAGTGCAAGACAAATAAATTCTTTAAAAATCATACAATGTGATTTCCTGAATTTGTTTTTTAATTCTGTCTCTCAGAGTGGGAATGCACCTACAATGTGAATTTCAGACCCCTTCATGATTTCTAAGTGGGAGAACTTGCAAAATCGCAGGGTGTTCAAATACTTCTGTTCCTCACTGTATATACATTTCTTTATGTTTATTTCTATTTTTAGAGTGGAGTACTGGGTTATATTATGTACACTTTAATGATTGAGTGCTTTGGAGCTTATCATTCTCCACAGACACATTTGTTCATCTGTACGTATATACAGGTGAAACTCGAAAAATTAGAATATCGTGCAAAAGTTACTTTATTTCAGTAATGCAACTTAAAAGATGAAACTAATATATGAGATAGACTCATTACATGCAAAGCAAGATAGTTCAAGCTGTGATTTGTCATAATTGTGATGATTATGGCTTACAGCTCATGAAAACCCCAAATCCACAATCTCAGAAAATTAGAATATTACATGCATTCAATAAAACAAGGATTGTACATAGAACAATATCGGACCTCTGAAAAGTATAAGCATGCATATGTACTCAGTACTTGGTTTGGGCCCCTGTTGCAGCAATTACTGCCTCAATGCAGCATGGAATGGAAGCTATCAGCCTGTGGCACTGCTGAGGTGTTATGGAAGACCAGGATGCTTCAATACCGGCCTTCAGCTCTTCTGCATTGTTCGGTCTCATGTCTCTCATCTTTCTCTTGGCAATGCCCCATAGATTCTCTATGGGGTTCAGGTCAGGCGAGTTTGCTGGCCAATCAAGCACAGTAATCCCACAGTCCTTGAACCAGATTTTGGTGCTTTTGGCAGTGTGGGCAGGTGCCAAGTCCTGCTGGAAAATGAAGTCAACATCCCCATAAAGCTTGTCTGTGGAAGGAAGCATGAAGTGTTCCAAAATCTCCTGGTAGATGGCTGCGTTGACCCTGGACTTAATGAAGCACAGTGGACCAACACCAGCAGATGACATGGCTCCCCAAATCAACACAGACTGGAAACTTCACAATGGACTTCAAGCATCTTGCAGTGTGTGCCTCTCCATTCTTCCTCCATACTCTGGGTCCTTGGTTTCCAAATGAGATGCAAACGTTGCTCTCATCAGAAAAGAGGACTTTGGACCACTGAGCAACAGACCACGTCTGTTTTTTTTAGCCCAGGTAAGACGCTTCTGACGTTGTTTGTTGTTCAGGAGCGGCTTGACAAGAGGAGTACGACATTTGAAGCCCATGTCCAGGATCCGTCTGTGTGTGGTGGCTCTTGATGCACTGACTCCAGCCTCAGTCCACTCCTTGTGAAACTCCCCAACACTTTTGAATGGCCTTTTCCTGACAATCCTCTCCAGGCTGCGGTCATCCCTGCTGCTTGTGCACCTTTTTCTTCCACACTTTTCCCTTCCACATAACTTTCTATTAATGTGTTTTGATACAGCACTTTGGGAACATCCAACTTCTTTTGCAATTACCTTTTGAGGATTTCCCTCCTTATGGAGGGTGTCAATGATGGTTTTCTGCACAACTGTCAGGTCAGCAGTCTTTCCCATGATTGTGATTCTTACTGAACCAGACTGAGAGACCATTTAAAGGCTCAGGAATTCTTTGCAGGTGTTATGGCTTAATTAGCTGATTAGAGTGGGACACTTTGAGCCGAGAATATTGCAATTGCAATTCACAATATTCAAATTTTCTGAGATTGTGGATTTGGGGTTTTCATGAGCTGTAAGCCATAATCATCACAATTATGACAAATCACGGCTTGACCTATCTTGCTTTGCATGTAATGAGTCTATCTCATATATTAGTTTCACCTTTTAAGTTGCATGACTGAAATAAATGAACTTTTGCACCATATTCTAATTTTCGAGTTTCACCTGTACACTCCTCTATGTTTATCTTTATTTTGAAAGTAGAGTATGGTGTTATATTACACATGCTTTAATGTTTGAATACTTTTTAGGTATACGGCGCAATTTTATTTGTGTGTATATTTGGTTTTCAATATTTTTGGGGGGGTTATTGCAAGTATTGTGTTTACACTATTATATTTTCTGTATAAAATAATATGGTTTGATATAGTTATATTGTATGTACAATTGAACTTTGGAATTTTTAAGAAACAGCGCACACACTTTTCTTGAAAAAATTATTCCTGAGGTGTCTGGGATTGCCAAAAGTATAGCAGCTGGTGCCAGCTTGTTACCAGGAGCTCCATGGGTTGGCCACTGGGAAATTTGCTCACAAGTTAGCCGGGGTTGCTGTTGGTAAGTTCTCTTCTTTCCAGCAACTAGGCAGAGCCCTGCATTCATCAGATACCCAGGTGCTTATGTAAGCAGCTGCTAATTCTGCTGCCACTGTGGTAGACTCAGAATTGTGCTCCATCACAAGTTGCTGAATTTCTGCAGGACAGATGTGGCAAAATTTATCATGGAAAATCAGGCCTTCCAGGGACTCACAGGAATGTTTCTCAGTCCTTTAGTCCACTGTCAGAATGTGGTGTGTAGGTAGCTTACCACATCCTTGCAAGTGTCTAGAGTGATCTGATTTGTTTGAGGTATATATCTGGTGTCAATTAATATGTTGTAATTACAGTGTTCTTTATGGCCTTATAATCATCCTTCTTGGTTAGCAATTCCACATAAGCCTCCATGGCTTTGCCTTTTAGCCCAGTGTCAGATACTGGGACTACTGTGTCTCTGGAAAGTAGCAAAGACTGGAAATTTGACTGCATGGCTGTCTATGTTTGAGTTTGTCTGAGCTCTCCCTGCCTTCAAGTGTTCCTAAACCCACAAAAGTAGAATCAGTCTGTATATGCAGTAAAGCATGCTTGTTATTCTCACTGTGGAACCTAAGGGGTTAATCCTCCGCATTGTGTAAAAAGGCTGTTTGATCCTGTCTTCTCTGATCCTTCCCTTTTTCTACTGTCCCCAATCTACCTGCTGATAGTACAGCGCTCTAGGAGTCACTCTGCACATGCTCAGTTTAGTGTGTATTGCTAGCGAGATTTTTCTTTGGGTGTGTGCATGTGATCAGCACAGAGCCAATCATCTCTGTCCAGACAGAGGGTCAGGGGTCATGCAGCCCATAGGACAGTCAGAGCAGAATGTAAACTCCTCCTACAAGCTTTGACCAGTGCTTAGCTGGATACTGATAGAAGTCACAAGACTGCTATATACTGCTGATGAGCAAAGGTATGTAGCAGTTTATTTTTACTAAAATATTTGCATTTCCATGTTGTGTGTACCATGGGAGACCAGATATAGTGAATGCAGGGTCCTGGGTTTAGTAACACTTTAAGGAAGCTATGAGAGCCTACAAACACAGCTGATCACGTGATACAATAAACGGCCAATCACAGTGGCCTTTTACCACATGTTCAACTGTGTCCAATGACTCAGCAGATCACTGGGTAAATGCAGTTGCTGGTTATCGGCTTCACTTTCCTCACGCTGTCACAGCCTGAGGAAAGTACTGCCGATAACTGCCAATTGTCAGAGAAGTGATCGGCACTGATCAGTGCCACCCACCTGTGCCCATCAGTGTCACCCACCTGTACCCATCAGTGGCGCCCACCTGTGCCTAGCAGTGCCACCCACCTGTGCCCTGCAGTGCCACCCATCAGTGCTGCCCAGCAGTGCCGCCCATCAGTGCTGCCCATCAGTGGCCATTAGTGCCAGCCATCAGTGCAGCATCATCAATGCCAGCTCATCAATGCTGCCTATCAGTGCCCATCAGTGCTGCCTATCCATGTCACCTCATAAGTGCCCATCAGTGCTGCCAATCAGTGTAGAATGCAGGGATCAGGCGTGAGCTACACTCAGAATGCAGGGATCAGGAGTGCATTACGCTCAGAATGCAGGGATCAGGAGTGCATTAAGCTCAGAATGCAGGGATCAGGAGTGCATTACGCTCAGAATGCAGGGATCAGGAGTGCATTAAGCTCAGAATGCAGGGATCAGGAGTGCATTACGCTCAGAATGCAGGGATCAGGAGTGCATTACGCTCAGAATGCAGGGATCAGGAGTGCATTACGCTCAGAATGCAGGGATCAGGAGTGCATTACGCTCAGAATGCAGGGATCAGGAGTGCATTCCGCTCAGAATGCAGGGATCAGGAGTGCATTACGCTCAGAATGCAGGGATCAGGAGTGCATTACGCTCAGAATGCAGGGATCAGGAGTGCATTACGCTCAGAATGCAGGGATCAGGAGTGCATTACGCTCAGAATGCAGGGATCAGGAGTGCATTACGCTCAGAATGCAGGGATCAGGAGTGCATTACGCTCAGAATGCAGGGATCAGGAGTGCATTACGCTCAGATTGCAGGGATCAGGAGTGCATTACGCTCAGATTGCAGGGATCAGGAGTGCATTACGCTCAGAATGCAGGGATCAGGAGTGTGTTACACTTAGAATGAGTAAGAGTTCAAAATTGTGCTATGTAGAGAGTGCACCTCTGAACCCTCATCCAAAGCTCAGCTCTGCATCCTTTTTCCACAGCCTTATCTGCATACAGACCCCCCCCCCCCCAAATCACCTTTTCTACTCAACAGTTAAGCTCTGCAGCCATATTCATCTGTTCTGATTTCTGCACTAGCACATCCCTCACCCTTGCACAAACGACCCTCCCCACCCCTCCATTGTCCCCATGTACTCACCTCTCAGCAGCCGCCCTGTGCTATTTTGCGGCCCCTCTTCCCCAGTGGCCAGCACCTGTTGAGTGGCAGTAGCTCCAACCAGCACGGGGTGCTGGTATCTGGACACAAGGCTACAGCTCAGCATGAAAATACCCTCCCTTGTAGCCTGTATGCACACTGTGCGCTGGCAGCTATACCTCTCATGTCTCCACTTTGAGTGCTGGGCAGGGAGTGTTCTTTTTGAGCTGTCAGGAGATAAGTGCTTTCACTTGTTACACAGCATACCGGCACACACAGGGCTACTGCCAGAGGTGGAGGAACACCATTCTGCCACGTTCTGGCTGAAAAAAAGCCCTGTAACCTCCTGCGCACAAATATGATGTTCAGACCCTGGTTGTCTCTTACTCGTCCCCTTTTTTGGCAAAAAAAGGCCATCATACTGAAAAAGAAAAAAAAAAGGGCACACCAGCATAGTGCATTACCTTAGTAAACTATTTATTAGTAAAGATAAAATTGATGTATGATCACAAAAAACTGTATATCACAAGTTCATCATAATCATCCAAAGTCCATATTGTCCGATCTACTGCACATGCTCCTTATCTCGGGAAGAAGCCACCTGGAGCTGTTTGGCTCAGAGTTTTGAGTAGAGTCCTCTCTTCTTGGCTATGATGAAGAGGGGAGTACCCTTGAAACGCGTAAGCAAAACAGATCCAGGTGGCTTCTTCACAAGATAAGGAGCATGTGCAGTAGATCGGGCAATATTGACTTTGGATGATTATGATGAGCTTGTGATAAATAGTTGTTTGTGAGCATACATCAATTTTATCTTTAATAATAAACGGTTTACAAAGGTAATGCGCTAAGTGGTGCACCCTCTCTTTTGCTTTTTTAAGTGACCATCTGAGCTCACAGGAAGTGAGTTGAATGATGCTAGGCCTGACAGTGGTCACAACTGTATTCTTTAAAACTTTTCAATAAAAATGTATTGATAGGAATGATGCTAGGCCTAATGCAGTTCAAGAGGATTGGCAGCTGAGACCAGAAATGGACAAGACGTGCAGTGCTAAAGCATGGCGAAGGTACCACTTTGGAATCTATTTTTTCAATGCAGGGATTAAAAATACATTTTTAGGGGAGCTGCACTTTAATTCTTATCAGTTTTGATAAGTTACTGCACATCATTGCTCTCCACACTGATCTATCGCATAAGCCTGGTTGATTAAATGCTTATTTATCATTTAACACCTTTGCATTTCACACTTTTACTTATGAACTTTCACTGTGCCAGGCTTAGCTACCACAAAATGCTCTCATTCAATTTAAGAAAAATGGGATTTTATTTTGCTTCCCAAAGGCTTGCTCAAGAGATTATTTTCCGCTTTACAGCTTGGTTAAACAATGCAAATTGCACAGAATTCCCTCTTTAATCCTCTCCTGAAAAACCTTGAACTTCCTGTGAAATAATGAAGAAGGCACCATGTCGAAGAAGTTTGTAGCAGCAAAAGTTGGGTAATTTACAGAACAATTCAAGTGTTAGTGCTGTACATGTTGTTCCTGCAGTCTACAGATCCCAGGTTTAAAAGATGCTTATTTTCAGTACGTATAAATTGTTAAGTTAGACAAGTCAGAGCCTGGACTGAGCGAAGCTAAAAGGGAGGGCCAGCATGACTGGGGCTTGCAGACGAGGCGAAGACTGGATTTGGGTGGGAGTTTAGGCAGATGGGGGTGGTTTCTCACTTGATTGGAGCAATTGGGCTTCAGGGTGGTTTTGCTAGGATGAGGAGAGGGGTTGGGACTTGTTGGAGGTCAGTTGGAGCTTGTGCCAGCATGGGTGAGGTTTCTCCCGCCCTCTCTCCCTGGACCTGTTTAATTGTTTGTTTTGTTTGCTTTGTTTATTGGTTTTTGTCCTTTTTGTGTTTGTCCTGTTGTTTTGTGTGGGTTCATTGATTTGTTTCTTTTCCTGATCGCCATTTGATGTCCTGTGGTGTTGTCTGGTTTTTCTGTTTTGTCATGGCAGTCGACAAGGGTCGCTGGGTCTTTGAAGGCAGTGCTGGAGTGACAAATTGGTGGATTATGGGTTGGGCCCATCATAGGTATGGGTGTTCCTTACCAATTATAAGGTCATGTTGGTAAGGTGGGAGGTCATTGGCTGTATCTGGGACTACGTAACTGCAGTATTGCCTCCGAGGCGGTGTAGTAGCAGCTGGGGGCCTTTTCGTTGGGTGTCAGATACAGCCGAGTTATTGATGTGAGTAACAGTGCCTTCAAAGACCTTGGACCCGGTTGGGATTATTACGGTCAGTTATTATTTGATTGTACCAGAAGAAGTGTTATGTAAGAGTTAAGTTAAATAAATGGGCTGCTATGGCTGATTTTACACCAAAAAGGAGAGTCACGTGGTTATTTAGGTGGGGGAGGTTGAAGGGTGGTGGTTGTTTTCTGGTTTAGGTGGTAAGTACTAGCCTCGATATTCTGCATGTCCCTCAGTCATGTTCTAGAAGTGTGTAATGTTTAGTAGCAGATGGGGTTAATTGACTACCTGGAATTTAAACTTTTTTCTGCTTGCTAAGTAATGTGTAACACCTTCAGACATTTATTACCTCTGATAAAGTCACACTATTCTCTCTGACAATACCCTCATCTACTTTCTGGACTAAGATGTTGGCTCATAGATGACGTAGTCAAGTAAATTCTGTTGCCTGTCCAGTACTTGTCTGCGTTCACAAATGTCTAACACAGATCAGTCACTGCTGCGACCTCTTAACTTGATCTGTTACAAAATCGTGATGTTGCAGTCGGATCACTGGGTACAGAGACAGAAAATTCTTCCTCCTTCCTGCAGCAGATTGATGACATCATCTTTGTCTGGGCAAAGTCACTTGACTGCAATTTAGATACTGGTTACTAAAGTGGTTCTAAAAAAAAAAAACAATTCTATGCATAAAGGTAAAAAAACTTTCTGTGTGCAGCATCCCCCCCCAAAATGCTTACCTGAGCTCCCTCTGGATCCAGCAATGTGCTCAAGAGCCTCGGTTCTCCAAGGACTCTCCCTTCCCATTGGCTGAGACAGCAGAGGGAGCCATTAGTCTAATGGAGTCCATGCCTCATTCAGAAACCATTGGCTCTTGCTGCTGTCATTCACAGCAAGTGAGCCAATGAGGTGAGAGAGGGGGCCACAACTGTACAGGTGATTAGACACTCATGGGGCTCGGGAGCGAGCCTGTTTGGGTGCTTCCATAGCAAACTGCTTGCTCTGGGGACTCTAGGCAGGAGGGAGGGGCCTGGAGTGCCAGCGCAGGACCCAAGAAGAGGAGGATTGGGGCTGCTCTGTGCAAAAATCGCTACACAGAACAGGTAAGTACAAGTTTTTTGTTTTTTTTTAATGTTTAAATGCCTTTAATATCACTATGAGAGAGATAGAGAGAATATTTGAGAAGAGATTACTAATCCCAGATGAGCCTCTGGATTGTTTGGATCTGTTTTGCCTTGCACCAGTGATGGCCAATCCTGTACCTGTGACTGCCAACACACTTGGAACCTGGGCTTTATTAAATAAGCAGAGGCCTTTAACCTCTTCACGCCGGTGCCTCCTGGCTATTTAAGGGGTTTCAGAAGCTGGGAGGCTGGGCGGGGTTTTAGGGCCATGTGACCGCCGTGATTCGCTGTCACGACAGTCACACAATCTGAAAAGGTCCCGATCACAAGGGGAGATCGGGACCTTTCCGTGAGACACCAACATATGTGCTGGGAGCGCGCACGGTCCGCGCTCTCAGCACATATGTGTTTTCAAATGGTACACAAATATGCGGCTGCTCGGTGTCAAGGCCGCATATTTGCGGACGATCGGAGTCAAGGGGTTAAAGGCTGGTCAAGACAAATTCCAAACAACAGATTACAAGGTGGAAATTTTCAGTCATTCAACCAAGTCAATGAGTCACAGAGAATGTAACTTTTTAGCCTTACGTATGTAAGGATTTGAGTGACTTTGACAAGAGCCAAATTATATAAATCGCTGAATGACTCGGTCAGAGCAACTCCAAAACAGCAGCTCCTATGGGATGTCCCTGCTCTGCTGAGGTCAGAACCTACCTAAATGGACTGTTAAAAGCAAATTAAATTTTGAATTACTTTCAGTGGCGGTTCACACTGATGCGAATTGCAAAGATTGCATGTAATCTACAAAAGCATTATTTCCACTGTTCACATATATGCGGTGTGAATCTGATCCGGTCCAGAAAAAGCGTCTTCTGTGAGTTTAGTGTGGCTGTGGTGCGAATTTCATCTTCTACTATACCCAGTCCCCTCAGAATTCCCATTCAATTCACACCTGTCACAGCAGAAATCGCATTGTGAAACTGCATCAGATTCACGTTGCATCAGTGCACTCAAACAACATTCATCAAGTCTAAACAGATTTTTTGTACGAACATCTAAAAATGTACCAGTGAATGGCCACCTTTAAAAAGCAGTCATTTTACACTGATCTGTGCATTTTTCAAGCTTCAAAACAGGAAAAAATGATTCTCTGTATCTTATTTATATATTTCATCAATTCCCTTTGAACTGATTGCGTAGAAGAAGTGAATGCTGGCAGAGCTAAATTACTCCTGAAGTAAATTAGCCTCAGTCTTAGTCTAGTCTCCTGAGTGACACATTGTGCTGAAGTTTTGCCCATGTGCTCGGCTGGAATAAATGATGTGCCTAACCAGAGAGCAAGGTTCGAAAAAGGAAAAGGTAAAACACAGCCGTTCCTGGCTTAGGCGACCACCCAGCCATGCATACATTTCTCCTGCAGGGACCTCGCTTGTGCACCTAATTAGACAGTACGTAGGGCTAAAAAGTTACGTTCTTTATGACTCATTGACTTGGTTGAATGACTGAAAATTTCCACCGGGTAAAGTTCAATTTACTTCTGTGCCCCAATTAACAATGCTAATTGGGGCACAAAATCTGCGCAATACAAACTGCATCATTGAAAAAGTGGCAGAGAGCCAGCAGAACACTCAGAAAAAAAAAAACATCTGACCCTCCTTTTATCCATCTATAGTTTGTACAAAACATACATTGTGTGCAACAAGATGATTCCATTATATATTCGCAATAGGTAATAAAATCCCCTTCAGTTCCACCAGTCATACATTGACTTCCTGATGAGCATGTAAATCTACTCTTCTAATTATACTGTGATTATAACACACATGAATGCTCACATACATGTACACATAAAACCTCTGCATGTTGGACCATGAAAGTGGTAATGGAAATTTAGCATTTTCAGATGCATTTTCCAACTGAACGAGGGTATGGATCCCTCTGCAGCCATTTTACTCTGCCATGTGATTGCACTTTTTCTTTGCTCACCATTTATTTATTATTTTCACCTTAAAACTCTCTTTAAGGAAAAAAACATGTAAGGTTTCTATTTCTTTGGGAGCACTTTTTTCCCTTTTTTTTTCCTACTTCAGTTTGTTTGTTTTTAGGGTGAGAAATATCCATGTCTATCAGGACATTGGTGTGTTCATATCAAAGAGTTATTTTTGCGGATATGTGGAATATGGGGCTTGTCCATTAGTGGTGTAATGTATCCTCATGGATGACTGTACCAGCATTACATATCATAAGATAGATCGGTCTCATTTTTTAAGACCAATAGAGAGACAGCTTTATATCTGGATTGATATCATTCTGTAAGTATGAATATTATGGTAGACTAAGGGAATGGAGATAGTCACCATCTATTCCTCATAGCCATATGGAAATTAGTCTTTACATGTGGAAAGGTTTTCCACTCTGAATGATCACCCATTAGTTGCACATACACTGAGTATAGAAAAGAATCACCTCCCTTTTAAAATAATCAAATTTTGTAACTTTACAACCTGATATGAAGACAGACACAGTTTTTGTTTTATCCATCTGTATTTACGCCGGTGCTCCTGGCTCCCCACCCTCAAACAGTGCCCCCCCAGGAAAGCACCCTGGGGGCACCGCTGTGTGCTCATCCCTGAGCCACTGAACTATGCATCTATAAGACACATAGAACCACAGCTTCCCCTCCCCCCCCATCCTGCTCTTTCCTCATCAGCTCACTGGCTGTGATTAACTGCTGTATCAGCCAATGAGGAGGAAGAGTAGCCAGACAGCAGAGGCTGTCAAGAACGTCACTGGATCAGAGGGGTCTCAGGTAAGGATTGGGGGGGCTGAGAGGGGCAGCTGCACACATAAAGTTTTTTACCTTCATGCATGGAATACATGAAGTTAAAAAAAACCTTGAGCCTTTAGAACCACTTTAAATTTGATGGGGACCATTTGTGGACTGCAGTCTTCAAGTCATTGCACAGATTTTCAATGGGGTTTAAGTCTAGGCTCTGACTAGGCCATGCAAGGACATTCATCTTTTTCGTCTTCGACCTCTGTGTGGTCATTTTTGCTGTGTATTTTGGGTCATTGTCATGTTGGAAGGTAAACCTTCTTCCCATTGACATCTTTCTGGCAGAGGGCAGCAGATTTTCCTCAAGAATTGGGTGGTATTTTGCCCCATATATTTTTCCTTCTATCCTCTAGTGCTCCAGTGCTTGCTGCAGAGAAACCTCCCGTAACAGGATATTACCACCTCCATGCTTTACTGTAGGAATGGTGGTATTTGGATGGTGAGCTGAATTGGATTTCTGCCAGACATATCGTTTAGTGTTGAGGCCAAATCATTCCATTTTAATCTCATCTGTCCAGAACACCTATTTCCATGTGGCCTCAGAATCTTCAAGGTGCAAATTCTCAGTGGTGACTACATGTGGCTTTTTTTTGCAACCCTCCCATACAAGCCAGATTTGTGGAGGATATGTGATATTGTTGTCACATGCACACATTGACCACTCTTTGTCATAAATTCATGCAACTGCTTCAGAGTTGCTGTAAGCCTCTTGGTAGCCTCTCTGACCAGTTTCCTCCTGACTCTTTCATCCAGTTTAGAGCAAAGCCCTGATCCAGGGAGGGTCTGTGTTGTACCAAATACATTCCAATTCTTAATAATAGACTTCACTGTGCTTCTAGGCATTGATAAAGCCTATGAAATTTCTTTTGCATCCATTTCCTGATTTGTGCCTGTCCACAACTTTATCCCATAGACCGCATTAAGGTAAAAAAAACCTTCTGCCTTTAGAACCACTTTAAACTCATGCTTAACACCCTAAACCCTAACCATATAGTGTAACTGTGGCCAAACTAGACATTTAAGTATTTACACTTTTTAACAATCAGTAATTGAGCTTATCTCTCTCCCTGCTCCCCTTTGCAGATCTCCTGTCCTGTATTTAGATTAGAGTTTAGAAGGTTGGAAGGCTTAGTCACTGCTGAGAGAGGGGTGCAGGGTGAGCTGAGCTGCTGAGTCTCTAGAAGGGGGACAGAGAGGGAGCCAACCTGTTTGCTTGAGGATAAATTGCTCCATAGTGCCTGTACCTAGAGAGGTCAGTGAGAAAAAGTTTAAAGCCCATTCACAGTTTGTTAGGATTATGTAAATATTTGAATGTTTATAGTTTGGCTATACTTATACTTTAAGCATAACTCCTAACCTTTACTACCTATCCCTCGTCACTAACACCAACCTAACTATACCATGAAATTACCCCTACAGCATAACTACCTTATCAGGCTGCTCGAAGCTTCCAGTCCCTTTCCAAGATCTTATAAATTTTATTGCTGGAACTGAATGATCTGAAAAGAACTTGCTTTGAGGGTTTGATAATTTGTAGCAAGAGGGCTCACCAACTGCTTGTTGCATGTGAATAAAATATTCATCTACAAAAAAACTGTCTTATATTGAGAAAGTCACAGCATCTCTTTAAAGTAATACTAAAGCCTCACATTTTTTGTACTCAATAATCTGGTGTAGAGAAGTAGACAATAATTGCCTTTGCATATGAAAGTCCAGAAATACTTATAATTAGAATGAGAACCACCATGGCCTCTGGTTTTCTTTGGAACTACATGTTCCATGATGCCAAGCAACACTGCCCTTGCATGCCCCATCAAGCCTACTCTGATTGCATGTGTATAGGGCATCTGCACATGGGCGACCAGTTCAGCCCACTCTGGCTTACTATGAACATTGGAAGCCTGTAGGCTGCAGTATTTTCTCCCACCTGAAGTTGGCACTGTGGCTATTTGATGATTTTTATCACATAGATACATATGGAATAACATTTTAGTTACATGTATTGCTTTTGTAAGCTATGCCTCTCATATTCCTTTTGCTAATTAACTTGTTGGACTGGTACATGAACTCAGGACAGAAAATAATGCTACAGGTATTGGGGAAGCCATGTGCTGAGAAGACAAGGAACTAGTAATTCTGGGGGACTCTGAGAAGGTAGGAGCAGTAAGAAGACTCATTCACAGGAAAACCCAAGTTAAGTTGCTGTTAAGTACACTTACTGCATGCATGGTCTTTGGTAATTTGCTGGGAAGGATACAGAGTTTGGGCATGTGTATATGGTGTGCATATTTTGCAATACTTTGTATGCCTTGCATGGTTTTTCCTACAATTATATGTTCAGCATTTTTTGTTTAGTAAAACATTAATACACTACGGAGGTTTTTTTGCTTTTACCGCAAAGTAACCTTTAAAGATGCAAAGCAAAACACAGAGGCATGGTGTGATTGCTCAGGGGGTGTTGAGATTGAACAATCTACCCAAAGTAGGCATGATGTTTATCTTCACGGTGCCCTGTACCTCTGAATGGCTAGCCAAAGAATGTGTCAAGGTCCTACCTTTTCCCAGAGGTTATGCTGCTCCATGTGCTGGCATCCATCTTGGATTTCTGGAAAACATGGTGGGAGCCTTTTATGCTTTCAGGCCTCTGCGGTCCATCCCCCAGAGGGGTGTGGTTGAGCACATTTAAGCCTGTTGTCTGCACTTGCTCTCTGCATTCGTGTCCTGTTTGATAGTGTTGTAGCAAGCTCTTGTTCTACTCTCGTGGCTCTCCTGGAAACTGACTCGGCTTTGTCTAAGACTATTCTCAGCCTTATCCCTTTATCTGACCTCCCGTTGCTGAACCCGGCTTGTGACCTGTGTATTCTTGTCTACCGTTCTGTACTGTCTGTCCAGCTGTTATCAACCCGGCCTGTCCGACTACGCTATCGTTCTTATCTGGTCCCTACCAGCTATTCGCCATTGGCGGCGGCCATTACCGCAGCTGGGGTTTCTCGGGGGCCGCGACCTGGTCCCTGGCTGCGTCAAGTCCATCCCCTCCATCAGGAGCCCTGGTGAAGGGCAGCCTGGGGCTTAGACTCCGCACCCTGAGGGACTCCGGTCTGTGGGTGGCCATTAGGCTGGCCTGTCCATTCCACACCTCCTACCCTGACAGAATGAAAACTGACCAAGCAAGAAAAGGTCAGCTTCTGTGCTTTGTGTGGTCAGTTTAGAACAAGAAAGAAAGGCGACTGGCAGGATCTACCAGTTGAAAGAAGTACAAGAAAATAATATAGAGTATGATTTATAATATACACATACTGTATGTGAACACACAACAAAAATGTTTTTTAGGGTAACATACACTTTAATTAGGTACCACCTGCAAGTGTGCAGGTACAGGTGCCAGTGTTGAGACCTGCTAGGGCAAGGACACCCAACAACAGGACATGAGAGGCAGTGAAAATAGGGCTGCCTGAGCAGAAGGAAGGCATAGCTTACAACAAAAAAGAAGCAGCAGCTAATGTAAGTCTGGACCTCCGCTGCAGGAAACAAAACAAAAAGAAAAAAGTATTTCATATCACTTTAAGTCTTGTGCATTTACTCTACAACTTCTGTTTCAACTCTCCAAACTAATACAATCCCAAGTTACCAACTGAATAAACTTATTTTGCAAAGTTTGGGCAAGATTGTCATGTTCAATTCATTCTGAATAAGAAAAAAAATAATAGAAAATAGGAAGAAAAAACTTCAGAACACTTAATGAAAGGGTTGTTGTAATCACACAAAGCACTTCACAGTCCCCTAACAATTATTACTCAAAATGAAATATTAAAGCTGATGCAATCTGCCAAGCGTCGGCGACAAATTGTTGATAATCTGTTTTAGCAAATGACATTAACAAAACACTAATACTGACCTGGAGCATTGGATCTGGGTACTTAAGCCACTAATATTGGAAACTAAAGTGTATTTAAAACCACTAGAACCTCATCTGGAAGTAAAATGAATATTGGTATCGTTATACTGGTACGTAAGATATAATCAGACGAACCACAGGAAACGCCATAATCTTTCTTCTTTATGCCAGGCCGCTAATCAAGCATTTTTTTTTCTCTGTGTGTTTTAGATGTCAGCAGTTTAATAGTGATAATCTGCACCTACCTACCTCCCTCCAACAATAGCCGAGAAAAATCATTTTACCAGCTCAATCAGATCTGTTCAAATCCCGTAGCTTTTTCTACTCGTAACTCCCCTTGAAAAAATTCTAGCTGCTGTAATCTTCATATCAATGAGGGATCTCACGCAGCTTTGCCTCTCAGGAGAAATTTCCAATGCAGAAGTATTTATGTATGTCACTCCGACAACAATATATCGAGAGCGGTGCCACTAATCAATGTCAATATGTTAGATTCAATGGCCTTCAAAATGATTAAAGGTTTTACAAAGCTGACAAGCTTTTTGGAGACTGAAATAATGTACTAATATCATGATATTATGTCTAAAAACACTTCAGTCATTTAAACCGTTACCACGATGTATAATTCGAGCGTATTAACGCGGACACTTTTCCCAAGCCAATATGTCAGAGTTGTAATTATGGACGGCTTATGTATTGAATGCTTTTTGCAGTTAAAATGAAGAAAATGGTGCAGATATTTTTTAAACGTATGTTTTTATATCTAGAATGGGTATTAAATGTGGACTGCAGCTGCATTTAAAGTTGAACTTCCGGCGGTTAAATATACAGATTAAATAAATCTATGGGAGCTTTGTTACCTTGCTAATAATTTTATTAATGTCTACAGAGCTTACCACCAAAGGAGCCATGTGGTATGATGGGTTCTCTGCTCTATGCCATGACTCTGGTCTGACCAGGGGCGGACTGACAACTCATGGGGCCCCCGGGCAATAGGGGATCATGGGGCCCCTCTGTCCTTTCCCAAACGCCAAAAAGCCTATAAGAAAGGTACCAGGGGCATCTCATGGGGCCCCCTACTGACCCCGGGCCCTCGGGCAGTGCCCGAGTTTCCAAATGGTCAGTCCGCCCCTGGGTCTGACACACCTGGTTACCTGTTGTATGCTACAAAGACCTATATTAGCTCAAGTATTAGAATATTACCAACTATATTGGTATATGGAAAATAAACACCAGGCTATTGGATTGTAAACAAAGTATATTGAAAAAAGGCAAAGTAGAAAACAATGTTCCAACAATAATAAACAGGTAAGGACGGCAGGTAGGCAGTAAAGTAACTGATGTGAATACTAGGCTATGATATGCCAGTTAACCTAGATCACAATAATACTAAAACAAGGTAACCTGATAGATACAGCATTGATATAAAACAGTGGGAAACATTAACAGCAATAAAAAAAATTCTCACATTCACTCTCAGCAATAGCTGGTCAAAAAATGTCCCAGAGTGCACTCTGTGTATATACTTCAGGGTTTGGGTATATGAATTATTTTCTAAGTGGGTACCCCTGTGATGTGGTTGTACATTACCTAGTGTCTAACTTGCAACTTAGGCTGGTTAATGTTGGGGCTTGATCTATACGGTGGTGCAATTGTTACAGTCTCTTTAAACCTGCATGCATTGAAGGGCTGTTGGGACTGCTATGTAAATGGACAGCCTCCTCTGGCAATAAACTGCTAGACAGTGATTAAATAAACACAACAGCAATTGCTCACCAGTCCTGGTAGCTCAGCAAACCTTGTTCTGAGTGCTTGGCAGCCTGCTATCCTCAGAAGTCAAGTCTCCGGTAGCATAGTCTTTATGAACAGGTCCTCACAGCACAGTCTCAGCATTCTGGTCCTCTCAAGGCTCAGTCCTGGTACTCCAGTTTTGGCACAGGCTCAGCAATGGCACCCCAGTCTCTGCATGAGTTCAGTTTCCCTGGTGCTAGGCACAGACATCACAGGCAACAGGTCTGCACTCTCTGATTCCCCGCACATAAGAGCTCGTTTTCCTCCTCTAAGCTCAGGAAAAGCTCTGCTCTCTCTCCCTATATCCCAGTGTCTCCTGGTCATTGTAGTTTGTAGCCCCATTAGCTTGTATGGCACAATGCTCCTCCCAGGACTACATGTCCCAGATTTTCCTACGGTTGTTGTGTCATTAGTCTCCAGTCAGGACAAGCATTGTTCTGGGAGGATGTACCCACTCAAACATGACATTCCTGGGAGCAGACATGTACTGTTAGGCTTGCTTGGCTTATAGGAATTGGGACTGCTATAGGTGATGCTACCAGGGGCGGACTGACAACTCATGGGGCCCCCGGGCAATAGGGGATCATGGGGCCCCTGTGTCCTTGCCCACACTCAAAAAAGCCTATAAAAAAAAGGTACCAGGGGCATTTCATGGGGCCCCCTACTGACCCCGGGCCTTCGGGCAGTGCCAGAGTGCTCGAATGGTCAGTCCACCCCTGGATGCTACACTAAGCTATATTCCCTGATCACTCATATAGAGGCAACCATTACAGTACATTGTTTTTTATACAAATAGTTGATTTGTGTGATACACAAGATACAATGTCCGGTATATAGTCAGTCCAAAAAGTGAAAAAGTCTCACTCATGTGGTATCACCATACTTGGGAGGAGTAGCTAAATGTGTTTTCGAGTGTAATTCTCAGTATACCCATGCTCCGTGTGAGAATTATCTTATTAAATTGACAAATTTGTGTAAAAAATATAATTTTCTTTTTTTTCGGCATTTTCCAAAAACTTGTGGCAAACAAGTCTTCAAAAAAGTCATTATTCCTCTTAAAAAAATACACTGAGGTATTTGTTTTACAAAATGTGGTCATTTTGTGGGTGTTTCTACTGTTCTGGTGCTTCAGGGCCTCCAAAAACATGATAGGTAGTAAGGAAATTACAGTAGATGTGTAATTTATGCTTTTAGAATGCCTGAAGGTGCATTCTAAGCCCCTCTATGTGGCTAGACTGTGAAAAAGTCTCACATGTGGTATCGCCAAACAAGGGAGGAGTAGCAGAATGCGTTTTGGGGTGTAATTCTAAGTATGCCTATGATGTGTGTTAGAAATATCGTAACCGCCTCCCGCCCGCCATATAGTACAATGACAGGCGCAAGGCGGTTCTCTCATTCTGGGAGGACGTCCTCCCATTCTCACCGCACATGCGCGGCTCCCGAAGCGCGCAGCGCGGTGATCGGCAGTGCGCTGTGTCCCTCGGACACAGTGGATCACCGATCCATGGAAAGAGCCGAAGATGTCGGCTCGGTCATGTGATCAACTGTGTCCAATCACAGCTGATCACATGTAAACAGGGAAATGCCGGTTATCGACATTTCTCTCCTCACAAGCTGTCACGCTGAGAGCCGGTAATCGGCATTCCTCGGAGGGGACATGTACACTGATCATCAAAGCACTGATGATCAGTGTGCCCTGATGATCAGTGTAGGCCCAGCAGTGCCACCTGTAAGTGTCCATCAGTGCCATATGTCAGTGCTCATCCATGCCACCTGCCAGTGCCCATCAGTGCCACATTTCAGTGCCTAACAGTGCACATCAATGCCACATATCAGTGCCCATCTGAGCTGCCTTTCAGTGTCACCCATCAGTGCCACCTATCAGTGCTGCCTATCAGTGTGCATCAGTGCCGCCTATCAGTGCCCGTCAGTGCTGCCTATCAGTGCCGCCTAACAGTGCCAGTCAGTGCCACCTAACAGTGCCAGTCAGTGCCGCCTATCAGTGCCACCTATCAGTGCCACCTTTCAGTGCCATATATGAGTGCTGCCTTTCAGTGCCCATCAGTGATGCCTGTCAATGCCCATCAGTGCCACCTACCAGTGCCTCCTCATCAGTGCCCATCAGTGCCACCTATCAGTGTCCATCAGTGCAGTCTATCAGTGCCCATCACTACAGCCTCATTAACGCACATCAGTGAAGGAGAAAAATCACTTATTTACAAAATTTTAAAACAAAAACTAAGAAAAACCGTTTTTTTTTCCAAAATTTTCAGTGGTTTTTGGTTTGTTTAAGAAAAAATAAAATACCCAGAGCTGATTAAATACCACCAAAAAAAAGCTCTATCTTTCTCAAAAAAATGATAAAAATTTCATATGGGTACAGTGTTGCATGACCACGCAATTGTCATTCAAAGTGTGACCGTGCTGAAAGCTGGAAATTGGCCTGGGCAAGAAGGGGGTATAAGTGCCTTGTAGGCTAGTGGTTAATAATTGAGAACTTTGTGTGGAAAAAAATACATTTTTATTTTCTTTCCTGAATTTTGCCTAAAAACTTTTGGAAAAAAAATACAATTTAAAAAGACTCACTATGCTGCTTTTCAGAAATTACCTTAGAGTGTTTGCCTTCCAAAATGAGGTCATTTTGTGGGTATTTCCACTGCCCTGGTGCTTCAGGGCCTCCAAAAATGTGTTAGGTAGTCAGGAAATTAGATGCGCAATTTAAGCTACTTGAAAGCCGAAAGGTGCTCCTTGGATTTTAGGCCCCTCTTTGCATCTAGGCTGTGAAAAAGTCTCACAAATGTGGTTACCCCACACTCTGGAGACATATCAGAATGTGTTTTGTTTAAATGCCAGCTTTGTGAAAAAAAAAAATATTTAATGTCTTCATTTTCCAAAAAAATTGTAAAACAATTTTGCAACTTCAAAAAACCACCATGCCTCTTACTGTATTTTGGGTGTATTTGTACTGTCCTGGCATTTTAGGGCCTCAAAAAATGAGATATGCCATCAGTACATCAGAAATTATCAGTTTTAAAATATACAGTATATACCATAGTTTGTATGCTCTAACTTTCACACAGACTAATACACTGCGTTATGTTATTGTTTTAACAAAGAAATGTAGCAGAACAAATTTTGGCCTTAATTTATAAAGAAAGATTTATTTGCATTTTCATATGGGTACAGTGTTGTATTACTCAATTGTCATTCAAAGTGTGAGGGTACTGAAAGCTGAAAATTGTCCTGGGCAGGAAGCTGGTGCAAGTGTCCACTAGTATCCACTCTGCTGTAAAGTGAATTGCAGGAGTCTGATGCCAAGTCAACTTCAGGTACTTACACTTCGCATGACCTCAAACTAGTAAAAGAAAAGTTCAAAACTAACCTCCAAAAGTGCAATTTTACTGAAAGAATTATTGATGCTTGGAACAGACTTCCAGCAGAGGTAGTGAGTCAGTCAAGTGAATTTAAAGTGTTAATTCACCTATGCATTTTTTTTCTGAAAAAGTGAATTAACATCCTAGACCTTCCTCGTGCCTCTGATCCAACTGTACTGTCATTGTCCATGTAGCCAGTGTAGACGTCTTGGTGTTATAAAATCCCTGCGCTTCCCCCTTTTCATTCTGCAGGACTTCCAGGATGGATAAAAACACCTCAGATCTGTCAGCAATGACACCGACAACTCATCACCCACAAGTACAGTGAGGGAGGAGGGTGGGGAAGGTGTAGGGTGTTGGTTCACTTTTTCATTTTTCCTGAAAAGCTGAACACTTTAAACATGCTTGGGACAAACACATCTATACTCTGGCAAAGAAGGAAAAATAAATTAAGGGGAATGGATAATCCTTTTCTGCAGTCATATTTCTATGTGTCTCTTGTTTGCACTAAAAAGTACCAGTTCCATTTACCAGTAATGGTGTTTCTGGGAAATCTTTCAGCACGGCACACCTGAGATGACTAGTTCCACCTGACAGGAAACACAATCAAAAATTTACAGAGTTTAAATTCCCCGCCCTTTATTATTATTATACAGTATTTATAAAGCGCCAACAGTTCGCTCAGCACTGTACATTACAATGGGAGACAGAACATGCAACAGTACGAAAACAATACAATGTGATACACGAGGGGATCGAGGGCCCTGCTCTTTCGAGCTTACAATCCAGGAGGGAGGGGATAGTGGTACAGGAGGAGATAGCTGTGGGGAATGGAGTGGTAGGAAGAGTGGAGGAGGTCAGCAATTAGCAGGGGGTGGGGTAGGCTTCCCTGAAGAGGTGGGTTTTCAGGGTGCGCCTAAAGGAGAGGAGAGTAGGTGATAGTCTGATGGATTGGGGTAGAGAGTTCCAGAGGATAGGTGATGTCCTGGAGAAATCCTGGAGGCGGGCATGGGAGGAGGAGACCAAGGAACTAGAGAGAAGGAGGTCTTGAGAGGAGCGGAGTGTGCGTGTTGGGTGGTACTTGGATATTAGGTCGGTGATGTAGTTTGGGGCAGTATGATGAACAGCTTTTTATGTCAGTGTTAGGATTTTGAATTTGATCCGTTGGGCAATCATAAGCCAGTGGAGGGATTGGCAGAGGGGGGTGGCGGAAACGGAGCGGTTGGTAAGGTTAATTGAGTCTGGCTGCCGTGTTCAGGATCGACTGAAGCTGGTATAGCTTGTGGCGAGGCAGGCCAGTGAGGAGGGAGTTGCAGTAGTCGAGTCGTGATATGATGAGGGAGTGGATGAGCTGTTTAGTGGTTTCTGGGGTTAGGAACGTGCAGATTTTGGCGATGTTGCGGAGGTGGAGTCTGCATGAGTTTGTTAGTGATTGGACTTGGGGCTGGAAGGATAGGTTGGAGTCCAGAATGACACCAAGTACTCTGGCCTGCGGGGCAGGCCTGATAGTGGCCCCTCCTCAGTTTATGCAAGAGTATTCCCAAACCTGGGTGCATGAAAGGTATTTTATCTCAATTTAATCAACACCAGATACGGGTGGGAAGAAGGTCTGCCGTCCTGGAAGATTTCCCAGAAACACCATTACCAGTAAGTGTAACTGGTACTTTTCTCCAGTCATCTTCCAGGACGGCACACCTGAGATGATAAGCAAGCTCAGGCCTACCTTAGGGCAGAACTACTGCCTGTAATACCTTCCTGCCAAACTCCAGGTCCTGGGGTGAAAACAGCTCTACTCTGTAGTGTCTCACGAAGGTGTACTGGCTTGTCTATGTGGCTGCTCAGCAGGATCTGTTCGATCAATGCTCCGGCCCTCTCCGCCCAAGAGGTCACCAACGATCTAGTGAAGTGAGTCGACAGGTGTAAAGGAAATGAGACCCCTGATTGCTCACAAGCAACCCTGGTAGAACGACCACACTAAACATCCTAAACGATGCAGTCGCGCGCTGGAACGATTCTGGCGCAAAACCAAATCCCCACAAATCCGCCTTCCTCACCTACACCTCCTCCCTCCACACCGCCAAACAAACCTACTTCGTAACCCTCATCAACACCCTCTCCTCCAATCTCAATTTAATCCTCGTCGGCTCTTCTCCACTTTCAACTCCCTACTCTCTCCCCCCCACCCCCACCCAGTACCTCACTCATTCACTTCCAAAATAAGATCGACGCAATCCGTAAGAACATTGCCAATGCTTCACCTACCTCCCCACCTAGCCTCCCTCCCACTACAATCCCTCCAACTCTCCCCTCCTCTGACCTCACAACCGCCCTGCCCCCCACCACCCTTAACATCCCGCACACCATAATCCCCCCAACACTCCGCTCCTTCAGCCTTGCCACCACTGAGGAGGTCACCAAGGTCTTCTCAGAAGCCCGCCTTACCACTTGCCCCCTTGACCCTGTCCCTACACAATTCCTCTGGGCACCCTCCCCCTCCATCCTACGCTTCCTCACCCACATCTTCAATCTCTCCCTCTCTACTGGCGCATTCCCCTCCCCCCTAAAGCACGCGCACATCACCCCCATACTCAAAAAACCCTCCTTGGACCCCACTGACCTGAACAACCTTAGACCCATCTCCCTGCGGCCATTCACTTCCAAGCTCCTTGAGCGCTTAATCTACAATCGCCTAAGCGCCCACCTCACTGACAACAACCTCCTCGATCCACTAAAGTCTGGTTCTGTCCCCTACACTCCACCGAAACTGCCCTACTCAAAATCACTAATGACCTGCTAACTGCCAAAGCTAATGGCCACTACTCGGTCCCCTTACTCCTTGACCTCTCCACGGCCTTCGAGACAGTTGACCACCTCCTCCTTCTCGATAAACTACACTCCATCGGCATCAGAGACTCCACTCTCTCCTGGCTCTCCTCCTATCTATCCCAACGCTCCTTCAGCGTTACTGTCAGGGACCATCGCGACGCATAGGTCTACACATGCGTAGGCGTCTGTCAAGACATACAGGTAGCAGGGCACTAGGACCCAGTCGCACCCGTCATCTTGACAGTACTAGGCAGGCACTGGGACCTAGGCGGCGACTGTCAGGTGCAGGGCGGGCTACTTAAGCCAGCCCTGCACAGATGCTTGTTGCCGAATGGTCTTTTGTATCCTGTTGCCTGTGTAGTGAGTACTCTGATCTGGATTGTCTGACCTTGTTGCCTTCTCCTGTCCTGACCCCTTGGCTTGCCTGACTCTGCTACTGGATGTTCCCTTATAGATCTGATCTTTTGGTATTGACCCTGCGTGTGACCCGACTATCCTTTGCCTATCGTCTTGTACCTCACCGACCCGCTAGTTACCTACCCAGCTTGTTTGACTCTGACTTTGCTCATCTGTCCATCCATCCCTCAGGGATCCCTGGGCTCCCTCACATCAGACTCTTAACCCGCTGGAGCCCTTGGCAGACTCCTCTACCTCTGGTAGAGATACCTAGCAGCTGCGACCTGGTCCCGGAGCGCTCCAAGTCCATCCCCACCATCAGGGGCCCTGGTGAACAAGTGCTCCGGTACTTAGACTCCGCACTCTGGGGAGGCTCTATCAGGGGACTGATAGAGGTACTGTCAGGCGGTCCGTTACAGTTACCTATAACGCTACCACCTCCCCTTCTCTCCCCCTCTCTGTTGGGGTCCCCCAAGGCTCTGTCCTTGGGCCCCTTCTCTTCTCCATCTACACCTCCTCCCTTGGCAAACTGATACACTCCCACGGCTTCAACTATCACCTCTACGCCGATGACACACAAATTTACCTCTCCATCCCTCAACTCACCCCTTCAGTCTCCGCCCATATCACCCACCTGCTGAATGACATATCAGACTGGATGTCGCTGTTCCTCAAACTGAACCTTTCAAAAACCGAGCTCCTAATTTTCCCCCCAGCCCATGCCCCCCCCCCCCTCTCCATCACGACCAAGAACGCCACCATCAGTCCCACCCCGCAAGCCAAAGTCCTAGATGTCACTCTAGATTCAAACCTGTCCTTCCAACCCCATGTCCAATCGCTAGCAAGCTCATGCAGGTTCCACCTCCGTAACATCTCCAAAATACATACGTTCCTAACCCCAGACACTACTAAACAACTCATTCACTCCCTCATTATCTCACGCCTGGACTACTGCAACTCCCTCCTCACCGGCCTACCTCATGACAGACTATCTCCGCTTCAGTCAATCCTAAACTCAGCGGCCAGACTCATCCACTACTCGTCCTGTAGTCGGGTATGGGAGCAGGAGACCAGGGAGCTAGAAAGTAGGAGGTCTTGTGAGGAGCGAAGATTACGGGTTGGGTGGTATTTGGATATCAGGTCGGTGACGTAGTTTGGGGCAGCGTTATGAATGGCTTTGTATGTCAGTGTTAGAAGTTTTAATTTTATGCGTTGGGCAATCGGAAGCCAATGGAGGGAATGACAGGTGGGTGGCAGATGCGGAGCGGTTGGTAAGGTGGATGAGTCTGGCCGCTGAGTTCAGGATAGACTGAAGTGGGGATAGTCTGTGATGAGGTAGGCCGGTGAGGAGGGAGTTGCAGTAGTCGAGTCGTGAGATAATAAAGGAGTGAATGAGTTGTTTAGTAGTGTCTGGGGTTAGGAACGTACGTATTTTGGAGATGTTGCGGAGATGGAGCCTGCATGAATTTGCCAATGATTGGACATGGGGTAGAAAGGACAGGTTTGAGTCTAGAGTGACACCTAGGACTTTGGCTTGTGGGTTGGGACTGATGGTGGCGTTATTGGTCATGATGGAGAGGGTAGGGGAAGGGGCGCGGGCTGGGGGGAAAACTAGGAGCTTGGTTTTGGAAAGGTTTAATTTGAGGAAGTGGAGTGACATCCAGTCTGATATGTCGTTCAGTAGGCAGGTGATTTGGGCGGAGACTGAAGGGGTGAGGCGAGGGGTAGAGAGGTAGATTTGCGTGTTGTACAGGTGGTAGTTGAAGCCGTGGGAGTGTATCAGTTGGCCAAGGGAGGAGGTGTAGATGGAGAAGAGAAGGGGCCCGAGGACAGAGCCTTGGGGGACCCTAACAGAGAGTGGGAGAGAGGGGGAGGTGGCAGAGTTATAGGTAACACTGAAGGAGCGCTGGGATAGATAGGAGGAAAGCCAGGAGAGAGCGGAGTCTCTGATGCTAAGGGAGTACAGTTTATTAAGGAGGAGGGGGTGGTCAACTGTGTCAAAGGCTGCGGAGAGGTCGAGGAGTAGGAGGACTGAGTAGTGGCCATTAGCTTTGGTGATTAATTAGCAGGTCGTTGGTGATTTTGAGTAGGGCGGTTTCGGTGGAGTGTAGGGGATGGAAGTCAGACTGTAGGGGATCAAGGAGGTTGTTGTCATTCAGGTGGGAGCTTAGGCGATTATAGACTAAGCGCTCGAGGAGTTTTGATGTAAATGGCAGCAGAGAGATGGGTCTAAGGTTGTTCAGGTCGGTGGGGTCCAGGGAGGGTTTTTTGAGTATGGGAGTGATGTGCGCGTGCTTTGGGGGGGGGGCGGGGATATGCCAGTAGAGGGGGAGAGATTGAAGATGTGGGTGAGGGAGCGTAGGATAGAGGAGGAGGGTGACCGGAGGAGTTGTGTGGGGACAGGGTCGAGCGGGCAAGTGGTGAGGCGGGCTTCTGAGAAGACCTTAGTGACCTCTTCAGTGGTAGCAAGGCCAAAGGAGTGGAGTGTTGGGGGGGTTTTAGTGTGCGGGATCTTAGGTGTGGTGGGGGTCAGGGCGGTTGCGAGGTCAGAGGAGGAGAGAGTTGAGGGGGTTATCATGGGAGGGAGGCTAGGTGGGGAGGTAGATTGAACATTGGCGATGTCCTTACGGATTGCGTCAATCTTGTTATGGAAGTGGTTGGCAATCTCGTGGGTGGTGAGTGAGGTACTGGGTGGAGGTGGGGGGGAGAGAGTAGGGAGTTGAAAGTGGAGAAAAGCCAGCAAGGACAGGTCAAGAGGGTATATATATATATATATATATATATATATATATATATATACACATACATATACATACACTGCACTTTTATATCATTATTGAGTAGAAGCTTGTGTACGCTGTAAATAGTCTCCATACAGAACCTGTTCAACCTTTCTGGTTTATAATCAGTTGGAATTTTCCGGGACCACGAAGAAGTGGGAATAGAATCCCAAAAAAAGCTGTTCCGTTGGTACCGGGACAATTACCTCCTGATCCGCTAAATCCCTGATCCCTCCCAAGAAACCCTCTGCCTTCGCCCTGTCTCTGATGGGTAAGTCAACACAAAGGCCTGAGGGGGGAGTGAAGTGAACTCCAACTGATACCAATCCTCTATCAACTGCCCTCTGGGCTGAGTTAACCAAAGCTGCCGTCTTAGATGACGTCTTGACCTTCTCTACTACAGCATCCGCTAAATACGCGACTGCCTTACTGACCACTTCCATGGATTCTAACACCTCTTCCATCTGGGCTTCCCCCTTTTTCTTGGAAGCCTGAGAGACGTGTTCAATTCCTCTATGCATCCAGGCATCTGTATTCCTAGTGATGCAGACAGATGCCAAGGCAGGGGCCATGGTAGCTGCATTAGCTTTCGAGGCTCTACACAACAGAGCCTCAGACATACAATCCATCTGATCCTTGATGTTACCCAAATTCTCAAAGGACAGGTCCAACTTTTTGAACACTTGCGACAGCACCGCGTCCAATCTGGGGTTTTGAAGAATTTCTCTTTCTCCTCCTACCCAAAGGGGTAGCTTCTTTTCTAGGTTTTTAGTGTTAAGACTCTCCACTCAGGATCCTTCCATTCTCTCAAAATAATATCTTTGAGAGTTTGGTGTACGGGTAGTTCCCTGTCCTGGGCTGAGGCCTGCGTAGGTGGCTCAGGGATGTTTTCTGAGGTGTAAATAGCCCTTAGGAGCCCTTCCATCTCATCTGTTGCAAAAAGGTGTCTACCTGGCCTAAATTCCTTACTGGCCTGGCTATTACACTCCAAATCATCCCCCTCATCCAGGGAGCCTTGGTCCGAAACCTCAGCCTCCTTCAAGTCTTCCTCCTCTGTGGCCTGCAAGAATGAGGGGCCCAAACCCGCTCCCTGTTTCCCAGACAAAATCCCCTCCAGGGGAGACGGGCCCTCCCCAGTGCACCGAGTACCCATCTCTCTAGACGCCTGGACGGTTCTAAAGGATTGTAAGGTGGCCAACATCCCTGTTTGTGAAAAAACTATAATTACCAAAATTTTAAACAAGAGAAAGTATGGCTCCATATTTGCCCCAGAATTGTAAGTATAATGTATGTGGAAATATACAAACAGAGAGATATTAAAGGCTCCCCTTTAAATATAAATGATTTGGGGTTCCTGTAAATGTATCACTTTATTTGCCAAAGACCAGATACTAACTAGAAAAGCTACAATTTCTGGGGAAATTGTGTGAAGTGTTCTTGCCTCCACCAGTAGTCCACAACTCACACTCTAGCTTTTGTCACTTTGCTGGCTGCTCACACATCTGGGTTCCTATGGCAACTCACTCTACAGCAAGGGCAGAGAAGAGCGGTTAAAAACAAACTGCTCCAACATGCTCACTTCACTGGCGGTTGCCATGTTCAAACGGTTGTAGTTTAAAAATTATAAATCCTACACCAAAGAGCTTTTGAGGTGGTTAGAGTGGAGTTTCAATGAATGTCAATGGGCGACATGAGTTGCAAAGAAATGGTCATATTGTGAAAACTATCAGGACTATGGCTTAGCCGTGGACATTTTTAGTGGCAGCAGGGATAGCTGAACGTTTTGATATAAGATCTGTGTAGGTGGGCTTGAAAATGAGGGAGTGATGGCAGTTTAAAAATCATGTCCTGATTTTTCAGCTCACACTCTAGCTTTTGTCAGCTCCCACTCTAGTTTTGAACATTCCACCATTCATTCCTATAGGACCAATTTCACCACAAAAACACTGATATTTCGTGAACCATTCGGTGAAACGAAAGAAAGGAAATTCCCAGTAACAATGGTCATCTACATTTACTTAATATGGAGCTGACATTGTATGGGCCATCCTCAAGGGCTCCAGCAAGATGGCCGGCAGCTATTTATGTCCTTCCTTCCCAGCCAGCGTCTGATGTCACTAGTGGGATGCCCAGATCACCCCCCTCTTTCTCAACATGGTGTTGCAGGAAGCACAGACAGCCCCCCCGCAGCTATCGTGAAACACCTGACAACTACAAAGGCTGAGAGGAAGAACTGAGTGTCACAAGCACCACCCAGTGGGGGGGGGGAAAGACCACAAAGCACAACCCAACTGCTGCATCACTGTCAAGAACTCGAAGTGCCGACAGTGCCATAACTCCAACCACACCAGATCACAGGGGAACCCCGCAATCAGATGGAGGGAGCCACGGGCCAAGAAGAGAGCAATCACACCACAACAGACCTCCAGGGTGACAGCGCACCTGGGGGGAGAGAAAGCCAAAAAAGCAATGATCACTGTTATAAACATTAGTTTTCGCTGTCATGCATGGTTTTAATTCACGACACCTTGCTCACTATTGTGATCTGTAATCAGCTACAATTAATCACCTGGTACAGCATGCTGTGATTGGCCTAGGTACAATGTGATTGCTGTGGGCCAATCACAGCATCACAACAGTAAGCAAGCAGTCATGAATGGAAGTCATTCATGATTGTTTTGCTTACATGTAATTGCTATGATTGGTCACAGTGACCAACCGAGCGCCACAATCTGCTATGTCCCCCGGACACAGCAGTCAAGAGATCACATCATTGCATGCCCTGGGAGCGCACAAGTGTGCATGTGACTACAGCTACAAGTGGTTAATGATCTATTAATGAATACAGGGCTGCAAAAATTTGTGTTATTGTATATGTGTGGAGTTCAGCTTTAACCTCCCTAGCAGTCTGATTATGTCCATATTTATGTGCTCAAAGCGGTAAATTTTTTGCATGGAAATATGTATTTTTTTTCTTGTAGGCCTGTAATTTTTAGGAATAACTCACTGAAATCTGTCCGAACAAGAGTCTAGTAAACATCCCGGGTATGTTAAAATTTGAAACACGAAATCATAAATTATAATTTAATAAATAATCCTAAAAAATAATAATAATAAATTTTATTCAATAATATAATCAAACCAAAAACACTGAAATTTGAAATATAGTGCCAAGTTCGCACATCAAGTCGCAAAATCGTTTTCAGTGTCTGTTGACGAATTTCCCCATGAATCATTATCACTCAATTCTGCAAGTCGTTCTGATTTACTATCACTGTTCTCTAGCTGGTCTAAAACCGCTTTTGACCTAAAGGGATGCTTTTTGGACGCCATGGACGTTTCTCAGTTTCCAGGCAGAAAGAACAGTAAAAATGCAGGCAGGGCGCAGGACAAAGCACTCGGGACAAAATGTATGTGAAATGGTTTGATACAGTAATGTTTTACTATGCTATTTTAGTGAATTTAGTGAATGTCACTTTTTGTCATTTTCAAATTTCCCGCCGTTCCGTCCCCGTACATCCTGACGTTGCAGGGGACGGAACCCAGAAGACAGATGCCGGCATCCGCCGGAGGACATTACAGGGGACACTTCAGAAGGGACATCGCGGGAGCACAGGACAAGGTAAGAGAAGAACAGGTCCCGGAGCAGCGCCACATGGTAAGCCCAAGTGTAGCTCGGGGTTACCGCTTGTGGTATTGAAACTTTCCCCAAGCTACACTCATGAATACCACCAGGGAGGCTACTCACTTCCCGCCAGTAAGACTTCATATGACATCCTGGATTTTGAGTGGTGATGTCTAGATGATGCCCGTAGCTACAGGCATCATCCAGGTATCTTTTTTTTCAGCTGTATTTCTCTTTAATGCAAAAGTAATCCTAGCAGCTAAATAGCCTCTGGATTGCTTTTACATGTAATGGGTGGTAGTTCGTAATGAAATTGGCTGTATGTTTGGGGTCGTTGTCCTGCTGCAGAATATATTTGTGGCAAATCAAACGCCTCTCTGGTGGTACACCCCAAAACTACAGCACTGTGCAAAGTTTTAGGCAGGTGTGGAGAAATGTAAAGAATGCTTTCAAAAATGTATATTTTAGTTGTTTATTTTTCTATTTCAATATTTTTATTAAAGAAGTTTTTGTTTTTATAATACAAGCTCATGATACGCCCACACAGGGGCAGAGCGGAACAATAGCATACATAAGCAGATACAAATCAGCAGGGTGTATTAGCCAAATAACGGAATGTCCAATGACACCAAGGAGGGACGGCAAAAAGCCGAACCACATAGTAGCAGCAGCAATCCATCATACTACCAAAAAAAAAAGAGGAAAAACCCCTACCGAGAAGTGTCAGCTCAGAACATACGAGGAAAAAAAACCCCAAACTGATAAAAAAAAGAAAATATAAGAACATAGAAAGAAATAAGGAAGGAATTAAGATTCAGGGAGAACACATGGAAGAAAGGAGGACTAGAAGAGTAACGGATCCAGGGCTAGCACAGGCAACGACTTTAAGAGGCCATAGCTAGAAGGAGGCAGGGACGGCAGGGAATAATGTATCCAAGGTTCCCAAAACTTAAGGAATCTTGGTTGTGAATCTTGAAGAACGCTAGACATCTGTTCATTGATCAGCATAGCATTCATCCGGGTCTTCACCCCCTGGAAGACAACCAAAGCTTGAGCTATAGCACATTTGGCCGAAATTAATAGATAGGATGCCAATTTCTGCTGAGACCTAGAAAGACCAAAAATTCGGCAATGCAGGAGGGCCACTCTTACATCCTTATGGACCATAATATGAAATAACGTTTGCAGCAAACCAAAAACCCTAGACCAGAAGCCTATCAATTGAGGGCACGACCACCAGATGTGCAAGACGTCCTCACATAGACCACAGTTCCGGAAACACCTATCTCCGCTAGTCGGATTAAAGTGAGCAGTCCGAGCCAGGACCCAGTACCACTGCAGGAGAACTTTGTAGGCTGCCTCAAGAGTGATGGTATTGAAGGAACATTTTGCCACCATCCACCAGGCCTTACGCCAATCCTCCGCCGCAGTCGAGAAGCCTAGATCTCGCTCCCATTGAGAGACAAAAGACAGAGGTGGTGAGGAGGGCCTATTGTTAAGAGAGGCATAAAATACAGAAATGAGACCAGGGGACCCTGGGGAATGTTGACAGACATGTTCAAAGGGCATTTTGCGGTAAGGATATGTAGAGGTATGAGGGAAGGACAGGACCCAGTGGTGCAATTGCAAATAATGATAATATTTGTCACCTGCTCCCTGGCTGGTTAACTACCTTAAGAAACGACACAAGTACAGTAGTACAGTTGTTCCTAGCAATGGCAATGTAGCCTACACAAGTCAGCATCCTACAAGCTGGACTAAATGTACTGTACCTCTTCAGCTCTCTGGTCCCCTGATGTAAACCCAGTTCTTTCATACACCATGCATGCACCCCTTTAGAAAGACTTCAGACCAGGCAATTCAGATGAACAACAAAGGTCCTTTACTGAGGTAGTTTAGAATAACAGAGGAACATCTTCACATTTCTCTATAAAGTTCTATAAGTGCCCCACAAAATGACTGTACATTAGGCAGATGGCATAAAAGCAATCCTTTCAAGGCAAAAGTCCATGTAGGCAATAATCTACAACAGGCAATGAAATTCCCTTGGAGTCCATGATTTGGTGATAACCCACAAAGGCAGTAAAGTCCATGATTGGCAGCAATATGTCCACAAGGGTGTCCAAGCCCCAGACCCTGCAGGAGAGCCTGAATGAGCTCCCATCACCCCCTCCTTCCCCCAGGGGGTGATCCACTCCGACAGAGTAACAGCCTTTCTTCGAGAACTCGTCTAGGTCATTTCAGTGAGCCCTTTTTATATGGTATGACCTGTATGGGGTGGTAACCTTGCTAAAAAAAAAAATGGCAGGAAAAATGTTACCCCTTTTGCTCTATTACCCCCAATTCAGCAGGTCAACCAGAGGACACAGTGCAACATCAAGATATTTGGGGGTATTTACTAAAACTAGTGCAAACAGAATCTGGTGCAGCTGTGCATGGTAGCCAAATCAGCTTCTAAGTTCAGCTTGTACAATTAAGTTTTGACAATAAAACCTGGAAGCTGATTGGTTACTGTGCACACCTACACCAGATTCTATGTGCACCAATTTTAGTAAATCTCCCCTACTGTAACAATTTGCACTGCCTGGCTTAATTAACTTGAAGGTACGAGCACGGACCAGAAAAACAGGAACACAGAAAAACGAATGAACCCTCTTGTAGGCACCTACCTACATGTTTCCATGTCGGAGGTATGGCTTTTTGGCCATAATCCTTCCATGAAGACCATACATGTGTAACTCAAAATATTAGAATATCGTGCAAAAGTTAATTTATTTCAGTAATGCAACTTAAAAGGTGAAACTAATATATGAGATAGACTCATTACATGCAAAGCAAGATAGTTCAAGCCGTGTTGTCATAGTTGTGATGATTATGGCTTACAGCTCATGAAAACCCCAAATCCACAATCTCAGAAAATTAGAATATTGTGAAAAAGTGCAATATTCTCGGCTCAAAGTGTCCCACTCTAAGCTAATTAAGCCATAACACCTGCAAATGGTCCTTGAGCCTTTAAATAGTCTCTCAGTCTGGTTCAGTAGGAATCACAATCATGGGAAAGACTGCTGACCTGACAGTTGTGCAGAAAACCATCATTGACACCCTCCATAAGGAGGGAAAGCCTCAAAAGGTAATTGCAAAAGAAGTTGGATGTTTCCAAAGTGCTGTATCAAAGTACATTAATAGAAAGTTATGTGGAAGAGAAACGTGTGGAAGAAAAAGGTTCATAAGCAGCAGGGATGACTGCAGCCTGGAGAGGATTGTCAGGAAAAGGCCATTCAAAAGTGTTGGGGACTTTCACAAGGAGTGGACTGAGGCTGGAGTCAGTGCATCAAGAGTCACCACACACACACACGGATCCTGGACATGGGCTTCAAATGTCGTATTCCTATTTTCAAGCCACTCCTGAACAACAAACAACGTCAGAAGCATCTTACCTGGGCTAAAGAAAAACAGATGTGATCTGTTGCTCAGTGGTCCAAAGTCCTCTTTTCTGATGAGAGCAACTTTTGCATCTCATTTGGACACCAAGGACCCAGAGTATGGAGGAAGAATGGAGAGGCACACACTGCAAGATGCTTGAAGTCCAGTGTGAAGTTTCCACAGTCTGTGTTGATATGGGGAGCCATGTCATCTGCTGGTGTTGATCCACTGTGCTTCATGAAGTCCAGGGTCAATGCAGCCGTCTACCAGGAGATTTTGGAGCACTTCATGCTTCCTTCCGCAGACGAGCTTTATGGGGATGCTGACTTCATTTTCCAGCAGGACTTGGCACCTGCCCACACTGCCAAAAGCACCAAAATCTGGTTCAATGACTGTGGGATTACTGTGCTTGATTGGCCAGCAAACTCGCCTGACATTGCCAAGAGAGAGATGAGAGACATGAGACAGAACAATGCAGAAGAGCTGAAGGTCGCTATTGAAGCATCCTGGTCTTCCATAACCCCTCAGCAGTGCCACAGGCTGATAGCCTCCATGCCACGCCGCATTAAGGCAGTAATTGCTGCAAAAGGGGCCCAAACCAAGTACTGAGTACATATGTATGCTTATACTTTTCAGAGGTCCGATATTGTTCTATGTACAATCCTTGTTTTATTGATTGCATGTAATATTCTAATTTTCTGAGATTGTGGATTTGGGGTTTTCATGAGCTGTAAGCCATAATCATCACAATTATGACAAATCACGGCTTGAACTATCTTGCTTTGCATGTAATGAGTCTATCTCATATATTAGTTTCACCTTTTAAGTTGCATTACTGAAATAAATTAACTTTTGCAGGATATTCTAATTTTTCGAGTTTCACCTGTATCTGTTCAGACTTTTCCAGACAGTAGATGGGTGTACCTGAGCCACACTACTTTCTGCCAGTTCTGTGCTGATGGAACTACTGGACAGTTTCCAGTGTTAGAGGGAAGTAAGCATGATGTGTCTTTCTTCAGCTGCATTGTTTCCTTGACTGACCACTGAGTCTATGGTTCTCAATCTTGCCCAATCAGTGATGTCCTCAATGCTTAGAAATACAGGCAGGTGCTTATCTGTCATGCCATACCATCAGGAAGGAGAGTGATTGCCCCCAAATGTATTCTGCAGCAGGACAACGTCCCCAACATACAGCAAATGCCATTAAGAACTATCTTCAGCATAAAGAAAAGGAGTCCTGGAAGAAAGAGAGAGATTTGAGGAAGCCTAAATCCACAGAACATCTGTGGTTATTTCTCCAAGACGTTTGGAACAACTTACCTGCCGAGTTCCTTTAAAAACCGTGTGTAAATGTACCTAAATAATTGATGCTGTCTTGAAGCCAAAGGGTGTTAACACCAAATATTCATTTGATTTAGATTTTTCTTCTGTTTGCATTTTGTAAATTGATAAAAATAAACAACTAAAATATACATTTTTGAAAGCATTTTTACTTTACGTTTCTCCATATCTGCCTAAAACTTTGTACAGTACTGTAGTTTTGGGGTGTCTACATCAATAGGAACTAACCTTTAGGCAGCTATCCCTGCGGCTTTTACTTCTTGTGACATCATAACAACTCATTACCACTACTGGGACCCGAAGGCTGGCAGAGCCCTTAGGCACATCTTACCCTGTGCCAGAGTAGCAAAGATGTTGGCGTCGAAAGGGGAATGCAGTAAAAGCTAAAGGAGACTGAAGTTCCTCTTTTACTACAATCTAGTCTGGTCTCAGGGAGTTTCAGATCTGGCTGTTCTGTGTGGCAGGGATATTTGCATCACACACGCAGCTTAATAAATTTATCCTGTGGCAGTTACCACAGTGGTGTCACTAGGGTTGGTGTCACCTGGGGCAGTAAAACATGGTGTCACCCCTCTCAATATTTTTTCTCATATAACACTGCTCTCTTCCTAGCCTTGCACAGTGCTCTGTCCTGCCGCTTCAGAGTGACAGCAGGACAGAGCCGTAGACACTGGGCAGGGTAGTGCATCAGGCTCTCACCTGTACAGCCTGCCATAGTGCCATAGAATATTCTTCTTGGTGATGGTGAGGTAACGTTTCATGTCTTGGCCTGTTCTGCCTAGCATGATTTTTTATACTTATATTTATACTTTTGTACTGCAATAAATGTTTTGTTACTAGAAGCTGCAGTTTGTCCTCATCTGGACCCCTTTAACCCATAGGTCCTTTACTTATTGTGGTTTAACTCCCTTTTTTTCTCTACCTGACAGGGCCTCCTTCAATACTGCCCTTGACCCCACCCCTGGGGTTAATTGCGATCGGTTGGGGGGCAGTAGAAACACAGCTCAGCTGTTTGTTTTTACCCACAGATATAAAATAACATTTTACTGTGCTTATGATAATCAGAATTTTGGTAATCACACAGCACATTAGGTGCTGTATGGCTCTGCCAGTGTCACACCCAACAGCCATGTGACACTGGCAGAGCCATACATACCAAAATTCTGATTATCATAAGCACAGTGAGGATTCTGTTTGTTCTGATGAAACAGATATTAGTGTCACTCACAGTGCAGCCACGCCACCCGCCGCCACAATAGACTTGCTGCTCCCGGTCAGTCACCTCACATCAGTCTTGGCATCTGGCTGAGGGACCGGAGCAGAGCATGTTTATGGAGATCACTCTGCCATGAAAGGCAGTGGGCAACCTACAACTGAGCAGCGCAACTTGCAGCGCTGAAGCATGTACCTCCACCTGAATTGTAGTTTTTTTCATGGGAACTTAACTCTAAGGGCCGATTGTCCTGCTTATCAACGGCCTTGATCACCCCTCTGTTAGGTGTCACCCAGGTGCGATCCACACCCCCATAGCAACACCACTGAGTTACCATATATATATTTTAGATTTGTTTTATCCATATATCTTCCGATTCAATACATCATTCACAATGATTTTCCTAATTTCATGTGTTAAAGTAAACAGTTCTCCAGAAAAACACACAGGCTGCTATTGCAGACTTTCCTCTGAAAATGCTGTCTGACTGTGCTGATCCACTAGCTTCATTACCTTCTGGGTCACTGGCCTATAAGCACTCAGCAGAAATGGAAAGTCAGAGTAACATCAGAAGTCCTTATCTATATGTATGCTTGCTCCAGGTCAGTGACTTAAAGTGTACCTACAATATAGTAAAAATGTAAAACCAATTTATTCATTTCCACAATGCATTTCAATTATCTCTCTCCTCCTATTAACCACTTCCTGTCTGGGCCAATTCTGACATTCCTCTCCTACATGTAAAAAACATTTTTTGCTAGAAAACTGCTCAGAACCCCCAAAAATACATACATACATATACATATTTATTTATTTTAGTTACTTATATAGCACCGTCAGTTTACGCAGCGCTTTACATATATATTGTACATTCACATCAGTCCCTAACCCTCAAGGGGTGTACAATCTAAGGTCCCTAACTCACATTCATATACTAGGGCCAATTTAGACAGGATCCAATTAACCTACCAGCATGTCTTTGGAGTGAAACAGGAGTACCCGGAGGAAACCCACGCAGACACAGGGAGAACATGCAAACTCCAGGCAGGTGGTGCCATGGTTGGGATTCGAACCAGCGACCCTAGTACTGCCAGGCGTAAGTGCTATCCATTTAACGTGTGTGTGTGTGTGTGTGTGCGTGCATATATATGTATATACACATAAATTTTATTTTATTTTATTTTAAAGCAGAGAATAAAATGGTGGGTGTGTATTGCATATTTTAGTGCAGGGGTGGGCAAACTTTTTGACTTGAGGGCCGCAATGGGTTCATATATTGGACCTGGGGGCCGGACCAAGAGTAGATGAATGATGTGTATGTGTCATCCATAGTAAGTATAGTAATATTCCCCCATAGTAAGCATAGTATTTAATCCCCCATATAGTAATTCATCCCCCATATAGTAATTCATCCCCCATATAGTAATTCATCCCCCATAGTAATTCATCCCCCACATAGTAATTCATCCCCCATATAGTAATTCATCCCCCATATAGTAATTCATCCCCCCTATAGTAATTCATCCCCCCTATAGTAATTCATTCCCCATAGTAATTCATCCCCCATAGTAATTCATCCCCCATATAGTAATTCATCCCCCATAGTAATTCATCCCCCATAGTAATTCATCCCCCACATAGTAATTCATCCCCCACATAGTAATTCATCCCCCCTGTAGTAATTCATCCCCCATATAGTAATTCATCCCCCCTATAGTAATTCATCCCCCATATAGTAATTCATCCCCCATATAGTAATTCATCCCCCATATAGTAATTCATCCCCCATATTAATTCATCCCCCATATAGTAATTCATCCCCCATAGAGTAATTCATCCCCCATAGAGTAATTCATCCCCCCTATAGTAATTAATTCCCCATATAGTAATTCATCCCCCATAGTAATTCATCCCCCATATAGTAATTCATCCCCCCTATAGTAATTCATTCCCCATATTAATTCATCCCCCATATTAAGTCCCCAAGTCCCCCCTGTGTCAATTCACTTACCTTTGCTCCGCGCGTACCTCTCGCCGTATTCCCGCGCCGTTCCGGTGTAGCATGAAAATCTGTCTCCTATGAGGATCTGTCCCCCTCGACGTATCTGCGCATGTGCCAGTTTCAGGCATTAGCAGCCGATCGGTGATCTCCGGCACATGCGCAGATACGTCGAGGGGGACAGATCCTCATAGGAGACAGATACAGACATGTCACACTTTGAAATTGCGAACACCGGTGGAACTGCGCCAAACTACAGTACCTAAAAATCTCCATAGGCAACACTTTAAAAGCCTTTAAAAGCCTACAAGGTTACTGGTTTAGAGTTACACAGGGGGTCTGGTGACATCTAGCATTTGCAGCGATATTATTATACAGGATTTATATAGCGCCAACAGTTTGCTCAGCGCTTTACAATATAACGGGAGACAGTAGAGCAACAATACAGTTCAATACAAGAGGGATAGGTGGGCCCTGCTCCTTACAATCTAGGATCTATTGCGTTTTGTGCAATTGCCCTTTACATATGCATGGGATCTTACGTATGTGTTTGCTTTTGCATGCGAACACAGTGGGAGGGGAAATAATTACATTTTTTTTATTTCATTGTTTATTTTCTTGGATTTTTTTTTTTTACACTGTAATGTTAGTTTTTTTCCCTTGCTATCACAAGGAATGTACACATCTCTTGTGAGAACAATAAAGCATGACAGGTTCTCTTTTTGCAGAGATTTTCGGGGTCTATTAGACCCCATAGCTCTCTTCTTGCCTCCAAAGCATCAGATTACACCAAGATTGGTTTTTGAAGCCAGTAAAATGTCTTGTCTATTGAGCCCGAAACCAGACATGACTAAATTCTCATCTCTTCCACTTTCTGATGTCACACAGAGGGGGGAATAACATCCGTTCCTTCCACTGTGTCTCAGGAATAGGATGCCACCAGACGGCATCCTTACCTAACTCCTCGATTACACGGGAGAGTCTGGTAAGGGCAGAGGAAAGAAGTGGACCCTCTTCCACCACCTGTACAGTAATTCAGTGGCTCTTTACTTTTATAAGACACAGAATTATCTGAATGATCTAGAAGTTTAATTCACTTACACTGTGAAGGCCCCCACACATTTACTTCCTTGAATTCTGGGACACATATTCACTATTACCTGTGATTAGGCACTGCTGTGTCACCCATTTTACAGAACCTGCCTTCTGAACCACAGAGGTGCTGAGAGGAGGAGTTTCAGGGGGCGGAGTCAGTACAGGAATCACTGTTTGCAGGCAGCAAGGTACCATGGGATTTGTAGTCCTTAGAAAATGAAAACAAACAGCAATAGAGAGGCTGCAAAGCATGCTGAGAATCCACTAACAACATGAAAGGAAATTTTTCAAATAACCTTAGACTGGATTGTAAAAATATTGTATTTGTATTGCTATTGCAATGCTGATGTTGTATAATTAAAGTGTATGCTGTAACCATAGATTTCCTTTAAAGCTGGAGGGTGAACGTGACATCTGGGCTGCTAACATTGGCAGAATGGGAAGCTAGGAATAGCTGCCTCCATGTTGCAGTCCCTGTACAGAAAAGCTCGGACTGAGAGAGGGGGAGAGCATAGCTGCCTGCTGTGCTTTTGAGACCTCTATCCCTCATGCAGCCTCAGTTGTCCCTCTTAGTCTGATGTGTACATTTCTATATTAAATGTCTTATTTTTCTACCAAAAGTGTTATGCTTTTATCCAACCTTTATTTTACTGCATTTGTTATGTTGAAAAGCCAAAATAAAAGAAAAATGGAGGTCAAAAAAGCACTTGTGTGGTTTAGCCAATTTTTATTTTCTGGATACTAGATCTTTGTAGTTCATGTTATCGGGACTGTGGCAGGGACATGTTCTTTGCCTACATACTGTGTGCTAAAAGGTGTCCCTATTTATCATTTTAGAATGATATCAAAACAGCAAAATAAAAGATTATGGAAATATTTTTTCAAATTTTGAAAAGTAAACACTTTTCAAATATTCAAAAATAATGGGGATACAGCATAATATTTTTGCTGAAACCTCGGAAACAAACAGAAAAAGTTTGGAACCTCTGAAGTGCTGTTGGGCTCATTAAAGGCTAAAATTGTTCAAAGCAAATTCTCCTGAACGGAGCTTTTTAGCCTTCAAAGATAGCTCAGATTTTTTGATAAATACATAAAAAGATTTTTTTTCACACAAGGGGAGGAAAAATAGAAGAAAGGCCAAAAAAAGTGAGCCAACATTAAAGGGCGGAGAGCAGAAACCAAAAGTTTGAAGCAAAAGTCTTAATACATCAACCAAAAATGTTTAACTTTTGAAATAGTAAAAACTGCACATAATGAAACACCAATGTAAGGCACATGAGCCCATTTCATAAAATACAACATTGATTTCCAATCAGGGAAACATTTCAGTTATGTAAAGCATCAAAGTGACAGCGAAATTCCTACTTTTCTGGCCAAACCAAATTAATGCCAAATATCGATCTTGTTACAGCAAAGTTATTTCATAATAAAGCTGATTTTTCAGGAAGCAGAAGCAAGTTGTGACCATAATACAATATGAGTCTTGTGACTTCAATGGATAACTGGAACTAAATAACCATCTGCAATGGTGGGCTCTTGCTACTGTATAATGTACAAGTCTTCACAGCATACTTTCGGGATCGCCCTCATCCATTTCTAACATTTCAGTGCTATCCTTCAGTACTCTGTCTGCTATCACCATATTCTCTGACACTTCTTCCTGGTCTGTCATCTCTGCTTTTTGACCACTGGACATCCACTGATGCTCTTGCACACTGAAGGCATAATCCCAAACTGCTGCTCCATTCTTGAAAAAAAAAAAATAGATAGATAGATAGAGATGTGTAGCACTACCTCTGAAGGAGCCACATGGTAATTTTTGGTTCTCGGTTCTGTGCCGCGGCTCCAAGAACAACCTCAACCCCTCTAAGACAACTAGTAGCATAAAACTCACTGCATGCACGTATAAAGACACAAGTATAAATACCTTCAACCTGGCTGTGGGTCACTACCAGAAAATAGACACACACCTGTTTAGTGGTACATGAGTCTAATATACAGTATTGATACGGGTTAGAATAAATAGCAGTTTGAACATACATTAACACACAGTTGGTAAATTCTGACACAGTCTGCTAGACAGAGTAATAACTATAACAAAGTAACAATGAATCAGGTTCTATACCACTAAATTGGGATCAGCACATAAATCAGCAATAAATGATGCAAAGAAATGCTAACTGCAATATGAATAGTATGACTACACTGCATTAGAGTGCACTCTAAGAGATTGGTTAGGAAATAGGAAAACATCTGCTGATAGGTATCTCTTCTACTAAACACAAGGGATATAGGTCTCTGTATAGCAATGTCAAGGGGCAGTTTTTAGCCCTGACTCTTCAGCCAGCTAAAAGCTGGAGCCCATTAACAGTTGGCACATTTGGAAACCGTCAACAAAGGCCTGCAGACAGTAATAGAGCTACAGCATCTTGAAAAAGTATCCATACCCCTTGGAAATTTTCCACATTTTGTCATGTTACAGCCAAAAATATAAATGTACTTTATTGGGATTTTACGTGATAGACCAACACAAGTGGCACATAATTGTGAAGTGGAAGGAAAATGATAAATGGTTTTCCAAATTTTTTCCAAATAAATATCTGAACAATGTGGCGTGCATTTGTATTCAGCCCCCCCAAGTCAATACTTTGTAGAAGCACATTTCGCTGTAATTTCAGCTGCAAGTCTTTTTGGGGATGTCTCTACTAGCTTTGCACATCTAGAGAGTAAAATGTTTGCCCATTCCTCTTTGCAAAATAGCTCAAGTTCTGTCAGATTGGATGGAGAGCATCTGTGAACAGCAATTTTTTTTCAAGTCTTGCCACACATTCTCATCTAGATTTAGGTCTGGACTTTGACAGGGCCATTCTAACACATGAATATGCTTTGATCAAAACCATTCCATTGTAGCTCTGGTTGTATGTTTAGGGTCATTGTCCTGCTGGAAGGAGAACCTCCACCCCAGTCTCAAGTCTTTTGCAGAATCTAACAGGTTTTCTTATAAGGTTGCCCTGTATTTGGCTCCATCCATCTTCCCATCAACTCTGGCCAGCTTCCCTGTCCCTGCTGAAGAAAAGCTTCCCCACAACATGATGCTGCCACCACCATGTTTCACAGTGGGAATGGTGTGCTCAGGTTGATGCGCAGTGTTAGTTTTCCGCCACACAGAGCATTTTGCTTTTAGGCCAAAAAGTTTAATTTTTTTCTCATCTGACCAGATCCCCTTCTTCCACATGTTTGCTGTGCCCCCCACATGGCTTCTCGCAAACTGCAAACGAGACTTCTTATGGCTTTCTTTCAACAATGGCTTTCTTCTTGCCACTGGTCCATAAAGGTCAGATTTGTGGAATGCATGACTAATAGTTGTCCTGAGGACAGATTCTCCCACCTGAGCTGTGGATCTCTGCAGCTCCTCCAGAGTTACCATGGGCCTCTTGGCTACTTCTCTGATTAATGCTCTCCTTGCCTGGCCTGTCAGTTTAGGTGGACGCCCATGTCTTGGTAGGTTTGCATTTTTGCCATACTCTTTCCATTTTTGGATGATGGGTTGAACAGTGCTCCATGAAATGTTCAAAGCTTGGGATATTTTTTATAACCTAACCATGCATTAAACATCTCCACAAATTTATCTCTGACCTGTCTGGTGTGTTCCTTGGCCTTCATGATGCTGTTTGTTAACTAATGTTCTCTAACAAACCTCTGAGGGCTTACCAGAACAGCTGTATTTATACTGAGATTAAAGTGTGAGTTACTAAACCCACAAAAGTAAAATCAGTCTATATATGCAGTAAAGCATACTTGTTTGCTCACTGTGAAACCTAAGGGGTTAATCCTCTGCACTGTGTAAAAAGGATGTTTGATCCTGACCTCTCTGATCCTCCTCCTTTTTCCTGTGTCTTTTCTCCTGATAAGACATATTGTTTGGAGTCATTCTGCGCATGCTCAGTTTGGTGTGTATTGCTAGAGGTTTTTTTTTTTCTTGGGAGAGTGCATGTGATCAGCACAGGCCCAATCAGCACTGTCCAGACAGAGGTCAGGGGTCATGCATTCTTCCTACAGCAGAATAAAAACCCCTCCTACACGCTTTAACTTGTGCTCTGCTGGGCACTGATAGAAGTTACAAGACTGCTATATACTGCTGATGTGAAAAGGTATTTAGCAGTTCTGTTTACTAAAATAATTGTACTTCCATATTCTATGTACTGCGGGAGACTAGATATAGTGAATGCAGGGTCTTGGGTTTAGTAACACTTTAAATTACACGCAGGTGGACTCTATTTACTAATTAGGTGACTTCTGAAGGCAATTGGTTTCACTAGAATGTATTTAGGGTATCACAGTAAAGGGGGCTGAATACAAATGCACACCACACTTTTCAGATATTTATTTGTAAATAAAATGTTGAAAACCGTTTATCATTTTCCTTCCACTTCACAATTATGTGCCACTTTGTGTTGGTCTATACATATAATTCCAATAAAATACATTTACTTTTTTGGTTGTAACATGGCAAAATGTGGAAAATTTAAAGGAGTATGAATATTTTTTCAATGCACTGTATAAGGTAGCTCTTTAGATATTTCCTAAGGGCTCAGTCTCTAGTGGTAGCAACAAGTCAATGGCTACCAGGACCTCCCATGAGACCCAAAAACATTCCAGTAGATGCCTAGGGCAACTCAGGTCTGTAGCACAGCAAAGTCGGTATCCTGGCAGTGGCTCCGTCCCTCTGCACTCAGGTCACAGCTCTGTACTCTCTTCTCTGGTTCCCCACATGGTGATTGCTTAATGGCATTACAGTTTCTCAGTTTCTCTCTCTTTAGGGAATTCCCCAAAGCATAGTCATTTCAGCTTCTCTCCCCACACTGCACTGACTGGCCCATGAAAATTTTGCCCAGACAAATCTTCCTCTCTACTACTTTTTTTCCCAAGGCTTGATGCGAGCTGCAGTCCAGGCCCCATTGCTTTCTACAGGCAGCTCACTCCCTGGGACCACATGTCCCATCATCCTCCTTTAGTCTCTTCCGAATTGGCCCCTTGGCCACTTGCCAGGAGGGAGGAGGAGCGGGGAATCAAACAGACATATGCAGCCCACTGTTGCTGCTTACTGCCGCTCTCAGTGTGAAATGGAGTGGTGAGCAGGTGGAAAGACGTAGTCCATGGCTGTACCTCCTTAACTAAGCACAGCTGACCCGATCGCCAGTGCGGTGACTGCAAGTGCAAATCAGCTGGCAGCTCACAGCAGCGGAAATGGGGAGGGAGGTTGGAAATGAGTGGATGCAGTGTTAGCAGAGCACTTGATTGCATATACAATAAGTCACCTACTTACGAACAACTTCCGCTCTGGGAGCTTGTTCATAAGTCCAACTTTTTTGTAAGTCCAACAAAGATCACCACTTGCAGACAAAGACTGCCAGCACTGATCAATGTGTTCTGGTGGGGGAATCACCCTGTCTAAACACAATAGCACAGCAGGAGACTTACTGTATTATAGATAGGTATAGAAAGTATGCAGCTGAATGCTCTTCCGCATGCATTTCCTGAGGCAAAACTTCTCTCAGGACAACATCCAAGTAATCTCTTTGTACAAAAAATGAATGAGTGAAGTTGGAGGAGAGTAACTACATTCAGTTCTTGAAAAATTCTCTCTGTTCCATTATTCTATTTCATCATGGTGAACTTTCTTATTTTGGTGAGATCAGAAAGTAAAGCTTCTAAAGTAGCAAAGTTAAGCATAAACTTCTAGTAGTGTCCTAAAATTCCTAGAAAGGATCTAACCCGTTTTTGATCTGGGGCCAATTTTTATTGTTTAGGTCTTGTCCATTAGAGGTTGTATGATCCCTGCCAATGCTGTAGCCCAAATACTGGATTTCTTTCACGTCTATTGTGCAGTTTTTTTGGATTGGCTGTTAACCTGTAAGCCGTGTACTGGGGTGGGCTCCCCAGGATACAGTGAAGTCATGAACGAGGAAAGCAACCCTAACACCAGCTTTTGCAACAACAGAATTTTACTTAGATGTGGCAAATAAACACAACCAGAAATGCTGGAAACATACAATAAATTTACATACACCCAGCCCAAAGGCTGAGACCCTTGTGCTGCACAGCACGGCGCCTTCTGATGGATGAAGGTAGAAAGTGTAGTAATTTACCTACTGGCGGGCAAAACTAAGCTGCCACACCTTACCTGTTATTACCCTAAAAGAGCAGGAATCAAGTGTATGGGTGTACGGTATGGGCTAGCCTGCGGTGCAGCACAACAGCTTACAATCTTACACAAATCTACAGTATTCCCCCTCCCATAACTGGTCCTGTAGCATGTGCCTGAGTATTCCTTCTGAGAAAAACGCCAGTCTGGCTTGAGTTTGTGGGATTTTATCAGCTCTCCAATGTGAAATGTCACTTTAAGTTGTGGAGTCCTTCCAATGATCAGTAACAACACTTGTGGCCTGACACAAACAGAGACCCTAACTAACTAACTATAGGCATGTCTCAATCTCAAGGCGCCAACACTGAAATGAGCTGCGTGCACGATCTTACTGACCCAGGTCTGCTTTGCATCAGCTGGTGACTCTGAACAGAACAAATGTCTCTCCAACAAGCAGCAATCTCATCAGCATTCCTGGCAGCAATCTTCCTTTCTCTGAACAGGATCAGCATCTTGAACACCGTCAGCTTCATTTAGCTGCATTTCTGATTACGGAGGGATGTTCTCAAACCTGGATGGCATCGGATTCTCAGCTCACACACAGCCCCATTCTCCAAAGCATGGCTGCTGTCTCCTCTTCCTGTTCACTCAACTCCTGTGTGAAAACTCCACCTCTTCATGAATATTGAAGTATCTATGCAGTCTGAGGCTGTGTTAGCAAAACAGTGACATCTTTTGTTTAAACCGCAGAATGTCAGTCAAAACATTTGATTTACTCCAAACAGTGTTCAAACAATGAG